>NC_135787.1:35957500-36672500 GCF_051106095.1 Pogona vitticeps
GATGGGCTTGAACTGCCAAACGGTCAGTTCATGCCAGTTCGTTTTTCAGTGAACAGGTGTTTGGTGCTTCCCAGCCTCACCTTCTCTGGTGGGTGTCCATTCAGAGGCAGCACCCAGAGGGGGAGGGCAGGGAAGTGCAGAACACCTGTTCGGCCAAAAATGAACTGGCACAAACCTCTAGTTTGATGATTCATGCCCACCTCTACATCTTAATATCTAAGTACAAGTCTTTTCAACGCTGCAACAATTCCAGGCAACATCAGCCTGTCTACTACTACATTGTTTCTATGTCTGAGACACACAAAATACTTAAGAGTTGATGTAAAATACAAGAAAACTGTAAGCAGAAACATTTTGAAAAACTGCCATCCAGCAGTCTTAGAACTACAGTATGTAAAGTTGTAGGCAAAAGTACATTCAAACACCAAACTTAAGTTGTAGGCAGAATAAAAATCATGTAAAAGTAAAGGAGCTTATAGCCTAAAAGAGGCAAATTTATAAACAAGAAACAGAGAATACAACTCTTCAAAGTATGAATATATAAAAGAAAGTAACTTACTTAGCTTCTAAGCATATGAGGACACACAAAGAACATTAATTTAATTGCTCACCCAGACAAGCCAGCCTTGTGCCAGTTTGAATCTATGAAGGAAAATCCATGATGATTGTTGTTGCTGGTTTCTGGAAATGAAGCCTGCTTCTGCACTGCTACATGTTTGTTGTTGATACCTGGTTTGTGTAATGCAGCATAGAACCGATTTGTTATGATGTGTTGAATGCCGTGTGTGTCTATGTGTCCTATCTTTCTATATTTATAAGTCTTTAAGTTGTTTGCCTGTGAACATTCTTATCTCCAGGGTCTTCAAGTTCTAGCAGGCCACAAATCCAATATATATATATATATACATATACTAAAATACTATTGTTCCCACAGAGTTTGTGGCTCCAGAGGTCTATAACTTAATATCTGGCTAGCTGCTATTACTAATATTTACATTGTTGTTGCAACTATCAATTTTTGCAGAACTTGGAATGATAAGACTCTGTAGGAATAAGCCCTTATAACATCAGGACCTTATGGCATCAAGGGCCTAGGACAATGGTTTCCAACCTTAGGTCCCCAGATGTTTGGACTAAAACTCCCAGAAGCCATTACCACTAGCTATGCTGGACGGGATTTCCGCAACCTGCAGTCCGAGAACTGTCTAAGAACCAAGGTTGGGTACCACTATTTGTTTGTTTGTTGCATTTTTATACTGCCCATCTGTCTAATGGCCACTCTGGGTGGTTTGCAATAAAGAACACACAGTTAACAGAATTATAATACAACATACAGCAGAGCTGAAAACAAAAATGAATTAAAAATGAATAATTATTAAAATACATTAAAATACCGTAGTCTAACAGCATCAGGAGGTCTAGGACATTAGACCATTGCAAACATTAGACTATTATGATCACCTGTAGGGTGTGCTCTACGACCTACAAACCCCAATTTCATATTTTCATATTCAACATAAACAACTCTGTTCATTACAACATATTTTCAATTCAACCTGTAGTTTACTTCCATGCTAAACTGACAAGCATAAATGAAATTCTTCAAAGCAGCATTATCATCTCATGACCTTGTTCTCAGGCTTGCTGGAAAGCAGCTGACTGTACTTTCATTTTCAAGACAACTTTTTCTGAACCCACTTTACTTCTTTCTCAATACTCTATAAGTAAAAACCTTCAAATATTGACAACAAATTCTGTTAGAGAAAGGGCAGGCTATGAATATAACAGACAAATGAAACAGTACTGCAGTGTCAACCAACATTTCAGGAAAAAATCCTTTGCACTTCTACTTCATCTATTCTTGTTTTGCTTTGTTTTTTTCAAACAGGGATTTCAACCAAATCTGAGAGTAAAGATAAAGGTTCCCCTTGACATTTTTGTCAGTCGTGTTCGACTCTAGGGGGCGGTGCTCATCCCCATTTCCAAGCCATGGAGCCAGCGTTTGTCCGAAGACAGTTTCTGTTGTCACATGGCAGTGCAACTTAGATTCGGAACGCTGTTTACCTTCCCATCAAGATGGTACCTATTTATCTACTTGCATTTACATGTTTTCGAACTGCTAGGTTGGCGAGGATCGATCTTACAACTGCTGGTCTTCTGACCCTGCAGCACACAAAAGCTTCTGCGGTTTAGCCCGCAGTGCCACCACGTCCCCTCTGAGAGACTACACATCTAAAGTCACTGCTCTTTCGCTGTGTTACAGAGCTTCAGACAAAAGACGGTACATATAAATCAAAACTCCATGTCTTCGTGTACACATGCACTGATGGTTTTTCTTTTATGTTTATTAAGGGGGAGATACAAACACCTGCAATGTAAAATGTATTTGTTCCTGATAGAGTTTCATTATATTCGCAACTGTAATACTTCAGAGACCTATGTAATTAAAAATGCATTCACATGTTGATGTTGGTGAGATTTATATTGGCAATCATTGTTAAACTGAGAATTGTGTGTGCAAATTCTTTCTTCCCGACTGATGAATGGATGAGAAAGTAGCTTGTTATAATAAAAGACAAAAGCATGCCTCTTAGTGACCCCTTCAATTGTTTGTTTGTTTGTGTTAGATGTGATATCAATGCCAACTAGAATAAATTTCAAGCAACAAAGACCCTGAGTATGTGTGTGTGAACCTGGAAAAGAGATCACAAAGCGCATCCTGTTCTTTGTACCACTCAGGTGGCGCACACTAAATTTGTAAGCGGTGCTGCTGAGCAGAAAAAAATTCACAAGATTTATAGCCGAGACAATAGCTGCAGAGTTTCGGCCCCATTCTATTTATTGATGGTATTGTTGAGCTCATGGCGTCTTTTGATTAACTGCCATCAAAGGCATATTTTGTAACAAGAGCTGTGCCACAGTTCTCTTTGTCATTGCATTTCATAAAGTTGGACTAGGCCTTTAGGGAGGGAGAGCACCAAAACATCCACTTAACAACAGGTGTGTGGACAAGTACTAAATGTAATATGACGAATCGGCTGCCATTGGGGATTTATTTCTAAATCTCTTGACTTTTGCCCTTCTTTGTGTAATGATGAATGATTGTTTCCCCTTCACCTACCTGCATCCTGCTGAAGGGGAGCTTTTAGAGAGAATATCATAGAAATCATGAACTATCTGCCAAGTTAAAGAGCAGGAAAGTTCTACATCCTGTTCTACGGCACAAAGGTTATCTTATGCTCCCCAACATAGTTTTCAGTCTTCAGATGCATGCTTAACTCTATAGAATTTGTTGGAGCTTTTACAAGCTTGTATGCTACCTATGGTTTGAGTGACTGGGGCAGATCATTCTGGGCTTGGGTGACTGTCAATCTATTGAGCACTACCCAATTGTTTCCTTCCTGCTTGTGAATTCAAAGAGATCCCCACCTCTCTGCTAAGTGCTTTTCCCAACTCTTTACTTTGTTAGAAGTCAGCTAGAAGCTTGTGTAGTTTGCTATTGATCAGTTCACAATGGTAATGACACATTTTTATTCTTTCTCCTCCTAATGTCACAGAGTGAGTTACTGAGACTGTAAGTGCCCATTAATGAGAAAGGGGTAGACTATATGGGGAACCTGAGACTATTCTCCGCTGTGGATCTGTGTACTTCCATTGTGTAGCAAAGGGAATTTTACCAGAAATTCCAAACTCTTCAACAGAATTATATCTGAATTAGTAAATATTATATCTGAATTTACTATATATATATATTTGTTCTCTCCCCACCCCCACCCCTCTCCACTCATTCTGCTTTTTCTCCACTTGTCTCTGAGTTAGGATATATTTTATGCAGCAGATGTACTGGTTTAACATTATTTCTTTGCCCTTGGAAATCATTTTAATTCCATGGAGGACAGAGAGAGCTTTGCTATGGAATGCATGATATCAACATTAAACAACAATTTCATGTATTTGTCTAAGGTGAACCATGACGGATCAATTAGTATGGAATGAGAGCCAAACCACACGTTACAGATAACTTACCATTAGAGAAGGAAAATCCTTAGCTGTAGAAAGTACAGAATCTTCACAGGAAGAGTTTTTCTTACCTCTTGTGTCTTGCAAATTAATTTTACTTTGTTTCATGTAAAAAATCCTGGCCAACACAGAAAGGATCCACTAACCACAAAAATTATACTACCTTTGCTTAACCTGGTGTGGGTATTTGTCAGGTGAGTTCCGTGTGCTAGTGATTGGGAAAAGCTTCGCATGAAACCCTTCTCCAAACATTCTTGAGCTTACTTAGTTTCCTCACATTTTGTGATTAATCTTTTGAGCCAGGCATGGCTTTGTTTGCAAGTTTCATTTCTTAGACATGATGTCTGCATAAATCATGTGTCTGGAACACTAATAAGATTTTAGTTTCAGTTTTTTTTTAAAGTTTTGGTTTTAATAACAAGTTGTCTGTAACATAATGGAGAAAATCTTATTGTGTAAATTTATGTTTGTAGAAGCTGATGATGTCATCAGCTATTGCTGGTGACATTTGATTTAAATTAATTAAAAGCTTCTTACCCTCTATATTTTAGGTTATAAAGCTCTGTAGGGCTCTTTTTGCCCTGGGGAAATCTGTGTGAGCCTCAAGATGGGGTGGGGTGGGGTAGGGAGGGATATTTTAATCACCAAATTTGCCACCAGCTTACTTCCAGCAGGGTTGAATTTCCACTGGCAGTCCAGTGGGGATTTGTGGCCATTAAAGGCTCCCCTTTAAAGGCTCTCCTGTATGGAGAATTAGTGCAGAGAAAGTGCTTCAGAGGGAGACCACAGCTGTGATACAAGGATATCTGCAAGTGGGATCTAAAGGCCTTGGGAATGGACCTCAGCAGATGGGAAATCTTGACATCTGAGCATTCAGCCTGGAGGCAGGTGATGCAGCATGGTCTCTCCCAATTTGAAGAGGCACTTGTTCAGCAGGCCGAGGCAGTCCCGAAACCAGCAAAATCAGGGAGCTGGACTGGGGACAGATTGTATTTGTCTTCAGTGTGAAAGGGATTGTCACTCTCAAATTGGCCTTCTCAGCCACACTGGATGCTGTTCCTAGTCCTCTATTCAGAGCATGTTACTGTAGTCTCTCGTGACTGAAGGATGCCTGATCCAAAAAATCCATTTATTTATTTACTTGACTTATGTCCTCCTCTTCTAGTGGACACTCTACTCTAGGTGGTTTACATTAAAAACTGAGAAACCCACCTGACCTGATTTCTTGTTATCATCTTTTTGGCCTCCCTCAGTGTTGCCACTTTTAGCAAATTAGATTGAGAAGAGAGGGTGAAGTGGGCCGCTGCTTTCTTAGAGAGATATTCCAAAGAGTATAGATGTCCTAAACTGTTAGGGACTTTATGGAGCATAACCACAGAAACTGACAGGGAGCCAATGCGGGTGAGCCAAAACTGGGGATACATGATCAAGTGTATTTGTTCCAAAAATTAGTCTGGTTGCCACATTTTGGACCTGCTTAATATTTCTGAATAAAACATTATTCACAAGACACAAGATAAACCGATGAACACTAAAGAAAACACATCTTGTAAGGATACATTTAACCAGTATCATTTTATTCTGTTTCATTACCACCCTTCTCTCATAGCACAGTAAAATATAATGTAGGATATAATTATCTTGGGAGGTGGTGATTGTTCCAACAATGGAAGCATTCAAGAGAATATGAGACAGATATAATTCAACTTTTATTCCTGCATTGATCAGGGGGTTTGACTTGATGGCCTTATAGGCTCCTTCCAACACCATTGTTCTGTGATTCTACATCATGAGAAGGCAAGATTCACTGGAAAAAACAATAATGTTGGGGAAAGTTCAGGGCAGTAGGAAAGAGGAAGACCAAATATGAGATGAACTGACTGTATAAAGGAACCACAGCCTTGAGTTCACAAGAGTTGAGTAAGGCTGTTGAGGACAGGACATTTGGAGATCACTCATTCATATGGCCACCATAAGTTGGAGGTGAGTTGACAGCATGTAGCAAAAATGATTTTATTACAAAACAAATGACGGTAATAAAAACCACCACTTAAAATGCTGAAATGCATAGCCACCTCATCCCATAATGACCTCCACGTGTCCAAGTAAATAATTAAATAAATAAATAAATAAGTCAATTAAAAACCAACCTAAAAAGGAAGACCTTTGCCTGATGGCAGAATGGTACTAGTGAAGAGGCCAACCTAGCTTCCTGGGAGAGTTTATTTCACAGCCTGGGACCAGCCATTGTAAAGGCCTTATTTCATGTCCTCACCAAAAAGCAAAAAGCAAAGCGTGCTGCTTATATACCGCCCCATAGCGCTTCAAGCACTCTCTGGGTGGTTTACAATTTAATTATGCAGGCTACACATTGCCTCCCCAGCGAGCTGGGTACTCATTTTACCGACCTCGGAAGGATAGAAGGCTGAGTCAACCTTGAGCCGGCTACCTGGGATTTGAACCCCAGGTTGTGAGCACAGTTTTAGCTGCAGTACAGTGGTTTAACCACTATGCCACGAGGCAAATGAGGACAACGAGAAGAGTCTTCTTAGAAGATCTTAAATGACAGGTTCATGTGGGGCAATAAAGTGATTCAGAAAGTTTGGACCCAAGCATATAGAATTTTATAGGCCATAACTGAATTTTTATGAAGTTTCCCTATTTCTGGTCTCTATATTTCTTTATGGATCTTTTTTTTTATTACTCTTTGTCCTCCCCATTAGTTTTCCTTCCCCCATTTCAATTCCTTTGAGGATCTGGATATTCCCGCCTCCCTCCCTCCCTCTCTCTCCCTCTCTACCTCCCTCCCTCTCTCTCTTTCTCATCCTGCATTATCCACACATGTCATTCATCCCAATCATTTTTCCCTCTTTTTTTGTTTTTGTTTGGGCCATCCTTCCATTCTCTCATGTGCACATACACAAACATGGCCTCAACACAAGGAAGGTATACCAGTCTGTCCCAATCATTTCACAGACCTCCTTAATCCCTTCCATTCCTCTCTAAAACTTTCCCCACTAAGCCATAACAGTTCCCTTCTTCTTCTACCACACTGATTCATTGTTCCAGCCTTATTTTTATATAAACTCAAAAATCACAAGTTCTTTAAAATTTTGTAACCACCCGTGTCTTCTCATGATAACTGACTGAAACTTTAAACCTTCTCTTCCAGCTCTGTACATGTCAGCTTCTCTAATTTTATTCGAATGTTACGCTCTAAGTTTTTAAAATGGGCCATTTCAGACATTGCCCTGATTAATCAATTAACTACTTTCAGGTCTAAGTAAACAGATTAAAAGAAGCAAACTGAGTCCTGTTCTTCCTTTTCTAGTAACACTGCCTTACAAATGTCTGGGCTCATGAGGGAACAGCAAAACATTTCATGAGAAATTTTAAATTAAAAATGAATTTTCCCCAAGAGCACTATCTCCTTTCTGGCCCAGCCAAATCTCCTTGGAGAGGGAAAAAAAAGACATTTTTCTTTTTCATAGAGTCCTGGAATCTCTATCTTTTTTTAAAGGCACAGCACAAAGGGAAGAGGTTAAAAGATGAACAGTGAAAATAACTATAGGCCAAGAGAGACTTCAGTGTGAACACACAGTGGAGAGACAGTGAATGTTTCCAGTTTTAAAAGGAGAGAAAGAAGGAAAGGAAAGGAAATGGTGACTCAGAAAAGAGAAATGAATCATAATGAATCAAATATGAGATATAAATTGAGTACTCCTGTTTACCTTATCTCTTAATAGGAGAAGAAGAAATAATTTAGAAGAACTGAAAGGCCGTAAATCTAGAAAGTAATAAAAAGGAAACCATTTTTACATATCATATAATTATACTCAAGTGCCAAACACCATGAAATAGCAAGGTCAGGAAGGTTCTGAAAATGATTAGCTCTTTAAAGTGATTGCAAAGAAGGAAGAATAAGTGAAGAGAAGTGAGGGTATGGAGATGAATATGTCCAGATCCCAGACATGTAGTAGAATGAAGGAATGGAGTATTGGATGGTAGACCAGGTTGTCCTACCCCATCCAACTAGCAAAGGAGAAAGAAGATTCAGCTAGAATTAATTAAAAATACTAGCTCAAATCCTATTGTGACAATTTTTTGGAATTTTTTTTTTAAAAAACCAGTCCCTCACCCTCCCCATCTCAAAGGTCCTGAAGCTCTTTTTGTCATGGGGAAGGTGCTGGGACAGTGGAATGGTAGGAAGCTTAATTTATGAATATCATAACTGCTGGTAAATTCATCCTGGCAGTAGCAATAATCAGAAATTAAAAACTCCCCTCTGTCCCAACTTCAATAGCCTTCCTACAATGAAAGGGAATTCCATGGCAGCCTTAGGATCTTCAGGACAAGAGAATATTTTTAAAAATTTCCACAAAACCAGTGATGACATCAACAGTCTCACGTAGTGTAACTCACAGAAAAGGATTTCAGCCAGAGTCTACAACCTGGAGGTCAAAGTGGCAGAGTAAAACACATTGGCATATCATATGTTTATGCTGCATATTTGCAGTTTGGGGGGAGTGCCTCAGTACTTGTTCTTTACTCTTACCACTTCACATTTCTCTTCTTGGGCAGATCATTTATCAGGGACAGTTGCCCTTTTGATAGTTTATCACAATTCCTGTCCTTGTAACACCATTCTGGCCTGCCAAACATCCATTTTGCAATAAGAAACGAGGCATAACTTGTCTTGTACTAGGACCTCAGTCAATTCTCTACTTTCTGATTTGTGTCCTCAGCCAAACCATAATACACTTTACTTCATAAGATAAGCTGGTGATCATATTGAGGGTGTACATGGGCTTAAACTGCAGCAATCAAGAATGATGGCATGATTAATAATCAGAGGAAATAACATCTAGGGAATTTTCCCACTTTAAACAATGCCCTTAAACACCTTTATGGGCTGGTTGTTATCAGGCCATTCCCCTAACATTAAGGCTCCAAACCCATCCCATGATGTGGTTGGATCTGCTCCCACAGAGTTCAGTGGAACACCCTCACATAGTGCTTCAGCAAAGAACCCATTCCTACTATTCATCCCCCTTTTCTCCACAGGGAAAGGTGTCAAGGACACTGAGGCAGAACTTACAGTGGAGAGTGGTACTGAGAAAAGAGCTGTCATCGCTGATTACATTGGAGATAGCTGTAGGAATTACTCTGTTTCACCCTCATTGGTGATGCTTGGGATGTGGTGATCCAGGAAGCTCCATGGGCCAGATTCAGACCCTGCCCCCATGGGCTATATTAATCCAAAGGGACAAAGGCCCCTGCTTTGCTTTGCTTTATTAGTTGATAGTTGCCTTATTTGTTTACATGTGGAGTTTATTTCTTAGTACATTAAGATATATATTCTGTTCATTTTACTTTGGATGTAAATCACCCAGAGTAGTTAGTACCTAGTATACATATTTAATAACTAAATAAATATCTTTCTGCTGTATCTGCCATCATTGAAATTTGGATAACGTACACATTTCTGTGATATCTTTGGTGGACAGATGAACCTATATCTCAAAAGCAGTTTAGATTTGCTGGTCCTTGGACCTTTGAGGATAGCAAATATTTGATGCTAATGATCAATGCAGCTCCTGTCAGCTCCAAGCCTAGGGGCTAGAATGATTATTACCAACGTATTTTGCCTACAGAGATATGAAAATTGAATGTAGAGACAGATGATCTGAAGAATTCCATGCCAAGCTGAAGAAAAAACAACAACCTCTATAATAAATTGCTCCAATGTCACATTCCTAGGGGATTCAGCAGGCAAAAGTCCGAGAAGCCAGTCCATTATCAGAAGTCCAGGAGATACAAAACTGATGCCAAATTGTCAAAGCCAAAACAAAAACCGTAATCAGAAGTCAGAGTCCAAAAGCCAAGGGTCAAGAGACCAAGATTCAAGATAAGCAGGAGCATGGACACAAGCCAGGGAATTGACTTGTTGCTTCCAAAAGCTTCTGAGTACAAATTATATAGCAGCAACAATTCCTAGAAACATTCCATCCTGTTAAAATTCTGGGCTAGTCGACCTGATGTTCCTGTGAGAAGCATTCATGCGAGCCTCAGACCTCTGTGTTGTGAGTCTCTGCCAAAGCTTATCTCTCACTCTGGCTAGTGGGGGAGGAGAATCTGGTGGTGATTCAGTTGTCTGTGATACTAACTGCCCAGCATTTTCCTCAGCTATAATTAACCCCTCTGATTTCAGATCTTCTTCAGCTGAACTCATGACATCCAACCTCACTGGAAAAAAAAGTTGCCATCTCCAAATGTCACCTAAAATCAAACCAGAGATGAATTTCAGTGTTTCTGTTTCCAAAACAAAACAAAATAAAACTCAAGGAATGTGTATTACATCGTTAATTTAAAGTTTCAGATCACTAATTTAAAGTTGTTAATGATATTATATGACAATGATACAAATTTAAAAAACAATAAAACTCCTACACAAAACATTCATCCATTTGTTCTTTCCATCATAAACATCAACAATTGCTCTCATGCAGAATTAACAAATCTTAATGAGTGATAATTTATGTATGTCTGAATATTTGTTACATGCCGATATCTAGGTTATTTGGCCCTTTCTGAATCTATTCCTCTGCTCCTGCTTCAACAGTGTTTATGAACCAGTTGACCCTAAATGATTAATCCAAACTTCTCTTGCATATCTCTTTTCTCCAGTTTGACTGTTTAGCTGAGAAGAATGAAAAGCGGGGTCTGCTTTTCCTGGTTTGAGTTCCCTCATGTAATTCTTTGTGTAAAATTCCTTCTGCATCTTGGAACAGACAGAACAATGTAATGCCGTTGTGCAATTATATTTATTTTCTTTTTGAGTTTACCAAAAGTAAATGCTGAGTGAGATTTTTGTTTGTTGCTTCAAAAATTCTCAGAGGTTTTAGTGAACACATTGTGACAACAAAACATGAAAAGCCTGGGAGGAACACATCATCGTTGCCAGGGGGCGAAAATGTATTGTATGAAGTGGGGTGGGGGAAGGGGGACAGCAGTGATTATATGCTTAGAAAGAGAAAAACATTCTCTTACTTAAACTTTTCATTCTGAGTTCTAGCATTGCAAACTGCAGCACATACTGTATGGACAACACTTCACAAGCACTCAGACTATTTGTAGAACAATGTGTAATGGAAGGGCAACTATTTCCGGACAACCTCTCTCTCCCCCCCCCCCACAATGTACACAATCAATTGGCTACTCTTATGCAGCAAGAGAGAACCCCTCAAGATCTGAAGAGGCTGTACAGGGTTTTTAGGAAGCCAAAGAAGCTAAAGAGTGAACATGAGAAAGGAAATGTCACTGCTGAAGTGGGCATTTACAAGGCAGAAGCAGAGCCTAGAATGGTTGAAGCTCTCTGGGCTCTAAAATTTTCACTAATTCTGCCTTTGGTTGCAGAGCAAACATGTATGAGAACTTCCCTATCAATTTACACACTTCTAAAGGAACAGTTGCTATATAAGATGCTTGAAAAATCCAGTTTCCTTTCTCCACAGAAGTCTGCATTAAATCAGACCATGATATTTTTAAAAAGTTAATATTAAATGCTCCATTGTGTTCACTAGGTCCACATGTGTTCACTAGGTGCGGGATATCAAGGAATGGGCTCATTCAACCACAAGGTCTACTGTGTAGTCAGTTATTGTGGGCAAACCCCTTTATGCCATCCATTTTGAAAAACAAACTTTTATTCTTTCTGTAAAGTGCAGACAGGATGTAAATAGTTGTTCCATCTTAAAGGGTTTGCTAGGTCTCAGGGAACCAGATGATGTTTCAGGGTCAACAACACTTCTTGCAGACTAGCAGTGAACGTCCAACAAGCCCCAGGTGGGAAAGCAATGCAGGGCCTGGAACTTGCCCCTCACACTCCACATGCCACATCTGCTGTACCTGGATTTGAGCCCCAGCAGGAATGCCAGCAATTACTTCAGCTACTAGGCACACAGATCAGCCCCACAGGAGATCCCTAGTACACCATGAGTCCCAGAGCCTTCAGCAAGATTTGGGAACCTTGATTATTAGAGAGCTGCCTCAGAGTGCTTAGAGGACATGGTGGCGCTGCGGGCTGCAGGGTCAGAAGACTAGCAGTCGAAAGATCAAATCCACACGATGGAGTGAGCTCCCGTTGCTTTGTCCCAGCTCCTCACCAACCTAGCAGTTCGAAAGCATATAAATGCAAGTAGATAAATAGGTACCACCTCAGTGGGAAGCTGAACAGCGTTCCGGGTCTAAGTCGCACTGGCCACGTGACAACAGAAACTGTCTTCGGACAAACGCTGGCTCTACGGCTTGGAAACGGGGATGAGCACCGCCCCTTAGAGTCGAACACGACTGACTAAAATGTCAAGGGAAATCTTTACCTTTACCTTGCCTCAGAGTGCTTACATAAAATCTTCTGTAAAAATGTACATAAGTGATATTCCCTACAAATCCCTTCTAATGTGTTGCAATAAGATATCATCACAATGAGGCCTATTTAACCCTCTAATGTGTTGTAATGAGGCCCACTAAAATCAACAATGCATACAGCACACAGTGCAAGCATCCACACACTAAATGTTTATAGCCCAGAGGTGGGAAAGGTTTCTTTCTCTGACTAAAATGCTGACTGTGAAATTCTGGAAATTGTAGTAATTCCCCAATACACACGTTTAATGATCCTGCCTCTGTCCATGTTTTGATGGCACCCCATCCCCACTAAGCTTTGTTCTGTTTACAACTGCTTCTCATTCAGCTGAGGGTGAGAACATTTGGAACTCTCTTCAACATGCCACCATAGGATATGTATAACACACTATGTATAAATGTTGCATAGCTATGTTATATCTCCTCCTCTTATGCCTGATGAAGTGGACTTGTCCACGAAAGCTCACATTAAACAAATATAAAAGTTAGATATAAAAATGCCATCATATTTTTATTTCTATTTTTACATCTTCTTTTTACTTTGTTTTCACCTATAAACCATAACATGTGCTTTATTAAATTAACAATTTCCAAGAAATGGTGCTGTGTGGATGCATTCATTCAATGAAATGTGCAGACATTTATTTAAACTCTCCTTCCCCCATATTAGAATCATAGGCTGACAGACACATTATTCAATAAAGATAGCTCAGATTAACCTTGATCTTAATATGTATAAGTCATTCTGAAATAGACCCATTAGTTGCATGTTAGTGGTGGATGGGGAATGGGTTTAAAAATTAGTCATTTGGCTGCAATTTAACAGATATCCTTCGAAATCATTAAAGTGACCGACTAGGTTTTCTGATTTTTTTTTCAATTATAGTGCAACATCATTTATGTATGCATCTTGGGGGACATTAAATTTATCTGCAGTAGAGGGAAACACAAATGCAACAGTATTAAGTAATTGAAAGATACATAGCATTTCCAATCAGTAAGCGGATGGATGATCTGGATAATGGTTTTCCTGTAATTACAGAGAAGCAATTACATTCTTTCTTCTCTGGTGCTAATAATAAAATATTAGGTTGAAGTTCTTAAATTATGTACACTCAGATCATCCTGTTTTCCTTGTTACCACTGTGCTATCTCAAACCAGTAGCGAACTATGGATAAAACTTACACCAAAAACTCTGGCTACCAGATTAGCTGGTCTACAAAATATATAAATAATGAAATGAGAATTAATAAAATATACATATGAAATATGAATATTTAGAGACAATTGTTGAGATTTTTATATGAAAATGTATTAAATATTAATGTTGTATAGTTAAATGTAAAATGGCTGATTTTACTTGAGTCACTGTACTGATTGTATTCAGGTGCGGGTATCAAGGATTAAGACTTAATGTTGTACAGCTGTGTACATGATGCAACTTTGTGTAACCGAAAATGAAGTAATGTATTTTCTGATTGGTCACAGAACTGTACATAAGTCATGTGTAAAATGAATGTCTTTATCTTCTGCAAGTCTTTTTTAAAAATTATTTCTAAAGAAAATATGTGTAAAATGAATGTCTTTATCTGTTGTAAGTCAGATAACTTTTTCCTATGCTGTGTGTTGCTTCATGTCATGTTATGCTGCCAGAGGAATGTCTATTCCCTATGTATATGTGTAAATAGACTAAGTTGTTGGTTTTACTCTCTCAGTGTCATAAGTATCTCTGCTAACCAATATCTCCTTACTCTGTTGATGTTATGAGAATGCAAGTTAAAATTCTCAACAACAATATTATTTGACCCTGGAAAGCATTTTCCAAAGTGGTGGTTAGAATGTGGCCACCAAGCTAGAGGCAGGTTTGAGAAAATGTGACCACATTTCCCCAGTCCTAGTTTGCCTGAAATGGCTTCCTGGATCAAGTTCAAACTCTTGGTGTCCACCTGTAAAACCCTCCATGGGACCCTGATACTTGGAGGGTCTTTTCCCAAGGTCAGCTTCCCACACAACCAGATCCTCCCAGGCTATGCTCCTCTAGGTGGCTACTCCGAAAGAGGCCATAAAATCTTCAACAAGGAGTTGAACCTTCTCGGCAATACCATCATCCTTTTGGACTTGGCTCCAGGTCAAGCTCCACCTGGCTCCTGCCCTTCTCATTTTTTAAAAAAGGCTGCTGAAGATGCTTTTCTATTGAGTGGCCTTGGAAGGCAACCTCAATTGAATTTTTGCTTCTTCCCTTCTACCGGCGAGGCTTAACTGCAGTCTTATTTTGTTTGTTTATTTTATGTATATTATACTATTATATTATGTACTGTTCTATTCTGTTTGGTTTTATATGTAAATTACCCAGAACATTCATAGACATCCTTCAGTCTCGAGAGACTATGGTAACATGCTCTGTATGGAGGACTTCGACACTGTATGTGAAGCTGGAGTGTCCTCTCCAGAGCACGAAGCCTGGGTAAAATAATATGGAAGATAGGCTGTTACCCAAGCAGCAAATCCCCCCTTTCCACATTGCTGAAATGGTCCAATGGAAAGGCAAGAGCCAATACAATTGATTCCAGCGATGTCACAGGAGTTGCCAGAACGACACAAACTGCCTCCGGGACTCCAGATCCGGATTTTGCCTCAAGGTTAACTCCTGAAGCCTTTTCCATTGGTGGATATAGCCACAAGGCAGTGGAGGTTTGAAATCGGAGTTTTGTTTCTCCTAAATGGACTGCCTTCCCAGGCTGATGAGTCCCACCTACCTGGCTCCCGATCAATAGCTTAATTGAAAATAAGGAATTAAGAATTTCAGGAGCATCTTTAAAGAAAATGGGGAGTTGATTATTAGTACAAGGGGGCCTTGCAGCTTTTTAGAATAATATTATTTTTAAGCTCCTGCCCACTCCTCTAGGATCCTTTCTGAAGGACTCCTAAGTTCCTGCCTGACACTCTATCCACTATGACACCATAGCTGTAAACAGGTCATATAACCCATGTTCAACCCGCAACTTGACCTAAGAGGAAGATCCATCCTGACCAGATGAAGGCTCAGCCTGACTGTTAACTGCCTCTCAGTTTGCAGAGATACAGACCAGATTGTGACCTCATTCTGACATCGGAGGATTCTGACCAATGGCTAGGCTGGTTAGGAGAATTGCTGCAGTCAAAGAAAGCAACTTTTTCAAGCTCTGCTTGGCATGTGATGAGCTTGCCTAAGGTGACACAGCGGGCTCTTCCTCCCTGAAAGCACGCTGAGAAATCCAACTCCCACCTCTGGCTCCACAACCAGCCTTCGCAACAATACCCAAAGAAACCTTTAGCGTGACCCAAAAGCCTGCTTCCAGTAGAAAAGCAAAGACACAGTTCCCAAACCCTAGGGATCACTCGTTACCTGAAGTGTGACATCCTCAGTCACAGGACATATTTTCCCTATCAATAGCTGAATTGACAATCAGGAAATAGTAATTTCAGGAGCATCTTTAAAGAAAATTGGTAGTTAACAATTAGTACAAGGGGACCTTGAAGCTTTTATTTATTTAATTTATATGCCACCACACTACCCAAAGGTTTCTGGGTGGCTTCCAACATTTAAAATACAATAAAAAGGCAAAATAATTCAAATGTAATTAAAAATATATACTCTAAAAATTGCCATCGGACCCACAGCAGATATTATTTCAATTAAAAGCCTTCTGGAACAGGAAGGTTTTGACCTGGTACCGAAATGTCATCAGCGTCAGCGCCAGGTGAATCTCAGTCGGGAGGGTATTCCATAGTCTCGGGACAGCTGCCGAAAAGGCCCTTTGTCTACAAGCCATCCCTCTTACCTCCTTGAGGGATGGCTCTTTCAAAAGGGCCCCCTGGCTTGATCTTAACTGCCGGGTAGGTTCATATGGAAGGAGGTCCTTCAGGTATCCAGGGCCCAAGCCGTTTAGGGCTTTATATACGTAGCAAAACAAGCACTCTGAATTGGGCCCGGGTAGCAACTGGTAGCCAATGTAACTTAAACAGAATCGGCTTGATATGTTCCCTAGCGGCCCCACCACTCACTCGATTCTGGACCAGTTGCAGTCACAAGACCATCTTCAAGGGCAGCCATAGGTATAGCGCATTGCAGTAATCTATGTGAGATGTTACTAGTGTGTGTGTAACTGTCATGAGACTCCGCTCGTCCAGGTAGGGCCGTAGTTGGTATAATTTCCGCAGCTGAAGGAAGGCGCTCCTGGCCACCGAGTCTACCTGGGCTTCCAGTGTTAGACTGGGGTCCAGGAGCACCCCAAGCTGTGGACCCTGTCCCTTAGGGGGAGTGTAACCCTATTCAGGGCAGGGAAATGGCCCTCCAACCTGTCTGGTGAAGCACCTACTAATAGCACATCCGTCTTGTCTGGATTGAGTTTCAATTTACTAACCCTCATCCAGTCCATTATCAGGTCCAGACACGAATTCAGCACAGAAACTGCATCACCTGGATTGGTGGAAAACGAGAGGTAAAACTGAGTATCGTCAGCATATTGCTGACTCCTCAGCCCAAACCTCCTGATGACCTCTCCCAGCGGTTTCATGTAGATGTTAAATAGCATGGGGGACAGTATCGAGCCCTGAGGAACCCCATGTCATAAATGCCATGGGACAGAGCAACTGTCCCCCAACACCACCCTCTGGACACGGTCAGCCAGGAAGGAGCGGAACCACCATAAAGCGGTGCCCCCAACTCCCAACCCAGCCAGCCTATCCAGAAGAACACCATGGTTGATAGTGTCGAAAGCCACTGAGAGGTCCAGGAGTATCAACAGGGTCACACTCCCCCTGTCTCTCTCCCTGCAAGGGTCATCGTACAAGGCGACCAAGGCAGTCTCCATACCAAAACCCGGCCTGAAACCCAATTGAAATTGATCCAGAAAATCCATTTCATCCAGCAGCGCCTGGAGTTGCCCAGCCACAACCTGCTCCAACACTTTGCTCAAATAAAGGGGTTCACTACTGGTCAGTAGTGAACCACCAGCCTTGGGTCTAGGTTAGGCTTTTTAAGGAGTGGATGAATTATCGCCTCTGCCTCTCTCAAAGAGGCATTCACGGCCTCCTGGACCCAGGTGCGAATATATTTGTAAGGTCCTCCTCACTCCTCTAGGTTCCTTGGTAAAGGCCTTCTGAATTCCTGCCTGACAGTCTATCCACTATGACACCATAGCTGTAAATAGGCCATGAAGCCCACCTTCAACCCTAATCTTGACCTAACAGGAAGATCCATCTTGACCAATTGAAGGCTCAGCCTGACTGTTAACTGCCTCTCAGTTTGCAGAGAAAAAGAACCTCTCCAGGTTGTGACCTCATTCTGACATTGGAGGATTCTGACCAATGGCTAGGCAGGTTAGAAGAATTGTTGGAGCTACAGTCAAAGAAAGCAACTTTATCAAACTCTGCTTGGCATGTGATGAGCTTGCCGAAAGCAACACAGACCAGCCCTTCCTCCCTGAAGGAAAATCCAATTCCCAACCTCTGACTCCACAACCAGCCTTCACAACAATACGCCAAAAAGCTTTAGCGTGACCAGAAAGCCTGCTTCCAGTAGAAAAGCAAACCCTAGGGATCACTTGTTACCTGAAGTGTGACATCCTCAGTCACAGGACATATTTTCCCTATCAATAGCTGAATTGATACTCAGGAATGAATAATTTCAGGAGCATCTTTAAAGAAAATGGGTAGTTGACTATTAGTATAAGGATGCCTTGAAGCTTTTCAGAATAAAGTTATTTTTAAGCTCCTGCTTACTACACTAGGTTCCTCACTCAAGGCCTCCTGAATTCCTGCCTGACACTCTATCCACTATGACATCATAGCAGTCAACAGGTCATAAAACCCACCTTCAACCCACAACTTGACCTAAGAGGAAGATCCATCCTGACCAAATGAAGGCTCAGCCTGACTGTTAACTGCCTCTCAGTTTGCAGAGATACAGACCAGATTTTGACCTCATTCTGACATCGGAGGATTTCGACCTATGGCTAGGTTGGTTAGGAGAATTGCTGCAGTCAAAGAAAGCAACTTTTTCAAGCTCTGCTTGGCATGTGATGAGCTTGCCTAAGGTGACACAGCGGGCTCTTCCTCCCTGAAAGCACACTGGGAAATCCAACTCCCACCTCGTTCTCCACAACCAGCCTTCGCAGCAATACCCAAAGAAACCTTTAGCGTGACCCAAAAGCCTGCTTCCAGTAGAAAAGCAAAGACACAGTTCCCAAACCCTAGGGATCACTCATTACCTGAAGTGTGACATCCTCAGTCACAGGTCATATTTTCCCTATCAATAGCTGAATTGACACTCAGGAAATAGTAATTTCAGGAGCATCTTTAAAGAAAATTGGTAGTTGACTATTAGTACAAGGGTGCCTTGAAGCTTTTATAACCCATTATCAACCCTCAACTTGACTTTACAGGAAGATCCATCCTGACCAGATGAAGGTCCAGCCTGACTGTTAACTGCCTCTCAGTTTGCAGAGATACAGAGCAGATTGTGACCTCATTCTGACATCGGAGGATTCTTACCAATGGCTAGGCTGGTTAGGAGAATTGTGGGAGCTGTAGTCAAAGAAAGCAACTTTATCAGGCCCTGCTTGGCATGTGATGAGCTTGTCCAAGGCAACACAGGCCAGCTCTCCCTCCCTGAAGGCAAAGCGGGAAATCCAACTCCCAACCTCTTGCTCCACAACCAGCCTTCGTTACAAATCTGACAAAGGGGGGAATCTTTTGTTGCTTCCCACTGCACACATTTTTCTTGTTAAACCTTGGCATCAACAAATAGTTCATCAGAACTAGTTCAATTATCATGTGCTTGTGAAAAGAACTAAAAAAAGTTGGGGGGAAATCCCAGTATCACCAACCTTAGATTAGGCAGCCTTCAGTCTTGAGAGAATATGGTAATGTGCTCTGAATAGAGGTCTTGGAACAGTGTCTAGTGTGGCTGAGAAGGCCAATCTGAGAGTTACAATCCCTTTCACACTGAAGACAAATACAATCTATCTCCTGTCCACCTCCTTGATTTTGCTGGTTCCCAGACTGCCTCTTTGACTTGGCCTGCTGGACAAGGGTCTCTTCAAAATGGGAGAGGCCATGATGCACCACCTGCCTCCAGGCTGGATGCTCAGAGGTCAAGGTTTCCCATCTGTTGAGGTCCATTCCTAAGGCCTTCAAATGCCGCTTGCAGATATCCTTGTATCACAGCTGTGGTCTCCCTCTGGGGTGCTTTCCCTGCACTAATTCTCCATACAGGAAATCTTTTGGAATCTGACCATCAGCCATTCTCACAACATGCCCAAGCCCACATAGACGTCGCTGTTTTGGTAATGAATACATGCTAACAATTCCAGCTTGTTCCAGGACTACTCTATTGGGAACTTTGTCCTGCCAGGTGATACCAACAATGCATCATAGACAACGCATATAGAACATGTTCAGCTTCCTCTCCTGCCATGCACAAAGCTTCCAGGACTCACTTCAGTACAGGAATGTACTCAGGACACAGGCTGTATAGACCTGGATCTTGGTATATGCTGTCAACTTCTTATTAAGCCATATTCTCTTTGTGAGTCTAGAGAACATGGTAGCTGTTTTGCCAATGTGTTTATCTAGCTCAACATCTAGGGAGAGAGTGTCAGAGATCGTTGAGCCAAGATATCCAAAGTCATGAACAATTTCCAATTCTTGTGTGGTGATGGCAATAGAGGGAAGTGAGTCCACCCCCTGGCCCATGACTTGTGTTTTCTTCAGGCTGATTGTTAATCCAAAGTCTTGGCAGGCCTTGCTAAAATGATTCATGAGTTGTTGGAGGTCTTCAGCAGAATGGGCAACAACAACTGCATCATCGGTGAAGAGGAAGTCCCACATGCATTCCAGCTGGACTTTGGTCTTTGCTCTCCATCTAGAGCAGTGGTGTCGAACTGTGGCCCTCCAGATGTTCTTGGCCTTCAACTCCCAGAAATCCTGGCCAGCAGAGGTGGTGGTGAAGGCTTCTGGGAGTTGAAGTCCAAGAACATCTGGAGGGCCACAGTTTGACACCACTAATCTAGAGAGATTAAAGAGCTTTTCATCGGATTTATTCTGCGGGTAGACACCTTCTGTTGCAGTTCCAAAGGTGTGCTTCAGCATGACAGTAAAAAAGATCCCCAAAAGGGTCAGCACAAGGGCATAGCCCTGTTTCACTCTGCTTCAGATGTCAAAGGGATCTGATGTTGAGCCATCAAAAACTACAGTGCCCTTCATTTCCTCATGAAAGAACCTGATGATGTTAAGGAGTCGAGGACATCCAATCTTGGGAAGTATTTTAAAAAGACCGTCCCTGCTAACCAAATCAAAGGCCTTTGAAAGATCTATGAAGGCCACAAAGAGTGATTGTTGTTCTTCCCTACATTTCTCCTGCCACTGTCTGAAGGAAAATACCATGTCAGTGGCGGATCTATTAGCTCAAAATAGACACTGTGATTCTAGATAGACTCTGTCTGCAAGCACCTGGAGCCTCTTCTGCAGAACACAAGCAAGCAGCTTCCCTACAACACTGAGAAGAGAGATGCCACGGTAGTTACTGCAGTCATCCCTGTCTCCTTTGTTCTTATACAATGTGGCAATGTTTGCATCCTTCATGTCCTGTGGTACTCCACCTTCCGTACATTACTACTACATCACCAAGCTAATTTGACTCTAAATCAGCTGAAGCAGCACTGAACACAAGCTGCTCATGGTCTAGGGATGTTCATAGTTGCTTTGGTCTATTTGTCCTAACTATGGGTCAGCATTAGAGAACAGTGCTTTGAGCTAATAGGGTGGCCAATCAATCAATCAATCAATCAATCAATCAATCAATCAATCAATCAATCAATCAATCAATCAATCAATCAATCAATCAATCAATCAATCAATCAATCAATCAATCAAATCTGCCTGTGGCTTTGAAATATATTTAGTAACAGCACACAATCAGATGGCATAAATATTCAGCATAAGACATAATCAGTCTTGAAAACGTACCTTCCAAATTGTTCCAGATCTTCCTTATTTTTTCCAATTTTTCCCTTACCCCTTTTCTTCCTTTCTTCCTCCCCCCCTACTTTCAATTTCACACCCCAGCTCTTTCGGGGGGGGGGAAGTAATGGCTGTTGAGCTGTAAAATCTGTTTAAGAGATTGGGAAACCAGCTGCTTGTCCAATTTGACAATCACTGCTCTGTCAGTTCACTTCATTAACATTGATTCATACAGCAGTTAGCATGAACCTCAGCTTCTGTCAAAACATATCTGACCTATTCTCCATCACAGAAAACTACAATCATTCCAATGCTTTTTGTTCCTTGGTTTAAGTGCTAGCACTTCAGAAATAAATCTACGGCTTATTTTGCTTGGTTTAGCTTCTATTGAACTCACCGTG
Organism: Pogona vitticeps; assembly: GCF_051106095.1. NCBI lineage: Eukaryota > Metazoa > Chordata > Lepidosauria > Squamata > Agamidae > Pogona > Pogona vitticeps. Next base: position 35,979,350 of record NC_135787.1, read on the forward strand.
ACATGCCTCTGAACAAACATTTTCTCGGCTAGGTCTTTTCTTTATTATGTCACTCTTGTATGCCACAGCAAAGCTAGTGCTGCAGGACAGGAGGTGCAGTGATGGGAGTGTAGAAAAAACTATGATCTTACAGGCTAGTTGTTGCCATCCAGCAGCATTCCTGTTCTGAATACATGCTATTGCAGCTGGGTGGCCAGGACAATGTAGGTATATTGTTGCCAAATGGGCTGCCCAACAGTTGCCCTCCCTGAACGAGGCAAGGTAACCTTGGGTTTGGCACTTGATTGACCAAGGCTTATTTTTCCAGGAAACTTCAATTTTCACAGCTGAGGATGCTCAGGGAGGAATAGATTAGGGTTTCATGGCTGTCATGCTTCTGTCCTCTCCCAGCAACTGTAGTACAGATCATGTACTAATCTTCTGGAATCCTCTAGCACTGAGTAATTCTATGTAAGAAAGCTTCTGTTCGAATCTTGTATAGTGTATATATATTTCAACTCATATTTTAAGAAAGCAGGAAATTCATTTCTTCAAAAAACCTCTGTCTTATGAGTTTCTTACCCAAACACATAGCAATTGGCATGGATGCTTTTTGATTAGTGTAAATGGTAGTGAACACAAAAGGGTATCTTATAAACCATCTTGATTGCTGTCATTGATGTTGTCAACATTCACACTGCCCTTTGCTTTGTAAAGCTTATAATCCTTTCTTCCTGGCAACATGTGCACAATATTGTACAGCAATATTGGTCTATTTCCTGGTGTTTGAAACGGTGGATACAGAAGCATGTATCTCACATTCATAAACTGGAGGTGTTTTCAAGAAGTGAATCTATTATATTTCTCTGGACCACCTGGTGGGATTCAGCAGAGGAATCCTGGACTGCAATGCCTCCAGTTATTTTTTTTTTAAATCAGTTCATATCTAGTAGGTGGTTCTGGGGACCAGTTTTTCTCACTATGGCTCCTGTCATGTGGTGTCCCATGATATTCTGTTCTGTCCCGTGTTCTCCAATATATATAAGAAGCCATTGGAAGAAATTGCCTGGAGGTCTGTAATGTGCTGTCCTCAGCATGTTAATGAAATTTCCATTACTTCTTGTCAACTGTATCATAGTTTCATTGTTCTTTGTCATGTAATAGCAAGAAAGCACGTGATACATCCTTGATATACAGTATTGAACTCCAAAAAGTACAAGCTGGATTTCAAAGGGGCAGAGGAATAGGGACCAAATTGCTAATATGTGCTGGATTACGGAGAAAGCCAGAGAGTTCCAGAAAAACATCTACTTCTGCTTCATTGACTATGCAAAAGCCTTTGACTGTGTGGACCACAGCAAACTATGGCAAGTCCTTCAAGAAATGGGAGTGCCTGACCACCTTATCTATTTCCTGAGAAACCTATACCTGGGACAGGAATCAACAGTTAGAACTGGATATGGAACAACTGATTGGTTCAAAATTGGGAAAGGAGTATGACAAGGCTTTATTTAACTTATATGCAGAATACATCATGCAAAAGGCTGGACTGGAGGAATCCCAAGCCGGAATTAAGATTGCCGGAAGAAATATCAACAACCTCCGATATGCAGATGATACCACTCTGATGGCAGAAAGTGAGGAGGATTTAAGGAACCTTGTAATGAGGGTGAAAGAGGAGCGTGCCAAAAATGGTCTGAAGCTCAACATAAAAAAAACTAAGATCATGGCCACTGGTCCCATCACCTCCTGGGAAATAGAAGGGGAAGATATGGAGGTAGTGACAGATTTCACTTTCTTGGGCTCCATGATCACTGCAGATGGTGACATCAGTACCAAAATTAAAAGACGCCTGCTTCTTGGAAGGAAAGCAATGACAAACATAGATAAAAAGCAGAGACATCACCTTGCCAACAAAGGTCTGAATAGTCAAAGCTATGGTTTTCCGTGTAGTGATGTACAGAAGTGAGAGCTCGATCATAAAGTAAGCTGACCGCTGAAGAATGGATGCTTTTGAATTGTGGTGTTGGAGGAGGCTCTTGAGAGTCCCCTGGACTGCAAGGAGAACAAACCTATCCATTCTAAAGTAAATCAACCCTGAGTGCTCACTGGAAGGACAGATCCTGAAGCTGAGGCTCCAATACTTTGGCCATCTCATGAGAAGAGAAGACTCCCTGGAAAAGATGTTGGGAAAGTGTGAAGGCAGGGGGAGAAGGGGACGACAGAGGATGAGATGGTTGGACAGTGTCATTGAAGCGACCAACATGAATTTAACCCAACTCTGCAAGGCAGTGGAAGACAGGAGGGCCTGGCGTGCTCTGGTTCATGGGGTCACGAAGAGTTGGACATGACCAAATGACTAAACAACAACAACTAGGTTCAGTAATAGGCTAGATGAGGTGAAGAAGCTAACATTAACAAGACAAGGATCCTAATGGTCAGGGGAAAGTGTGGTTGGATGACTAGGACTCGATCACTTCCAGAAAGAGTGGTATTTATTTATTTATTTATTTATTTATTTATTTATTTATTTATTTATTTATTTATTTATTTATTTATTTATTTATTTATAGATACCCCTCCTATCTAGTCATTTCGACCACTCTAGGCGGTTTACAACGTAAAAACATAACAAGTTTAAGAGGGATTTATAACAATTAATTAATTAAATGATTCTGCAAGATGGGAAAAATACAAAATAAATCAAATAAAGAGAAAAAGGAAGGGAGGTCAGGAATTAACTGGAGGGGAGGGCCTGCCTATACATCCACATTATAATTGGTTTTTATAAATACCCAGCGAGGGTGAAGTGCGAATCTCCGGAGGCAGATTATTCCAGAGGCGAGGAGCCACCGCCAAGAAGGCCCGGTTCCTTGTTTTTTCCTTCTGGGCCTCCCTCGGTGTCAGGCTCCTCAGCCTCACCTCCTGACTTGCACGTGTGACACGGGTAGATCTCGGTGGGAGTAAGCGTTCCGGCAGGTATCGAGGTCCTAAACCGTTTAGGGCTTTATACGTAAGCATCAGAACTTTAAAGTCAATGCGGAACCTAATGGGCAGCCAATGCAGTGCAGCCAAAATAGGAGAAATATGAATGAATTTTCTCGCTCCGCTAAGGAGTCTGGCCGCCGCATTCTGCACCACTTGGAGTTTCCGTGTCAACTTCAAAGGTAGCCCCACGTAGAGCGCATTACAGTGGTCTAATCTCAAGATTATGAGCGCATCGACCAAGGTGGTGAGCGTCCCTACATCGAGATAGGGGCGCAGCCGGGCTATCCATCAGAGGTGGAAAAAGGTGGTGTGGACCACCGACGCCACCTGACACTCCATGGTGAGTGCCAGGTCCAGATGGATCCCCAGGCTGCGGACCCCGCAAATGAGAGGGAGTCCCCCCAACCTCTGATAGTGGGGGCACCCACTCTCAGAACCTCCGTCTTGTCCGGGTTCAGCCTCAGCCCATTTTCCTGCATCCATTGCAGTACAGCCCCCAGGCAGTGCTGAAGGGACAGAACGGCATCACCTGCAGTTGGTGGAAAGGGGATGTAGAATACTGTCATCAGAATACTGATGACACGATGCGCCCCACGCCCAGCGCCCTCATATAGATGTTAAACAGCACTGGGGAGATAATCAACCCCTGTGGGACCCCACAATTGTGGCTCCACGAGGCCGAGATACTCTCCCCAAGCTGTACTCTCTGGGGTCGGTCCTCTAAGAAGGAACGGAGCCAGGCAAGTGCCAAGTCGCCAATTCCCAACTCAGAGAGCCTCCCCAGGAGGATACCGTGGTTGACGGTATCAAAGGCCATTGAGATGTTGAGAAGGACCAACAAAGATATTTTACCCCTTTCAGCCTCTCTCAAAAGGTCATCGTACAGGGCGACCAATGCCGTTTCTGTACTGTGGCGCAGGCTGAAGCCCGACTGAAACGGATCCAGGGCATCTGTTTCATCCAAAAGTGCCTGAAGCTGGTCAGCCACCACCCTCTCCACCACTTTGCTCATGAAAGAAACATTGGCCTGGAACATCAAGTTCATGGTCTGGAAATAGTCCTTGATCATGCACCATGCTTGCCTGCCGATGGGTAGCAACAGGGAGAAAAGGTGGCTTTGCAAAAATTCATTCAGTGTGCCTTTTTTTTCTTTTCCTGAGTTGGTGTAAGCACTGCTGCCGACATCTAGAGTTAAGGCAACAAGTGTCCCCTCTTTTTGCTGAGTATCCATAGGTCCACACTGGGACACTGAGGCAAGTACAACTGTACTGGAAGGGAAGTGGGATTTATAGTTCTGGTTTTGTCTCTGACCACCCTCCCCCCAAGTCCTACCTTAAAGGAGTTTAGCCTCTTCATGGCCCACACCTGACTTCATAGGGCTGATTGGAATAGGAAATGAGAAGCTGGCAAAAGTCAGTGTCCTAGTTTGTGCTCCCTGGACCCTTTCAAGGAGGGCTTCTATCACCTTTCAGACCTTCACCCAGCTACTGGATCACCCTTACCTGCAGCCATTACAGATGCTTTCACTGTTGGAGTTGTTGCCTCCAGCACCTCTTCTGCATAGGTGATGGAGTTGGAGTGGGCAGTGATGGTGGAGGAGGATGTGCCTGTCAGCAGTCAGAGTGCCTTGGCTTGGGTTTCCTGTTCTATGGGGTAGCATGGGCTCTTCCTGTTCCTGTAGCTCTCCTAGGATCTTGTCCAGCCATCCTTTTCTAGGATGCACCCAAAGGGGTCCTCCATGATGATCACAGAAACCTCTTCCATATCAACCCAGTACTCTCCCTCTCCTTATCTCTCTGATTTTTGTTCTCTCCCCTCCCATCTCTTCCATCCCTCTTCTGCTCATGCCTGCTCGCACAGCTTAACCCAACCAGCCTGCCTCAGGTGTCACTACTTCTCCCTCACAGCTGCTTCTCTGTCCTGGGCAGCCCAACCATTTCCAATGCCTGCCTGAGATCCAGCATTCTTCATGTTTGAATAGTCCAGGGGGTGCCAAGTGAGATCAGATGGTCCACTCAGGGTGCTAGCTTTAGCAACCCCTCACAGTTGGATAGACTTCACAACAGTCATATGTGATCTAACTAATCCATATGTGCCTGGATTACTACAGTGAATAATAGGTGATCCTAGGGTTGTAGGATAGGGCAATTCTCTCTTCTCACATTTAGAAAGTAAAGTCTTTGGGTAGAGAAAGAGGCTTACCTTCCAATACTCTCTACTATAGAAATTGTGTAATGAGAAAAGGGGAATATTAATTTATGAGGATAGCCTTGGATTGATCAGAGACAAAACTCTGTTGTTCTCTGAACATGCCTCAGAACCAGCAGAAGTATGTCAACCATGGCCTGACATAACTATTTCCCATCCTCTTGAGACATATTAAGGAAGGGGGGGAACGGAGAGGGAAAAATGCTCTCCTGCTGGCTGCAAGCCATACTATGTTTAGGTATTTCTCTGATCCCTCAACTTCTATATTTTTAGAGATACTCATAAGATTGTCCTGATAGAAGTCATATTTCATAATTAAGGAAGCAAGGTAAGTATGACCATTTTTAATTGCATGCTGAAATATAATGCACCACAATATAGCACACAAACATATCAAGAGACAGGACACACAATAACCTGAACAGCCAACTAATCCACATTTCTGATGTAGAATTATAATCAAGTTGCAATTTATCGCTCTCCTTAGCCTCCTCAGAAATGATCACAAGTATGAAAACAGCCTTGTTGAATTACCATACTGAGAAAGTTAGAGTTGCATTTTTAAATTTTGTGAAAATACCCCCAAACTATGTTGGAATCCATCATTTTATTATGGATGGAGTCCTCTGGTTTTAGTGGAGTAGTTTAGTCTAGTCTCATTTTAACAGAGCTAGAATGTTACCCACTGATTAGACCATTTCAAATTCAGTAGGAATGTAAACTTTAGCTTCAGTGGAAAAAGGATCAGAGCCTCTTTATCAATTTCAATCAGAATGATTTTTCTCTTTTGTTCAATGGCCCTATAGAAAAGTGTTGCATCAGCAAAAGAACTATTCACTTCAGTAGACAAGAGGTTTTTCTCAATGATGCTTCCGTTAGCATTGCCCCTTGGTGATGTGAATGGCTGTTCTTATGACTGTTCCAGAACTTCATTTTAGAAAATGATAGGTTGGCTTCTGGATGAAGACTTTCATTCATTGAAACAAATAAGATTTGGAGATATATTTAACTACTTTTAAGAAGTACATTTGTAATGGCCTATTCCTTCATTGACTGAAAGTAATATGCTGTTGTTGTTTTTTATCAGAAAAAAAATTCACGGGATATTTTATATAGTATTTATAAATTACTTTTCAGTCTAGAAGAGCCCCCAAAATGAGGTGAAATACAAGCAAGATAGAAAGAATCTTTTATAAACAGGCAAATTAAAATAAAATCTAAAGCCTGGACAAAATAATAGTGTAATAGTGTTATGATGTTGGAGGCTCAGTAAAGATGAAGCCGGACTGATTTCTCTTGAGAAAGTGTTGTACAGTCAAGGTACATCTACAGGAAAAGGCCCTGCTTTGTATACTTGCCAGCCTAAATTCTTGAGGAAGTGGAAAATGCCACAGGGCCTTCACCGGAGATCTCAAAAGCTGTGGAGATTAACAAGAGGACTTCAGATATCTTGGCCTCAAGCTGCTGAAAGCTCTGTATGTCAAAACGAGCTAAGAGACAAATTAGAAGCTGATGTTGCTTATTTCTGGTGATATATCGTTCCTGAGTTCACAGGCAACTGGTAGCCAGCACATTTTGCATAAGCTGTAGCTTTCAAGGGCCCCACCATGCAGAGTGCATTATAGTAGCCTGAGAGATAAATAAGCCAGGGATTGATGGACCAAATCCACCTTCCTTAAAAAGGTGTGTAATTGGCATGCTGTCCAAAGCTAGGCAAAAACACTCCTCATCACAGGAGTAAGCTGGCTTCCCAGCTTGGAGCAATTCTGGCTCCAAGGACATGAGGACATGTACCTGGTGCTCTTAGAGAGTACATCTCCATTAAGAACATGTTTAAGACTATATCTGAGTTTGACATTTATGCTGAACAACCTTTCTTTCTTGCCTCTGCCACAATTGATTCATCCACATCCAATGTCTTATTTTATCCAGGAATTTCACAGTTTCCTTGAGACCAGTTGAGAAAGAGGCATAGGATTAGGTATAACCAGCAGGTACTAAGGAACATCATATTCAACAGATAGTGAGGATGAACTCCAAAATTGTGAATGTCCACCTCAGTGGATTTGTATAAGGATTAAAAAACATTGATGGCAGTGCTGAATGGTTGTAAAAAACCAAAAAGGAGAATGTGCAGTGCACCATCTTCTCTGATTTTCATTTGTAGGATATTAAATGGGCAGGGGACCCACTACAACCCCTTCAAGGATTGCTGCCTTGTGGTTAAGGGGCTTGAGTAATTCAGAGAAGCTATGGGCTAAGCTGTGCAGGGACACCCAAGATGGACAGGTCATAGTGGAGAGTTCTGACTAAACACAATCCACATGGAGCAGGAACTGGCAAGCCACTCCAGTATCTTTGCCAAGAAAACTCCATGGACAGAACCAAAAGGCTAAAAGATATGACGCTGGAAGATGAGCCCCTCAGGTGGGAAGGCATCCAACATGCTACTGAGGAACAGTGGAGGAGAAGCACAAGTAGCTCCATAGCTAATGAAGGGGTTGGGTGAAAGTCAAAAGGATGCTCAGCTGTGGACGTGCCTGGAAGTGAAACGAAAGTCCGATGCTGCAAAGAAAAATACTGCATAGGAACCTGGAATGTAAGATCTATGAATCTTGGGAAGTTGGAGGTGGTCAAACAGGAGATGGCAAGAATAAACATCGACATCCTGGGCGTCAGTGAACTAAAATGTATGGGAATGGGCAAATTCAATTCAGACAATTAGCATATCTACTATTGTGGGCAAGAATCCCGTAGAAGAAATGAAGTAGCCCTCATAGTCAACAAAAGAATGGGAAAAGCTGTACTGGGATACAATCTCAAAAATGACAGAATGATTTCAATACAAATCCAAGGCAGACCTTTCAACATCACAGTAATCCAAGTCTATGCACCAACCACTGATGCTGAAGAGGCAGAAATTGATCAATTCTGTGAAGACTTACAACACCTTCTAGAACTGATACCAAAGAAAGATGTTATTATTAAACGAGGTCTTACAAATAGCAGAGAAGAGAAGGGAAACAAACTGCTGACTTCCAAAGAATAGCAAGGAGAGAAAAGAGGGCCTTCTTAAATGAAGAGTGAAAAGATATAGATTAAAATAATAGAAAGGGAAAAACCAGAGATCTGTTCATGAAAATTGGAGATATTAAAGGAATCTTTTGTGCTAAGATGGACATGAAAAAAGACAAAAATGGTAGGGACCTCACAGAAGCAGAAGACATCAAGAAGAGGAGTCAAGAATACACAGAGGGATTATACCAGAAAGATCTGGATGTCCTGGACAACCCAGATAATGTGGTTGCTGATCTTGAGCCAGACATCCTGGAGAGTGAAGTGAAGTGGGCCTTAGAAAGCATGGTTAACAACAAGGCCAGTGGAAGTGATGGCATTCCAATTGAATTATTTAAAATCTTAAAAGTTGATGCTGTTAAGGTGCTACACTCAATATGCCAGCAAGTTTGGAAAACTCAGCAGTGGCCAGAGGACTGGAAAAGATCAGTCTACATTCCAATCCCAAAAAAGAGGAGCACCAAAGAATACTCCAGCTACCGTACAACTGCACTGATTTCACATACTAACAAGGTTAAGCTCAAAATCCTACATAGTATGCTTCAGCAGTATGTGGACCGAGAACTCCCAAAAGTACAAATTGGATTTTGAAGGGGCGAGACCAAATTGCTAACATGAGCTGGATGTTGGAGAAAGTCAGAGAGTTCCAGATAATAGGTAGTAAAAACTCCAAAGAACTGGATATGGAACAACTGATTGGTTCAAAATTAAGAAAGGAGTACGACAAAGCTGTATAGAGTCTCCCTGCTTATTTAAGTTATATGCAGAATACACCATGCGAAAGACAGGACTGGATGAATCCCAAACTGGAATTAAGATTGCCAGAAGAAATATCAACAACCTCAGATATGCAGATTATACCACTCTGATAGTAGAAAATGAGGAAGTAAGGAACCTCTTAAATGAGGATGAAAGAGGAGAGTGCAAAAAATGGTCTGAAGCTCAACATCAAAAAAACTAAGATCATGGCCACAGGCCCCATCACCTCCTGACAAATAGAATGGGAAGATATGGAGGCAGTGACAGATTTTACTTTCTTGGGCTCCATGATTACTGCAGATGGTGACAGCAGCTCTGAAATTAAAAGACACCTGCTTCTTGGGAGGAAAGTGATGACAAACCTAGACAGCATCTTAAAAAGCAGAGACAGCACCTTGCCGACAAAGGCCCACATAATCAAAGCTATGGTTTTTTCCTGTAGTGATGTATGGAAGTGGGAGCTGGATCATAAAGAAGGCTGACCGCCGAAGAATTGATGCTTTTGAATTGTGGTGCTGAAGGAGACTCTTGAGAGTCCCCTGGACTGCAAGGAGAACAAACCTATCCATTCTGAAGGAAATCAAGCCTGAGTGCTCACTGGAAGGACAAGATCCTGAGGCTGAGGCTCCAATACTTTGGCCATTTCATGAGTAGAGAAGACTCCCTGGAAAAGACCCTGATGTTGGGAAAGTGTGAAGGCAGGAGGAGAAGGGGACGACCGAGGATGAGATGTTTGGACAGTGTCACTGAAGCTACCAACATGAATTTGACCAAACTCTGGGAGGCAGTGGAGGACAGGAGGGCCTGGCGTGCTCTGGTTCATGGGGTCACAAAGAGTCAGACATGACTTAATGACTAAACTGAAACACCCACTACTAATGGGTGATGTAGTGGATGAAGTAATGAAGTAGGACTCAGGAACCTGGGTTTGATTCCCAGGCACTGCCATGGAAACTCACTGGCGGTGGCTGGAACTGGTAAAACCACTCCTTAAATACTTCACTTACCTTGACAACCCTGTTAGGGTCACTGTAAGTCATATCTGACTTGATGGTGCATAAGAAGTTAGTACAAACGTAAGAAAAGTTGTGGTAGATTAGATCAAAGACCTAACCAGGCCAGTGTTCTGTTTTCTACAAGTTTCCACCAAGAAGCTCAAAAGTAGGATATGAGAACAAAAGCCCTTCCTGCTCTCATTTGTTATCTACTGGTGTTGTGGCTCTGAAAGCAGCTGCCTCTGAACCTGGAGACAGCATATAGCCACCACCAAGGGCCCACGAGCCACTCTTGGTCATCATGACTAGTAGTCAGAGGGGATGTAAATATCTTTCCTTTTCCTCCCATGTGAGGATGCTTTACCAGATTTTTTTCTCCTCATCTCCGTAGAGGGTGAGATATTTTTCAGCAAATTTTGCTTATTCTCTCTCTCTCTCTCTCTCTCTCTCTCTCTCTCTCTCTCTCTCAGTGGTTTGTATTCTAAAGGGAATTAACATTAATTTTGTGTGGAGACAGTTTACACAAATTATGGAGATTAAATTAAGTAAAAATAGTGCCCCTTTCATTGTTGTTACCTGGAAGTGAAAAACCTCATAGGCTTGAAAATTCCTTGTTGAGGTGTCCTGTTGTGATAGCCTCCGCTAATGAGTATGAAGAATTTAGTGAATATTCTTTCCTTAATTAATAGCTTTCAATAGATTTTAATTTTATGTTTATATATATATATATATATATATATATATAAACTAAAGAGGCAGTAAATTCTGTAAGTTAAGTTTGTATGTATGTGCTATACAGAGAAATAGTTCCATTCTGATTTTAGCTAGCTGAGGAGTTTTCTTTTCCTTATGTCTTAGTTGTTTATGATGTTTATCTATACTGCAATCTGGAATTTTACCTGCATTGCAGCAGAATTATTTTTAATATTACTTATATGGAAGTAATCTATACTTAAAAATAAATCAATGCATGAATATTGTCTCTGCTAATTCCCCCCCCATCAGCTTTACTATATGACTCTGGTTTCTGGTGGTAAGAATCCAGATATAAAAATATATAAAATAAACGATCTCTCTACAGAGCTTTCCCCACATGACAGATCATTTCACAACCTTTGGACTTCCCTCATATTACTTGTCTTTTTTTCTAAATTAAAAAGGCCCAAATATTGTAACCTTTTGTCACAGGTTAGTGAAAACTGGGAGGATGGTGATAATAACATATCACATCTATATGTGGTCTTTCTCTTTTTATCAAGTAAACTGTTGTTGAAATAAACTATAGCATTGCCATTTCTCCATTCTATTCGTGTTTCAATTTATTACTGCAAGGATTGTTTAGAGAAGTAGAAATGTGGGTGTTTTATGAGTAAACATGGCTTTCATTCTCCATCCGAAAGCACTTGAAACTGTAGCCTGTAGATTGAAGAAACTGCACTAATATCTCTAGAGTCCTAAAAGTGTCCTTGATAGTTCCATGGTGGTTTAAAGCTATTGCCATTTGTATCTCAATAGCTCTCCAATAATTCTCTGGAAAGCACAAGTGGGATGTTTCAGTAGTATAGGTGTCAGGAAGCTGTCATTACTGTTGCACAAAAGTCCAGCCATGATCTTGTGCAGGCAGAGGAAATCAACATTCTATAAGACCATTCTAAAAGTGGGGGCAGCCCAAGGTAAAATATATAAGTTTAAACTGGGCTTCGGGTCAGCACACATTTTGTCACAGATGTAGCAGGAAGTCTGCTCTTGCTCTGTGCCAACTTTGGAGACATTTGAGAAAAGGATTTTCAAGGTATGTTTTTTAAAAATAAAACTGTTTCCACCCCCTCAGAAATAGGTGATCATGAACATCACCAGATTTGAAATAGTTCATCTACACTGGAAAAACCTCTTTTGCTTATCTTGAAACAGAATGATTGGCTCCATCTATTTTTGTGTTATTGTTGTTTTTTAATTTGGAACAAGTCTAGGCTGGAGGGGATGAAAAATTGGTCCTCAAAAAGGACTTTTAAAAAGGAGGAAAAGCAATTTCTTCCCACATTGAGCATGCCTGGAAGTAGAGAAGGGAAATATCTGGAGAGCTTAGGGCAATGAAATGTCCTAGAAGGAGGTGGTCTCCAGGATACCCTCTTTTGCTCACTACGAGATACCATTCAAAGAAATATCTCAAAAACTGATTCTTTTTTTCATCAGTTAACACAAAGCAATTGTCAAGGTTGGTGGTTTTTTTTTTAAAAAAAAAAAACAAGATAAAACTTCTCACCACTGGTGTAAAGCATATCCTCCCCCCTCTAAGAGCACAGGAGATGTTTACAGGGAGATATAAAATTAACCAATTGTTAATTAGTTACTAGATGCTCTGAATGTCACTTCTTTCCACTTAAAACAGGGCATTAATAATCCAACTCTTATTTATATTTTGCAGTTTTTTAGTTTGGTGATGTTTAGAGGTTTTAGCACATTCATAATATGTGCCCAGTTTATTCAAGGCTCTTTGGAACCTTCTGGCTTGCTGCAGCAATATTTACATATTGTCTACTTCTGACCTTATAAGAAAACTCAGATTTTTGTCTAGAGGCCTATACAATAAATGTTAAGCACCAGTTTATGCTAATACACACATTAGATAGTAAGCTAAATGTTAAGGCAATACTTCAAAAACAGAATCAATAGTAAATATTCTGATGGGGCAGCTGAATAAATATATAGAGTGTAATCCATGAAATTCCCTACATAACTGTTGCAGAGTTTTGAACTTCTGGTAAAGTTCCTTTTGCTATGCAGTATAAGTTCAGAGATCCACAGAGGAGGGCAGTTACAGATTCCCTCGATTCCACCTATTTCTCATTAACTGTTAGTTAAAGTCTCAGTAATTCACTTGGATACATTTGTAGGAGAAACAATAAAAACACATGTCTTACTTACAGTTACCTGAAGTTACAGATTTATGTATGTTTCTTTCTTTACTACACAAATACCAACTAAACAGATCAACAGCAAACAAACAACAGCAACCAATTGAGGAAAGAGAGGGAAAGGAACGCACAGAAGAACATTCTGTGATCTCTTTGAATTCAAAGTCTGGAAGGAACAATTGCTTAGTGCTGGAGAGACAGACAACCAGGAAAGTCACAGAAACAACATACAAGGTTGCAAATAAAACTCCAACAATAACTGTATCAGGAAGCTATGAAAGCAGATAGCCTGCTCTGTCATAAGACTTCAAGTGAAGATCCTAAAGGTGAAAAATGAGGTTCCTTGCTTGTGCGTGCTTCTTTATATGACGAATGGGCAGAGCATCATTCTTTCCTCTTTTTAAAGTGTATCATCCTAATTTGCAGACTGACTGGCAAATATGTGGTTTTCTTTTGGATCACAGTTCTTTTTAATTTTGCAGGGCAGCTTTCTGCTCAAAAATGCACAAAACATTTTCATCTGTTCCACAAAATATGCATTCTATGTTTTAAAAAAGTCCTTTTGGAAGTGCATTAAAGGTGGGGGGAAGAAGGGAAAAGTAAGAGCCAGATCTAATTGCCCCATTGGGGAAAATGTGATTACCTATTTACTTTTATGATCCTGTGAATTTAAGTCAATACATAAAAGAATGTCACTGTTTCACTGTTGTAAGTCCATTTATAAACAGAATTCTGATACACTGATGTCATGAGTAAAGAACAGTCACACACACTGACCTGAGCCCTCCTCTCTTTACTAATGGGAATCTTTTCCAGATAGGAATCCTTACCAGAAAAAGATTCTAATACCAGCAGCTGCCACATGGGAGTAATTTTTAAATTCATTTATACCACAGCCATTTTTGGGTGACTAGCCTTGGTAAGTAGATGCTTGACATACAGATTGAATGTGCAAGGGTCTTATGCTACTGTAAATATTCAGAACTAGCTTTTGGTGGTAAGCAGTAAATCCCTGTTTTTTTTCCTGAGACATTAGTGACTTTCCACATGCTCTTATCTGGCACAAATAGTGATGCACCCCAGAGTTCAAATAGTGACTAAGTCATGTGTAAAACAATAAGTATGTGCCCTCAAGTTAATTCTGAGTCACACAAAGGAATGCCACTAACAATCCCAGAGTTTCCTAGAATAAAGCACTCAGAAGTTGTTTATCAGTCCTCCATCTGGTGGTGCTCTAGGATCATGTAGCTTGCCCAAAGCCCCATAGCGCAGTTTGCTCAAAGCCCTATGGTGCAGTGGTGAAACTGCAGTATTTCAGTCAAGCCTCTGCTGAGTTTGATCCTGATGAGCTCAGGTAGCCAACGCAAGATTGATTCAGCTTTCCATTTCCAAAGCTGGTAAAATGAGTACCCAGCTTGCTGGGGAGCGAGTTGTTATTTGGTTAATTATGTTGTAAACTGTCCAGAGAATGCTCCAAACACTATTGGATGGTATACAAGCAACAACAACGAAGCCACACAGGTGGCAGGGCATGTAACTTCATTAACTGCACATGCTCTGTGTGATTTTGGCTGGCCCCTCTCTCAGGAAGCACAGTAAAGATACGATATAGATCTTGGGCTCTAGGTGTGCAGCCAGGTGCTCTAGCCCACTGAGTCATAAGAGCCCGTCATGGTTCTTGAACACTGGCTATTAATTATGAGTTTTCAGATATCATGTATATGTGCATGTCTCTGTGTGTGCTGACACTTATCAATGAGCATATTTTCACCCAGTTTTCACATTTGATTAGCTACTGTACATTATGGATACTTCAAAATAAAATAAAATAAACCTTTACCAGATCAGTCTGAAATGCAGGGATATTATGTTTAATAGCTACATTAGAAAGTCTATTATGCAGAGAAGCATTAATAAGCAAAATAGCTGAGATGGCTTTTTGCTTTTAGGCTATCTCACTATTTCTAAAATGCATTCTCTCTCTCTCTCTCTTTTCCATGATTGAAGACGGCTGTATTAAACCCAACTGTGCATGGAGACAGCTAAATAATGGAAAGCAATTAGAGGTGACCAGAGTGGTAAGGGAAGTTCACTGGGGTCTGTCCACTCAAAATAATACAGGATATGCTGGAGGTTGATGGGTGAAAGGCATATCTTCATGAAATATGTTATATTCCTTAGTGCCACATCTATCACACCTTTTAGAATATTCTGATTGAGAAGTCAGTACTTATTTTAATATGTGACAACAGCCTCTATGTAATATTCTATGAATGAAGGAAAAGCAACAGTTTTATTGTCCCTCTTGCCTTTTATATGATTTTTTTTTAAAAAAGATCTAGATATAGGGAAGCAGAGTGGTTTCAAATCTTTTACAGCATTTGTTCTAGGCCCAAAATTAATTGTCACCTAATATTCCCCATGTGATCTATGAACTTCTGAGGTGTTGGCTTGTTTCCATAGCTGTTGTGCTTCACCTGGGTTAGAATGGACACTAACCACAAAACTGATGGTTCATGCCAGCTCATACTTCAGCTGAACAGATGTTCAGAGCTTCCCAGCCCTCCATTGGCTGCCTACTCAGAGGCAGCACCCTGGCTTCCCTGCCTTGCCTTCTCTGGGAGCTGCCTCTGAGTGAGCAGCTGCCTGAGGAGGCAGGGCTGGGAAGTGCCAAACATATGTTCTGCTGAAGTACAAACAGGCACGAACTACTAGTTCAGTGGTTCGTGCCCATCTCTAATTAGCACACTTTAAGGTACTAAGGACTGCTAGTCCATGTACTGAAAATCATTAAGCAGAGTGAGAGAAGAAGAGAGGAGAGAAGATCTTGCATATGAAAGGGAGCTCAAAGATAATCCTTTCTTCTATTGAAGAGCTCTTACCCTCAGGGAATTCTATCCCGTCTTTTGATGGGATGTCTTTTCTTGTCCTTTTAATCTATGGGCAACACTGTTTGTTGCTCCAGCTCAAGCAGCAGAACATCTCAAGTCAACACTAGCAGTTATGAAAACCCATCTTTCCTGCTCTGTTAATTCTTCAAAGCTTTAACACATGTGTGAGACTAAGGTGATATCATTCCTTCCTCCTTCCTTCTCCTGCCATCTTCCTAGATTGAGGGTTTCAATTACAACCTTGTCAACACCTTACACCATTGTATCACCAATACAGAAGAGATACAGTATTTCATTAAATATGTTCAAACAAAATACTTTGCTGAAGAATTGGGAAACCAGGTGGTTCAAGTTTTCTTCCCCCATACTTGGCTGCTTTCAAGTCGGAGTCTAACCTTTTAAGCAAAATGAAATTTGTGCTGTAGATTGTAAGGCTTCATCCAAATTATTAATTACCAACTAATAACTTTCTCCTTGCCTTTCTCCTCAAAACAGTGCAGTGGTGCCTTGACTTATGAACGCCCTGACCTGCGAACAATTTGACATACGGACAGCATGGGCTGCAAAATTTTGCTTTGACTTGCGGCTGGAGCTTTGACCTACAAACAGAAAAAAGGCAGGGGGAAAGGGCAGGAAATTCAAATTTCTAACTGTAGGTGGCAAAAGAGGCTGCTTCTTTGTAGCTCTTTCGCCCCAACAGTTAGGAAAAGGCGGTGGAGGAAGGCCAGGTAGGCTCCTGGAGGGCTACAAGTGATAGCAGTTTTGGCCTCCCTGGGGCCGCACGGGGGTACAGAAAGGCTGGGAAGGGTCCGGGAGGGCAAGGGAGTGGCAGTTTTGACAATCTTGGACTCTTCCCAGCCTTCCTCCACTGTGGCGTGGGCCCACTGGGGCCAAAACTACCACCCCCTTGCCCTCCCAGACCCTTCCCAGCCTTCCTGCACCCCTGTGCAGGCCCAGCGGGGCCAAAACCACCACCCCCTTGCCCTCCCGGACCCTACCTGGCCTTCCTGCACCCTTGCGTGGGCCTGATGCCAGTTCCAGAGGTCTCCTGGCAGCAGCGGTGGAGGCCCAGGAGGCTTCAGAGACTTTGGACCGGTAAGGTACTGCTTTTTAAAAAAGTTTTTGTTTTGTTGGTGGGGGGATTGAGAGTTGATGTGTGTTTTTTTGGTGATTTTTTTGCAGCCCCAGGGGAATGCAGTGTTTTATTTTTTTTATTTATATTTTTTGAGGTTTTTTTCTTCAGCCGGAACGGATTAATCATTTTTCAATGCATTCCTATGGGAAATGGTACTTTGACCTATGAACGTTTTGACTTACGGCCACCATTCCAATACGGATTATGTTTATAAGTCAAGGCAGCACAGTATAAAGAAGATAGGTAAAGCTAAAGTTTCTCCTTGACATTTAGTCCAGTCATGTCCTACTCTAGGGTGTGGTGCTCATCCCAGTCTCCAAGCCGTAGAACCAGTGTTTGTCTGTAGACAGTTTCCGTAGTCACGTGGCCAGCACGACTAGACACAGAACACTGTTACCTTCCCCCCATGGTGGTACCTATATATCTACTCACATTTACATGCTTTCAAACTGATGAAACCCCTATTTTATTTTGCAGGCACACCCTAAGTCTCTTTTACAGACTACCCCATCTGATAGTCTTCCCATTTCAAGCATGCCTTAATCAATGGAACTTAGAAAGTTACTGGCCAATATAAATAGAATGATATTCTGAAGCAATCTGTAACTAAACACTGGTATCCTGATAAGATTTGATAAGAGTTACACAGTGAAAATTGTTATGCTGCTCGAGATCTTCTTCTGTAATTCCCAAACAGCAAAAACAAAGACACTGGACACAGAGAGACGTTCCCTTCACCGAGAGTGCATTTACAAATATACATACATTACACCTCAGAACTGGTAATTCCATGATTCCAACAGACAAAGTAACGTGCTGCTCCTCTATACATCAACCCAACAATTAAACTTAGTAAGCACCTTGCTTATATAGTGTAGTCTGATGCAATAGTGACACACAAATTGAACTCTGCACATCTTATTAATCTTATTAAACATTTGGTAATGTCTTATTACCCTAAGTGGTTTTGTTAGTATGTTTGCTTGCATCTCTTCTGTTGGACAATATATCAGTTCAACCAACTTTCTTTGAACTGCTTCTTTAAAGTTTGCATATTTGATGCCCACATGTTTTGTTCTGGATTTGTCAATTTTTGTTTCTGCCATGCAATTTCACCATTTGGTCCTTCCTCAGGCAATGATTGTATGTCCTCATAATTTTGTGGAAATGTCACATTACAAATTATTACATGACCATATCTCTGTGGTGGAATTCCTTTTGTACTTCTCTCAGACCTTCTTAACTCTGTTTGTCTGAAGTTGTTTTAAAAGTCCATTAATTTGTTTCATTTCTTGGTACACTTCAATTCAACAGAGACTTAGGCCAGAAACAGTGTTAGACACAGCCTGCAGTTCAACCTAAAAGTCCATCAATGCTGCAGAGTTGGAGGCAGGCCTTTCATGTTTGTGAAACCAGATTTCAAAGGAATCCTGACAATAATCACCAAGCAACGCAAGCTTATTTTCAGAGTCCTGGAGGTAGCAGAATCTCCTGCTGTGGCAATCAGATGCTCATGTTAGTTAAGAATTTCTCTCCTCTAGTCATGGGCAATCTTTAATGCCTGTTCCTGGCTCGAGATGAAGAGGTTGTAGTAAGGGAGCTGCCCAAAGAATGATATTACTTTGAAGTCAGCCCGTTTCCTGCTACTTATGGTAGAAGGCTAGCACTTTAACTGAGATCTTATGGACATAGCAGTTGCCTTTGTGTTATGTGGGAAATATCAGTCTTTGGTAAAGGAGGAAAGATCTGAAAGATCTTGTTCTCTTTGCAGCTGTGCTTTTCGCACTCCTTGCTGTCCAAAAAAAGGGCAAAATCACCACTGAACAGGAATAAAATTCACATGAGTCCTGTTATTTATATGACTATTTATTAGCACATCTGCTTAGATTTGGTGATTCTCCAAGGATTTTTAATCCAGTTTTTTTAATTATTATTATAGTTCATGTCTTTCATACTACTAATAAAACATAAATAATTGTATTATTCAAAGTGGATTAGTATTGATTTTACTTGGCTAATCAGCTCTATATATTTCATTTTTATATATTACCTACTCCCATATTAGCAGTGCTAATAATGCTACTGTGGCTTCTCTCCCTTTAATCCAGTATTATGTGATGGACATTTTGAATGAAATCATTAAAAGTGGATCACTTTTTCAACTTCTGCCATATGAACCTATTTTTGCTGATTTGCATTAGATTAGGCATCTGTGAATATTTTACAATAAAAATGCAAATTCCAAAATGTAATTGATTCTTATTTTAATTGTTTACAAACAAAACAATTTCTCTACATTGGGTTGGGATGATCGTAGAAGTATTAAGCATGTTGCTTAATTTAAACTGTTACTGAGTGCCTAATTCAATAAACAAAATCTGCACACAGCTACATGTATAATTTAAGAAGAGAACATGTCCTCTAATAAGTTGCTAACAGTCTGAACAGAAAGCCAAACTTAGACTCTGTCCTGTTTTTTATGTTTTCCTTAATTGTGATTTAGAATACTAATTCCTATGTACAGCGGAAAAAAAAAACAGTAAAATATTCAGAGTAGTTATAAGTAATTCACAGAACATACTTCTATATAGGAATTTCCAAAGAAGCAGCCATGTTAGTTTGTCTCATCATGTTGCCAAAAATACAGTAAACCACTTCTTCAGAGAAAGGAGTCAAAACCATGTCCCTTATATTTATACTGCTGAGAAACTTGTCCAGGTGGGAATACAGACAATGGACCAAGGCCCAAATCCTTTTGCTTAGCATAGAAAATTGCACTAGAGCAGGCCCACTGACTCAAATGAGGATTTGGAACCATGTGTTCAAATGGGCCTATTCTAATTCTAACTTACTTTAGCATAATAATTCACAGTTAAGAGTAGACCCATTTGAATCGATATAACATATGGAGGAATTGACTT
The DNA here is from genome assembly GCF_051106095.1 of Pogona vitticeps. NCBI lineage: Eukaryota > Metazoa > Chordata > Lepidosauria > Squamata > Agamidae > Pogona > Pogona vitticeps. The sequence goes on from NC_135787.1 coordinate 35,999,216, forward strand.
GCTAAATCCCTGTTGATCCAATGAGCCTACAGTAGCACAATTTACTACACATTAAGCAACAGGGTTTGGCCAAAGTGGCAATGTTTCTTTAACACAGAGGGCCAATGAAGGTGTTTATTGGCAGATCCTATACAGGGTGATAAGCTGCTTATCATGTAGATTGGGGTCAGATATACATATTGCTTTTGCATCTCCCACTCTTAATACATCTTCTTTCAAAAGACAAAAGTACAACAGTCTTCATAGGAACTACATGGGTAATTTTGATTCTTACAAGCCCTTGACAGAATTTCTTTGTTTCCTTTTCATGTGATAGCCCCCACAATAAGAGATATTTTAAGGAAATAGCAGAGTACACTTCATGGACATATTTTATCCCACAAACCTGATTGATCTCATGATATTGTTCATACTTCATCTTAGTCTCGTTTCAAGGAAACAAATGTGAATGAGGTACAAAAGCTAGTGTTCTTTTAGATAAATGAGGGGGAAAGAATGTTTTTCCCTCTGCAATCATGCATGTCTCTCTTGTTTCTGCCATCCCAGGGAGAAAGCAGCAAAACCTTTGGGATGTGATCCAGTGGTCCAGTTTCACTTCCTGATAGTCATGTGAACACATATTGTCATGTTTAATACACAAAGGAGGCATCAGCCTCTCTGCATTCCAGACTTTATGTAAGTCACCATGTGCATGTAGTTGGACGAAGAGCAAAAAAAATCAGACTTAAATAATTTGTGGATTTCAATCCTTAGCTGTTGATTGTAAGTTTGATCATCCTTGCTTTTTAAAAGATGGCAAAAAGTTTCACTAAAATAACTGGATCAGAATACAGTGTCAATGTTTACAACAACAGAAAGTCATAATAATAATAAAGTGCAAGGCTGTGTAATAGAAACAAATGAAGTGGAAAATAAAATAATAGAAGAACATGACAAGCTAAATGCTCTCTGCAATGCAGTGTTCTTGGAACTGAGTACATCATAAACAAAGAGTCCCTTTTGTGTTTTCTAATTTCACACTGGGAATAGATCTAGCTTGTCAGTTACCTGTTTAATGATATTTCATTTTATCTGGTTTAATATATATTCCTTCCAGGCCTTAAGCTCAAGGTTTTCTAACCAAGCAGCCTGCACTGATGTGAAACAATCCACAAGAAAGCAATCCCAAAAAGCATATGGAAATGGAAACTCATATTTTGAATGTGACTTTGTAATACTGAATGAGGCAGCAGGATTTTCCCTCTACAGCCAAAGTTATTGGCCAAAGAAGCGACTGTTAAGGATTAGAATATAATACTGTTTTCTGGATTATGTAAAACTGGGGGTTCAAGCTTGAAGTTGTTGCCTTCCACTCACTATGGGTGCGACTGCAATGGCCCTTTTGGTGCAGGCTGGTGTGGTCAGAACAGGGTTGCTTGAGGTCAGGAGGAAGAGTGATATGCCATTTGGTGCAATCCTCATGCTGGAATAGTTTATTGACCTTAAATGACATCAACTAATTGTAAAACTGCTTCTACTAAGCTTTCCATCTCTATTTTTAGTGACATTTGTGGAAAAAGCCAATGGATTGCAGCAGTGTTCACTGTTTGGTAACATCAGAACAGTTCCATACTGATTTTGGAGTCAGTCACAAAGTTCTGGCAGGATGAAGCCTGGAAATATTGCCAGTAGCAAGTATAGGTCTACCTGTTACAGTTGCACAATGGGAATATTTTCTAAACTATTATTGTAGGCAAATAGCATTTATTTAAAAGAAGCAGAAATAGGGAAGATGAAGTAATCCTTTTGATGTAGACAGGAGAAACATCCAAGAGAATGAAAAAAAAAGTCTCTTTAGGAATTATATGTATCCTTGAATAGAAGCTGAAGTAGAGGCCCTTCAGTTTTAACAGCAGGTCTTTCATCACCTTCTTCAGGAAATCAAGAAAGAGATAAATCTTCCTTGTCTTTCAAGAAGTGCTCATTTGGCCACATAAAAGCATGGATTTCTGATCCTCATAAAGTTTGACTGATGCTTCAGGTAAAGTTAAGGGAAGGGTTAGGGTCAAGACATCAATACTGGACATCATGGTGCTGACCTGGCAATATATCTTTCTATGATTCCTTTGATTTCTTTATTTTCTGCCTGAAATATGTTATATTGTCCTTTAACATGTTTCAGTTTGTCAGGGTGCAACTACCAGAAGTAGACTTGAATCAGTTTCAGAAAAGAGATAGGAGAGACAATTTCAAAAAACAAAGACAGCTTGAGATGGTGTAGTAAACAGTGTTGTAATTGATTGGATTTCAGTCAATGCTTAGCTATGAAGATCACAGAATGATTTTTGCAAGTTTTAACCAATCCTTCCAATAAGTATAGATCTCTGTCTTCATTGTTTTTCCTCCAAGCCTTTTAAAGCAGTTGATTGTAGATAAAAGAATCCTTAATTGGGTGGATGGACAGCAAGGTAGGTCCATGAACTGATCCATAGCTATACTAGCTAGTTTGATAGAGCAGTGGTCCCCAACCTTGGGCCTCCAGATGTTCTTGGACTACAACTCCCAGAAGCCTTCACCACCACCTCTGCTGGCAAAGATTTCTGGGGGTTGAAGTCCAAGAACATCTGGAGGCCCAAGGTTGAGGACCACTGTGATAGAGGAACATCATTGATTTTAAAATAAGACATGCATACATCACATACACCTAGTTTTTGCTGAGAATTGCTGGGGGAAAGGGTTGCCACTACCACAGACAGGTCAGGTTCATTGGTTGTAGTGGCAACAGTTGTAGCAGAGGTAGTAGATTTGGAAGAAAAAGTGGAAGGTTTGGAATACTGGGTGGGAAGGGTATGCTTGTGTTCACGAGCCGTGTATTGCCAAGTCCTACATTAGATGAATGTCTGTTTTCTAGATTTAACTCCACCCAAACCATTTCTGTTTATTCCTCCTTCTCCAAGATCTTCCCCCTCCATATTTTCTTTTATATTCCTTTTTTTTCTCCTTGATAATCGTATTCCTTAATTTTCTTAATGCCAATGTATTCAGATCTTAAACAGAACTTACCTTTTCTTCTTTCTCTGTGTCCAGATTCATGCCATGTCTTGTCATTTGAAGGTTATCAATGTATTGGAATCTTTCCTTTTCTTTTTAAAGACTTTACCAAAATGTTAGTTCATTGTTTTACTGATCTGCATTGATTGCACATTCCCATAGCAGTGCAGTTCTTTTTGGCATGCTTTTCTGTGGTATGTCAAACAGGAAAGGGAGGAATGGATGGAGTCTCTTCCCTCCTCTGACCCCTGCTGCTCCTGTTGGCAAGGGATAGAAAGATTAAGTGAATCAGAAGCACATTGAGAGAATGGGAAGCCATCAACGATAGAAGCAGCAAGTAAGGAGGAGGAAGGGGGCAAAGAATGGCTACTCCAAAAATGAAATCACAAGAGCCATCAAACCAAGAAAACAATACCGAACTGAAGAAGAAAAACAGCCACCCACAAATAAAGTATTTTTGCCATACATCAAAGGGGTCATGGACTCCATGGGGAAACTTTTGAAAAAACACAACCTACAAACAGTATTCAAGCCCACCACAAAAATGCAACAAATGTTAGGGTCAGCAAAGGACAGAAGGAACCCTCTCACCACTGCAGGATTATACCGGATACCTTGCAGTTGTGGCCATGTATATATTGGAACCACAAAACGAAGCATCCGCACCAGAATCAAAGAACATGAGAGACAATGCAGACTAAAACAATCAGAAAAATCTGCAGTAGCTGAACATGCCCTAAAACAAACTGGACATGAAATTCTATTTCAAAATATTGAAATACTGGACAACACCAGCAATCATTACGTCAGACTGCACAGGGAAGCCATTGAAATCCACAAGCACCAGCAGAACTTCAACAAAAAAGAGGAAAGTGTGAAGCTCAACAAAACTTGGCACCCAGCTCTCAAAAATACAACGTGCAAAAGGTCAACAAACTCTACCCAGCCACAAGGACAGGGGATCACTACACACAAAAGACAGCTAATGACAGCCATCAACCACAGTGACAGATAATCTCTTCTCCTTAGCACAACAATACACCCAGAACAATACACACTAATCACCCATCTACAGAAAAAGACAAAAGCCTACAGTATCTCACGGCCATAAATACTGCACTCCCAAGCCAACTACACCAGAGCACAGAGTGCTGTCCTCTGAAGATGCCGGCCAAAGAGACTGACGAAACGTTAGGAAGAACAACCTTCAGAACACGGCCAAAGAGCCCAAAAAACCCACAACAATGCAAAGATAGTTCTTTGGTACTGATTTTAATCTGAAGAATTTAGAGGCCTGAAAAAGCTGACATCTCCTTTGAAGGAGGCCTTTGAAGAAGCCTCACAATTCTCTTCCAGTCCAAAGACTGGATAAATCCCTGTAATCTGTGTCATGAACATAGGTTCACTTGCACATTATTAAACACCAGGAAAGCAAAGATTTAGATATCAATGTGTCTATGATCATATACTGTGTTGAATGGATTTCTTCAGAGGGTAAATTAAAACAGTCCACACTTTTGCTTCCCAATTCCTTAGAGTGATGCAAAAATGATGAATGCTGGACTCAGACTTCCCTGAGAAAAGGGGAATTCAGTGGAATGTGGAATATCTGCTGAATTTAAAGGGAGGCAGGAAGAATTAGTTACTCCCTTTCACCTTCTTACCTACTTTCACTTGCAATGCCAACAGCTCATCTGTTGGCATTGCAAGTGAAATGCCAACAGCTCAATCTGTTCACTTGCATTTTCTATATAATCCAGTGCCTGAAGATATGGCATCTGAGAAAGAAAGACGCCATCAACAGTGGGCTGTCATCCTTGCCTACAAACACACTTTGGGGATGATCCCATGTCATTATGTAAAGGACACCATGATGAAAGCTTCAAATGGTGAAACAACACAAGGGAAGGAGGTACAGAGATGTGCCCCCTCCCCCACACAGATATGTGTCTGATTGTGTATTCCTACACTGGATATACTTCTCCATCATCCTCTGTTAACAGTAAGGAGTCTCAATGTGTATTGATGTCAAGGCTGGAAAGGAAATTTATTGAATTCAAAACTCTCAGTGACGATGTGATCCTCAGTGACAGCAACCTTTTCATGAATCTCAAAACTTGTTGAAACACAACGTGCCTTGACGTTTTACATATTTGTGAGATTTTCTGGGGAGGAATAAAGCACACACAAAAAGCAAGGCATATTTTTAAAAATGTCAGTCACTAAAAATTGAGACAATTTAAAGGAAGAAACCTGCCTTATTCAACAGGGACATACCACAGGCTAGGTGAAATGTGTAAACAAACACACATTGGAGAAAATGTATTGAATTGAAAATAAAGCAAATGCAGGTTCTGAGTGATTCAACAAAATTGAAGCCAGAGTAGAGACTATGACACATAATCCTCTAGTCAGCATGGCCTGTAGCTGAGAGAAAATGTCAGATGTAAAGCAAAGGAAAGGAAAGTGTGCTGCTTATATATTGCTGTACTGCACTCAAAGCACTCTCTGGATAGTTTACAATTTAATTATGCAGACTACACTTTACCCCCCCTCCAGTTTACCAACTATGGAAGGAAGACTGAGAGAACCTTGAGCTGGCTATCTGGGATTGAACCTGGGTAATGACTGCCGTACGCCACAAGACCCATGCAGCTGTATGATGGGAACATTTCAAGAACACTGTGTATAACACCACCTTCTCCACATTTGGCAAGAAGACCAAAAAGATGGCTGACTGGTGCAAAGCCCATTTGGAGGAATTAATGCCAGCCATCAAGGATAAGAGGAGAGCTCTAGCAGCACACAAAGCCTGTCCTAGTGATTACAACTTGCAGGCTCTTCGAGCTGCTCAACGCCAAGTCCAACAGACTACCAGGAGATGTTCCAATGATTATTGGCTTCAGCTCTGCTCTCAGATACAGATAGTAGTGGACACAGGTAACATCAAAGTAATTTATGACAGTATCAAGCAGACTTTAGGTCCAATACAGAAGAAATCTGCTCCCTTGAAGACTGCTACAGGTGTGATCATCCAGGACCGATCACAGCAGATGGAACGCTGGGTGCAGCATTACTCTGAGCTATATTCCAGAGAGAATGTAGTAACTGAAGAAACATTAAATAACATTGAGTGCTTGCCTGTCTTGGAAGAGTTGAACAGTGAACCAAAGGTGGCCTTGGATTCCCTCACGCCGGCAAGGCACCTGAAAAGGATAACATCCCTGTTGAAATGCTGAACTGCTGTAAAGAGATCATCTTTACTGCCGCCTAGAGTGGTCTTATAGGCCAGATGGGTGGGGTATAAATGAATAAATGAATAAATGAATGAATGAATGAATGAATGAATGAATAAATAAATAAATAAATAAATCAATCAATCAATCAATCAATCAATCAATCAATCAATCAATCAATCAATCAATCAATCAATCAATCAATCAATCAATCATCACCACTGAACTGTATGAAGTCTTTTGTCTTTGTTGGAGGAAAGGTGGAGTACCACAGGACATGAAGCACGCAAACGTCATCACATTGTATAAGAACAAAGGAGACAGGGGCAACTGCAATAACTACCATGGCATCTCTCTTCTCAGCATTGTAGGGAAGCTGCTTGCCCGTGTTGTACTGAAGAGACTCCAGTTGCTTGCAGACAGAGTCTATCCAGAATCACAGTGTGGATTTTGAGAAGGGATGGCCTTTTTAAAATACTTCACAAGATTGGATGTCCACCTTGACTCCTTAACATCATCAGGTCCTTTCATGAGAGAATGAAGGGCACTGTAGTTTTTTGATGGCTCAACATCAGATCCCTTTGACATCTGAAGCGGAGTGAAACAGGGCTATGTCCTCACGCTGACCCTTTTGGGGATCTTTTTTGCTGTCTTGTTGAAGCATGCCTTTGGAACTGCAACAGAAGGTGTCTGTCTCTGGACTAGACCAGATGGAAAGCTCTTTAATCTCTCCAGATTGAGAGCGAAGATCAAAGTGCAGCTGAAATGCATGCGGGACTTCCTCTTCGCCGATGATGCAGCCATTGTTGTCCACTCTGCTAAAGACCTCCAACAACTCATGAATCATATTAGCAAGGCCTGCTAAGACTTTGGACTAACTATCAGCCTGAAGAAAACACAAGTCATGGACCAGGGTGTGAATTCACCACCCACTATTACCATCTCCATGCAAGGATTGGAGGTTGTTCATGACTTTGTGTACCTTGGCTCAAGGATTGCTGACACTCTCTCCCTAGATGTCGAGCTGGACAAACGCATTGGCAAAGCAGTTACCATGTTCTCATGATTCACAAAGAGAGTATGGCTCAATAAGAAGCTGACGGCATACACCAGGTCTATAGAGCCTGTGTCCCGAGCACACTCCTTGTGGCGTTCACCCTCATGCCCCCTTGCTTGAACATCAAGACACTGAGCACACAAAGGCAAACAATTCTCTCTTTTACACTGCTGCCACCAGGTGATCACTAAATCACCATTACCTCAGGAAGATTCAGGTCCACACTTCAAGGTCTTTAAAATATAAATTTTGTTTATTGATTACAGAGATTGAAATTGATTCATGAATATCTTCTGTAGGTAAAGTTATTATTAACAACAACCTTCTAATTGGTAGTACACTCCTAATTCTAATCACACCTCAAAATTCCCCAAACTCCACTCTCTAACTACTTCTCCCTCACTCTTCACTCTTACTGATTCTGTTACTCTTACTGACTGACCCTGACTCTCTGACTCCCCCTCTTATAGCATCTCTCTTGGCTCCGCTTCCAGCAACATGAATATGCGTGAACCATTACATAACAAAACATGAACCATTGACCTAATAAATGGGGAATGCTACTGTGACGTTCCTCTTTCACGTCACAACGGTCAGGACACTCTCTCATTCACACTTTATTTATGCTGCCACCAACCACTCCCTCATAAGACTCTTCAGACAAATGTATGATTTTAAAAATAAAAACTTGTACAGTATTTTATTCATAAAAACAGAAGGAATGGTAAATCACTTTATCAACCAAAATAAAAAGGCAATCAGTAATAATAAAGTATCCCCTCATACACACTCTCTCTCAGACCTTAACTCTAACTCTCCATAACTCTTAACTCTCAACTCCCTAACTAAAAACTGACTCACATCATTCACTCCCCCCCCCTTATATACACAGCTCCACCTCCTGGAGTCCCACCTCCTGCTCTGCTATAGGCAGATGGGTTCCAGCATAACCATGATAGGCAGGTGACGTCATCGCAGCCGTCACAGCTACATTCCTGTATTGCAGTGAGTCCTGGACCCTTTGTGCACAGCAGGAGAGGAAGCTGAACATGCTAAATATGTGTTGTCTCCAACACATTTTTGGTATTACCTGCCAGGACAAAGTTCCAAACAGAGTAGTTCTAGATAGAGCTGGAATTTTTAACATGCATACATTACTGAAACAGTGACGTCTACATTGGCTTGGACATGTTGTGAGAATGGCTAATGGTCGGATTCCAAAAGTTCTCCTGTATGGAGAATTGGTGCATGGAAATCACCCCAGAGGGAGACCACAGCTGCGATACAAGGATACCTGCAAGCAGGATCTGAAGGCCTTAGGAATGGACCTCAACAGATGAGAAAACCTGACATTGGAGCATTCAGCCTGGAGGCAGGCAGTGCATCATGGCCTTTCCCAATTTGAAGAGACCCTTGTCCAGCAGGCCAAAGCAAAGTGGCAGTCACAAAAGCAGCAAAATCAGGGAGCTGGACAGGAGACAGATTGTATTTGTCTTCAGTGTGGAAGGGATTGTCACTCTCAAATTGGCCTTCTGAGCCCCAATAGAAGGTGTTCGAAGTCCTCCATACAGAGCACGTTACCATAGTCTTTCAAGACTGAAGGATGCCTAAAAGTGTCTGTCCATGGAGTTTTCTTGGCAAAGATACTGGAGTGGCTTGCCAGTTCCTGCTCCAGTTAGATCGCATTTAGTCAGAACTCTCCGCTATGACCTGTCCGTCTTGAGTGTCCCTGTATGGCATATCCCATAGCTTCTCTGAATTACTCAAGTCCCTTCGCCACGACCAGGCAGCAATCCATGAAGGGGGAGCTTTCTTTACCAGAGTTAATTATAACAAAGGGTGAAAATTCAGATAATCACTTTTCCCCCCTAAATATTTGAAAGCTGCATTTTGCCAGTTAAAGGCTGGCCTTTAGAAAATGCCATACAAAGCCATTAGGGTAGCTTCACTAGTATTATATGTATAAAAGTAAATGGTGATTGCTAAGAATATTATGCTTTGCCTGTAGCACAAGTGAGGAAAAGGATGAATAATTTTATTGCCTTTAATAGTACACACAGCTAGGCAAATATGAGCAATCAAATGTCAGTAGTATAAAATGACTATTGGTGTTAGAAAGAAGTAGAAAGTTTGTTATGCAGTATGAGCTTCTGGTAAATGTGAGCAGTGCAGGAAGAACGAGGAATGCTGATTTATCAAGGAGCAAACTGATTTTGACCCACTAAAATAATGTATTAATCATATTACTGTTTCTGAAGAAGTCACAGTGAGACACTCAAACCTGAAGCATTGATGAAAAATAACACAACCAACAAAGAAAGAAGGGAATTTACAAAGTATCTGTGTATATTGTTCAACAATGTGCAATCCATTTTGGGGGAGGGGAAAGAGTCTTTTGCCCTCCCAACCCCAGAATAAAGACACAAGACAAATAATATGGGTTAAAACATGGGCCACACTTTATTGATCGTAAATTCAAATTTGCCATCCTTTGGCAAAGGGGGGCCTGCTGTAGTGCAGAAACAGGTCAATCACAGAGGTATTTAATACCCCGTAATCAACAGGTGGATGAGTCCCCGGCCACAGGTTCTCGTGGTCTTAAAGACAGCAGGAACCCAGATGGCCACAATTAAACACCCCCAAACCTCAAGCTATTTTTAGTTGATGACTGTTGGTTCTGTAGTGGCCCAGCACATCTTTCCCTCCAAGCACTGTAATCGCACAATCTGCAATGCTGGGAGGTCCGATGCACTGTTAGCTTATCTTACAGTGGGTCTCACTGGAAAATACCTGGGTTTTTTTCTGCACTATGCACCAGTGTGACCAGATTTCCACCAGAAATGCCTATTCAAAGTGGGTCTGCTGTAGTGCAGAAACAGGTCAATCACAGAGGTATTTAATACCCCATAATCAACAGATAGGCAAGTCCCTGGCCCCAGGTTCTTGCAGTCTTAAATACAGCAGGAACCCGGCTGGCTGCAATTAAACACACCCAGACCTCAAGCCATCTTTAGTTGATGACTGTTGGTCCAGTAGCAGCCCAGCGCATCTCCCCCCCCCCAGACACTATAATCACATGATCCACAGCGTTGGGAGGTCCGATGTGCTGTTAGCTTACCTGATCTTACAGTGGAACTCACTGGAAAATGGCTGTTTTTTTCTGCACTACCTGCCACAGCATAGGGACTAGCCATGCTAAGTGCCATACCCGCCATTGAGCCACTCGAGCTCAACAAGCAAGCCCCCCTTGATGTCTTCCAAGAAGACATCCAAACCCAATTCGGACAGATGGACTCCATTATTCTGAAAAAAAACTCTGGCCTAGAGTGGTCGCAATGACCAGATAGGCGGGATAGAATGAATGAATGAATGAATGAATGAATGAATAAATAAATAAATAAATAAATAAATAAATAAATAAGATCTTTTGGTGACCAATCACCGATCCAAGGCCTCTGCAGACCACTCTGCAGACTTTACGGTTAACACCCCTGCATGCCATGTTAACGTTGAGGAAAAACCTGGCGTCTCTCCACACTAATGGAGCAATGATCATGGACTGCACAATCTGCATAGATGTACAATAGTTGCAAGTTGCCGGTGTTCTCTGAAATGTCATCTGGATCCTTGCCACATATTTTGTCTTAGGAACAGTCAAGGAAATAAAAATGATGCTAAAAATAGAAAAGCAACAAATGATTTAACCCACTGAAAAGTGAAAATCACTTAACAATATATTTAGAATACGTTTAATGACCACATGTAGGATCAGCATGTGGTTTTCAAGCTCCAGCCAAAAGTGACTGATTAGACTTGATATGAATATGGGTAGTGTTTTGTACAAACCAATCTTTAATGCTTCTGGCTCACGTAGATGCAACCAATGGCTTCTTATTATTTCCTTGTCCTGTACCAATGACAACAGTTCTGAATGCTCCTAGGCAGACAGTTGGTGACATGAGTAAAAGTAAGACGGCATATTAGCCTTTACTCTGCTGTTCTTTTTCTAATCATTGGAAGGTCCACACAGGTTCTTATCTGCAACAGATCTAGGATACCTGGATCTGCAAAAAGACAGCCTCCCATTTAAAACTCCCATCCATCACTGGTGACTTTACCACTGATATTCACATGAGAAACTCCTCATTGAGAAAGTGGTATGAGAAAATGCCTTCCTCTCATATTGATGTGCACGGGACAGAACTCTTCCATGATTCACTAATTGTTCCCTTTCAGATAGAGGTCTGTGCATCTGCCATAAAAGATATGAAACACTCTAATTTTGAAACATTGCTTGCAATGTTACTTTCCTGCACGACTACTAATGTGAGCCAACTACACCTGAGCACAGAGTGCTGTCCTCTGAAGATGCCGGTTACAGAGACTGGCGAAACGTTAGGAAGAACAACCTTCAGAACATGGCCAAAGAGCCCGAAAAACCCACAACAACCATTAGATCCCGACCGTGAAAGCCTTCGCGAATACAATGCTCCAACTACTGTACAATTGCACTCATTTCGCACGCTAGCAAGGTTATGCTCAAAATCCTCCAAGGTAAGTTTCAGCAGTATGTGGACCAAAAACTCCCAAAAGTACAAGCTGGAATTCAAAGGGGGAGAGGAACCCGAGACCAAATTGCTAACATGCGTTGGACTATGGAGAAAGCCAGAGAGTTCCAGAAAAACATCTACTTCTGGTTCATTCACTACACAAAAGTCTTTGACTGTGTGGACCACAGCAAACTATGGCAAGTCCTTAAAGAAATGGGAGTGCCTGACCACCTTATCTATCTCCTGAGAAATCTGTATGTGGGACAGGAAGCCACAGTTAGAACTGGATATGGAACAACTGATTGGTTCAAAATTGGGAGAGGAGTATGACAAGGCTGTATATTGTCTCCCTGCTTATTTAACTTAACTCCAGAACAGATCATACGAAAGGCTGGACTGCTTGAATCCCAAGCCAGAATTAAAGTTGCCATAAGAAATATCAACATCCTCAGATATGCAGATGATACCACTCTGATGGCAGAAAGTGAGGAGGAATTAAAGAACCTCTTAATGAGGTGAAAGAGGAGAGTGCCAAAATGGTCTGAAGCTCTACATCAAAAAAAACCCCTAAGATCATGGCCACTGGTCCCATCACCTCCTGGCAAATAGAAGGAGAAGATATGGAGGCAGTGAGAGATTTTACTTTCTTGGGCTCCATGATCACTGCAGATGGTGACAGCAGCCACGAAATTAAAAGACACTTGCTTCTTGGGAGGAAAGAGATGACAAACCTAGACAATATCTTAAAAAGCAGAGACATCACCTTGCCGACATACAGGTCCGCATAGTCAAAGCTATGGTTTTTCCAGTAGTGATGTATGGAAGTGAGAGCTGGATGATAAAGAAGGCTGACTGCTGAAGAATGGATGCTTTTGAATTGTGGTGTTGGAGGAGGCTCTTGAGAGTCCCCTGGACTGCAAGGAGAACAAACCTATCCATTTTGAAGGAAATCAACCCTGAGTGCTCACTGGAAGGACAGATCCTGAAGCTGAGGCTCCAATACTTTGGCCATCTCATGAGAAGAGAAGACTCCTTGGAAAAGACCCTGATGTTAGGAAAGTGTGAAGGCAAGAGGAGAAGGGGACAACAGAGGACAAGATGGTTGGGCAGTGTCATCGAAGCTACCAAAATGAATTTGACCCAGCTCTGGGAGGCAGTGGAAGACAGGAGGGCCTGACGTGTTGTGGTCCATGGGGTCACGAAGAGTTGGACATGACTTAATGACTAAACCAGAATTACAAATATAGCTCCTTTGAAAAATACATTAAAAAGTGATTGTGTCTTCTTGTATTATTATTGAAACCTGGAAAATCATTTGCTGAAAATCAAATGGACTGTTTCTAGGAATTGGGGACAGGAAATCGGAATGTTTTCAGTTCTTCTATTAATATCTCTTGATGTCAAAATGTCTAGCTGCATGGAATAGAATTAACAGTGTATTTTAAAAAAAAGATGATTAGACTTCCAGTGCAATCTTCTGCATGTGTACTGGAAAGGAAGATTCACTGGGTTTACTGAGACTTACCACCAGGTAAATATGTGCCATATGGCTCCAGTCTTATTATCCATTTGCTTGGGAACCCGACTCAAGAAACATAGGGTCTTTTCATGTATACGTTTAGGCTTGTTGTGTAGTTTTTGAAGCACCCCACCATACCCATAGGGACCTTCCTTCCTTCCTTGAAATTGCATTCTAAAACTGATGGGAATTCATAAAAGATGTACACATTGTTTTCATTAGCACAGTACCACTGTATATGTACTTCACACAGACCAGACCATGGTTCATTTTCAGCATGTATGATTGTTGGAATGAACAAAAGCAGAACCTCCTGCTTTAATTTCCCAGCTGGTTTTAATTTCCCAGCTGGTTTTAATGTGACTTAAAAAGACAGCTTAGCCACTTATTAATATTGGGAAATTAAGGAATTAATATTGTTCTTCCTCTGCTTTTCTATGGAGGGGCAGAGGAAAGAAGCAAATAGTTTTTTAAAGCCAATTAGGACTTTTGTAAATATCTTTAAAAAAAAAAAAATCAAAGCTTCTTCCCAGAAGCAGGGGACAGGAGGAAGCAAAGAAACTCTTTTTTTCCCTCTTAATGAAGAAGGTGGGCCAAATAGGGTCACTTGAGGTGTGCGTGCCATATAGATGTAAGGAGCCACAACATAACATGTCAAGCTTCTATGTGACCCTAAGTGACTCTGTTTGGTCCACTCCTGCCTGCTCCAATAACAGCAAGAACTGAAGAAATTTGTCAATTTGCTTGGCCCAGAGTTATATAGTGGTGCCTTGCATAACGAGCGCACCATTTAACGATGAATCCGCATAGTGATCTATTTTTTGTGATCGCTAATGCGATCGCATTGAGATGTTTTGAATGGGAAAACATCGCATTGCGATGATCGGTAAGCGCTTCGCTTACTGATCTTCGCATTGCGATGTTTTTAGAACAGCTGATCGGCGGTTCCAAAATGGCCACCGCAAGCATTTTCGTGTGGTTTCCTCACTTACCGAGGCGGTGAAAATGGCGGCGCTATGGAGGATCTTTGCTGAACGCTGAGTTTTCACCCCATAGGAACACATTAAACAAAGTTTAATGCGTTCCTATGGGGTTTTTAGTTCCGTTTAGCGATGTTTCCAGATAGCGACAATTAATCCGGAACGGATTAACATCACTATGCAGGGCACCACTGTATTTAGAAGAGACCTCCTGAAATTGGTGGCACTTAATTATTCATAAATAAAATTTAAGCTAACCATGGCTTAGGATCCAGTGCTTTAAAGTGTGACCAAATTTGGTTTAAATCAACTGTGTGAATTTATCTGTTTCTCCTGTGAGTTTTTGAGTGTGGCTTGATAGACTATTCTACCAAAACAACATAAAACAAAATATGCCCAAAGCACACTCTTTAAATGGCCCTGTGTACATATGTATATATTTAGATGCTATTGATGTTGGATTTTTGCATAAACCTATCTTTGGACCGCAGGGCAGTTTTAGTGTTGATTTCAGTATGAAGATGAATGCTACATACTGACAAATATGTCTGATTTATGGTACCGGTGAAATAGTTCTGCCTACTCATGGTTTTGTGAGTAGGAATACTTTAATAAATGTACTAGTTTGCAAAGCCAGGAGTGATTTTCAAACTTCCTGATGATCGTCCTGTTAACTGTTATATACCTCATTATTTGTATCTGAAATTCAAGGTGTTTCCTGCAGAAACTACTCCCTTTACACCATCAGCTTGCTAGAAGATTATAGATTCCTGTACAGTCTTCCAGGGGAGCATTTGAAATATGCACACAGACTAAGAAATCTAATTTCATAGGACATTGAAAAAGGGAGAACTGTTTACTGAAATATCAATAAGTTGTTTTGATTTGGCTGATGCAAGCAAATTTATTCACAGATCTAGTACATTTAAATCGTAATTTCAAGATTAAAACATTTTATGATGGGAAGATTTATGATGCTGCATGCATGGTAATTTTAGGAGATTTTGTGACGTTTCATGCATGTGAGAAAAATACCTTCACATCGGAAGACAACAAATAGTGGTGGAAGCACACCCAGTATAGTGTCTCCAATCTCAACATACAGTGGGTTTTGGTGAGAGATTTTGAAAGAGAAGGATTTTAAAATGCCACATATGGACTAACAGATCCCTTTAGGAACTTTTATGGGAAATGAGCAGCTGAAATATGCTTTCATGCCTACGATGAATTTTAGAATACAACTACCTGTTGGGTGAACCCTTTTATCTCTGAGCATTTTATTCTCACATTTCACAGACTTGACTCTTCTTGCTTCTTTTTGGTGAATGCTATGTATACAATGTATATATAGTGACTAGAGATAGGCAAAAACCACCATGGTTTGGCAGTTCAGCCTTGTTTTGTTTCCTGGCCAAACAACTCATCCACAGTTCAGTGCCTCATCCCCTCCAGTGGGTGCCTATTCAGCAGCAATGCCTTGAGGAGACAAGGTGGAGTGCTACAGGTGAATAGGTGACTACTGGAGGGGATGAGGTGCCAAACCACAGATCCGCTATTAAGCTAGGAAACATACCATGCCAAACAAGCAGTTTGTGCCCATCTCTATTTATGACCATTTCTCCTCCAGCATCTTCTCTTGCAGGTATTGCCTCTTGGTGCAAGACACCAAGATATGGAGACTACCCACAAAGGAGCAGAACAAAAAGCACCACAGCAAATGCTACCACACAGATGACAAATTCAAAAGCAGTATGTTCACAAGACTGAGATGCTTTGAAGGTTTATGTTGGTATTACAAGGCCTGGGAAAACTGCAGAGTGTTGGATTCAAATTCCCTAATAGGAAGTCAACACAAAGGAATCTGGGATGTGGAGGTTACTGCAAGGATCAGAGGGGGGAACAAAACAGAGGATCTTTCTGGAAGCCATGTATGCACACCAAAGAATGGCGGGGAGAGAAGGAAATCTGCTAATCTCTCGGGAAAATAATCTGCAAAAATAGATTTATAGGTGACAGATTGCCAGCCCATACACGTATTACATAGTCTGGAAGAGAAATTAGCCCCTATTTCAATTGGAATGTATCTCCCAGAAATCAGCAACCTGTTTCACCCCCTCCTCTCAATCCATGTTTCCTTAAAATGGTCACATAGAGGGAGGCCACAGAAGTGAAGACAAGGAATCAGGCTTTCACGGTGGTGGCCCCCAGTCTCTGGAATAGGTTACCAATTGTGGCACTCACCCTTGTGGCCCCTGTTTTATTTATTCCTCACAAAGGCTCACGGTCCTTCCTCCTTTTCACGCTGCCATCAGATGCTATTTCTTTAACATCAATTAAGTACTGGACAGTAATGCTGCCAAACACAATCGGCTTATTGAACAGGGTGGGTTAATAATCAGTGGAAATTGCACTATAAATCACAGGAATTGAATCATATTAAACAAGGTTTGGTTCATTCAAATCACTCTTTTAACTCTCCCTATCTATCTCTGACCCTCCTGGTCCAGTTCCCAAGCCTCTAGCTCTCTAACCCTCTTTCCAGCACTCTCCCTCTCCTTCTTTTTCCCCCCCGACCCCCAACTCTCTTCTGGCCCTGCCTTCCAGTCTCTCCATTGGCTCTCCTGTCAAGGTTCCGCCGTGACAGGCAGGTGATGTCCGGGTTATCCACTACACCAATGGATATATGATAGGATCGTTCCCTTCTTATGTTCAAGAAATTGTTGGAAACAGATTTGTTCAAAGCTGCCTTCAACAACTGTATCTCCTGGATGTTGTTAATATGACTATACTGTATATGCATTGTTTTTTATTCCCATATTGTTGTATGTATCATTATATGAAGCCTGTGAGATTTTTCAGTTTAAATTTGTAAACTGCTCAGAGTAGTACTTGCTTATACAGTGGTGCCTCGACTTACAACCGTCCCTACTTACAACCGATTTGACTTACGAACAGCTCTGGTCACAAAATTTTGCTTCTACTTGTGACCGGAGCTTCCACTTACAAACAGAATAAGGCAGGGGGAAAAGGCGGGAAATTCAAATTGCTAATGATAGGTGGTGAAAGAGGCTGCTGCTTTGTAGCTCTTTCACCCTGACAGTTAGAGTGAGTGTGATCGAGGAGGGACTGCCTGGCTTCTGCTTCTCAGTGAGAGTGTGTGGGTTTGCAGGGAGCCTTGAGACTGCCTGTTAGGTAAGGTAAGGTGATGTTTTCTGCTTTTTAAAAACTGTTCTTGGTGTTTTTACAGTTTTAGGCTTGGGGGGTTAAGTTTCTCTGCTGTGATGGGTCTTGGGTTTTTTTGGGGGGGGTTTCCCCACATTTCTGATGGGTCTTTGGTGGTATGGTTGCTTTTTGGGTTTTTTTCTGATGGGTCCTGCATGCTTCCCTTGCTTTTTCCTTTGTTTTCTTTGCATTTCCAATCTTATCCCTCTGTTCTTTGTGCATTTCCAATCTTTTCCGTTTGTTTTCTCGCATTTGCAATGGGTCCTGCATGCTTCCCTTGCTTTTTCCTTTGTTTTCTTTGCATTTCCGACCTTGTCCTGCTGTTCTCTGTGCATTTCCAATTTGTTCCGTTTGTTTTCTGTGCATTTGCAATGGGTCTTGCACACTTGATTGTCATGAATTTGATTATGAAAATTGTAAAAGTAGAATAGAGATGGATTTTGTTTCATTACAGCAACGAAACAACTAGAAGCTAACTGATGTCCAGGTGTTAATTAGGAAGAAAAAATTGTACAAGGTCAGTTCTTTTTCCAGCAGAAGAAAAAAAATCAACAAGAACAAGATGACCCTTATCTTATCAAAACTCCAACGGACAAGGACACAACGGCTTAATTTAAGAAAGATGGGCGAAGAGAGAGAAGAAGGATGGAGAAGAGAGAGGGGGGAGAGTTTGCTTTCACGACAGCCAGAGATGACACACGGAGAGAGATGCATTTGGCAGAACTTTAATTTGGAGACTGCGTAAGAATGTTCATTTAAGATATAGCTAGACTGTCTATTGTTTTCGTTTTATAGAGGAAATATCTGGTGGTGAAGGCTGGGGTATTGGAAATAATTAATGACTTATGCTTTAGTATGTTTGTTTGAAGGCTATCTTGTTTTAATAAAAGATAAAAAGACAATTTGTCTGTAAGTTGGCTCCTTGTTTAGACCACAGCTACTATGGTAAAATTGGCTACTTTAAAAATATATTATTTGATCTGGCCGCGTTTACGCTACCAAATTAGGGTCCTAAAGTAATAAAAATGGAAGAGCAGACCTTCCAGATTGTTTATTTAAAATCGAGACAGACTTGGGTGAAGGACTGAGAAGTTGTCTAGGGCAAAATTACAGGACCTGATTTTGCTGGCAATACTTTTCTTCCCCCCCTCGGCTGGAAGGGATTAATCGTGTTTCCAATGAGTCTTGCAGTGATTTTTTTGGGTGATTTTTTCTTTGGCTGGAACAGATTAATAGGGTTTCAATGCATTCGTATGGGAAATGGTGCTTTGACTTACGACCATTTCAACTTACGTCCATCTTCTGGAATGGATTATGGTCGTAAGTCGAGGCACCACGGTATATAAATAAAATAAAATAATGTGGGTAATGTAATGTCAATGCACACAATGGGCAAGGAAAGAGGAAATTCTCTGTGGTGATATTGTTTATTTGCAATTATCATTTAAGAAGGTTTAAAGATTTTACCTTTGGAGCTACTTGCTTTTGTACATTGCATCACTGTAGGAAAGAAAGCTCAGAGAGAGAGAGAGAAAGGGATGTTCTGGGTGTCTTTCCTAATGTGTTGGATTAAACAGTCTTCTTATGACTTTTCCTTGCATAACTACTGCTCTGGCACTTTGTTAGTGCATGGAACATGGGGGGGGGATAGAGAGAGACAGATATTTATTCAGTTCTTTAAAAAAACCCTCCAGGATATGAATGTGAGACAAAATATTTTGGTCCTTACATGCTAATGCTAATAACGGAATGTAGTTACTGGATTTTTGACAGTAACCATGCCTGGATGGTCATTATACCAGCTGTTAACATATTCTACACTTCAGGTATCAATGGACTGCAGCTTCCATCATCCCCAGTTAGAATAGCTAATTGTGATGGATGTTGGAAGTTGCAGTGCAGCAACTTCTGGAAGTCCAGAGCTGCTTATCCTTCTTCTTTACCATTAGCACATAAAACCACATTCTTACCTTGACAGAAATATTACCCAAATCCTGGCAACACTGCATTTGATGTTTACATGGGCTGAGAGACATTTCATCCAGTTTTGTTTGGCACATATCCTGCTTGAAGAACTCAATTACCTGCCAGTAATCAAACATCAGAATAAATAATTATCCTAACTGAAACCCTGTTGCTTGGTAAGCAGCTTTGAAAAAAGTGTTGGTACTAGGTAGGTTGTTAATGATTATTGAGTCATTAGTGTCTAATGTGTCCCGATGGTCTTGTTGTGCTGGTTCACAAATAAAATACTCATTTCTGTCATTTTGACTCTTCAGTTTGGGGATGCCTGATTTGCCAGAATGCATCTAAAACCCAAGTATTGGTAATATGTTACCCTTTCCTTCTTCCGACACAGGTTGATTAGAAGATACTGTCAGTTACAGTAAAATCATATACATTTTCCTCAAATATAGCAAGTTATCAACCTATTAAACCTTCTCTCTCTCTCTCTCTCTCTCATTCTCTGTGTATGATTTCAGGGACATGAGAGTTATTCAAGTGTGTCTGACTAATATCTATTGCACAGTGCATAAATTGTCAAATAAATACGAATCAAAGCACCGTTGTGGGATTTATCTAAAGTTTTCTAGCTATCCAGGGTAGACTTCAGTCTAGATGGGTGGGGTATAAACAAACAAACAAACAAACAAGCAAACAAACAAATAAACAAATTATAGTATATAGTCTATAGAACATTATTCCCCAATATAATATAGTGTACATAGCACATCAAATGTGTTCATATTGATTGATGTGCAGACATATTATTTTAGAGGCAAACTGCTGACCTGCAATTTGGCCTCATTCAGTATTAATCATTTGGATCAATAAATCTGTATCTTGTGACAGAAAAAAGTCAATGTCTAGCTATTTTGATGTTAACCAAATCTATGACTAAGAATATGCCAAAGGTATGTATTGATTGTATCTTTGAAGTAGTTGCTTCTTCTAAAATTACATTGTGTGAGAATGTTTTCCATCTGTTATATTATAATATGAAGCAGCAAATAAACTTAACGTGCCAAAGTGATTAATAGCAGCACGTAAATTTATGTACCGATTCCAACCTTATTTACCAGAAGAATATAAAAACTGGTTTTTAACTTTTTGCTTAGCTTTCCATCAATTTTTAAAACTTTTATAATTCTAATTTTCTTTGTGCATAGGATGACTGACTGTGTGGGCATGTGCATGTTGTTTGTTTCTATGGTTGATGGTAGTGTGCAGTCACTGCCTCCATGTATATGCAACTAGCTATTGTTTAGTGGCTTGGCCTGGATCTACCTGTCCACCATGGTAAGAAGTAGTCCAGTTGGTCACATTGCTCTCTATGCTTCTGCATTTTTTCCTGATATTTGAAGAATATTTAAGGAAGCATGTCCATGTATGTATGCAGTGGATATATGCATATTTCTTGCCCTTAGATGATTCCAGGACCTTTCTTGGACTTTGAGCTGGTATAATGCAGTGGATAGGATGTCATTTCTTAAAAAAACAACACCAATCTTTCCAGACAGTTCAACAAGTACATAATGCAAGTATATAATATATGAGAGAAAGAGAATGGTAAAAGGAAGAGGAAAAAAAACACAACCCAGATAAAACTATTTTCATATGCATTACCAGAACTGGTCAGAGACCCTGTTATGTAGTTTCACTAACAACTATTCATAGTGCAGTCTCTGGCTCTCTCTAGTGACCAATTCGGGTAATACATGTGAAAATAGTTTTTTCTGGATGTTTTCTTTTAATATTTTAAATATTTTCATAATATAGATACGTAAATCAGTGGATAATCATCCTGCTGATAAGTGGGTCCTAATATAGCATCTAGGTGGTAGGTTTTACTAGGATAAATCAGTTTTCCTGAAAAGAAGGAGAACAGACCTCCTTATCTTAAGTTGAAAATGCAGGGGACTATATAGATGTGCAGCGTAGAAACCTGCCAGGACACTTTTTAATTTTCCTTCCCAGTCCCACCACAAAATTGCAATAGTTTTTCTGAAACTGCACACTGAAAGTCTAAAGGTTTCTCTTCAGAGCTGGAGTTGGCATACTGAACTATGTGCTCTTTTCCCTCACAATGTACCAATCCCACACATCATCAAGGATTGACAGAATTAAGAAAAGTTACAATTACACCATAAAAAGGATTGACATTAACCCTCATTACCCTGCAATTAAGATGTAAAGCAGTTACATCTTTGTCACCGGAAAAATGTATGACATGCACCTGCTCGTAGTAGCCTTAGGCAAGAAGCAATTTATTACACGGCATATTTTTCAAAACATTGACAGATAGGGCAAAAGGAATGGCAAGATTAAGGTCTGGGGAAAAGGAAATCAAATGTGTCCGTAAAAAAAGGTGTGAAAGATGTCTATAAATTTGGAGCTAATGCCAGAACTGAGAACCACACTGATACCAAACTGAGGATCAGCATCAGACTGAGGATCAGCATCAAAAGAGCAGGAGTAAGAAAGAACTTAATGTTCCAACAGTGATGTACCATCTTCTTACCCACACAATGATGCTTGAGTAAAGAATCAAGTAAGGTGCTTTATAATGTTGAAGCAACACCAAGAACTTGCTACCTGTAAACCTGATATTTTTCTTGGCACAACTGATAAGATTGGGCTGTAAACCTATTTCTTAAAAGATGAAAGCTTGTTGGGAGTCTTTGTATATGAAAAACAGAACAATTACATATTAGATTATTTAGTAAAGATTAGCTTTCTTTTTTCAAAGCTATAGTTTTCTGATTAGTCAAAGTAACTGTAAGATGAAATATGATCAAGGCTGTTTATATTAGAAAACCTACTGAATACATATGGCTTTGATTTATAATGGATGCTCTATGTGCATTTCTTTTCTACTGCTAAATATCAAGTTGTCGGAGAACTGTGTTAGTTTATGCAAGAGTAGACAGAACTGAGGGGTGAAAACCATATTTTAAGATTTTTATTCTATCAAGTGATCCATAGTGTGAACTTTCATGCAGCATTTTTTGGTTCATTTCAACCTTCAACATGAAAGTTTGAGAAACTTGATTTAAAAAGTTACATTTTGGATTTGTGTTTCTTATTCTTATTCAATGGACAAAAGGCCACACGAGGAACAATCTAGAAACTTGAAATTGAATTTCTGTCCCTCTCCCTACTCCTTGCTGTTAATGGAAAATGAATTCCTCTGGGTGAGTTTGTGAACCCTAAACCATGGACATGTTGCTGTTAGATTGTTTGTGAGGAAATGATGTGTTTATATCTGTATTTGTATTTGCATCTACATCTATAGTAAACAGCTTAACTGTAAATGACACTTAAGGATATGTAGAGTGAACCCCAATTTTTGAAAATTCAAGAGGTTATTTTGTATATTAGGTACCAATACTCAGATGGTGTATGGACTCTGAAGTTTGCATTATGTATATTGTAAAGATTTGTGACTTTCTGTTCATATTCTGACACCTCAGGGTCAGAATATAGCTTATGTTAGAAGAATCATAAAATAGTTAGCCAAGTATAGGATGAATAACTGCCATTTTACTGATAGAAAGAGTAGAGGAAAGGGAAAATGAAGACCAAGATGCTAATTTAAGAAGAAATCTAGGAGAAAATTTATCATGAGGAAGGAATAGGACAAGTCTGCAAAAGTCTGATGTCAAAAAACAAAGAACATGCCATGTATAGGAGGCTTTTGGTCTAAGAAATGTTGGCTAACCAAAATGGGGATGCATTAGCAGTGAACCTTTGGACTAGAAAGAAAGAAAGAGAGAGAGAGAGAAAGAAAGAAAGAAAGAAAGAAAGAAAGAAAGAAAGAAAGAAAGAGAGTGAGTGAGAGAGAGAGAGAAAGAAAGAAAGAAAGAAAGAAAGAAAGAAAGAAAGAAAGAAAGAAAGAAAGAAAGAAAGAAAGAAAAAGAAAGAAAGAAAGAAAGAAAGAAAGAAAGAATTTATTTTAGAGAAATATGTAAGGAAAAGATAGGGAAGAAGGCTCAAACCAAGAAGGTGATAGGTATTTTTGTTATTTTTTTTATTTTTTGTTATTTTGTGCTGTCTTGCAACAACCTACAAATTACTGTGTTGGTCTTCACATCAGTAAAAACAAAGCTTTATGGAAGATCTGTTGGAATGGGAAAGAATCCCACTAAACACGAGGAAGAAATTCCTGGCAGTAGGAGCAGTCTGACTGTAGAATGTCCTGTTTTGGAAGATGGGGGCTGTTTCTATGGAGAGAGTTATTATTTTATTTTATTTTATTTTTATTTTTCTATCACTTTTCTTCTGAGAAAGGGACTCAAAGTGGTTCATAATTCAATTAAAATGAATAAAAATAAAATTTATTTGTTTGTTTGTTTGTTTGTTTGTTTGTTTGTTTGTTTGTTTAAAAAGCTCATATACCACCACAATTTGTGCTAGGCCCCACTCTGGGCAATTTACGTCGAAGAGCCAATAAATGAAATATAATATATCAAACAAGAAATGAAAACAGACAAACAAAAAAAATGGAATAAAATTTTTAAATTGGTCAGAAACAATAAACTCTACAGAAGCTTGAATATGCAATATTCTTGCAATAGCAAGACAGTGGCAAAATACAGAAACGCATTTAGCCAAGGATACCTCTAAAGGCTCCTGGAAACAGCCTTGTTTTTAATATCCACTTAAAGGTAAGGAGAGAAGAGCCAGACACAGCTCCACTGGGAGCTCATTCCACAGGGATGGTGCCAGACCTGAGGCGGCTTGGTTTCCTGAAGATGTCTTTCTGGCCTCTCTCAGAGTGGCAACCTGGAGGAGATAAGTATGTGTGGATCGGGTGGCATAGACTGATGTTCTTGTGGAAAGGTGCTCCAACAAGTAGCAAGGGCCCAAACTATGGAGGGCTTTGTAGTAAATTAGCAAGCCAAGAAGTGTAATGTCATTTGGGGGCTTACTAGGAACACTGGGATTTCTGGAATTTCATGGAGAGATTAGGTGGTCTGCACCAGTATGGAGTTTACGAATCCTTCCATTCCCTTTACTTCTTATTCTATTGTGAAGAAAATGGTCTTTTTGCTACAAAAAATTGCTCAGATGACACATGCTGACTTGTACAAGATATTAATAGGCGGTAGAACTTCTAGGGCTAAATCCAGTTCTTAGTCCCATCTGGAAGATACCCACTTGAATGAACAGGATTTGCTAACACACATGTAAATCCCATTGAGTCAATAGGTATGCTCTGTTTAGAAGCAGAGTTGGATTTAGCCTTTACCTTTGCTCAACCATGATACAGTGCCAAAGTACTTACAGCTGATCTTTCTCAATCATATGGGACATATCATCTGCCAGCAAAGTGTTCATCACCAGTGAAATCCAAATAAAGCAAATATTTCTTCCTCACTGATTTCTTCCATAAATGTTTTTACCTCAATCTAGAAACATCCCCTCACAAAAAATAACAATGCAGTTGCAGTAGAATTCTAAAGTTTTCAAGCCAATGGAACAGGCATCCTAACACAGAGAAATAAAATATTAGTCCACAAATATTCTTCTAAGTTTCCAGCAAGTACTTTGCAACAACAGCCATGATAATATATATATTTTTAAAAAAATCATGAATACTCATTCAGCAGGCATATTTATTAAATATTAAACAATGTTATTAAAAATAAGAATTTCTCCACCCAGAAACCTGCTGATTTATTATGCAGTGTGCCTGAAAGCAAAGTTAAAGCAGGCCTTCACTGTCTAGTGAAAATGGTCCTAAAATGTTAATTAGTTAAGGAAACACAGGCATAAATAAGCCAGTTAATAAGGGAAACACTTTTCTGTTTAGATTTAGCAGCTATATTATTTCTGCTTGGTGGTTAAAGGTATGAAAAAAGAAAAAAGATTGCCCCTAAATTGCACAGATTGCATCATAGGCATTGCCATTTGGCTTCTGCAAAATGAACCATATTCTTCTGTATGTGAAATGTAGTTTGGTTTTTGTTTTGCAATAAAATAATATTTTACAATTAAGAACTTCTAAAAAACTAGGCAGGTGTTTGGAAATACATCAAAGCTACTAAACATGTTATAAGGATTTACAGTAAAGTTGAGGATCCATGAGTGGAGAATATTCAATCAAAATCTCTGCTTTAATAGAATTAGTACTAAGCTGAACCAAGGAAATGAGCTTCATGATCCTGGTTGGTTGGTTGTTTCTCAGAATGCCTCCCTAATTTTCTGCAATTTGTGAGAGGCACTCAGAAAGCTATAAAAATGTATGTGAAGGATTTCTGGCAAAGCCCAGGTATTTGTGTACATCAGCACACTGTTTTTTATACCCAAATATCTATGCGTGACAGCATACGGCAATGGAAACAGTGAGGAGTGAGGGTGATGACAGTCAGAAAGAAAGGAAAAGAGTACATACTAGGAAAATGAAACACAATGGCAAGAAAACATTGTTTCCCTCAGTGGTGGCACTGTGCAATTTCGATCTGATTTGTCTCTATGCAGCATGCTGAGGCTCGTGACATGGTCCCACACTAGCTGCTGTAACATCGAAATATAGCCCACTGAAGTAAAAGTGAAGTAAAATGAAAGCTAAAACAGACAAGAGGACAATGACAGTGAACAGGCATTTTAACAGTCATGGATGTGTAGAGGTGGGTTTTTTAGCTCATTTGTACACTTTGAAACAGGTCATTTTAGATTGAAAAATGAATATAATTAAAAAACGAAGTATCTGGACAGTATACTTAGAAGTAATTGCCTGTTGAAGAATACAACTGGAGCGAGTGTCTGCATCTGTTTATGCCAACTGACAAAAAGGGGAATGCCATATTTACCTAAACCAGAGACAAAGAGCTATAGCTCAGTGGTTTAGATCCCTGGCTGTGGAGTTAGAGTTTTGGAGTTCAATTCCCCATTGTGCCTCCATTACATGGGCTGGACTCAATGATCCATAAGGTCCCTTCTAGATCTACAGTTCTAAGATACAAAGAAAAACATTTTTGCAGAGATATATAAGGAACAGTAGGGATACAAAGCTCTGCTTACCTTGTCCTGGAATGGGTAGATGGAGACCCACAACATTCTCTTCCTCCTTGGAGAGGATTCGAGAGGAATTTATTGCTGTTGTCAACCCAGGCCTTGCACTGGGAAAAATAGTTTATGAAGTATGCATCTGTTTCACAAAATTTATGTATTTTTTGTCTCAAATTGCTGAATTGTACAAATTGCACAAGACTAGGATGAATGCTGATTTATTTAAGAATTTGAAGTACAAATAAGTAGCTTGTGTTTTTATTAATGACCAACCAGTCCTTCTGAGTTTTCTGTGTGTGCTCTGCTTTACAAACGGAAAGATGTGAAAGACATTTTGTGCAAATTACAGAGACCTTGATGGGGGAGGAGCTCTTTGACTCACTGTTAGTTGAGGTAAACCATCTGCTAGGGTTTACGATTCCTTGTTGAACTGCATTTTCTTGTTGAGACAGCATAATTTGATGAGATCAAGGAAGTTGCCCTTGGATCCCTAAGGGACAGTAAGAGTTAAAATCACCAATCGACATTAGATAATTCTTCCCATCTAATTTTAACCTGAGTAATATATGTTAATCAGGAACCTCATTTTCATTATATAGCTGTTTTTGTTTTCAAATTTTCAATAGTTTTTCTAAAGATTACACCTGTTCTTCTGGACCAAAAAATGTAAAAGAATCTTTGGCAATGTTATAGCCTGTAGTTTCTAATTCTTTAAGTTGGGATGGACAAGGTGAAAGCTGCTTTTTACCAGCATGAATGGGAAGGAAATTTGGGTATCATTACTCAACTTAGTCCCAAATCTTGCTTTCCCCTGCTATCCAGTTAGATCTCCCCATACTATGCCTGTCCTAGTTATTTTGGGTGCCCAGAAATTAGGAGCTCTTTTAGGACAGTGGAGAAGTATTTTCAGGGCTGTTCAAGTTTCGTTTGATAGAAAAAATGGCTACAGTTGCTGGGAAACCTGTAGCTGTCCAGATACTGGTGGAGTTTCAGCTGCAATCACCTTCTGCTGGATAATTGTGAAGCATGATGGAAGTTGATGTTCATCAACATCTGGAAATCTGTAAGTTCTCCACCCCTGGTGTATAGAATTTGTGCATGCCGTGTACCATTGACAAGTTCATGTTCTTTTCAAAGCAGGAAATGCTGTTAAGGTTGAGCAGACAGAGGACATGATTATTTCCAATTTGCACAAATCATGTTTTCCAAATGAAGTCACATGCTTTAATTAGTGCAGAAGGGAGTTCACTGCAATTTTCTCCTAATCTGCTATCTAGTGATTAAATGGGATGGAGGAACATGCAATTACATTGGTATGATTGATTCCTTTGCCTCAAACAAAAGAAAATTATTAGAATCTTTATTTAAAAATGTTGTCTGAACAAGAATAGAAACATACGAGTATTAAGTATGTGAACTGCTATATCCTTTTCTTGAAAATACGAAATTACCTTTGCTGGTTGGCCTACAAAGATATCATTCTGCAATAAATGTATTTGATCCACCTATATGAAGCAAATTGGTCTAAATCCCTCTGTTGTTTAGGGAATCACAGCAGTATGAATAAAATTCTCTTCTCTTTACGGCTGGAATAAAACCACATTCTGAAGAACCCCACACCCTCTCTTAAAAGAACAACCTCTTGCATCAAACTTAAACACTTTGTTTGGTCCCTTGGCATTTGTGTACTTATTACTCCTGAGGCAACAGTAGTTGAAAAAAATGGAATTGAAAAGCCTTGTGAAATAGTTTTTGAAACACCAGAAAGCCTTCATATATTGTATTACTTTCCTGTGCACAGAGGAAGAAAAAAAAAATCAGTTCTTTGCATGATTTTCCTCTGACCAATCCAGAGAGCAATATCCAGAAGTGAATGCCAAGCAACTAAGCTCTGGAGATAGTCTGATTTCCCCTGATACTGCTGGGTAAGGCACACAGCTCTTCTAAATACATTTTCCAGGTGTTTTAATCAGAGGTGGCTCTAATTTTAGGTATTCTCTCCCAAAGGGGAATGTCCTATACAGCCAAATAATTTTATCCAAATGCTACCTTTCACCTTTCTGCTATAAGCTTTCAATACTGATGCGGACTGGGGAGATAAGAATTCTGAATAGTTCAGGTCTAAGAACACATTCTGAAGCCTGGATTGGCGACACAGGATCATGACCATTCTGTAGCCCAAAATCTGTTTTTATTTTGTTTTTGTTTTTTTGCTGTTTTAAAGAGATGCTGTGCTCTTGAGGTTTTCTAGCAAACAATGGCATCATTAGTGAGGGACAACAGGGGCTTTACCCCCAAGTACCAAATTTAGAAAATGTGCTACTTCCCCAGACTTTCTATGGTCTACCCCCACAGATTAAAAATGAAAAGATAGACCATCTTTCCAGGGAAAACCAGACTTTCAACAGGCTGCCAGATGGTATAGAAGACAGACATTTGGTAGATCAGGCCTTCCTGAGGTAAACAGAGGTAACGTCTACCGAAGGCTTGATCCCTTCAGTCGAAACTGGAAGCAAGACATTCATGCAAACACTCAAAATACAGTTTTTGAGGAAAGGATGCTCTTTAGAGTTCCCTGCCTGATAGAAGCCAACAG
Source organism: Pogona vitticeps (assembly GCF_051106095.1). Classification (NCBI taxonomy): domain Eukaryota; kingdom Metazoa; phylum Chordata; class Lepidosauria; order Squamata; family Agamidae; genus Pogona; species Pogona vitticeps. Next base: position 36,028,421 of record NC_135787.1, read on the forward strand.
AGCAAACTGATGTTGGGATGCACCACTGCAGGCATTTTAACAGAAGTTGAAGAAGCACAGGCTGCTGCAGATGGCTAGTACTATTAGCTTCACTTATCTCTTCCTTCTCTCAAACATTTTCCCCAAACAAAATATTGTACAGTATTAGTTCTTATTGGAGCAAGAGTTGGGCTGTCCAGAAGAAACTACCTTTCCACAGCCCTGTTTTCCCCCATAGCATTTTTCTTTGTTCCCTCAGAAACAAAGGGTTCCAGTGGACCAAGTTTTCACCTCCTCCTCAAAAAGCAACATTTATTGACAGATGGTGGTGGTGTTGTGAGGTGATATTTAATTCCCTCTAAAGCAAGTTTTTAGAAAGTTTCAGGGCGGTATTGGCTTAACCTAGTGTTTGTTTGTTTTTTGTCAAGATAGCCCAGCAGTAGTTTATTTAATTTATTTTTTTAAATCCTTGTAACAACCTCCAGCAGGAGGAGGATCCTCCTACCTTCTAGCCACACTCCCCACTGATGAAAAATGTCAAAGGAGGAAAGCCTTCACCATGAACAATCAAAGCTCAGAGGAACAAGCTTGCACCAGTTGTATCATCTGTTAATAGATCTTTATTATTGATGTGGTAACTACAGCAGTGGATACAATTTCTATTTTAAGAGGAATATTTGACCAGAAGTAACTTAAATGAGTTTACCAATTAATCTGGCATTTTAATTATTCATGCTTAATAGCCATAGCTGCAGTTTGTCAATGAGGAGTACCTATTGATTTCTCTTTCATTGCTGAGCTATGGTGCACATTAACATAATCAGTACTCAGAAATATCCATAAACCAGATCCTGGTTTTGAACTTTAACAAAAGTTATTCTGATCTTTAAAAATACCTTGAAAAGCAGAGTGTGATATTTCTTCAGCTTCTGGTATTTGTATTCCTATCACAGAAAAAAAAGAACTAGAGGGCAATTTTCATGTTAGGATGAAACTTTCTTTAAAGGGCTTGCATGCCTATGGGTCACTGTCTGTGAAATTCTTTTATGTTTGAGGAACAGAGAATGTTTTAATCATATATTATCTAGTATGATAATTAAAACATTTTCTGATCTGACCAGGATTGTATGAATTTGGAATTACTGAAGCAGGGATAAACAGAAAACAGATTCTGATTTACTGGTAGGTCTTTGGTCGCTCTGCAGTAGATTGGCCAGAATTTCTAACTCTCAATTATTTAACGATAGTGTCAACAAAGTGGCAGGCTCCTGCTGTGCTATGCATCTGTTTTATACAGACAAACAGTCATGGAATGCAAGCATGTTGGGGGAGTTTCAAAGACAATCCTTTCATGTGAATAATGCTCCATATGGCCCCACAGATTTATATCAATCACACAACCTAAGTTATCCTCCTCACAAATGCCTATGTTATGATAAGCAGACTGGATAACATGAAGGCCAGTTTATCCACTCTGACACATCACACAGAGAAATTGCCCTGTATTTGTAAACCATCACATAGCTGCTTTCACTTACATATACCACCACATGAAAGGGGGAAACAACCCTATATATGGTAGAATTACCCACTAGATCTTGACAGTGATAAAAGAAAAAAACATTTCTCAAATCTTTGCATTTGATATCTTCACACATAATATATTAATTGGGCACTAGTCCATTCCAGTTGTGGTTCTTCCTAATGCACCAGAGGGAATTCATCTGTTACCAATTGTTACACATTAAACTAGAGTATGTGCAGAAATATGCCCAGGCCATTTTTAATTAGTTGTTGGAGAGGAGGTAGAAGAAAAAGCAGAAAGGCAATAGTCACTTAGTTTCACCTCATGAATGTTCTATTTCAGTTTTCCTTTATCTTAACAATGTCTCTAGTGAGTATAAACAAACATGAAATAGTTAAAATTCACTTTTAAAAGAAGTAAGTTAAAGTTGTGTGTCTCATTAATCTTCAACAATGTATCATGTATATTGGTTTCTTTCAAATTTGTGTCAGGAACAAAAATCTAGTTGACAAGGTTGGTACACTGTTAATGTAATAGCATTCCACCAGCTGTGTTGGCTTAACACATAGAGTCTTTGTGTCCCTTAGGAGCAATGTAGAACTTCATATATTGATTTTTAGCAACATACCCTACACTTAAGTATTTTTGAATGAATTTCAATTCATAAAAGTAAGGCCTAGCAGCCAAAAGTCATCTATTATCCAATATATTATTCTCTCTTGTTACTACAATAACCTGCATCTCTTTCTGAAAGCATAATATATATGACTCTATAATGAAAGAATTCTAATAAAACATTTGTGCATTTTTGATTTTTATAATAAGCTGTTTTATAGATTCTATGGGAGGTGAATAACTTATTACAGCTCATAAGGCAACAGGTGCGGGTTTAAGTGCTAATAATTGTTTCTACAAACCTCAGGTCTACAATTAGTTGAAATAAAATAAGAGGCTAAAACCTGACTCTGGATCATGCATTATTGATAAGGTGGGCCATACAGTGGTCTCCGTGAATTGAAAGTGTTTACAAAGGGCCATAGATCTCTGTGGATTATGTCTTCCCCTTAAGCCTCTCTTTGTTCAGCATTGATAAACACATATAGCCCTTTCTATCCCATTATGAAGATATGGAGGATGGGAGCATGGCAGTTAGGAATGTGCAGTTACTTTCATTTTAGATTTTTTTCAGGGTGCCTCTTTCATTTTTATATTTTCTGTCTACCAGTCCTTTCTTTTTACATGAAAAGGAAAGACTCTTTTGGCTTTCTCATTTTTGTTTTCTGGCCTGAGAAAGCCCTAAATAACCCTTTAAAACTACTCCAAAAAGCAGAGACAAGGAAACAGAAAATCAATCTACTTCAAATGCATCAAAAATACACAAGAAAGAAAGAAAGAAAGAAAGAAAGAAAGAAAGAAAGAAAGAAAGAAAGAAAGAAAGAAAGAAAGAAAGAAAGAAAGAAAGAAAGAAAGAAAGAAAGAAAGAAAGAAAGAAAGAAAGAAAATGTAATGAGACCTATATAGGCACTAGTTTATATTACTTTATTCACCATGATCATAATGAACAACAACAACTCCAACACCATAAGACATATAGACAGAAGAAGAAAATGCCTCTCTCACTCACCACCCAGTTCAAAACTAGTAAATTAGGGGGGGAAAGGGAGGGGAGTATTAAGTACAGTGCTCTGGATTTGGGGAGCACAATACAAAAAAGGCAAGAAACTGCCAATCAGCCAGCCAGACACTGATTGCCTGGCACACAGAGACATCCACTCATCAAAGCAACCAAGAGCAATACAACACTGAGAGCAACAAGGCAGAAAGGCACCAAGCTGCATCCAACCAACAGCAACTGACTTCGCTCAGTTGCACACTGGTCAGTCTACTCCCCAACCCAGACAGAAGTAAATGCATTTTCTCAAAAACCCACCAAATATAAGATTTTCACAGAAGAATTACACAGCAAATTAACCAAATAGCAATTTTAAAGAATCACTCAAACAGAGAAAGCGCTCACCTACCCATCCAGATAGAAAAGGGGGAAAATAGCAAAATAACAAATGCACGTGCACACAGAGAAAAAAAGAAACATCCCAAGAAAAAACAAGCAAGCAAATAAAGGCAAACAAAGTCCACGAAAAAACACAATAACCCAAAAACTCCCCTCAAAAAAAAAAAAAAAAACCAAACACCAAAATCTAGTAGAATATCATGAGTTTTCTCTTTCCCCAACACTTGATGACTTCTCTTCTTTTCTTTGGATCCATCAGGCAGCAGCAGGCAGACCAGATAGCAGCAAAAGTAATCCAGGAAAGGAAAGCGAGGGGAAGTCCCCAAATAAATTCTGGAGGAGAAATGCAAAAAACTAATTCCAAGGAGGCATGCTGCCTGGCAGCAAGGGGGAAAAAAATAAAAAGGAAAAGGATTCAAAATGGCAGCACACCAGGCAGGTAGGCAGTAATCCAGGATGAAGAAACAAGAGTCCAGCATACAGGAAACCCATGAGAAATTACTGAAGTAAAGAGCACTCCTCATTAGGTTCTAGTCCCTCTTAGAGATTAAAAATTCCTGTTTCACCCTGAATGTTCTAATTTGCCGACGACAACTCTCAAAGATACGATTAGATTTTTTTAAAAAATATCAGGTTGCTTGACAGATAAAGGGTGAAAGGCTACTGTGAGGTTGCATGAAAGACAGAAAACAAAAGAAACATGAAAATTTCATGTACCTCTCTTTGTAAACATGAGTCATTTGGGATTTAGAATGTCTCTCAGCAGTCACAAAAATCAACAACACATAAATTACAGAAAAGAGGGTCTTTTTCATGCTTCATGTCTTTTGCTTACATGTGAAAAACCCATCCATAGTGGCAATTTATTCAAGTAAACACAGAAGAAGTTAGCACATGGGACAATGTAACACCCCAGCAGTCCTCTTTTGACAGCGGAGGGGCAGGGGATACATGAACCAGCCTGATGCCATATCATTAGAAGCTTGAATTCAATGCCTCCTCTGACCAAGGAGTGGTGTGGACTCTTTCACTGACTTATGAGGGGGTGCTGATAAGTATTGAGCCTTTCCCAGAAAAAAAAATTGGGCTGGGAAGCTATAAATTGCAGGGTATATTGGCCAATTTGCCTGTATTCATTGGTGCAAAAATCAACTACTATGATTTTAACTTGCCTTTCATGTTCAGGTCCAAAGTGAACAGGGCAGCACCTCCAGAAAAGTTCAATGTGGAATTGCATAGGACCATAATCAAGTTCCTGTTTCTCCAAGGGAAAGGCGCAAAGTAGATCCATGATGAAATGCCACAAACTATGGGTGACAGTGGCCCTTCATATACAATAGTTAAACGTTGTTTTGTCAATTTTATAACTGGCCATTTGGGTGTTGAAAGTGAGAAACCCAGTGGAAGGCCTGTTTCTGTCTCTGTGCCTGCAAATGTGAAAGCCATCCATGACATGATCATGGAGGACTGCTGAATATCAGCCAAAAGTATTGCTATATATCTGAGAATATCATGTGAGAAAGTTGGTGCCATTATCCACAACAACTTGGAAATGAGAAAGCTAGTAGCAAAGTGGAACCCCAAACTTTTGACAACCGAACAAAAGAGAAAACGTGTGGAGTCATTGGTGGCTGTTTTGGAACATTTTGCAAGAAATGAGTCAGATTTCCTGGGCAAATTGGTAACTGGTGATGAGACATGGATCTACTGTTATGATCCTGAGACAAAGGAACAGTCTAAGGAATGGAGGCACAGTGGTTCCCCCAGGCCAAAGAAGTTCCGAGTGCAAAGGTCGGTGCAGAAGCAAATGGCAACTGTTTTTTTTGGGGGGGGGGGATAAGAAGGGAGTTCTGCTGGTGGACTACCTCCCACAGGGTTCAACCATCAATGCAAAATATTACTGTGCTTTATTGATGAAGTTGAGGCAAAGCATCAAGGAAAAACATCAAGGAAAGCTCTCCAAAGGTGTCATCCTTGAGACAGTCATCCCTGCACACTGATTTTCTCAACTAAAGCAGGAATTTGACTGGGATGCAAGGATTTGGGGGAACATGTGCCCTCTCGTTTTTCATAACCATGCTCTCAGCAGCCCAAAATGCTGTTAGAGGCTGAGCTATCAAGGTCTATTTCTGCTGAGAAACAGAACGGTAGCCATAATATGAAATATTGGATTATAAGTATGTTCTCCAATTTTAAAAAGGAAAAAAAAACCTTAGAAAAGATTACAATTTAAAATAATAATGAGCTATCATGCAAACCCATTGCCACCTAGGTTAGAAGTTATGATGGAACTGCATGAACAGAATCAATTAGAGGTTTCACTTGTTGAATATCTTTGCTCATAAAACATGTACATGCATATGTATATATACACATTCTCACTCAAATATATAGGCAAAGGCTGTATTATATGCCCCACAAGTGGTCAGTAGAATGTAAAGATAATTCCTACATCAGAGGGGCATGGCTGCACCTTAGTAAGCCCACTACACCCTCTATTCCTGAGAGAAGTTCTTGTGGACATACAGTAGTCACTCATACAGTTGAAAATGCAGCACTGAGGTGCCCTTTTAGAATTGGCCTAAACTCACGGCTAGTCCAAGACATTCGGCTTCTTGGGGTAAAAGATAAAGGACTACCCCCTCAATTTCATGTACATAAGCAGACTGGAGGTCTATCATAACTGAAAAGAGCCAAGTTCATTTAGGAGGAGCTAGCATGCTTGAGGGTTCAGAAGCAGATCATAGACAATGACTTTTGGATAGAAATTTGTAGAATCCCAGAGCCAGCTTGTCCAGTAGTCATCTGGCTGGGAGGTTCTGGAGTTGAAGTAATAATTTTACTTTACTTTTTCTTTACTTTTATTGGACTTTTACCCCATCCCCCTAAACAAAGTCCCCTAATAAGGGGAACTTCTCCCCATTGTAGGTAGTATCTCTCACATCTTCATAATGGACTCTGCCTAGCCTAAACCTCAATAGTACTGCTGATTTGAATTATAAAGGACTGAGGAATGAATTTTTTAATTGCTGTTGTGAGACTTATAATTATGAATGTTGACACCATCTCTGTGCTTTAATGCTCAATGGTCTGAAATCCTGTTGTTTACCATGATAAATCCCAACTAGAGCTGAATCAGTGGAGATTTGAGGGGTCAACTTTTCCTTAAGTTCCATTGGTTCACTTGTTGAATATGTTTGCTCATTAAAAAAATGTACATGCATATGGAACTTGTGACTTACTGCACTAAGCAACATGATTTCAGTCAATATGTGTTTTTCTGTTGTCAAGAAACATGGATCTGTTTGACAGTTTATTTTTCTCATAATATAAAACCATTAATACAGTCAGAACAGCTGGCAAGACTTTTGAAAGGCATTTCAGCATTGCTATTTCTCCTTTTAACAGCAACAAACAGATATCTATGGATCAGTTGCATGAGCACACTTCAATGAAACTAAAGTTTTATGTTTATTCCAAAGTTCTTTTGAAGCCTTCTGATGGTGGTGATATATAGCTGCCTTTTAAACAGAAACACTGCATCTGTTTGGAAGGGCAGTATCTGTGTGTGCCTTTCACATAACTTATTTATTTAAAATATTTGCCCCAATCTTTCCATGTGAGCCCTCAAGGTACAAGTAGTTTATAGCATTACTAAATGCAATCTTCTTATCAGCTACAGAATTGCATGTGTATGTGTACATGTCTGTTAGCATGGAACCCACTGTTTGACTGCAACTCCTATTAACCCTAGCCAACATGAAGAATGCTAAGGGAGTTGCAGACCAACAAATTTTCAGGGACTAAAAAGTTGACTAACCACCTCTACTGTTTTTTAGAAAACAGATTTTCCCATTTCTGAGACAGAGTCCCCCTCTTTCTCACACACTCATTCATAATGCTGCATACATTGTTTTTTTCACACAGATATAGGAAATCTTTATGCCAAGTGGCTTGCTGATTCATCTGTCCGTCCATCCATCCATCCGTCCATCCGTCCATCCGTCCATCCGTCCGTCCATCCATCCATCCATCCATCCATCCATCCATCCATCCATCCATCCATCCATCCATCCATCCATCCATCCATCCATCCATCCATCCATCCAGTTTCTATACCACATCATCTAATGTCATGCCACTACTTTGGGCAGTTTCCAACAAAAGCATAGCATAAATACAAAATATCAACCATCTCCCTCACCCTCAACACGGTAACATCAAAAGCGACTCATGAAAGGCACAACATGGTGGCCACAGGCAAAAGCCAATAACAGAAAAATGAATAAAATAAAAAATAACAATTACAAAGGAAGGAAATCAAGAAATGCTTCTCTGAATAGCAAGGCTTTAATATGCTTTCTGAATGTCAGGAGGATAGGGGCCTGGAGCAGCTCCACAGGTAGAGCATGCCACAAGTAGGCAGCCACCCACAGCATCAAAGCCTGGGAAGTGCGAATGGCATGGGTGGTGGATCTTGGGGGAAAAGATTCTCCAACAAATACCAAGATCCCAAATTGTTCAGGGTTTTATATCTCCACATGATTACCTTGAATTTGGCACAGAAGCATACAGGAATCCAGTGCAGGTGAGCCAGGAGTGGGAAAATAAGATTCTATCTTGAAATTCCTGAGACCAACCTGGTCACTATATTTTGCACCTGCTGCAGCTTCCATACAACATAGAGAGTATTGTAATGATCAGTCCTCAAGACTACCAACATATAAACCAGAGACTTCCTGTGTAAGTGGGGCTACAGGTGTCTGATCTGCTGACATCTGTCTCTCCATTAAGAAGGTCAGGTCCATAAGCACACCCAGATTATGAACCTTGTCCTTTAGGGCAGTGTAACCCTATCCAAAGCAGGTGAGAGGCCCCCTAAACTATCAGGGCCCCTACCTTACAACAAGATCTCAATCTTGTCTGAATTCAGTTTCAGCCTGTTAGTCCTTATCCAGTCCATAACTAAGGTCAGGCTGTGTTCCAGGATATTTACTGATTTCTCTGCCAACAGTGAAAAGGAGAGATAGAACTATGTGTCATCAGCGTACTGATGACTTTGCACTCCACATCTCTGGATGACCTCTCCAGTTGGCCTCATATAGATATGAAACAGCATTAGGGGATGATTAACCCTTGTGAGACTTCACACTGTAAAACCTATGGGGTTGAAAGAGCTTCCCAAGCTGTACCATCTGGATTTGGCCCTTGAGGAAGGACCTGAGCCAGGATAGCACTACGCCTCTTAATTTGTTTCCCATGAAGAGATATATATTGCAATATATATTGGCTACTGGACAGTAGTTGTTTAAATAGTCTGTCACCAAGCAGAACCTTTTAAGAATGGATAGGACCGCTGTTTCCGTCAGGCAGGAGGGCTTTTTCTGGAAGGGTTCAAAGAAACCAAGGGTGGTGACTACACTGTTGTTGCTTTGTGGATTATTATATATGCCACAACAGCATTGTATCTCTGGATGGGAAATCTCCATGTGACCACAGCAAAGCCAAGCAACATCCAGTTTTCTGAATGAATAAAATTGAAGTTAGAGCAACAGAATGTGAACTGCTCATACCTAATGTTTACATCCAAGACATTTAGGTCAACGTGAGCATCTTCTGCTGGAATCAATAGGAATATTGGTGGTAGTAGACTAAAGAAGAAAATGGCTGGGTACAGTGAAATTTAAGGGAGCCTGGAGGGTTTTTTTCTTAGCAGAATTAATCCCACATTATAGACCTAGTGGTCTTTTTCAGTTGGAACAGGAAAATCTGCCCTCAATTTATCCCCCTTGGCATCATAGAATTTTAATGGTCATTGTATTCCCTCTGGGAAAAAAGTGCTTAAATGCTATTTTGAAAATCATTGCTTAAGGTTGTACTCAGCTATTTTCAGCTCCTCCCTCCACTTGCCCAAAGGAACTAAGGTAAACTACCCACAGTAAGAGAATGCATTTTAAAACTGAGATATTTAAATGCTACATTTACAGATTTCACAGAACTGTGAAGTTCCCCATCCACTCAGGATCAACATGAGTTAATGTAAGATGACTTAAGGTAAGTGCCACAGGCCATCTTCAGGCTAAGATTTTCACCTTCCTTCCCTTCAAATGACCATTCCAGGGATGAACCACTGCCTGCAAGCTGCTGCAGAGGCTTATAGAGATTGAGGGGAAAGACTAGGAAGACAACAGTAGATTCTTCTTCCTTACACAATTGCCTACCAACAAAAACTGTAGTCTGCAGCTGTGTGACAACATATCGTACTGTCATAAAAATCTTAATTGTAACGGACAAAAAGTCTCACATTATGAGATACCCTCAGAATAATTAGTATGTGTACTGAAATATCACAAGGAAAGCTGGACTAGATTAAGAGGAAGGAGGAGTGAAAATTGGTAGAAGAAACATCAGTAATTTAAGATATGCTGTTGTTTAGTTGTGTCCTGTGGGTGATCATGGAACAAAGGAAGGCTAACTGCCTTACAGAGAGAACAAAGGAGTCAACAGTGAAAGTCTGAGCCAGCAGAGTCAACTGGCAACACCCTGAGGGCTCTTTTATTGACTTAGTATGATTACATAGTATGTTATGAGAGAAACAGTCTAGGATACTAGTTACCTAATCATAACTAGGATAGGCTAAAATAACCTTTTGATCTTATACTCTACCTCTAAGCAAAAGGGCAAAATAAGGGACTACCCCGCCTGCTGGCAGCTGCCACATCCTGCCAGGAGTGTTTGCACATCACTGGAACAGAATGCAGCTACAACCTTTAAGCAGAAGTTTCCCCCTTTTTTGTTTGTTAAGCAAAGGCACATATTCTTTCATATATTTGCGAACTACATATGAATCTTTTTGGTGAAGGCCTGAGGGCAAAGCTTTGAGACAAGTAGTTATCATGGAAAAGAAGGTTGATATACATTGAATAAAACAGAAACTTATAAGGAGTACGAGGAGCATAATTCCATACATTAACACAGTGCGAAGCCATCCAAAGTGGAGTAGCCATGACCACAAACTGTCCCAGCAGGAAGGAAGTATGTCCTGTCGTACATTATTGGTAAGCTGTCTAAGCTGAGCAAGCTGATTATTTACTGCATGACTATTGTCAGATAAGTTAAAGCAACAGAGATTGGCAAAAGACTCGCAACTGATGTGATTATGCAACATGAGATAATCTAATGCTGTGTGGTTGTCTAAAATAGCATCACATAGTTTTATTTATTTATTTATTTATTTATTTCATTTATTTATTTATTTCATTTCTTTATTCAGTTTTTACCCCGCCCCTCTAGACAACGTCATTGTTCCTGATTCAGCAGGGCAATAGCAGTGGAAGTGCAGTTAATGGCTCTAGCTAAGGAACACACAATGTTGGCAAGAGTGCGAGAATTATGAACATCAAGGCCAGGAATGCCAACAAGTAATACAGCCAGTGAAACATATTCTGCTTTGGATAACTAAGTAACATTACCATCACAAATACAGTGGGGTCTCTACTTAAGAACTTAATCCGTATTGGAAGGTGGTTCTCAAGTTGAAAAGTTCTTATGTTGAATCTGCATTTCCCATAGGAATGCATTGAAAACCATTTAATCCGTATCTGCTCTTTTCCGTCCATAGAAACTACAGTGGAACCTCTACTTCAGAACTTAATCCATTTTGGAATGGTGTTCTTAAGTTGAAACGTTCTTAAATTGAAGCAAAATTTCCCATAGGAATGGACTGAAAACCAATTAATCCGTTCTGGCTGTTTTTTTGTTATGTAGAGGTGCGTTCGTACATTGAAGCATTAGTTCCCATAGGAACTAATGCAAAGCTGGTTAATACGTACTCTACCAATAGGGGGAGAATTTTTTTTAACCTAAGATGACCAAAGGTTAAAAAAAGAGCAGGAAAGGTTTTTTTCCCTGTTCTTATCTTGGATTTCTGTTCTCAAGTAGAAGCAAAATTTAGCAAATGGAGCTGTTCTTAAGTTGGATTGTTCTTAAGTAGAGACGTTCTTAAATAGAGACCCCACTGTACTATCAAGAGACAAGCCTTCTTGTCTCAGCCGAGTTTAGGAGTTCAGCAAGACAAAAGGTTTCATTAAGTTGATTACTAATCTACAAAGACAGCATTGTGTTTCTGACTGATTGGCTGGAATGTAGCTAAAAGTATGTTGACCGCATGTAAAAAACCACCCTGTAGGTAGGATGATATGTGCCAAATTATAAGAAATGTTGACAGCATGGGTGCAATTCCATGTGGCTTTGGTTGTAGAAATCCACGTGTCAGAGGAACAGTTGATGACTCTGGCACATGAAGTGTTTTCATTAGATGCTACAAAAGGGCTGTAGAGGTAAAAGGTATCAATGGGTAGCATTTTTGTTGTTCGCCCCCAGTCAGGAGAATTAGTGTACTTAATGACAGTGGCATTCAACCACTGTCCGAATCAAGTGTCATTCGTAAAGTCGCAAGGTTCTTTACAGACAGGAATTAGGCAAGTTCCTAGTAATCCATGCATAGCGTATGCCTCCTGCAGACAGAAGTGAGAGACGTTCACAATTTCTGCCAACCTTTCCCATAAGTTAAATTGCAAACAGGCATGCAAATCCTCTTGAGCTTCTGTGACACCTATTGGAACTGCTCCAAGAATGAGAACACAACACAACAGTGTCATGGAGTTGGCATTCATCTGCGAGATAATGGCTGCTAGAATAGTTTCAGGAGTTTCTGGGATTTGCATCAGCACTGTCTTTATCATGCCCCAAGTAACTTTGGGCTGAGTGCCTTCAGGTTGGGCTGGGCAAGGGTCATGAAGAGGGGTAGCCCAGATGTATCCTAAATAAGTACCAATAGTTAGATGAACATAAGAAAGAGGCGCAAGAGTAGGAACATGAGTGACATCCATTTGCCAAAGCTGATTGGCATCTGTTTCTCATGGGTTAACAGCATCAAAAGGAAAGGAAATGAGAGACATGGAAGAGGAAGAGCCTGAGGAGACGATGTCTCGAGCTTGAGAAAGCGGAATAGAAAATTGCTTACGGAGTTGTTTAGCACTCTGATGAAAAAAGGAATGGCTGCCAGTAGGATTGAAAAAGAGGGGACACAAGGAATGAAGAGCAGAGTCTGCACGATGATTTCCCTCCAAAATAGCACCTTGAAATCCAGTATGAGATCAACAGTCCTTTGAGCTGCAAAAAAAAAAAAAAAAAAAAGGTTGTGATATGGTAGAAAGGAGGTTTTTTAAAGTCAAAAACAGGGAAAGTAAGGAATAGTCAAGAGCAGGAAAAAGATAAGCATGTGACAGATGAGTGAGAAGGTTAAAACAGTGCATCAGGGAGAGGAGTAGCAGTGAAAGGAGAGGAAAAGCTAAGGGATACTTGCTGAATGAAAAGTGAGGGTCTTTAGGTAGATTAAAACGTATGTTGCCAATATAGTCTGCAAAAGTAATTTGATAAGTTAGTGATGTAGAGTCTAGACTTTCCAGAAGAATGGGCTGAAGGGTTTTCTGGGATTGCTCATAGCCCCAAATGTCATGCAGTGGAAAAGTGGTCGTGCTATGCACATAATGTGACAAAGCATGCTTCACGTCTAGAGCGTGCGGAGCTGTCTCAAGCAGTGAAGATGGCGTGGGAAAGAAGACAGGAAGGACAGCTGGCCAGTTCAGATGGAAGGCAGAAAATACCTTAGACAAGAAGGTAAGGCCTGGCCGTAAGGTTACTTTACAGAAAAGAGGACCTACTCTTAGTGTAGACAGTCCTCCAGTCCTGCAAGCTAAGGTTATTGCCAGGAGAAAGGCAGCAAGCAGAGCAATGCTGACACCAAGGGCTTGAAGGGAGGCCTCATAAACCACCAAAGAATTGATTGGAGAGACCACTGAGAGGTTAGTGGTCTATAGGTAGGGCACATATTCTCCAGGCCTCGGAGAAACAGCTTGCAGTAGAACAGGCCAGTGCCAATCAAAACAGGTGAAGGAGATACTGAAGGAATGCATCCAGAGACATTGGCCTAATAAGCAAATGTCGTCTTGATGCAAAGTGACAGAATGTCTACCCATTATAGGAGTAGGTCAAGGTGGCAGAAGGTTTGCAGGCATGATTGAGCATGTCTGTTACAGCCAGGGAATCAAGGTCCAGGTGAAATATCCGATCCTTTTCCCGAGAAAGTAGATGAGAGACCAGGTGCAGCCTGATGTATTCTGCAGCACAGGGGAGCAGGATCAAAAACCATGGCAAGCGAGGTGACCAAGCATGACGTTTGCACACTCATGGTGGACACAAACAACAGTCCTTTGATGAAGGGGGAAAGGTGGAAACTTGTAAAGGAGGCCCCGTGACCAATTCATCAGGAAGGTGTTCCCTAGGGAGCTGCAGCTGATGCCAGCTTGGGAGCTGAACATGGCACACTTCTTGTTTAATCAGGATGCAAAATGTCTATGTCTGGAGTCCCCCAACGATGACAGAGGCAATGAAAGATGGCATCGAGAGCCTGCTCATGAGAGCAGAACTGTAGTCTGCTGAGATGGACTGCCACAGAATCATTTCTGCCTGCGAAATGTAGAGCCACTGGGTCCAAAGTTACGCCTGAGCTGCATACCTGATCTGTAATAGGGAGGGTAAATCTGCCCACTTTAGGAGACACCCCCCCAAGCAGGTGGATGGATCCCATAATAACAAGATCTCCATCTTGCCTCAATTCAGTTTCTACTTGTTCACCGTCATCCAGTTCAGTACTGTGGTCAGCCAGCATTCCAAGCACTGGATGGCATTCATTGCAGATGGATTAAAGGAGTGATAGAGCTGTATATCATCAGCATACTGATGACACAAAATGTCAGATCTATCCATGACCTCTCCAATTGAAGAACGCTGAGGAAATAATCCCTGCTGGACACCACAATTGAAAACCCAGGAGGTTGAGACAACCTCTCCAAACCTTCTGGAGACAACTACCAAGAAGGATCTTGAAGCCAGCATAATGCTAAGCCACCGATCCCCAGCCCCAATAGTCTGTCCAGAAGACCACCATGACCATCATGATTGATGGTATCAAAGGCAGCTGAGAGACCAAGGAGAACCAACAGGGTCACACTGCCTTGATTGGCCTCCTTTAACAGGTCATTGTGCATTACTACATTTCTCCCAGTGTTCAACTAAAACTGATGGTCCTCTAACTTTCCTTCTTTATACCAATGTCTACCATCTTCACTACCCATGAATTGCTGTTTTTCTTCATCTCTACAGCAACATGATGGATATTCAAAAAATATTTATAATTTAGGTTTTTCTTCTCAATATCAGGTATCAGTAGCTTTTCCTGCAGGTGTGTTCTATCCTCCTCACAAGAATGCCATTGATTATCATGATTATAAGTAAAAAATCTATTTTCTGCCCTTCTTGTATAGCACAAAATGGAATATATCAACCATGTCATTTACATAGAACTGTAACTTGCAAAGCATTTACGTTGCCTTTAATGGTAGTTTCCTTTACAGGAAATATCTTAATGAGGTAGGTCAGTATCATTTAGTACTACTACCATTTTAAAAATAGAGAACTTAGGGGAAGAAATAATGACTTGTGCAAGCCTGGAAATTGACTAAAGAGAGAAAAACAGAGACAGAAACAGTGCTTTACTTACCAGACCATATTGGCTATGATTCCTCTCCACTCTCTAGCCTGTCATTTTATAAGTCATGGTGATAAAGAATTGTTAGTAGTAACCAATGAAGAGAGGACGGGCAGGGTCTGTTCTCAATTATCCCAGAGTGCAGGACATGTAATAATTGGCCCGAGCTATAGGTAGCCAGCTTTAGGTTGAATATCAGGAAAAATCTCAACTGTAAGGGAAGTACAACATTGGAACCAATTACCTTGGGTGTTAGGGAGTGCTCCAACACTGGAAGCATTCAAGGGAAAATTGGACAACCATCTGTCAAATCTGCTTTGATTTGGATTCTTGCATTGAGCAGGGGGTTAGTCTCGATGGCCTTATAGGCCTCTCCCAACTCAATAATTCTTTGATTCTATGATCATCTTGCACCCATAATAGGGTACTATTCATAGTAGTAAGGCATCTTCCATGAATACCTTGGTCCACTTTGCTCCAACTGTGAACTCTTTAAGTTTTGGAGATTCAGCATGGATTCAAAGAGCCTGGGGAGTTTCTAAATATATGGGTGAAAACTGAGAGAAAGCAGAGGGCAATACGTTTTTTTTTTTTTTTCTGGAACATACTGTGGAGAATGCATCCCAAATATCAATTCCCTAAACAACTGTAATACTTTGGGCTATCTACTCAATTCATGTTTGACTTTCTTCTACCTCATCAGCCAAAGATGCCTTTCCTTCTCTCACACCTATGTGTATGTTTACATCAACATGAGCCCCAACAGTTGCATGTTGTTATGCAACTACTTTAAACCATTCTAAAGTTGCCCTTACTTCAGACTGAAATAATATTCACTTTATTCAAGAGTCCTGGCAAGAGGTCATAATTGTCAAGTGTAACTAAATTTACAAAGGCACCTACTGTATTTGGATGTTCCTAAATTAGAAATTGCAATGATGAACTTTAGAGTTTCTGCCAGCCCGATCATTCAGGTTGAATCTCAGTTCTACTAACTTCCGAAGGAAGTCAAATTATCACAGCTTCTTCCTACATTTACTGTCTGATTATTCCTGCTTACAGATGATTAATGTAATTAAACTTGGACAGGTTGAACAAAATCAATCTGTTATAATGTATACACCACTCTTTTGGTTCTAATTCATTTACACAGGTTAATGTCTTCAGTGTTACAGTGAAGGGAAAAAGAAAGAAGACAGAGAACCAAGCAGTGAAATACAGTATGTGTTGCATATGCCTGCAGGCAAAATAAATTTATGATTACCCAGCAAATGGACCATCGGGAACAGTTCTGAAGAGTGAAGTTAGATATAGACGGGTAAGTAGCTAGAGTCAGTGGAGCTGATGATAGGAAGTACCAAGTAGCTATGAGAAAGTCTAAAAACTACCCAATTCTTGTGTCATATTTCCATTTGTTGTTGCTATGTACCATCAAGTTGTTTCAAATGTATAGTAACCCTATAAATGAGTGATCTCCAAAATGTCCTGTTCTCAACAACTACTAAATTGATTTCAGACTGTGTCCTCAACAACCTTGCTCTGCTCTTGCAAACTCATGTCTGTGGCTTCCTTTAGGGAGTCAGCCCACCTTGTATTTGAACTTCCTCTTCCTGCTGTCTTCCACCTTTCCCAGCATTATTGTCTTTTTTCAGAGAAGCCTGTCTTCTCATGATGTACCCAAAGTAGGACAATATCAGTATCCTCCTGATATGGGGTAAAAGCCTCTGTGTGAGGTTGGCATGGGACAGCCCCCTTGCCTCAAGGGGCTTGTTCCTACAGCTGTCATGTCTGCAATAAGTTGGACACTTGTAGCCCCAGGGTTACACTTGGAGGAAGAGAGGGGGCCCTGCAGTGCCAGCAGCCATCCCCACCTGTCAGTGATTCTCCTGACTGGGGTAAAGCCTCCGTGGAGGTTGGTGTGGAACAGCCTGTGACAAACCCAGACCTACTGGGATCTGCCACACGTTAACTAAGCTGCCACCAACCATTCCCTATAAGAAGTCACACAGACCAGGGATGGATTTTCAAACAAATAAAAGAATAAGGTTTATTTAAATACAACACACAGGGAAAATAAAATAATCAGGTGAATAAGATAAAGTAACGTGGCTTATTCTCACACACACAAGCATACAGTTTGGTTCACCTAGAACCTTTAACTTAAAGCACAGACCCTGAACCCATCAGTTCTGGCTAACCCACAGACACCTGAACTTATCAGGTTGGTACTCTGACACACAGTAGTACCCTGTCAGACACCCAGACTCCCACAACAGCTTCTTCTTCCCCAGCTGCTGCTTCGTCCCAACCCAGTGTCTCACAGTCTGTCTCAGCATCTCCTCTTCACCACACAGGCATCACATATTTATACAGTACAGCCCCTCCTCCTGATGTCCCGCCTTCCACTCCCCATAGGATGGAACTTTCCCTCCAAACCCATGACAGACAGGTAACATCAGTGCTGTATGTAACACCTCCCCTCTTTAAAAGTTGTTTTGTAGGGGGAAAGCTAACGTGCTTTTCACCAAAAAAACAACCTGGATAAAATACACAACAACAGTTATACATACCATATTATACTTACTCATACTTACACTCTAAGTTAACCATAGCAATTAGGCATTTAAACATTTACCATATACAATACATCCATTTACCTTTATTCATACAAACCAATTTCAAAACCAGGTACATTTAACTTTTTGTCATCATTATATACATATAGTCCATGTTCTTTCGCCGTCTTCATTCTTCAGGTCTTCTTGATAAGGCGTCAGCAACACAGTTCACTGACCCTCTGACCACCTTCACTTCAAAGTCATAGTCCTGTAGGTTTAAAGCCCACCTCATAAGTTTGCTATTGTGGGTTTTCATTGTCTTTAACCATTGCAATGGTGAATGGTCAGTACACAGAATAAAATGTCTTCCCCAGATGTAAGGCTTGGCCTTCTGGATCGCGTAGACTATGGCCAAACACTCCTTCTCCACGGTTGCCAAATGTCTCTCACCTTTTTGAAGTTTCCTACTCAGGTAGGACACTGGATGCTGGTCACCATTCTCATCCTCCTGGCACAGAACTGCTCCTACCCCGCTGTTAGACGCATCTGTGTAGATGATGAACTCCCGGTCGAAGTCTGGAGCATGCAGGACAGGATAGTTGATTAACGCCTCCTTCAACCTCTGGAACGCCGCCTCACAGTCGCTGGCCCACGGGATGCGGTCATCAGCCGTCTTCTTCGTCAGATCGGTCAGCGGAGCTGCAATCTCGCTAAACCTCGGGATGAACTTTCTGTAGTAGCCCACCAACCCAAGAAATGATTTGACTTTTTTCTTGGTGTTGGGTCTAGGCCAATCACGAACAGCTTCTATTTTGGCCTCCAGGGGTTTTATCATTCCTCCCCCTACCATGTGACCCAAGTATTTTATTTCTGGGCTACCCAGCTGACACTTGCTGGCCTTTACTGTTAGCCCTGCTGCACTTAACCTCTGCAGCACTAACTCCAGGTGTATCAGGTGATCTTCCCAGGTATTACTGAAGATCCCTATGTCGTCAATGTAGGCCACTGTAAAGTCACTGAGCCCTGCCAAGGTCTGGTCCATCAGCCTTTGGAATGTGGCTGGTGCATTTCTGAGACCAAAGCTCAGGACTCGAAACTCATAGAGACCAAAAGGGCTGCAAAAGGCAGTCTTTTCTTGATCCCTGGGATCAATTCTTAATTGCCAATATCCCTTTACCAGGTCCAACGATGAGATGAACCGACAACCCCCTATGGTTTCAATCAGGTTGTCTAGCCTGGGCATTGGGTAGGCATCAGGAGTGGTTACACGGTTTAATTTCCTGTAATCGACACAAAACCTAATGCTCCCATCAGGCTTGTCCACAAGGACTATCGGAGAGGACCAAGGACTAGAAGAGGGGACGATTATGTTCTCCCTCAGCATTTCGTCCAGCTCCTTCCGCACCTTGTCCCTATAGGGTCCCGTTACTCGGTATGGGGATACTGCCTGCGGGGGTGCATCCCCTGTGTGGATCCGATGCATCACTCCCTTCACTATCCCCGGCTTGTTGGAAAACACCTGTTGATAT
This sequence comes from Pogona vitticeps, assembly GCF_051106095.1. Lineage (NCBI taxonomy): Eukaryota > Metazoa > Chordata > Lepidosauria > Squamata > Agamidae > Pogona > Pogona vitticeps. The sequence goes on from NC_135787.1 coordinate 36,047,634, forward strand.
TTATTAAGCAGCATTTTTAGTTCTTGCTGCTGGTCTTGGGTGAGTGCAGGACTAATCTTTACCTCCTCTGGGTTGTATTTTACTTCCCCTCTACCCTCCCAGAAGGGTAATTCAGCTTCCTCACTCTCAGCTGCTTTTATCGCGAATAAAACCCTCTGTTCCCCTCTGTAGTAGGGTTTTAGGGCATTCACATGAACCACCCTCCTTGCTTGGTTCTCCTCCTGCTCTATTAGGTAGTTCAGGTCTGACATCTTGGAAATGACCCTATATGGTCCTGCCCATTTGAGCTGCAGTTTATTCTCTCTGCAGGGCCTAAGCCAAAGCACTTCCTCCCCTGGATCAAAGTGCCTCTCTCTAGCTTTGTGGTCATACCATGTTTTCTGTCTGACCTTCTGAGCTTGCAGGTTTTCTGCTGCCAGCTCTAGATTTCTCCTTAGGTCATTCATCAAGGTGTCTATGTAAGTCACAACGTCTTGTGGGTCATCCTGGGTGATCTGCTCCCAATTTTGTTTGATCAAATCAAGGGGCCCTTTCACCCTTCTTCCAAATAAAAGTTCAAATGGACTGAACCCGGTACTGGCTTGTGGCACTGATCGATAAGCAAACAAAAGGGATTGCAGCTTCTGGTCCCAATTGTTTGGATTCTCTGCCAAGTAAGCCCTAATCATGCGCATTAGAGTCCCATTGAACTTCTCAGTTAACCCATTACTTTCCGGATGATAAGCAGTGGTTTCCTTGTGCTTAATTCCACAGATTTGCCATAAGCGTTTCATGAGCTTTGACGTGAACGATGCGCCCAAATCTGTGATTATCTCTGAGGCAAATCCCATCCTGGACATATACCCCACCAAAGCATCGGCCACTGTGTTAGTTTCAATGTTAGACAAGGGTATGGCTTCAGGATACCTTGTGGCATGGTCCACAATTGTTAGAATGAACCTGTTCCCCCTCTTTGTGGCCTTGGGCAAAGGTCCCACAATATCCACCCCTATGCATTTGAATGGAGTGTCAATCACAGGCAAAGGGCACAACTTTGCCTTGGTCCTGTCGCGGTTATTCCCCTGCCTTTGACACACATCACATTGTTTACAGAACTCCCTGATCTGCTTCCCTATGTCAGGCCAGTAGAAATTCTGTGTGATTCTCTGCTGTGTTTTGTTCACCCCTAAGTGTGCAGCAAACATGTCAGAGTGACCCCTTTGTAAGATCATGGGGCGATACTTTTCAGGTACCACCAGCTGACTTCTGATCCCATCTCCCCCTTTTGAGATATTCCTCAGGGTCTCTCTATATAAAATCCCCTTTTTCTCCAGAAATCTCACTGGGGTTTCAGGTGTTAGCTGGGCGTCAGTCACCTGTTCAAAACACTTTTGGAGAGTGGCGTCTGCCTTTTGCTCCTGTCCAAATCTGCTGTCTGTGGTTAAGGTTTCCACCACAGCTTCTGAACTCCCCTCTGCTACCGTCTCTGGCTCATCATTACCCCCCTGAACTGTCCCTGTGGTGGCTTGTGAGCGTGTAATCACTAGCACCCGTTTCACATGTTCAGCCAGGTCATTTCCCACGAGCACGGCTGCTGGCAGAGTCGATGAAATCGCTATCCGCCAATCTCCCCTCCAGCCTTGAAAGTTGACAGGTACCTCTGCTACTGGCAGAGAGATTACCTGCCCCTCAATCCCTGCCACCTTCATGCTCTCATTTGGGATTATAAACTCCCTAGGGATGATATCTGGATGGCACAGGGTTACCTGGGAACAAGTGTCCCGCAGCCCCCTATACTGACGGTCAAGTATTCCTACGTCCACCCCGGCTGTCTCAAACAACTGAGAATCTGTTTTTATCAGCAAGCAGCGCTTTACCTCTATAAGAGGACCATTTTCCTCAGCCTGATCAGCAGAGGTAGCTGTTCCAGACTGAGTAGCCATGGCAACAGGCTCCCTCTGTGACACTGAGCCTTGCTCTTTCTGGACACAGAACACAGCTTTTGGCTTGGTCCCACTAGAATTCTGAGGCACCATTCCTTTTAGCTGCTTTAATTTCTCACACTCTGAGATTAGATGACCCTTTCCCTGACAGAAATAACATTTTCTGGTGTATTTTGATTCTCTCTCATCTTGTTTTGGTTTTCCCTCCAAAATCTGAGGTCTTTGTTTCATGTCTGAGGGCTTCCCTTCACCATGGGCCCCTCCCCCTTGCTGGTTTTTCCCTGGTCCCTGAGAGTACTTGCTGTAGGTTTCTTTGGGTTTACCTACAGATTTCCCCTCACCCAAGGGCTTTCTTATTTGGGAGATAAAATCCGCGATCTCTGCGGCTGCTGCCACAGATTTTGGTTTCCTTTCCCTCACCTGGAATTTCAATTCCCCATGCAGGACTGAATAGAACTGTTCCAGTGCTATCAAATCTTTAAGCTGTTCATAGGTCTCTGTTCCCTCCTGCGATAGCCATTTCTCAAGCAGCCTCACCAATTGGGCCCCCACTTGGGTAAAAGTCTGTTCTGGCTTCTTGGTTAGGGACCTGAATCTTTGTCTCAGCTGCTCTGCATTTATCCCATGTCTTGCAAACACCAGTTTCTTAAACTCTGCAAAATCTTTCATCAGTTCCTCAGGCATCTCGGCATAAACCTCAGCCAGGCTACCACTGATTAAAGACCGCATGATGGTCATCTTCTCAGTTTCCCTCACTGAGAAGTCCACAAACGCTCTTTCCACCAAGGAAAAGAACACCTCAGGACAATCTCCCTTGTGGTACACAGGGAATTTCTTCAGGTCAGCTTTAGACAGTTGGCCTCCCTCAGAATCCCTATTATTATTATTGTTCTGGTTCAACAGCTCCAGTTTTTTTAATTCAAACGCCATTTTCTCTCTCTCCAATGCCAATTCAAATTGCCGCTGTTTCTCTCTTTCCCTTTCCTCCATTTCCCTCACCCTCAGTTCATGCTGTTGGGCTAGGAGTAATTTTCTGAGTTCTGGGTCCTGCTCTCCTGTGCTGTCACCTTGCACTGAGCCAAATTCATCCTCAGAACCTTGGTCAATCTGGGGGTCTTTCACTTCACCCATGTCTGTTACTTGACTTCGAGTCAAGGGCATAATCCCCCCTCAGAACAGGCTGCTTTAAAAAGTCAAGCCTCAAAATAAAACGACCACTTTTTTCCTTCTTGCCTCAGAACCAGCTCTCCTAGAGATTGCTGCTGTTCTTCAGCACTAAATTTGCAACAGTATCGAGTCAGAGCCTACCCCCCTCTGCTGGGCCTCTCAGCTGGCAAGCTAGCTCACTGTTGCTACGCAGTTTTGCCTCAGCGTTTTCCCGCCAAAATCAGGCTGCCTCAGAGCACCTTAATCTAAGTCTCCCCAGTTGGCACGTTCTTCTACTAGTGCACCTCCCCGTGAGGTACACCTAGAAGATTACCTACGCGCCTCAGACTGTCCCTGACTAGACCCCCCTTGCTCTGGGCACACTTGCCAAGGCTTTGCTGGACCGCTGGACAACTGGACCAGTCGTATCCCACACGCTGGACACCAATCAATGTGACAATCCCAGACCTACTGGGATATGTCACACAGTTACACTAAGCTGCCACCAACCATTCCCTATAAGAAGTCACACAGACCAGGGATGGATTTTCAAACAAATAAAAGAATAAGGTTTATTTAAATACAACACACAGGGAAAATAAAATAATCAGGTGAATAAGATAAAGTAACGTGGCTTATTCTCACACACACAAGCATACAGTTTGGTTCACCTAGAACCTTTAACTTAAAGCACAGACCCTGAACCCATCAGTTCTGGCTAACCCACAGACACCTGAACTTATCAGGTTGGTACTCTGACACACAGTAGTACCCTGTCAGACACCCAGACTCCCACAACAGCTTCTTCTTCCCCAGCTGCTGCTTCGTCCCAACCCAGTGTCTCACAGTCTGTCTCAGCATCTCCTCTTCACCACACAGGCATCACATATTTATACAGTACAGCCCCTCCTCCTGATGTCCCGCCTTCCACTCCCCATAGGATGGAACTTTCCCTCCAAACCCATGACAGACAGGTAACATCAGTGCTGTATGTAACACAGCCCTCCTGCATAAAGGGGCTCATTCATACAGCTGTTTAACCTGCTGTGAGTTGGGTATCTGCAGCCCTGCCCTTGGATAAGAAAGGGCCTCCTGCAGCGCCGGCTGCCTTCCCCACCTATCAGTGATTCTCCAGACATGGGGTAAAAGCCTCTGTATGAGGTTGGCATGGAACAGCCCCCCTTTATGGGCTCATTCATATGGCTACTAATTCCAGAGAAAGCTGTGCGCCAAGGCTGTAGATGTTTTGGCAACATATGGTAAGACTTGGTTTTGCACTTGGGGATAGAACAGCCCCCCTTCAGATCCCGCTGCCAGCCCTACCTGTCAGTGATATGCCTGACTGGGGTGACACCTTTGGGTGCGTTGGCATAAAACAGCCCTCATTTATCAATGAGCTTGTTCACACAGCTGCTATTTCCAAAATCAGCTAGGTGCCAAAGCAAGAGCTTTCAGGCAACATTTGGCAGCCTTAGCTTTGCCTTTTAAAAGGGGAGGGGGCTGCAGCTCCCACTGTTAGCCCTGCTAGTCAGTGATATTCCTGTCTGGGGTAGCACTTGTTTGGTGGCTCATAATTTGGCACAAAGCAGCCCTCTTTATCAATGGGCTCGTTCACACAGTAGCCTGCAGTTCCACCTCAGCCCCTGGCACCTGCATAGGCTCATAAGGAAAGGATTCATAGGAGTAAACCACAAAACCCTGCTACTGTCAGGTAGACCCGACCAATTGTCCTCAAGAGGGTCCTATCACGCCAACAAGTTCATGCAGGACCGGTCCCTTTTATCTGGTACAGGAGCTAGGAGCCTTTTCCGCCACCTTTTCTGCCACCATCACTGCCCCACTCCACCTGGCACTGTTCTGAGCCATGGGGTGCTTTGTGCCTCCACCTATGCTTCAAAGGTTTAGTGCTCCCTCGAACTCAGCTCCGGCTGCAACATGTCCACGGGTTCAGCCTAGCCCGCTGTTAAACCCTTTCAGCCTTCTCTGTCCCGGCAACTGTATTGAGACTGAATTTGGTCAGGCTCATGCTAAGAATGACTGCTCCCCTAATCGTCAGAAGGACTTACCTTATTCAGCTGAGACTTACAAGAGTCAGAAGGGGAGGAAGACTTCCAACCAATCTTCCTACTCCCATATCAGTTGCCGTAGTTAGTCAACCTCCTTTACTGTTAACAGATAAGAAGTTCTTTGGCTGGCATTTTTGTTTTCAGGCCGCCATGTAGCCAACTACTCCTCTGCCATGGGTCCTTATCATCACCACTTATTGAATTTGGCATTGCCAATTCTGTGGGTAACTCCCATGCACCTTTACAGTTAAGGCCTCCCATATCACTAGGAGGCAATGGGGCGGGTGCGTCATGAGCGCATTGCTGCTCAACATGCCTTAAACCAGCATTCAAAGAACTGATGGGTCGAGGACCTGCCGTTTGTTGGTGTATGGCTTTTAGTCATAAAACTGATGTTATTCTTGATAACCTGCCCAAGCTCTGGATGGCAGCACGGTCATTTGCGGTGTAACAACTGCAAGTACCTGGTATGCTCCTATGCCTAGGGCATACCGGGAATGTCAAAGGCCTCAACCCCAAAGTTACCAGCCGTCACCCCCTAGACATCTGGGCAGGCAGTGCCCTGACCAACAGACCTGCAGGCAAGACTGCAAAACCGAGCAGTCTCTCTACTGCACCTGACTTCTCTGTCATTGATTAGTCAGGCCGTCTGGCCCCTCGTCTTTCCGATTGGTGTTCCTTCATGTTTAATACTTGGGTGCTCTCTATCATAGCTACTGACTATGCTATTGAATTCAATATACCCCACTGTCATAGGCCATGTTATGGCCAACCCCCCCCCCCAAAGGGATGGACGCCTCTGGCCCATCCTTAATTTTGAAGGCCTGAATTCTTTTATTACTCTACATAGATTCCGTACGGCTCTTTTGGACTCTGTTATTCACATGTTATGTCCAGAGAGTTGATTGGATGCTTGTTTTCATGATGGCATCTGGTCAGGCCATCAACATTTTCTTAGGCTTTCAGCAAGGGGAATCACTGTTTACTCGTAGCTGGATAACTGGCTCCTGGCTGCTGAGTCCAAGTCACACACACGTCCTTGACATTGTCCCTTTGTCAGCATTAGGACTGAAGGTCAACATAGAGAAGTCGACTTTGCAATCTTCACAGTGTGTAGATTGTATTAATGAGACTTGGGATGCTTTCTTGAAGCAGGGTTTTTCTTCCCTGACAATAAGTCTGTGACAATGCATGATTTGATGGTTGTTGTGGGTTTTTCGGGCTCTTTGGCTGTGTTCTGAAGGTTGTTCTTCCTAACGTTTCGCCAGTCTCTGTGGCCGGCATCTTCAGAGGACAGGACATCACAATAGTACTCTATTCTTTGTCTTAGGTTATTTCACAGTCATTGTAACAATAATGCAAGCCTAGCTTTAGTACAGCTCTCTAACTGGGTGGTGGGTTTCTTTTATTATTATTATTCCATTGCCTTCTTTAGCTTCATATACCATTGATGAAATTGAAAACCAGTGACCTGACACAAACTAAATAACACAGCATGAAGACTGCCTCCATGATTTCACACTGTGTTAATGCAAGGATGTCAGCCTATCTTCAAAATAATAATAGCATTCTGTTGCTGAATGTGCAGCATTTGATTCAGACTTAAGCAGGAAGAGATAGGGTATTACTGAACTACAGCCCTGCTTATTTGCAGATTGTGGAAGAATGTGCACATTGTTAAAAGGGGAATGGCAACAGTTAAATCTAGGTAACAGGAAAAGCTTTACAGCAAAGCTAGGTTAAAATAGAGATGGAGAGAGGGACAAGATCCCCATGTTTTGCTTTGTCTCACATTTGAAGTTTTTACATTTCTTTCCCTTCTGACTATAAAAAGTGTGCAGCTCATGCTAAATTCTTCAAAATTGGACTAAAATGAAATTTCTCCCCTTTGTATTAGCCAGTTTGATATGTTGTTTTCGCAGGTCAATTTCAGTTATGTTGAGTTGACCCAGACAAACATTCATTCCATCCTGTTACCACAATCTTCTGTCATTTAAAAAAAATCTACATAATCATTGTTATTTTCAATACATGTTTTAAACATGTTCTATTTCAAAATATGCTAATGGCCCAAGAAATATGCATAGTTGGAATCAGAGAGGGCATTTTTAGTGGCCGTGTTGACTAGAACTTTCTTCTAAGGACAAAACATGGATCAGGACAAACCATAATCCAACCCTGCCATTGAGCTTCAAAAATTGCTTTTTTTGATTGGTAACTCACAGAGTTACAACTCACTGAATGCTGGCTGGTGCTTTCAACATCCAAAATTCCAAATTTTGCTCCCTCTTATAACTTGTCCCATGCCCAAATCAAGAACACAGAAATCATGATCAACCCCCTTGTTCCTGTATTTTGAGACCCAATTCCTTGCCCACTCCATGATCGCCATCTCTGGTTTACTGGTTTTCTATGAAGACTTCTGAAGACATATCCATTCTGAAGGAAATCAACCCTGAGTGCTCACTGAAAGGAGAGATCCAGAAGCTGAGGCTCCAGTACTTTGGCCATCTCATGAGAAGAGAAGACTCCTTGGAAAAGACCTTGATGTTAGGAAAGTGTGAGGGCAAGAGGAGAAGGGGACGACAGAGGATGAGATGGTTTCATCAAAGCTACCAACTGTTGAGTTTGCTGCTAAGTCCCCTGGACTTTGAATAGCATGAGCTCTCCTTGCCAGCTACCCCGGAGAGACTTCCGTGGTCTTGAGAGACTCGCAGGGTGGGGGTGGAGAGCCTAGGTTTTTAAGGGGCTTTCCACCACCCCCACCATCCTCTTCTTTTTTGGGCACCCACCCGTCCTCCCTATTTCTAGTGTGAGTTTTTCTGGTTGCCTTTAGGGGACTGGATAGGAATTTTTGAGCTTCATCCTGATTGGCCTTGGATGGGGGGATTTTTTTGCCTATCCCACACTGGAAGAGGGTTGTTGGCATTTTGGTGGAAAGAATTTTTGGTCACACTGGCAGGTATTTTCAGTGTGTCCCAATTGTAATCTCAGGTAAGCCAGCAGCGCATCGGACCTCTCAGCACTGCGGATCGTGCAATTACAGTGCCTGTGGGGGGAAGATGTGCTGGGCTACTTCTGGACCAACAGACATTAGCTAAAGATGGATTGAGGTCTGGGGGTGTTTATTAGCGGCTGACCAGGTTCCTGCTGTCTGGTGACCACTGGAACGTGGGGCTGGGGACTCATCCATTTCTTGATCAAGGGGTATTGGCATACCCCTGTCTTCCACCTGTTTCTGCACTACAGCAGGTCCCCTCTTTTGCCAAAGGAAGGCAAATTTCATATTTGAATGTTATCAATAAAGTGTGGCCCATATTACCATCTCGTGTCTTTATTCTGGGGTTGGGATGGCAAATGAATTTTTTGCCTATCCCACACTGGAATAGGCAAACTCCAGGAGGCAGCGAAAGACAGGACGGTCTGGCGTGTTTTAGTCCACGGGGTCACAAAGAGTCGGACACGACTTAATGACTAAACAACAAAAATGAAGACTTCACTTCTCCAAATGAGGAAAGTTAAATGGTAAGGCCAGCAATAGACTAAATGTGAAAGCAGGACAGAAGAGCTTCTGGTCAGCAACAGTCCACAGAGCTGGGCCCTCTTTATAATTTTTATTTCCACCTTGTTTTGGAAGGGTAAGGCAAAGATCCTCATCTTCTTTACTTTCTATCTTTTCTGTGTCTCCCAACTCTACTTGTTCCCTGTATCAGACATCAGCAGTGCTGGGGCCACATACTCTGATTTCCACAGAAGGTCAGGGCAAGGAAGAACAATTCCTAAGGTACAGATCATGCTTGCCATTCCTCTCCTTGAAATGGCAACATATGAATGTCCGATTTTACATGAAAGATCCCCGGGGTGCCACTTATAGCTCTGGGATAAAAACTATTCAGAAAACATGTGGTCTGAGTCTTAATTGTTCTGTATCTTCTGCCAGATGGCAAACAGTTCAAAGAAGTTGTGAGCAGGATGGAAAAAGTCTCTAAGGATGTTGTGTGACTTCCTCAGACAGTGGGATGTGAAGAAATCATTCAGGATTGATAGCTGGAGCCTGATGATATTCTAGCCAATTTTAATGGTTCTCTGTAGAGCTTTTTTGTCCACTACAGAGCTGCTCCCAAACTATATGAGAATGCCATAGGTTGGGACACTCTCAATGGTGCTACGATAGTAGGACAGGAGGAAATGCTGAGATAAATTTAAGTTCCTGAGCATTCTCAGGTAATAGAGCCTCTTCTGTGCCTTCTTCACTAGCATGTTGGTATTTATAGTCCATGGGAGGTCCTCTGAGATATAAGTGCCCAGAAATTTAAAACTACGAACCCTCTCCACTTCCTCACCACTTATGTACAATGGTAAATGTATATTTCTCTTCCTCTTAAAAATCAATTATGAGTTCTTTAGTTTTTTATCTTAAATGTAAGATTATTTTCTTTACACCAGAGTATCAACCCTTGTACTTCCTTTCTGTATGCAGACTCATTGTTCTTATTTATGAGCCCCATCACTGTCGTATCATCCACAAATTTAATAATTGCATGGGTGTTATACAGTGGGGTGCAATCATGTGTGTACAGGGAATAGAGGAAGGCACTTAACACACAGCCCTGGGGAACTCCTGTACTTAGTACCAAGGTAGAAGAATGGTGAGATCCCATCCTTACTGACAGTAGCCTATCTGTCAGAAAGTCCTTTACTCAATTTAGTATCTATGGAAAAGTTGCATTAGTTTTGAGGACTGTATGTTTTTTCAAAAACAAAAAAAACCCACATCTCTGCTATTTTAGGACACTTCCAGATGAAGTATGTAATTGTATGGCCACATTGCATACAATGTGGCCACTCAGTGAGACAGAGCGCTTAGAGCCATGGATTTGGGAGTTCAATTCCCCATGATGCCCTGTAGGAGAAGAGCCAGCCTGTGTAGCCTTGGGCAATCTACATGGTCCAAGAGTGTCCCCAAAAGAAGGTAATAGTAAACCACTATTCATCACTCTATACATAGAAAAACCTGGAAAGGGGTGCTATTAATCAGAATCAACTTGATGGCATGTAATTATTAGCTGGTCAGTGAGTTGGGTACTTGGATGCAGATCCAAAGTTTGGGAGTTCAATTTACCACTGTGCATCCTATGAGAAGAATCAGCCTGTGTATCTTTGGACAAGCTTCACAGTATTGGAGCAACCCCAGAAGAAGGGAATGCTAAATCACTGCTGATACTGTATACCTAGAAATCCCTGGAACGGGTTGCCATAAGTCAGAATTGACTTGACAGCACATAATTAATTACAGTGGGGTCTTGACTTGAGAACTTAATCCGTATTGGAAGGAGGTTCTCAAGTCAAAAAGTTCTTAGGTCAAATCTGCATTTCCCATAGGAATGCATTGAAAACCATTTGATCCGTATCTGCTCTTTTCCGTCCATAGAAACTAATGGGAAGCTGCTATTCCGCCTTCGACCACTAGAGGGGGATATTTTGTTTCTTTTTTTCTTAGGTCAAGAAAGGTTCGGGGAAGGCAGGGAAAATACAGTCCAGGCAGTACAGTACCAGGCAGTCTGAAGACTGTCTCCCAATCCACTCTCTAAACGCTGGGAGGAGTGAGGAAGCAGACAGGCACCCTTTTCACTGGCCAACAGTTAACTGAAAGTTCAAATTTTGCACTTTCCCCGCCTCCCACGTGGGTTTTTTTCAGTTCTTAACTCAAATCTAAGTATGTAAGTCAAGTCAATATTTTCCTATGAGAGTGGTTCTTAAGTCAAAATGTTCTTAACTCTAGCTGTTCTTAAGTCAAGACCCCACTGTATAGGAGATTGAGATAATATCTTCAATTTGCAGCTGTCTTTGATTTCTCCATTGTTTCTTCCAACTTTATTCGCTAGAAAAAAAAACTATTAGGTATAAATGAAATAATAGCTGCATAATTCACTTTAATTGTAAATGGTATTAGCCCTCTGTCTGTAGCTCTGTTTGTATTTTATGGATGCTTTATTTCATTTATTGCTGTGAAAATGTTTTTAAAATTGTTTAATTATTTTACATAGTTAGCTCTCTTAGGTTTGTAGAGGAAACAAACTATGAATGTTTTAAGTAAATAAATAAACATTCCCCTCAAAATACACATGATGTGATCAATGTAATGGGCTGAGAATTGTGTTAGAACATTTAGGAAGTGAGAAGAACAGCCTATACCTAAGTTATAATCTTTGCATTAGTCTCCCAGTTGCAGGTGCTTTCACCTTATTAAAATTTTCTGATATAAAAAGTTTAAAAGATAACCAAGGTACCAATAGTTTGGTAAGTCTTTTACTTGTTAATTCTGTTGCAGAGTTACAAATTTCTGGTTAAATTCCTCTAGCTGTGTAGCTAGAACTGCAGGGATTCACAGAGCAGAATTAGTTTGAGGTTCACCAGAGTCATTGTTTAGTCATTTAGTCGTGTCCGACTCTTCGTGACCCCATGGACCAGAGCACGCCAGGCCCTCCTGTCTTCCACTGCCTCCCGGCGTTGTGTCAAATTCATGTTGGTCACTTCAAAGATGGTGTCCAACCATCTCATCCTCTGTCATCCCCTTCTCCTCTTGCCTTCACACTTTCCCAACATCAAGGTCTTTTCCAAGGAGTCTTCTCTTCTCATGAGATGGCCAAAGTATTGGAGCCTCAGCTTCAGGATCTGTCCTTCCAGTGAGCACCCAGGGTTGATTTCCTTTAGAATTGATAGATTTGTTCTACTTGCAGTCCAGGGGACTCTCAAAACCCTCCTCCAGGATTCAAAAGCATCAATTCTTCAGCGATCAGCTCTCTTTATGGTCCAGCTCTCACTTCCATACATCACTACAGGGAAAACCATAGCTTTGGCTATGCAGACTTTTGTTGGCAAGGTAATGTCTCTGATTTTTAAGATGCTGTCTAGGTTTGTCATCGCTTTCCTCTCAAGAAGCAGGCATCTTTTAATTTAATGGCTGCTGTCACCATCTGCAGTGATCATGGAGCCCAAGAAGGTGATGGGACCAGTGGCCATGATCTTAGTTTTTTTGATGTTGAGCTTCAGACCATTTTTTGCACTCTCCTCTTTCACCCTCATTACAAGGTTCCTTAATTCCTCCTCACTTTTTGCCATCAGAGTGATATCATCTGCATAGCGGAGGTTGTTGATATTTCTTCTGGCAATCTTAATTCCGGCTTGGGAGTCATCCAGTCCAGCCTTTCGCATGATGTATTCTGCATATAAGTTAAATAAGCAGGGGGACAATATACAGCCTTGTCGTACTCCTTTCCCAATTTTGAACCAATCAGTTGTTCCATATACAGTTCTAACTGTTGCTTCCTGTCCCACATATAGATTTCTCAGGAGATAAATAAGGTGGTGAGGCACTCCCATTTCTTTAAAGACTTGCCATAGTTTGCTGTGGTCCACACAGTCAAAGGCTTTTGCATAGTCAATGAAGCAGAAGTAGATGTTTTTCTGGAACTCTCTGGCTTTCTCCATATTCCAGCGCAAGTTAGCAATTTGGTCTCTAGTTCCTCTGCCTCTTCGGAGTCCAGCTTGTACTTCTGGGAGTTTTTGGTCTACATACTGCTGAAGCCTACCTTGGAGGATTTTGAGCATAACCTTGCTAGCGTGTGAAATGAGTGCAATTGTCCGGTAGTTGGAGCATTCTTTGGTACTGCCCTTCTTTGGGATTGGGATGTAGACTGATCTTTTCCAATCCTCTGGCCACTGTTGAGTTTTCCAAACTTGCTGACATCAACTGGCACTTACAGTTTCGATAACATACTCTAAGACATTCATTAGAGAAAGAATAAATCGGTTAATTTACTTACAGAGATGAACAGATCAAACAGCAAACCAGCAAAACATGGCTGCCTGCAGCAACAGGCCTCAACCAGCTACCTGCTTTCAATAGACTGACTGACTCTAACAGACCACGGGGGTGGGTGGGCTTTTTAGCAGAGAAGCATTACTCTCTTTGAATTAAGAGGCAAAAAAGGAATGATTAGTTAGTGCTGGATAGATTTTTAAATATATATCATTTTTATTTAATATGAACATATAAATCTATCAGCTGCAAACAAATGTGCAATATAAGATAAAGTAGAAGAAAGAGAAAAAATGAGAAAAAAAGAAAAAAAGAGAAAAAATCTCCCCTCCCCCTTGAGGACAGAGATTCAGACCTCATTGAGTCCCAAATTTCCCAAGTTTCCAGAGAGCATTGAGGGAAGAAAAAAACACATCAATCAATTTGCCCTATCCTTTGGTCTGTCCCTGGGCCCAAACATATATTAGGTTCCAACTTTGTTTTAAAAGTCCCTTGGTTGTTCTCCTAGTGCTTTTGAGAGTGTATCTAGTTCTGTAATGTCCAACAGCTTCTTCAGGAACTCCTCCGTTGTAGGTATGTCTTCACTTTTCCATTTTTGGGCCCAGAGTAACCTAGCCGCTATAAATATGTAGATCAAACAATATTTGATTTTCTTGTCAGTAATTTCTGGCATAACATTTAGTAGTGCTATCTCAGGTTTGAAATTTACTTTCTTTTGCGTGATCCCTTTTATTATTTCCCACAGCTGTAGATTTGACAGTCACCCCAGCCCAGAAAGGTCCATCTCAGCCATATGTTCTAGAGGCAGCATGAGAGGTTGAAAACAAACAAACAAACATACAAACAAAAAAAACCCTCCAACATACTCTACATGAGAGAAGAAACTGAATGGATGAAAAATGCTATTTTGCTGAGATCCGAGCAAGATACAAACATACCTACAGTATTTTCCTTTCCACCTCCTTTTTGAAAAGGAGAAAGCTGCAGAAAAGGGAAGTAAAATAAATGAGCTACACATTTCTGGATACAGATATAGAACTTGTACTTTCTAAGATCTAAGAAGAGAGATAGTATGTTTCTGAGTATTGCCATGCATTTTGGCTAGCAAAAGGTAGACAATATCACAACTAAATCTAAAAAATAGAATGCATCATTTAAAAAATGTTGACGGAAAGTAAAAGGGGAAATGCATAAACGTATGCAAACAGAATTTTAAAAGCATGAAAAATGCATCTGAGGGATGGGTGCTATCTTCACACAAATGTGTAAATGCAAAAGAAATTAGAAATATTTATGCTTTTCTGGGGTGACTACAGGACAGAGCAAAGAATCCAGAGACATTGGCAGAGTGAAGCAGCAACTCTACAAAATCCCTCTTGCATTCATGTGTCTTCATTAGAAATGGTAAAAAGAACTAAAAATTAAGGAAGATGCTGAATTAGTGGCAACAAAGGAAAAGAATATGAACCTTATTTTCTTTTCCTGTTGCAAAGTCAGTGATTGAATCATCAAAGTCTGTGGCTACAGCATCATTAATTTTAGATACTGAGAACAACAAGGTGGGGAGAGAAAGTCCGAAAGTGTAGAAGCGCAGGCTCCCTGTTTTGCACTTTCAGGAAGGGTCAATAAGCACTCATGTCTTTTCTAAGGAAGGTTTCTCTTGGTACCTGGGGGAAAAAATGAAAACAGTATTAGCATTGCAAACTGCCCTTAGTGCCTTTCTATCCTGCCTAATTTAGACAGTCTACACCCTGGATTTCCTATTTATGTTTTTCATACTTGCAGGAATGTTTTTCCCCCTTCTCTTGGAGAACCAGAAATGGAGAAATACTGTCATGAACCTGGATGCCAGTGTATCCCCAAAATAGTACAGGAGCAGGGCGGGCATCAATCGGTATGCCCTTTAAATAAATATTGTGAAAACGTGGGAAATATATGCACAAATTCACCTATGGGAAATAAAGAGTCTTGCAGGTTCAGGACAAGCCTGATTGTGAGATTTTGAGAAGTGTAATGAAAAGGAGCCTGTAAGATTCTCCATCCTTTTTGCAGAGCAGATGATATAAATGGGCAGAAGAACCGTAAAGTGGAAGGCCCATATTAGATCTTCTGCTCTTGTTTGGCCGAGATGCCAACATGACAATTGGAACTGCTATGAAATCAGAATTAATACATGCTTCTCTTGACATGGGTTGTGTTGATTTTTGTACACCTGGGGTTCTTGAACTGTCTTCTTAGGTAAGAATGCAGCTGAAGCTGCCGGTCTGTCATTAAGTGAGATGTCTGGAATTTGTTCTATTGAAAAATCTAGAAGATAGAAATTTGTTGAAAAGGACAGCAGAGCAGAATGCTCTATATGGACGTGTATGGATGTCAGCATTCCATCCTCATTTATATCTTCTAGTGCTTAAATACAGCACTACAATGATTAGGTTACCAATAATATTTTTGGCATGCAAGCACTACTTACCTTGCTAAGGGGTGTGGTGTATTTCTTAGACTCTGGAAATGTTATGTGTTTGGAAATCCTTTAATTTCTTCAGGGGCCATCTGCATCTTTTCATGCTGTTTTGAGTATTGTCTGATACAGCAATGGGCTCCCTTCTGGAGCTGTTGTTGCTTTGTCTCCACTTTTCATAGTTTTTCATTTTCTAGCATCCTTTGTTTGTCCTGGAAGCTGGCCATTTCATTTCCATGGTAGCTATTTTTGCTATGAACTTCCAGCTGATAGACTTCCTGCTGCTTTTACTATATTGGTAGAGTTTCAGCATTAGCCCTACTAAACACTTGAGTACCGCCTATTGGTTGTACAATCTACAGGGATAGCAGGTGCTCCATCCATTCAGCTCTAATGCTTGCTCTAGTCCATTAGCTTTCAGTCTTCATTTTTTCCCTTTTTCAGGTTGACTGCATGTACCAGCAGAAGAAAGTATAAAACAAATCTGCTTCTTTAACTTTGAAGCCTCCTTTTCTAAGTTGTACTACTGATAAATTGCTTCTACATTTTTAATTATTTGCTATGTGCTCATGGCACATTGCCCAATATCTTTTTCAACAGAGTAACTATTTTATTAATTGGTTCATTTCTTAAAATGTTATTGTCCCATCAGCAGATATTTGTTTTAATTTATAGGCCATTCTATCCCAGTCATTGCAGCATATGACGATGTATCTATTTCTATCATCTCTTTTCTCTAAAGATCTTAAGGCTGTTAATGCAGGATTAATACATGTTCCTATTGACATGGGATGTGTACACACACACACACACACACACACACACACACACACACACACACACACACACACACCCCTGATTAACTTGTTTTCTCCTGTGATTGGCTATTAAGAGGTAAGCACATGATTTGTTTAAAAGTATGATTGCTCTGTCAATAACATCTGGCCTAATCTTACCCACAGAATACCATCCTAGTTTCTATTTCCAATGAAAATATATTTGTAAAGTATTGTTTGGTCCACAGTTGGTCCTGGCAATTGAAGATGTGTACATTCTTCATGGTGATATCTTGAGGACACACAGCTCTATCTCTTGCTCACTATGTCTTCAGTGGATGCTGATGTAGTGCCTTATACAGGATCAATAATGGACTGCACGAGAGCAAAGAAGTTGACATTGAACCTGGACAAGGCAGAAATCTTGTTGCAGTGGAGTGGTGGTGTCCTGATAGGTTAGAGGATAAACTGGATGGGGGGTACACTCCCCCTAAAAGACTGGGTTTGCAATCCAGCATTATTCTGGATCTGGCATTGTCTTTTGACAAGTTTAGGCTATGATCAAGACTGCCTTCTTTCATCTCAGGCAGATTTCCTAGTTGCACCCCTATCTGAATGACTGGTCTCTGAAGACCTTGATCCATGCATTGGTAATCTTGATCATTTTAGGCTAATTTCTGAGACCCATATACAGTATTATTGTTGC
Source organism: Pogona vitticeps (assembly GCF_051106095.1). Classification (NCBI taxonomy): domain Eukaryota; kingdom Metazoa; phylum Chordata; class Lepidosauria; order Squamata; family Agamidae; genus Pogona; species Pogona vitticeps. The sequence continues at coordinate 36,064,530 of NC_135787.1, forward strand.
AATAGATTATTTTTATTAACCTACTGTATATTTGTTTATTATGTTATGATTTTTGTAACGTGGTTTGATTTAAGTTACCAGGTGTCCATCTTAGGTCACCTTTGCTGTTTTACGTAGTTGGTGGCGTCATGGATTTTGATTTTTTTTATTATTTTAGTTGTATGTTTTGCCTAATTATGTCCACTTCCATAAGTAGTGTTCTCATTAAGCTCAGTGGTCTATAAGCTCTATAAATAAATAAATAAATAAATAAATAAATAAATAAATAAATAAATAAATAAATAAATAAATAAATAAATAAATAAATAAATAAATAAATAAGCAAGCAAACAAACAAACAAACAAACAAACAAATAAATAGGGAAACTGGGATTTTATATTATGGATTTGGTTATTCCTTTTGTTAGCAGAACACAACACAAGAAACAAACACCATAGACCAGTCTCACTAGCCCTCCCTTAACACACAAATCTAGCCAATTCTGTAATAAAAAGTCACTCTAAATGCATTGTTGGTGAGAAAAAGTAAGTTTATTCACAGTTATCATCTGTAGTTATAGTCAGAAAGGGAGGAAGGTAAAAATTGAATTTCTAGTATGCAGATGCCCCTGCATGATTGCTTCTTTAATGGACATCAGGGAAGAAAAAGGCAATCAACAAAACAAGAAGAATTCCCAGTAAATAGGAAGAAGCAGCTGACCTCAGTGCCAGAGAAGGGAAATCTTTACCAATCAAATTAGTGTCAAAGAACAATCACTTTAGGCTGTCAATCCCCTCCCACTCATGCCCAGTGTTAGTGCATGCAATATGGCTATTTTTCCAACAGAAGCTTGGCTGTCTCACTGCATAATGATTGAGCTTTTGTAATAGGTGTGAAATAAATTAATCCTTCTGTTGAAGAGCAGAAGGCAAAAGCCAAATAAGGCAGCCGTGGTATAGTGGTACATTTTGAAGGATGGCTGCTCATCATGACAGTCACCATAGCCATATTCTTCCTCCCTGCATAAGAAGAGTCTTAAAAAATACAGTAATCTGTATGAGTGCATATCAGCCTATGAGAAGCAGATCTTTGGAAATGAAATAGCTCTTCTGTCATGAAAGGCTCTTAACTGTCCATTTGAGACTGAACGAACCACCATCAAATATTTTGCGTTACAACAAGGATAGCTGGAAACAGCATACTGCTCCTGGCAAAATCCATCTTTCCTTTAGCCACTGTGAGAATTGCAGCTCACCTTAGAAGGAATAGAATAGTGTGAGGGGTGGCAAGTAATGTCAGAAAGCCATGATATATTGACCCCATGAGCCCTGGCACCCCCACAGCACAGGAATGTTGGCAAGTCTGTAGGCCTAAATCCCAAGTCCACTTCTTTGGTACCAAGTTCCAAGTCCCAAGTTCGAGTTCCTATTAAAAACAAGCTCCCCCCCCCCAGAAAAAGGGAAGGGTGGGTGAATTTTGAGTCACGAGTTGAGTCTGAGTTACTGGGGGGGGGGAACTGAGTTCCACAAGTCCCCCGTACCTGATACAACACTGAAAGTCTCTCTCTCTCTCTCTCTCTCTCTCTCTCTCTCTCTCTCTCTCTCTCTCTCTGCTCCTTTTTAACTACTCTGCATCTCCGATCCTTCATGTCCTCATTGAATGATCTATGTCTTAATAATAGGACAGAAAGAAAGAAAAGTGTACAATGCATAGTCTTATATATGTCTGTCAACATAGCTACCAGTACTTCTTGATTTTGTGCCACTGACTTGATTGGGAGGGGGGGAAGATGCTTCAAATAAAGCATGAGGAAAAAAGCTGTATATCTGCCCACCAATGCTTTGCTGACTATGCTGAGGTTCAGAAAGGTCCACTTTTCCTTTAATTGCTTCTGGAATTCTCCTCATACCACTAGTAGAGCTTCAGGGCTTTGTCTTTGTAGAGATTTCAGAACAAAAGTTGGTGACTGTCTATGACAGGGACAATCAAACTGTGGCACTCTGTTTCAGCTCCTCACCATTGCATATACCTGCAGGAGTTGATAACAGTCTAACAGCTTATGGAGGGCCATCCCATATCCATCTCAATCTGTTGTTTTCATGAAATATATTAACTCTTAATTTGTTAGCAGTATAACAAATTGCTCATTTTGTATTCTGATTGGGTAACAGCTGATCAGGTGACCTGTTGCTTGATTTTTATTTGTTCATTTAATGTATATGACACCCACACTACTCAAAGGTCTCTGGGAGGCTTACAACAATTAAAATACAGTAAAAAAGATAAAACAATTAAATACAATTAAAATATATACTCTAAAAATTGCCATCAGGACTTCTAAGTCCTTGTGACCACAAATGAGTGGCCTTCTTAGGAACATGTTCAAAAGTCCTGCTAAGATATGTGCACATTTGTTTGTAGTGTCGGCATGAAGCTAAAGTCAGTGGAGGAGGGGCAGAGCACAGGTTGAAACCCCTAGGCAGAAACCTTTCCTGCATAGAGGGAAAGTTATTAGCTGTAGAAGTATTGGAAAAAGAATTCTGCTGATTGTATTTCATTTAATTGTATCACAAACTGTGGACAAGAACTGATTATAAATTAATTATCTATTACAATTCCAAATGATATATTGCAGTTTAAAACTATAGTAAGTAGTAAAACATGCACACTAAGAACAATTTACTGCAACTTTTAAAGCTGAAACTTTTTCTTTTTTAAACCAGCCATATATTAAACCATGGGATCTCTGCAGAGAATTAGAAAATCAACGCAAATTAGCTTCTTTTGAATAATTATAAATACATATTTGTCATAGTGGCCCAAATTTATGATCCATCTAGAATAATTTGGTTCATATCTAAACAATCAGATGAAAAACTGATGACATTAAATGTCTATGACAGTAGGAAAGCAAAAAGGATTTTATAGCAAAATCCATTCCCTGGGAGAGTGATGGATACTCCTTCACTGGAGAAATTGAAGAGAATTTGAATAGCCATCTGCCAGGGTTCATTCAGCTGTGGACTTTCTGCATTGGTAGGGAGTTTATGTTATTTTTAATTTCTTAATTTTTTTCTAAAAACCACACTACTCAGGGTGGTTAACAATGCAAATAATGTAATGTAGCAATAATAAAGTAATTATAGTAAAGTAAATCAGATCAAGTACTAGAAGGTTGGGCAAACACAATTCGGCATTTATTTATTTATTTATTTATTTATTTATTTATTTATTTATTTATTTATTTATTTATTTATTTATTTATTTATTTATTTATTTATTGGATTTCTATCCTGCCCATCTAGACCAAAGGTCTACTCAAAGGTCATCATGAAAGGATGCCCTGAACAGCTTGATGTTTGAGAGAGAGGAGGCTATGCACAGCTCAATTAGAAGCCCATTCTATAGGGATAGTGCCACAACCAAGAAGGCCCAATTTCTGGTGGAAGTCTTTCTGGCCTCCCTCAGTGTGGCAATTCATAGGCACATGACCTGTGGGAATTTGGTGACACAGGTCAATATTCTTGGGGAAAGGTGCTCTGACAGGTAATGAGATCCCAAACCATGGAGTGTTTTATAAGTTAAAACCACAGGATCCTTTCCAAATCCACTATTCTATGTTTCCACCAAAATCCATCACTGAAACACTTATATTGTATCCAGTAAAGGGCTCATCTTTTCACTTTATGAACTCATAAATGGTTTCTCTTCTTTCTCCACCTTCTATAAGCAATGTCAGAAACAGTTACTTCACAAATTCTTCACCTCAGAAATTCACATAATATTGATCTACACTGTTAAGAGCACCTTGGCTGCCATTTCCTTTTGTCAGTTTGGTCATCTCAGCACTATTACAATGCATGTATGCTTTCTGAAGCTAGTCCTGGTGCTCAGCATGTATATACTTTTAATGTCCAACTTACTCTACATTTGGTTTGAACTGCAAAACTATAAGCTAAAGAAAGAGGAAAAACATTTTTTACCAAGAATGTGTTATCATGCACCTAAAAGTTCAAGAACAGGAAGCTGGTAACCCTATAGGGATGGTTTAGATTAATATAAATGGACATGGAATGGAAAATAACTGTGAGATGACAATCTGCTACAGACTGTTGTTTCATGGAGTATAGGAATGGTGCTTCCTTAAAATAAAGTGCAGATGTTTCAGAGAAACCAGGATTAATGACCACAGTCAAGTTTTTCTTCTCACATTTTAAGTGCTGGCTGGATAGCTCAGTGAGTTATATCTCTGGCTTGGTGTTTCTTTGGAATACAGTACAGTACAGATGTCTCAGAGAAAAAAGGATTAGTGGTCATAGTCAAGTTTTTGTTCTCGTATACCTTCTCCCAAAACTGGATTCTGCTAAACAAGTGATTTATTATAAATTATACTTTTCAATCCTAAAGATGTTGTTTTTGTTGCAACAGACTAACACAGGTACCGGCTTGAAAACATTTTTCTCTTAAACATGGAGTTTTCCATCAATCTCCCAATACATTTTCTAACATAACCATTCAAGTCAGGTGTATATATACTACTCCAATTGCATCAATACTATTCTTGGTTCTAGTTAAGGTGGTTATGAGGGAAATTAGAATGGTTTAAGGGAGAGCTGCTAAGACAGTCTGTGGCAAAATAGGTCATTCCAGTCCCTCTTGGATCTTCTACCATGTGCCAGTCTGGTGCATTGACATGTATGGCAAAATCCCAGCAGAAACTCTTTAATGGCCCATTAGAAGTATCTGCAAGTTACACCATTTACCTCCACAAGAGGATTTTGGCTATGAGACTATAAGATTTTGGTCTACCTTTTCAGAGTTGATATAAGGAATATTGAGATAGTGTATTGAACTGCTCCTAATACATTAAATATATGCAATAGTTGATAGATAGTTGTACAGAATTATGATTTTGAAACTAAGCCAGCTACTCAAGGGCAAGAAGTGCTGTGTGACATCTGGCCTAATCATCAGGAAAAAGGTACATTAGCAGCTCAATGGTGCTCCAAATTATAATAAATCAGCTGCCTCCATGTATTTCCAGCAATGGGGAGTCCAAGAGGTCAGGAACAATAATTTTCTTCCCTTACTCATTTCTACTTGTTCTCCTTGTTTTGCCCATTCTTCCACAAAAGCAAAGGAAACATTGTCTTCAGCTTATTTCTTCCATTAAAGTCAGTTATATCAGCTCACCTTAAATGAGTGGTTTGCTGAATAGAGACCAACAGACAATTAATAGATACCTTGTCAGTCTCTTTTGAAAAGATATATCAGTATATTATGTGAAGATGAGGGCAATGTTCTCCAAGTTCTTTCAAAAGGAATTAGTTAGAGTTGCAGCCTCAAAGTACAAAAGTAATCAGCTACCATTCTCATTAAAAATTACTAGTCAGTCTCTCAAGAAAAAATCTAACAGGGTTAATGTTCGTTATTTTAAAAAGAAATATCAGAATGCTTCAAGTATCTGGTGCAAAATACATTCTCTTCCCATTTACCTCAGAAAATATTGTATTTCTTGTCCCAGCTAAGAGATCTAGTGAAGCAATTGTTGAATGATAAGACAACACATATGTAATCTCAGCAAGAGGATACCTGTTCTTCTTGTCACACCAAAGTACACCACAGATATACAAGCACAAGGCACAACATTTATATTTATATTTATTTATTTATTCAATTTGAATCCTGCTCCCATTAGTATCACAGCACTAGTCTGGGTGGGTTACAACTCATAAAATAGAAATATGAAAACTGATAACAATAACCCTTAAAAAACAGATTGCACTGACAAATCTCAGAGGAGAGGGAGTAAAAAAAGGAAGGGAAGAGGAGGAGGGGAGAGGGGGAAAAAGGGGTGGAGGAAGGTGGGTAGCTGGGGTTGGTGTGGAAAGCCTCCCTGAAAAGCCAACATGAACCAAAACCTGAAGCACGTACTTGATATTCCTCTTCCACAGTTTATTGTGGCCACAGTTACACTATAAAAGGAGTGATGTTATCTCTTGTTAAATGTATCACAGTTAACTAGAAGCTTCTAAGCCATGAATGATGGCTTCAGTCTGCTCCATGATTGTAGCACTGCTTTGGCACCTCTGTTTTAGAACACAGGAAAGCTGTTGATAGATGAGCTGATGAAGGCTCCAGTAGGATAAGACAGGCATTAAGGATTTGCTGTTCCACACAGAAATTCAAATGTGACACTTCACGAGACTGACAATAGAACTCATTTCGGCAGGAAAATCCATACATTCGTGGGACTTGCAATCTGTGCTTATGTTTCACACAGCTAAAATTCATACATTTGAACCATGTACACACACATGTTTTGGCTCATGCAAAAGGAGTGTAAACCTACCACATATATTAGAAAAATGCATACAGAAAATGTACATGTGGAAAACCATACTGTAAAGCATACCCTCTTACCATTTATCTGATAATCATACCTTTTAAAAATCATGGGCTACTGCCATAACCTAGGATATGGGCATTGACAAGTTTCAACCATAATTCTAAAACTATAACAGAAGTGGTTATCCATCTTTTATTTAATGAACAGCTGAGATATTCAATGCACTATGTAGATAAATTTGATATATCAAGTTCTGGGTTGTCATGTGGCTTCACTAACACTGTGACAGCACTATGTACATGGGAATCCTGAATATTATTGTTACCACCAACCTCTTCATCCTTATCAATCTCACCTTGTATCTTCTAATTCTTTTGGAATGGTGAGTCTGCTTTGTTCATTCAGCGCACAGTCTGAAACCTCAGAATGCCAGCTTTGCCAACTTACTATCAATTATCTCTGTCAATGGCAAATATCTAATCTTTTCTTTTCTCAGATAAATATTACAGTTATGTCAGTAGAAAATCCTTGTACAAGGATGGAAACAGTTGGAGTGCATGAAAAGCTGTTTACAAATTGCTGTTAGTATAAATTACCAGAAACCTATCAACTGGTAGCAGTTTTTGTTGAATATATATATATATTCACCTTGTTATCAAGCAAATGTTAAGATGTTCTTGATGTTGAATGATTGGTGAATAAATGAATATGCCACATTTAAGCCCAATATTATGGCTCTAGGGCTTCCCTCGAGGTCTTTTCTTTGGCGAAACGAACATACTGGATAAAAAGTAGCCTTTTATTTTTGTCCTTTCTTGTTCTAAATTAATATAATTTATGGTGAAAATTGTGCACTAGGGTCACTATTTCTGGAATGCCTCTGTGAGGAAAAATAATAACTCTTATCCTCTTGGGTGTTTTAGAAAGATTTAATGCCAAAAAAATAGAGAGTTTAATTTAAAACTGAAGAAAGGCCTTTTAACTGCCTACTCTATTATATTAAAAAATGCATGGTAAACATTGATTCTAATCTTACAGTGCATATAAGCTATCATAGATACAAGTTTTATAAAATATTCTATTACATTGCAATCATATTGAAAGCACCTGTTAAAATCAGACCATAGTTCACTGGTATACAAACATTTAAGAAGGACAAGGTCCTCCACTAGCTTGTGCCCTTCTGTTAGTTCCAGGACTTACAGCAAGGATGGCATTATACATGGCATGTGCCAACAATCTGTTTCTGCTTATTTTTTGTAAAGGTGGGGCAGGAAAGAAGATGACTGCAGCAAATTCTTCTCTATTCAGACTTACTAATTCACAGACTGGCTGAAACCCTGTTGTGCAGCTACATGTGCACAATGGGAATGAAGCAATTGGTGGCAGCAAACTACTTATTAAAGATTTCCTTTAACGATTTTAGAGTGTATGTCACTTTGCTGCATTGTTTACGAGTCATGTAACTGGAATTCAGCCACTAGCTTGTGAAAATAAGTGGAACACCACTTAGGAAACTTATATGATCATCAAAGAAATGATCGCAGCAGACTAAGAAGATTTCGTAACACATTTATCAAAGAAGAGGATGGAAAATTTGAAAGGGCCAGGACTGGGGACTTGAGTCATGGGACTCCCTGTCAAGTCAGACTTAAGTCGTACCCGTGACTTGACTCTGATTTGATTTGAGGTGCTTACCCCCCCCCAATGACTTGCACCTGACTCGCATCTTAGAAACCACCCACCCCTCCCTTTTTTCTGGGGGAAAAATCTTGTTTTCAATAGGGACTTAGACCTGGTACTAACTTGGATTTGGGACATGCACCCAAAGATTTGCCAGCATTCCTGGAAAGGGTCTGTGTGTGTATGCATGCACAAATATGCACACACCAAAAATTTCAAATGTCATAACTGAGGTATACAAAGAAAGAACTAAAGAGAGAATTCAGGAAAAGGAAGAGCCTACATTACTTCCTAAAAAAAAATTGTAGACTGATACTAAAGTGAGATACTCTTAAAATAGAGATTTAAGATTTATGGGTTGCTGCTAGGAAGGTCCCCTCCCTTATTTTACTTCTCTGATAAAAGAGATTCTATCCAAGTCCCCCTCACTAGATCATAAGTGGCAGGAAAACTCCTTCAGATAGAGGTGTTCCACTGGGCATGCTAAATCAAGGCTATGTACAGCTTTATATCCTCTTGTGGGAGTGTGCAGCAATTGGCTTCTGTTTATGGTCCATGGAGGGAGGAAGTGTTATATCAAAGGGCAGAACAAGCCCTTGCCATGCTTCTTTCCTGGATGGTTAGCTTCTGCACTTCACAATTTTGATAAAATAATCCAATGTATGAGCTCTTTGAAGGAAAAGGGAGATAAAATGTCATGGCCGTGGCTGCAGTTCTGTACATAGAAAGGATAATTAAATCCCACAGACTTTATACCACTGCTGCTACTACAGCGGCCAATTGTACTATAACAGCTAAGCTGACCCACAGATTCTGACACATTGTGAAGAGTAGTTATTGCAAGTGAAATAGGGATGTGGTACAAATCAGAAGATGCTGTTCCAAAATATGGCCTTTTGAACTGAATATTTGCGTGGTTTTGAAAAGGTAAATTGGGTTGCCCCAGTAGTCCACAGAATAAATAAATAAATGTTGTTACTATTGGTTTTTGAGTGAAGAAGACATTTGGAACTGAACTGAGCAGAAAAGTTTCAGAATATATTTTTCAGACTTTTTTTAAATGGAAGCTTCATCCATAAATGTTGGCATTTGTAACAAAACAAATTAGTTCCATTCAGGTAGTATTCTCTAATTTTGAATTACTCCTTTTTTGCTCATGGGAAAAGTACTGAATCTGAAGAGGAAATGATCTTGATGCAGGAGGGACTCTCCCCATACACCGGAAACCTATTTTTTCCATGTTCTGGCTCATAGGAAGAGCCTCCATTAGTAGAGGAGACTGAGTTCTTCACACTCACTGCTTTTCACACAAGCAAAACAATAGTTCAAGCATGTTCCCCTTCTTGTGTGTTGAATAAACATCATTCCCAGACTCTGAATGGAGGTGATACAGTTGTGCACAGTGGTTTTACATCCTGAGCTTGAGGGTAACTATTTCGAGACACTGATATGTATCAAAACCAATATTTCAGGGAGGAGAGATCTTTGGAGGTCTGTGGGGGCACATTCCTAATCTCCGGATTCTCCTCATCCAATCACCCCCCAAAATTCTGATAAAAACAGGGTAGGTGTTTTTCTTTTTCATCTGAAAAATAACCTTTCGCCCTCTCATAACCAAAATTGTTTCAATTTTTCTTTTATATTAATCTGAGGGCTATAGACATTGGGCCGCCCTGAAAACATAGTGAAATTGTATCTGCTGTCTACTAGATGGAAGGAGGATTTTTGTTTTGTTTGGATTTTTTTTTCCAAAATGCTTTTCTTGTTGCATGTGGGTAGATGGTGAGTGGGGCTGATTGGTTTGTTTGTTTGTTTGTTTGTTTGTTTGTTTATTTATTTATTTATTTATTTATTTATTTATTTATTTATTATGCTGTCCATCTGGTCAAGGCCACTCTGGGCAGTTTACAACACAAATAAAACCCATCACTCGGGAATGAGTTTTATTTATAAAATTTAATATAGCAATTTAACATAGCAAATAATAGAAATAATAGTAATGGCAGACTTGATCAGATAGGCTAATTAGAGTCAGCTGATTTCACGGGAGTGATGTTTTCAAATGTCATACCAAGGTTTTAAATGACTTTTTAAATATCGCCAGTAAAGGGGCCAAACGAATTGCAGAGGAGAGTTCATTCCATAGCCAAGGAGCAACCACTGAGAAGGTCCAGTGTTTTGCCTTCTTCCTCTGGGTCTCTCTCAAGATTAGCATCCTCAGCTGGCCTGCTCAGGATGTTCTTACAGGACAAGCAGATATTGTTAGAAGTAGGCATACTTCCAGGTACTGAGGTCCCAAACCATTTAGGGATTTATAAATTAAAATCATCACATTGAAGCTGGTATAGAAACTGACAGGTAACCAGTGTAAGGTGGCTAGAATTGGGGTGATATGATGACATTTATTAACTCCACTCAATAGTCTGGCCACCGTGTTCTGGACCTGTTGAAGTTTCCATTACAGTCTCATAGGCAGCCCCATGTAGAGACCATTGCAGTAGTCTAATCCTGAGATTACCAGTGTGTGAACCAATGTGGTGTCAAGGTAGGGCCACAGCTGGGCAATTCACCTGAGATGGAAATAGGCAGACTGGGCCACAGATGCTGAGTGTCATAGACAGCGTCCAGTAGGACACCCAAACTATGAACCTCTTCCTTCGCAGAGAGAGTGACACCTCCAAAGGAAAGAAAGGAGCCAAAATATGCAGAAAGATGTGGCATCCACCCAAAGGACCTCTGTCTTGTCCAGGTTCAGCCTTAATCTGTTGGCCCTCATCCACTCCAGTACCGCAGCTAGGCTGAGAAGGCTGAATATGATCCATAGGCCACACGTTAGTTAACATAAAGGTAAAGGTTCCCCATTTAGTCCAGTCGTCTTCTACTCTAGGGGGTGGTTCTTATCCCCATTTCCAAGCCATAGAGCCAGCAATTCTCCATAGACAGTTTCTGTGGTCCCGAGGCCATCACGACTAGACACGGAACGCTGTTACCTTCCCAGTGTGGTAATACCTATTTATCAACTTCCATTTTGCATGCTTTCGAACTGCTAGGTTGGCAGGAGCTGGGACTCGAATCCGTCATGTGGATTCGATCTTGAGACTGCTGGTCTTCCAACCTTGCAGCACAGAGGCTTCTGCGGTTTAACCCGCAGCGCCACCACTACCTGTGTTATAAAGTGCATTGTCTAATTTGACCTTCAGTTTCCTATTGTCTCTATTATGATTAACTCAGTGTTCCAAGAGAAAGCCTTCTTTCATTTTATTAGATAATTGTAACTACTCTCCCATCATAAAATGTCTCATGACAAAAAACTAAAACATAAACAAGTGCTCTTTAACTTGTAGAAGGTAGGAGCAACAGCCCCTAGCACCAGTTTAGGGTCTCCTCTTGAGGATCATAAGATTGGCCAATGTTTATTTGGCACATGAGACAAGAAGCGTTGAAGAGTGGTGCACATTTACTGCAGATGTACATAAGAAACACTAGCCTTTAGTTGGTAATTCTATAGGTCTTTCCTGAGATTTCAAACAGTTCTGCTTGTACAAAGCAGGGTTGTAAAAATAAATAGTCACATGTGTATATTTTCTATCCAAGCAATTGCAAAGCCTCAGAGAGCAGAAAATAGCATATGTTGCAGCAGTGTGAGTTCCTTAGAATCATGAGTTTTACCAAGCAGAGCCTAATATGAAAAACATACAAAACTCTCATGGCACCTTAAGTAATAATTTCATGACATATCCTTTGGAGGACAGTGTCCACTTCATGAGAGCCTGTCCATGTGTATCTGATGAAGCTGACAGTATCCAACACACAATAAATTTGTTAGGCCAGTATCCTGTTCAGTACTTACACACGGAGATCTGCTGTGCAACCTGATGATGAGATGGTGGGTGATGTGCCTGGCTGCAGACTCACAAAAACTCTTCAGGTACCCATAGCAGCTTCCATGGTTGAATCTGTGTTCATGTGTTCATATGGAACAGGAAAGGGCACCTGTCTTGGTCTTTAGCAAGACACAAAGACTCCATTGCTTTTCCTGCAACAGACTAATGCAGGTAGTCCAATGGAAATTGTTGCTTAGAATTAAAGTATTCTGTGCCTAAGAAATGTGTCATGAACTAATGAGAACATAGCTCTTCCACACAAAAAACCATTTATACCTAACCAGAGCCAGTATAAGAAGTGTGTGTGGTGTTTTGCTGCTGTTGAGAGCATTAAAAATTACTTTCCCAAGCTCTATTTCTTAACCATTGTGAACCAGTAATCTACTGTAGATATTTCCAAAGATCCAGATTTAACTTTTTCTACCCATTGCTTTCTATATGCATATTCTCAAGGAGGAGATGGTGAGCTTTTTCCCTCTTTTCATGCTTTGGAAAACTCTAATTTGTCCTTTTTTGCTTGCATTTTTTCTTAAAGAAATTGTGTCTAATAGTGCTCTACTACTGCTGTGCTGCAAATAAATATATTACGACATCACAAACCAAGTACGATGTTCTGACTACCGCCAGTGATTTTCAGCAGAAGGATACCAAATTATATCTCAGACATTATATTACAGCAAACCTATCACTCTGAAAAGTGTGAGGTGCCTAAAAGCACACTGTGTGAGGAAAATAAGGGGCTAGTAGTTAAGGCCATAGTGAGAAAATGCAAGCCTGGATTTTAGTTATGGAAGACAAATTAGGTAAAACCACACTCAAGTCGGATGTTCAGGTTTCACACCAAAACGAGATTCATTAAAACAAAGGTGGCAAAAATATAATGCAGCTAAGAGACAGTGAGAAACTATAAATGACTTTTGAGTTCATACTGACAGGTGTTCAAAATTGCACTTAGGTTTGCTTTTTGAGACTACGTTGATTAAAATCCTTGGTGTAAGCTAACAGGGTTATAATAGTGCTGGTTTCTTCGACAAGGAACTTGGGTATTAAATAATACTCAAAAGCCCATATTGTTCAAGATTGTCTGGTTTTATGTAGGTGTAGGAATGCAACCGAAAATCTGGAAAACCAACTCCTTGGCATATGTTAGGGGGTAATTAAAGGCAAACAAATCCACTACATGTTGTGTGTCACAAGTGTAGAGACTGATAGATATTACAATGAATGTTTTAAATTTTTTACTGAATTAATAAGTAAATTCCTAACAAATGGCCACTGTGCTGAACAGTGAATTCTAGAGAATTTTATTCTGACATATGACTGAGATGACGCATAATCTTCTAACTGTTCTTTGAGTTATGAGCAGGGCATAAATTGATACGTTGAAGTAACAAATTCAGTCCTATGTATATGTCTATCTTGCCAATGTCTGATCCATCATGTGTGAGAAGCTGGCTTGACATATCTTGCCAACCTTTGGAAGACTGCTTCCAGCAGCTGGAGACACAGCAAAATGTTCTTTTGTTGTTGTTCTTGTGCTTTGAGCAATTTGTGCAAAATGTGCTTAGCGTTTTTTGCCTTTCTGAAGCTCCACAAACACAAATATCAAACACAAAAGGGAACATTAATGGCTCATAAAGACACACGTGGTGCATCTTTTTCGATAGTTCATGCCACAAAGTGATGGCTAAATTTTGCCCAATTCCTTTTCTCATAAATGTGGACATTCTCTCTGGGTTGACTAAAAAGAAAGATAAAAATCTTTGTGCTTTCTAATTGAATGCACAAGAATGAGAAAAGCAAGGATTCACCACATTAATATCTATTCAAAGTAAGTCTGAGTGCCTTTGTGAGAAATGCTCACCCCTTATTACTTAGATGCAGTAACCAGACAACCACGAATAAAAGCAGCTTTATTAAAAAGCACTTTTGCAAAAGTGGGTGTCCTAACTGGGTAGGCACACACGGCAATACAGGTAGCATGATATTTACCCCCTAGTCCCAGCCACACAGTCACTTCCTTGTTTCCCCATTTGTCTGGGTACTCCAAGGTGTACAGCCTATCCGATGCACCTAAACCAATCACAGGAAGTCCCACCTTTGTTTACATCTTCCACTTCCCTGTTTACCTAGACCCCAGACCCTTATTTACTTCTGTCCGTATTTGGTATATGTTCCTTTTTCCTTAATCTCACTGTGGTCATTCTAACTGACCCATTAAGTTTCTTCATTATTAACTAGGCTTACTCACTTAATCTTTTTGTCAGTACAATAGCGTACCTCCCTTATTTGTACTCTCCTCTTATAATTTCTCATGACTTCTCTAAATTCCTTGTGTCGGCTAAGTAATTAACAAAGAGTATGTACTGATAATTTTACCATGACCACTCAGTCATCCTGTCCTTGCACAGACTTGCAAAAGCAGCACTGATTCCTCTGTTTCTCTCACCTTCAACAGGTCTCACGGCTAAGTAAACATTGATAGGATTATAGTTGTGTGTAGAACTAAATTTTGAAAATCTGCTTTGCACATTGTTGCCTATCTTTCAGGCATAGCATGGCCACAAGTGCACTGGCACTATTGGAGTTTATGGGCTAGTTCAAAAATTGAGAACCACTGGCCATCCCGATAGGTCAGACTACAACTCTCTTAATCCTTCGCAATCAGCCATGTTTCCAGAGGTTTCCAGAAATGAAGTCCAAAATATTTTGAGGGCCAAAGGCTTCCCAACCTCTGACAATTCTTCCTTTCCTACTTTCTCTACTCCAACCATTTTCATGCACAGAACTTGGTTTCCATTATTTCAAACTACAGCATCAGTTGTGGTCAATGTTTTTAATGCTTTGGGAAAACTTCATAGGTACACAGCCATGTAAACGTTGCTCACTGCTCAAGACTTGTTGTCACTACATGGTGACGAGAAAACACCAGGAACAAGCTTATGTTGCTTCCATCTTCCTTTTCAAACACGGAAGGAAACAGCAGCAGTGAAGCTTCATCAGTCAAAAAAGACAAACTGCAAAAAACCAGTTTAAAACGGTGGTCTCCTAAGAGTGGGCAATTAGCAATTACAATGTTATATCAGGAATCTGTCCTGGAATAAAATATGCTGGGTGTTTGTAATTTATGGCACAGTGGGAGATGGAAAATGTGTTTGAAGTACAATAGGACCCCCCAATCTGTGGGATCTGTATCCAGAGATTCTCTATCTATCTATCTATCTATCTATCTATCTATCTATCTATCTATCTATCTATCTATCTATCTATCTATCTATCTATCTATCTATCTATCTATCTATCTATCTATCTATCTATCTATCTATCTATCTATCTATCATCTATCTATCTATCTATCTATCTATCTATCTATCTATCTATCTATCTATCTATCTATCTATCTATCTACTCTACTCTACTCTACTCTACTCTACTCTACTCTACTCTACTCTACTCCGGGCAGTTTATAGACACTTATCTGCTGCCTGAAAATATTAAGTAAAAAACTCCAGAAATGTGTATTTTTTCACATTGTTTTTAGCAGAACTAGCCAATAGAGGGAGTCAGAGACCATGTTATGTATAGCGTTCACTCCTTCCACATTTTTTGGCATCTGTGGGAGGGTGTAGAACCAATCCCTCAGAGATATCACGGTCCTGCTGTACAAGTTTAAATGAAAATATTCAAGAAGAGTTTGGTAAAAATGTAAATTTATAGAATGATGGAAAAGGATGAATCTGTGGGTGTGCACATACACCCATGAGAAAAAAACTTCTCATTTTTCTGGCAGGGAAAACCATCGAATGGGACCAGGGAATATGGTGTTGGCTTTGCAGTCAGAAATACTCTTCTGAGATGCATTGTTCCACCTACTGTGGGGAGTGAAAGAATCCTGTCTCTGCAGCTCCACTCATCAGCAGGACCAGTAACCCTCATTAGTGCATATGCACCAACACTGTCATCCACTCCAGAAGTGAAAGACAAATTCTATGACGATCTGGCAGCTACTATCAAAAAAAGTCCCTGAAAGAGAGGCACTGTTCATTCTTGGAGACTTTAACGCTAGAGTTGGTGCTGATCATAATTCTTGGCCCACTTGTCTAGGCCGTTTTGGCATTGGAAAGATGAATGAAAATGGCCAACGCTTGCTGGAGTTTTGCTGTTATTATGGTCTCTGTGTCAGCAACACATTCTTTAATACGAAGCTGCAACACAGAGTTTCCTGGAGACATCCAAGATCCAAGCATTGGCATCAGCTCAATCTGATCCTCACTAGACATTCTAGCCTCCCTAGTATTACAATCACACGCAGTTACCAGAGTGCTGATTGTGATACTGATCACTCCCTGGTGTGTAGTAGAGTAAAACTGCAAACAAAGAGAGTATATCACACGAAAAAGGAAGGAAGACCACGTATTGACATCAGCAAGACTCATGATCAAAGAAAAGTGAAGGAATTCGCCCAAGCACTCGAAGAAGCCTCCCAGGTCCGGCTAATGTAAATGCACCTAAACGATGGGAACACTTCAAGAACGCTGTCTATAACACCACCTTGTCCACCTTTGGCAAGAAGACCAAAAAGATGGTTGACTGGTTCGAAGCCCATTCAGAGGAGTTAATGCCAGCCATCAAGGATAAGAGAAGAGCTCTAGCAGCATACAAAACCTGTCCTAGCGAGTACAACCTGCAAGCTCTTCGAGCCGCTCGTAGCCAAGTCCAACAGGCTGCCAGGAGATGCTCCAATGATTATTGGTTCCAGCTCTGCTCCCAGATACAGATAGCAGCGGACACAGGTAACATCAAAGGAATGTATGATGGTATCAAGCAGGCCTTAGGTCCAATGCAGAAGAAATCTGCTCCCTTGAAGTCTGCTACAGGTGTGCCCATCCAGGACCGAGCACAGCAGATGGAACGCTGGGTACAGCACTACTCCGAGCTATATTCCAGAGAGAATGCAGTAACCGAAGAAGCATTAAATAACATTGAGTGCCTGCCTGTCTTGGAAGAGCTGGACAGTGAACCAACCTTAGCAGAAATAAAAGTGGCCTTGGATTCCCTCGCCTCCCGCAAGGCACCTGGAAAGGATAACATCCCTGCTGAAGTGCTGAAGTGCTGTAAGGAGATCATCACCACTGAACTGTATGAAGTCTTTTGTCTCTGCTGGAGGGAAGGTGGAGTCCCACAGGACATGAAGGACGCAAACATCCTCACATTGTACAAGAACAAAGGAGACAGGGGTGACTGCAATAACTACCGTGGCATCTCTCTTCTTAGCGTTGTAGGGAAGCTGCTTGCCCGTGTTGTGCTGAAGAGGCTCCAGGTTCTTGCAGACAGAGTCTATCCAGAATCACAGTGTGGATTTCGAGCTAATAGATCCACCACTGATATGGTATTCTCCCTCCAACAGCTGCAGGAGAAATGCAGGGAACAACAACAGCCACTCTTAGTGGCCTTCATAGACCTTACAATAGCATTTGATCTGGTTAGCAGGGATGGCCTTTTTAAAATACTTCCCAAGATTGGATGTCCACCCCGTCTCCTTAACATCATCAGATCCTTCCATGAGGGAATGAAAGGCACTGTAGTTTTTGACGGCTCAACATCAGATCCCTTTGACATCTGAAGCGGAGTGAAACAGGGCTGTGTCCTTGCACCAACACTTTTTGGGATCTTTTTTGCTGTCATGCTGAAACATGCCTTTGGAACTGCAACTGAGGGTGTCTATCTCCGGACTAGATCAGACGGAAAGCTCTTTAATCTCTCTAGATTGAGAGCGAAGACCAAAGTCCAACTGAAATGCATGCGGGACTTCCTCTTCGCAGATGATGCAGCCATTGTTGCCCACTCTGCTGAAGACCTCCAACAACTCATGAATCGTTTCAGCAAGGCCTGCCAAAACTTTGGACTAACAATCAGCCTGAAGAAAACACAAGTCATGGGCCAGGGCGTGGACTCACCTCCCTCTATTACCATCTCTACACAAGAATCGGAGGTTGTTCATGACTTTGTGTACCTTGGCTCAACCATCTCTGACACCCTCTCTCTAGATGTCAAACTGGATAAATGCATTGGCAAAGCAGCTACCATGTTCTCTAGACTCGCAAAGAAAGTATGGCTCAATAAGAAGCTGACGACACATACCAAGATCCAGGTCTATAGAGCCTGGGTCCTGAGTACACTCCTGTACTGCAGTGAGTTCTGGACCCTTTGTGCATGGCAGGAGAGGAAGCTGAACACCTTCCATATGTGTCGCCTCCGACGGATTTTTGGTATCACCTGGCAGGACAAAGTTCCAAATAGAGTAGTCCTAGAATGAACTGGAATTTTCAGCATGTATACATTACTGAAACAGCGACATCTACATTGGCTTGGGCACGTCGTGAGAATGGCTGATGGTCAGATTCCAAAGGATCTCCTGTATGGAGAATTAGTGCAGGGAAATCACTCCAGAGGGAGACCACAGCTGCGATACAAGGATATCTGCAAGCGAGATCTGAAGGCCTTAGGAATGGACCTCAACAGATGGGAAACCCTGACATCTGAGCGTTCAGCCTGGAGGCAGGCATTGCATCACGGCCTCTCCCAATTTGAAGAGACCCTTGCCCAGCAGGCCGAGGCAAAGAGGAAGTCACAAAAGCAGCAAAACCAGGGAGCTGGACAGGGGACAGATTGGATTTGTCTTCAGTGTGGAAGAGACTGTCACTCTCGAATCGGCCTCCTCAGCCACACTAGATGCTGCTCCAAGTCCTCCATACAGAGCACGCTACCATAGTCTTTCGAGACTGAAGGGTGCCTAACTAACTAGCACATACAAAAATGGCAACAAAATAATTCTTCATTTACTAGTCTGGGACTCTGTCACTTATGTATTATCATCATCACTATAGAACTGCAGAGCTGAAAGGGACCCTATGAATCATCAGCCCCTGTTACGGAGGCACAATGAGGAATCGAACTCTCAAGTTCTGGCTCCACAGGGAGAAAACTATTGAGCTATCCAGCAGTTCTGCATAGCAAGTCATACCAGTAGGTATAACTAAGAAAACATTACTCATAATCTTTCAGATATTACAGAATAGTTATATGCTTCAATAGATTAAATATAAAAAACTACAGTTCTCAGTATACCTCTTAAACAGCATCCTAGAAACGTTCAACATCAAATGGCATGACTCACTCACTTCATACATAAACTGCAGGAAGAACACTACAGATGATTAACAAGAAGCAGGTCATGCTACTGTGTCTGTTCTGTCAATGTGCCCTTCCCTCATGTATCCCTGCAGTTTCCATGTTGAATGTGGCAATCTGAACAGGAGAATCATATTTTTATAGAGTTTTAGGTTTAAGCTGGAGAAAGTGAACGAAATATGGAATGGGATGTCTGAGGGGATGCAAGCCATCTGGCCCCAGCACGCAAGTATCAGGCAACTGGGAGGAGGGTACGTTTTCTCAGGATTAGGCCAACACAGCTGATAGAGAGACAATTCCTTGATGAGAAACATCTGGAGGAGGCAAGGTCATGAAGGAAGAGAGGAGAATACTGGAAGCTGTCTACTTTTGTCTGTTTTGTTTGCTTGCAACATGAGGTAGACACCAAGATACTCTACCTACATGCTTGGGCATGGCTGTGTTAGCCTGGACACTGCTGCATCCCTAGAGAGGCAGCTGCTGGGCATGCTGAGTGAGGGGATGGCTACAGATGAGCTGCAGAGTCTGACTTCTTTTGCTCATCTATACAAACCTCTAAAAGGTGAGCTTCCTGGATCTTTCCTCTCCCTCCTGCTTTCCAGAACCAGGGCTCTGGGGGACTGCAGTGAAGTCAACTGGGTCCCCAAGTTGGCAAGTGGCACCCAAGGGTATAGAGACTATGATTTGGCCCTATGAGATGGGGGGGCACGTAAGGCAGGGGGAAGTGATACTGTGCCACTAATAAAAGCTGTTCTGAGCCAAGAGGCTGAGCTGGAGCCCATGGAGTTATTGCCAGGGGACCCTGGCACTACAGAAAAAGGTAGTCTGGTGGGGTGCACAGGGTCTAAGAGTGCTAGCCCAATTCCCTTTAGCTTCAAAGAACCTAGTTCATGTGTCAAATGCATTAAGGAGGCAAGTTTCTGAGTGCCTGTTTCCACTTATTTTTGCACTAGAGCAATAGAAAGGTAAAGGTAAAGGTAAAGGTAAAGGTTCCCCTTGACACTTTTTGTCCAGTCGTGTTTGACTCTAGGGGGCGGTGCTCATCCCCGTTTCCAAGCCATAGAGCCAGCGTTGTTGTTGGGTTTTTTGACCGAAGACAATCTTCCGTGTTCACATGGCCAGTACGACTTACACACGGAACGCTGTTACCTTCCCACCAAAGTGGTCCCTATTTATCTACTTGCATTTGCATGCTTTCGAACAGCTAGGTTGGTGGGAGCTGGGACAAGTGACGGGAGCTCACTCCGTCGTGTGGATTCGATCTTACGACTGCTTGGTCTTCTGACCCTGCAGCACAGGCTTCTGCGGTTTAGCCCGCAGCGCCACCACGTCCCTAGTAGAAAAGTAAACAGATTCAACTTAGGAAGCCCAGACTTCAGTATACATTTCCGAGGGGGTAGTTGTGTTAGTCTGTTCCATCAAAAATAACAAGGAGTTTTGTGGCAACTGAAAGACTAACAAGTGTTATTTGGAGTAAGGTTTCATGGACTAAGAGCCATGAACACTTTGCCATTTTAAAATAGTTAGTCTTTGTGATGCCATAAAATTCTATTGTTTAAAACTTTAAGTAAGAATTGGAGTACCTATCACTCTGAGTTTGTTGTGTTTTACTATCACAGGGTTTCCATCCAATCCTTGATTCACAGTGGGCAAAATTCTGCTGGTGTCACATTGTACCACCACATAACCTGGATTGGATGCTGAAAACAAATTAATTTACACTAATTAAAAGCTTCCTATCACCTGTTTTATCTTCTGAGGCTCCCCTTTGCCCCAGGGGAAGTCTTTGGGAGCCTTATGTGGGGAGAGAGCCTTTAAAAATCAAGCAGGATTGGGAATGCCAGGTTTGGTGATCCAGTTATGCTTTTTGACTTTTAACAGCTTTGTCCCCCACCCCCACCCAAGACACCCAAAGGCTTCCCCAGAGCAAAAGGGAACCCTAGGGAAATGTAGGGCATAAAGGGTGGAGATATAAAGCTTTAAATTAGTGTGAATTAAATATTTTCAGAGTCTAATCTGGGTTACGCAGGTACAAAATTACAGGATTTTGTGAAGGAAGTTGCGCCAGTTTTTCTATAGTGTTTAAATGTTGTGGCATGTATAATTTTCTTCTTGAAAGCCACATTGAGCTGCCAGTTATAACTCTATGAAGCCTAACATATTGCCAAATATATGTAGCTAATTACAAATTTTACAACAAAAATCAGCTTTCAACCTCTTTGGTGCTTTTTGCCCGCTTTGAATATTCATTTTAAAAGCTTTCTGGCTACCTTTAATAATTTTTTTATTTGAATAATTAAGAACTTTTCATGTAATTCTCAGTATTTCTCTTTCATGTCCCAATGCCATTTGCAGCATATTCATTATGTTGTCAAATGCTATGAAACTATTTAATTCAAATAAATAAAAGTAGAATCTTGAGAAGGATGAGTGAGAAATTATGCAAAAAGAATTGCCAGCTTTAATGCTGTAGAATTCTTAAATTATACACATATACACCCAGTGCTATAGTAACAGTATACTTCCATTCACGCATCACCATAGCAGTGTTATATGCGTACAATTTAAAAGTCCTGCAGAGAGAGAGAGAGAGAGAGAGAGAAATCTGTATATCTTTCTGTCTAACTAGATGTAAGTCTATGGTCATTGTTCCTATATCATCTTCATCTTAGAACTGCAGAGCTGGAAGGGACCCTCTGGATCCTTGAGTCCGTTGCCTGTCAGGGAGGCACAGTAGGAAACTGAAGTCCTAACCTTTGGCTCTAGAGTCAGATACCTAAAATGCTGAGCTATCCAGCAGTGTATGTACACAAACGCACACACCTCTCTGCAGGATTTTACAATTGTATGCATATACAGACAAAGCTGATGTCGATGTGTATGTACAGATACAAACACACACACAAAACCTGTCTGAACAATTACCCCAGCATTAGCACTGGATTTCTATGAAAACAGTGCTGTTATATCTAAAGAACAGCCATGAAAAATGCTTAAAATATAAGCCTTTGATCCAAATGACAGAAAGGAATTTTCCAAGGACACAGTTAGTGTTAAGAATGTTTAAACTGACCCATATTGCTTGAAACTCAGGTAGGCTATTTTGCATTTTGATGAGGCCATTCAATTCAAGATGTACATGACATTATGTGCATAATATGTATAATATAATTTGACACTTTACTCTTCAAGACAATATGATTTGCATATATTTCCTTGTTTGCCCTGTGTCACAGCTGGATTTAATGCCAGTGTATAGACATGACTCAATGCTAGAGGCGGCCATGAACAATAAAGTTTTCAGTCAGTGTAACACTAAAAGATTTAGCTGGAGCAAACCTCATGAAATGTTTTGGAAGCAGCATTGATGAGGCAGCAAGAGGTTCAAGAACAAGAAGATGAAGATTTCATGCTTGGTTGGCATCCTGTTATCAAAGCATAACCAAAAATCCCACACTGATCCTTAGTGGCATCAAACTGAAAGCTATCACACCTCTCTGTATATCTCCTCTTCCAGAAGCAGCATCAAAATATTAATGGCATTGTTTTTATTTTATTTATTTATTTATTTCATTTATACCCTGCCTATCTAGTCAATTGTGACCACCCTAGGTGGCTAAATTTTTAGTTATTATTAATATCTGAAACAAAGTGATTCTTATTGTAAATGTTGTGAGACACAGAGAGAAAGGAGGCATAAAATAAAATAAAAATCTTCACAAGCAGTTAGGTGCGTTAAGTTACATATTAATATTCCTTATATATTTCTCTTTATTTCCCCAATGTCATATAACAATATCTAGCTGAAAAAAGTTGACAAGTTCATTACAACATGGCATTGCTTCATTGTACAGTGGTGCCTTGCTTAACAAGTGCCTCGGTTAACAACGAATCCGCATAGCAACGTGTTATTTGCGATTGCAAAAGCGATTGCTTTGCAATGTTCCTAATGGCCAAAAATCACTTTGCGATGATCGGTAAGCGTTTTGCTTCCCAATTTTCGCATAGCGATGTTTTTTTAACAGCTGATCGGTGGTTCCAAAGAAAATGGCCGCCCGCACTGTTTTTGTGGCCTTTCCTCACTTACCGGGCAGCGAAAATGGCGGCCATATGGAGGATTTTCACAGAACGGTGAGTTTTTTGCCCATAGGAACACATTAAACATGTTTTAATGCGTTCCTATGGGCTTTTTTGCCCCGCATAGCGACGAATCCACATAGCGACGATTTTTTCAAAACGGATTATTGTCGCTATGCGGGGCACCACTGTGTTTGTAAACTCAGACAAGGAGACATATGCACTACCAAGTAAATTTTTACAATTTTGAAAAAATTTACTACTTCGAGTAACCATTTCAAGATATGAACTTTGCATTGTGGAACTGCTGAATACCTTGCTAGAATGGAATGAAGATTGAAAATATTAGATAATGGCTAATTGTTTATAGTTTAAAGTTCATAATTTGTTGAATTGTTTATGAACATATACACTGATTATTTTAGCAGCTGCTTTGAAGGTACAAGTATCAGAATAACATGGTAGAAGTTGAAAAGCAATGCTTTTGAACAGAAACAGTATCTAAAAAGGAACTATAGGAAAAAAAAGATGTATCCAGCATATTAGTACTTACACTTGAATGGGAGAATCATTTTAAAAAATTAAAAAGCAAGTCATAATAGGGTTACTTGGAACAATAGAGTTAAACATTTATTTGCAGGTTTTCTATGGATAACAAAAATATTTTTGAAACATGCATACTGTACTTGAAAAATGTTCAATTTATGGCCAGAATCCAACTGGTGATTTACATTTCTGTAGGTGAAAAGGGCAGATTGTGGTCATGAATTGCTGCTTATTAATGTGGTGCTAATTAATTAGGTTCATGCCTAGGAGCACAACCAGCATTTTCTTAATTAGTGGTAGTATGCCACTGCAATATGCCAATCACAATTTGGATTCTGGCCACTTCATGTTACATAAACAAAAAAAAGCTGAAATGCCATTTATTAGTTTATAGAATCCCATAGATGAAACCAGCAAAAGCCGCGCAACCATTGGCTTACAGCAAAGTAGGACCAGGCTTCCACCAGTAAACAGCAGGTGCAACGCATTTGGCAGTTCAAGATTACTTTGCCAAATAAGTCATCACAAGTGGCATGAGAAAGAGAACTTTCAGTTAGTTAGTACTTGCTTTAATATATCAGGTTTTATTTAAATGATCTAGCAAGATATTTTATGGTTGAGTAGACCAGTGAATTACTAAAGGCAGAATCTGATTCACTTACATGATTCCATGAGAGTAATTGTGTATTTTTCCAACTCAGCAAGCTCCCTGTTTCATGCCTAGTTTTGCACTGTTCATGAAATCAGATGTCCAGCCACACTGCATGACTGAGTATCCAAGGATGACCCATTGGAGAGAGGAACCACTGCTGAATACTCTTACACGTATGGAAAATATCCATCGAATTTTCACCTAAAGGTGTGCTTCAGATTACAATGTACTCCAAATCCAGAGACATATAAAGTTGATTTAGACAGATTTGGAAGATAACCAAATTGAAACAACAGCTCTTCAGAGGACACTGAGGCTCTCCTGAAGGTTTGTTAGGAATCTGGATTTGGAAGGATCCCAGGAATGTCTTTCCAAAACTGGATTATTTCTCCCACATACTTTCCATATAATAAGAACAGTGCCATATTTTGTAATCAGCAGCTCTTGTTTATAAGAGTGGCGGATTATAATTATGCAATTTTTCTCCTGTCCTGGTACTTTGGAGAATATACTCTAAAACATTCAGAATTTGGTGCTTTTTCCTAGTTCTGTATTTCAAAAT
The DNA here is from genome assembly GCF_051106095.1 of Pogona vitticeps. NCBI lineage: Eukaryota > Metazoa > Chordata > Lepidosauria > Squamata > Agamidae > Pogona > Pogona vitticeps. The sequence goes on from NC_135787.1 coordinate 36,089,454, forward strand.
CAGAAATCTTAATACTGTATTTATGGGGATAGTGAGAGCTTGAGTTGAGAGAACTTGTTATATTGCATGACTGCTTGAACAATTCTGGATGTTCAAGTCCTTATTCCTCTGCCACTGCACTGTAAACTGCACACTAGCCACAGTACACTTCTGATCTATTGCATAACCTTGATCATCATCTTCACTTGTGTCAGAAGCAATCTGATGGTGCTTCTGGTGTAGAGAGCTGACAAGGTGCTGTCATTGCCCAGGGGAATGTGTTCAAAGTCCTCATATCCTTCAGGGGCGCTCCTTCCATGACACTTGTGCACAAAACAAAACCTTTGCACTGTGTTTCATTCATCACCATATTGCTTTAGCATAGTAAGTTGCAACTCAAGTAGGCTCATATGAATCAGTGGACCTTGACTCATCAAATTCACACTAATTCAGTCTCTAAGGTATTAGCACTCTGTGCTGAGCAACTGAATTTCAGTCATAGACTATGGTCCCAAACACAATTATTTTTCAGTGGGGGAAAGACCAAGAAAACAACAAGATTTCTAAGTGTTGTTGACCTACAGCAGGCCACTTTTATGCTGCACTGGCAGACCAGAATGAAAACACCACCCCTTACATCTGCCAGCCATGAGTCCTCCTCACTTCTGATCACAGTGGCCAATCTGATTATGCTGGCACAATCCATCTGTGCTCCCAGAGCTCCATGTAGAGCCATTTGATGAGAAAGACAAGGCCCCAGGTGCAACTGGGTCTTGTCTTTCTGTTAGTGGATACAGCATGCTAAAATATTGCTGTATCGTACCAAAAGAAGGCTCCTGTTTCTGGAATTGATTTTGACTTGAAGATTTAAATCTCGTTACTTGACTCTCTTGATGAATGGCCCTCCTTCCAAAATGTCTTGAAATCATTTATAACATGTAGATTTGATACTGACACTCATACAGTACATGCATTCACAGAGCCCCTTACTGTCTTTTTCCGAGCCATGTTTTCTCCCCATCCTGATTGCAAAACCTAATGTAATGGAAGCAAAAATGCAACCATTGTGGCTTCTCTTTTAGGGAGGCCTAGAAACCTTTCAGCAAAACAGAACGTATAATTAATGCTGACAGTTATTTCCATGAGAGGTTAAAAAACCTGTCTCTTCTGGCCCTGAAACTGCCAGAAAAACATTGCATGAAAATATAGTGTGATTTCATGTCAATAAACAAAGCCATGAGCAAGCATTGAGTCTGTGCGGTGGGAGATAAGCCTTCACTTGCAGGTCATCAATTGCAGATGTTTGTGGCTTATTATTTGTCTGTGTAATTGTATTACAAGTGAAGCAAGAACTGAAGAGACAAGATACTGATTTTTGGATTAATAAATGTAAGACTATCACAAGAACCACAATGGATTAATTCCTAGATTTGGTAATTATCTAACACCTGCTCCTGTCAGTTCTAACAATCTGTTGTCTTGGGATGGTTTGGATATGATGCTAACATCTTGGGATGTAAATTTTCTCCTTCCAATATCTATATAAACTTCAGCTTTGAGCCTGGAGTCATTACCAGTTCTGCTCTTGGATCTCTTGAGTGATCATATCCCAGAGAAGTAGCAAAGGAGTTACTATCACTGGATTTGGCTGAGGCCAGAGCCCTGTACAGGTATATAAAAAAGGGTTAATGTGAATGTTTGGTGAGGAGGAGAGTGCCAACCCCTTCTCCATTTTTGTTCTCCATACTCCAAAGAAGAGTGTCTTTTCAACAAATGGAGCTTCTCTGCACCCTCAGGTTTTCTCAGGCTGTCCATTGATTAAGTGGACAGCCTGTTCAGACTGTCGCTTGTCACACATGACAGCTCATGGCAATAGGGTTAGCATTTTTTTATTTCCCATCGGGAGCAGATTCACTGCCATCTAAAGAACTGAATAAAGCTAATCCATCAGCCTCACTTTATTGTACTTTTTAATTTATTTAACACTTTTTTCCATCCCAAACACGAAGACATTTATACATTTCGGTAAATTCTTATTGAAAACAAACTGGGGGGTGGGGGTGGCAAAGATGACTTTCCTTGTTGCCTGAGCTGATCGGCCATCAATAAATAAAGTGGGCAGGCTAGAAGGGTTTTCTGATACCACTGTCTCTGAAACCTAAATGTCTACACAGCACCTCATCTGCAAGATGCCTTGATGACCTTCTCAATCTTAAGATCTTCATAAATATTATTTGACATGAGTTATCTTCTGTAATAAATTGAGATTTTGTGCTGTAGAGCAGTGGTCTCCAACCTTGGGCCTCCAGATGTTCTTGGACTGCAACTCCCAGAAGCCTTTACTACCACCTCTGCTGGCCAGGATTTCTGGGAGTTGAAGTCCAGGAACATCTGGAGGCCCAAGATTGGGGACCACTGCTGTAGAGAACCTCATGAGGCCAATTTCTTTGATTCCCATTGAAGACATATCTGATGTTTTATTGCATAAATGGTTCTTCGGGAGGAATACAGTATAGTACAATGTAGTAAAAAGAAACAAGCATGGATAGCTGGGTTTTTATCAAGCATTAGGCCCCATCTCCAAAGGTGCATAAGCAATGTCCTGGATGTATAGACTTCTCTACCTACCACGGGTCAGAACAAAACTAGAAAATTAACAGTGAGGTTTTGAACTCTTTCTGAGAGCTTCTCTTTCTTGGACCTTTGAGAAACTCATAAGGAGGGATGGAGAACAATAGTCATTTACCCATTCAGTAGGAGGAAGGAAGATGGGAAGGTCACATTCTCAACTCTACATCTGCCTACAGTTTGAGATCTTTAATGGAAGCCCTATTTTAGGCCTAACCACCACAAGAGTCTTGATGAGTACTTGAGACATTTTCATTTCAAGACTTAGTTGAGTTAGGCATCCTTCAGTCTCGAAAGACTATGGTGACGTGCTCTGTATGGAGGACTTGGAACAGCATCTAGTGTGGCTGAAGAGGCCAAGTCAAGAGTGACAATCTCTTCCACACTGAAGACAAATCCAATGTGTCCCCTGTCCAGCGCTCTGGTTTTGCTGCTTTTGTGACTTCCTCTTTGCCTCGGCCTGCTGAACAAGGGTCTCTTCAAATTGGGAGAGGCCGTGATGCACTGCCTGCCTCCAGGCTGAACGGTCAGATGTCAAGACTTACTGCAAGTAATTTACATGTTTATGAAACTTGTAGGCCATTTCAGGGAAATAAAGTACATAAAAACAATGAATATGTATTAAAATATGATCAGGCATAAATGTCCATAATTTTTAAAATATACACAAGCATTAGTCAAAAAGGGGTGGAAACATGTAAATTACTTATACCATATACAGAGATGTACATATTAGAAACCTGCGTTAAAAATGATCATGAAATTTCTTGTAGGGAGGAAAAAACAAACTAAACTTACAGGCATCAATAAAAATTAGAACAATGGTTGTTGTAGGTTTTTCGGGCTGTCTGGCCATGTTCTTGAGGCTTTTCTTCCTAATGTTTCACCAGTCTCTGTGGCCCACATCTTCAGAGGACAGAAAGATGCCGTCCACAGATACTGGCAAAACGTTAGGAAGAAAAACCTCAAGAACACGGCCAGACAGCCCGAAAAACCTACAACAACCATTGGATCCTGGCCATGAAAGCCTTTAAGAATACAAAAATTAAAACATTTTTTAAAAGAAAACTCATTCTCCTGCAGGTAAGCTTGTTCTACCTTCCCTTTCAGCCTGCATTATTGAACTATTAAACAACAAGGACATCTCCACCACCAAAAGTCACATATAGCTGCCTGAGCAGGTCACATGAGATTTTCATGTCTTCCCAGAGGGGGAAAACCCCAACAAATGAGGTACTTTTGGCCTTTGCTGTTGTTCTTTTGTTGATTCCTGAAACACAACCTCAGAAACATAAATGATTTGATATAAGGCAACAGAGGAACATGGACGTTTGGGGGATTTATGTGTGTTTCTCTTTCATTTAACCTTTTTCCCCCACCCCTTGTCTTTCAAATAGACCAGGAAATATTTCGTCCAACAGTGTTGCAAGTGCTACTGTGAACAGCCAATCAGAAAGTTGCAGGAGTGGGTATTTTGAATTTCTAAATGGGTCTGGATTGGCTGGAACCTAAAGGAAGTTTCCTATATTTGTTTCGTTCCTTGTGTTTGTGCAACCTCCTGGCTTTCTCTACCTTTTGCTGCATGACTGGCTTCTGTGTCTCTCTATCTTTGAACCTTTCCTTATTTTTGTATTTTTTTTGGGGGGGGGGAATTCCTCACCATTTCTTAGGATTATTTCTCCTACTGATTCCAGATAGTCTGCCTGTATGAGTGCCTCTTTGGAATTATATTTTGGATCTGCTTCCCCACCATCCGAATTCGTTTGAGAATTTTTATTTTTTAGTTTTTGACACTATGGTCCTTCCCTTTCTTATAATATTTCTGCTTCTGCTGTGCCTGCCTGATTTTGTACTGGAATGAAAGTAGAGAAGAAAAGAAAGCCATCAGGCAGTATGGAGAGAAATCTCCCCATAGCCATTTGGGTTTGAGAGTGTTGACTGAATTTTTGTACCATTATTTGCTTGACTGCTTTGCCTGATTTTTGGTAGAGGACACAGTGTGTGTGTGTGCTTTTTATTCCCCTGGTGTGTGTTCTTTCTGCTACATTGATTTTTTTAAAAACTTTTTTATTTGATTAATTTACTGTGTATTTATTCTGTTAAAGGTATATATCTTGGTGTGTGTTTTTTTTGGGGGGTGGCTGTTTTATTTGGTGGTGTTTGGTGGCTGTATTCTTTGTTGCCTGCTGTTGGAGGACACCAATTATCTGTTGCCTTGCTTCTTCTTTCAATAAAACAACGAAAAACTCAGCACCAGCAATGGGGAAAAACAGAACAAAATTATCTGAAAGAAATAATTCTTTTCATGTTAAAAAAAGAGAGGTGGTGCAGAAAAAACACCCAAAAACACCATCTCCCAAGAACCCAATATATGAAACAAAAAATTAAAAGTTTTTGCCATGCTCATTCTTAGTTAATAGGATACACCTTTTTTCCCCTTTCATCCTAGGGTTATTTTTATTAGAGCAGAAGATCGTTTCTCCACATGACTATTTGGAGTGGTTTATATATATTTTAGGAAATGTAAAAATTGATTTTAAAAATTGGATTCAAATTCCATGCACTGTCCCCTATATAATGTCAGTTATAAAGTATAACCGTATCACATCCTGTTCCCCCTAAAATCCCTAAATATTGATTTCTGCCAGCCATTTTTATACACTGTAGAAGACTTAATGTGAACTTGAGTAATTGTGTGACTTATATATAATAGGTCTAGAATGTCTCTTACATGAAATCTTCCAGTGTAGTTGCAGGAATCACATGGACTCCTTTTTATGCAGAAACTTTTCTAGTAACAATAATTTTCCTTCTTTATGGCATAAATATATATTTAGTCGAAATAGATGTCACTGAATCTGGGTTGTCCTTTCCAAGCTATGTGTAAGAATATATGCTCACAACTGCAAAATGGAACAAAACACACTTGACTGCATTCTAAGTTAGTTATATGGATTTGTTCTGCTAGGTGAGGTGAAACTGTGCCTTATGGTCTCTTAACTCTCAGCAAGCACACTTTTCCCAAGACTGCCTTCTACTGCCTATGGGACATCACCAGATTTAGAAGTGCAGTGAAGAGGCAGAATAACCCAGTGGAAATAGAGGATGCTTCGTAAAATCTTGCACAGTTGAAAGAGTTTTTCCTCCACTTCCCTGGTACTTTGGGTGCAGTTCTCTTGACTTCTCTAGAATGTTTAGAATTTAAAGTAATAATATAGGCTTTATAAGACTGTCCTTTTCATTCAAGCAAAGCAAGCTGTAATTACATTACAGTTTTCTGCACTGAACATTTCACTTGATAACAGCATTTGCCGTACTCCAGAAGCTGCCCTATTCCCTCTAAGCACAGTTACAGCCCCACAGGAGTGTGTGTGTGTCTGTGTGTGTGTGCACATGCATGTGTGTGTGGAAGGAAAATTCATTTCCCCAGCAACGTTACGTTGATATGAGCCATCCCTGTTCATGGTGCAAATGAAAGTGGTCAAAACTGATATAGCTACTCTTTTTTAAGGACTCTTGTTTGGGTGTTATGCCCCACAAAAAGTTTGTTTCAATTTCATTATAACACTTAAAAATGAGGATGTTGGCATTTGCTATTTTTTTTTTTAAAAAAAAAGCTTCTGACAACTGCCTCACTCATACTAGTTTTTCCCTATTTCTTTTACTGGTACTGTACATAAAATGACATATATAGTGCTATGCCTTCCCCCCCCCAAAAAAATGGGAATGTTGCTATTTTCTTTGGCCCTGGAAAGGCAGAATGGAACACCCAAGATTCACAGCAACACTTGGGAATGTCCAAGATCTATGAGTGATGAGATTCTTTCTGCTTGTACTGATACTATTTCCAAATAAAAAGAAAGTGGAATATGAAGTTCATGTTCCATTTTCTGGCAGGATAGCTTAGTAGTTTAGGTATCTGGCTGCAGAGACAGAGGTTGGAAGTTTGTTGCAAACCTATGAGTAGAGCCAGCCTGTGTGGCCTTGGTCAAGCTGCAATGTCCTAAGATGCACCCAGAAGAAGGCATACTCACTTCTGAATATTCTCTAGTTAGTGTGCAATGTCATTCTTTGCAAAATGATGCTTACTCAGACCTTTGGGAGCGACTGCCTGTGACAACTGTGCCATATCTGGTGCTGATCCAAAGCCCAATTTAACAGTTATATCTTTTTATTTGAGCTGCCCCCATTTTTAGAATTGCCTTATAGAATGTTGATTTCCCCTACCCAGCAATATCATAGCTGCACTCTTATGTGACTATAATGATATCTTCCATATGTTGGGCAGTGCCTGTAGCTGGCATAACATAATAGTTTAATAGAAATTTGAGTAGTAGGAACAATGGTGCTTGCTTCTTTGTGAGTTCCTAATGAATTAAATTCTTCAGAAATAGAATTTGTTTGTCAGACCTTAGTTAGCAATATCTTCCTGTACAGATTTACCCAGTACTTATTCTCATACTCATCTCACTTTCTTTGTTGAGAGAGATCCATGGATGGATTGAACAGCCTAGCAATTCAGCTGATTCCAGTTCACCTCATGGACCAACCACCACTGTATGGTACTACAAAGGCCTAAAACCAGTTGCTATTTCCAGTGAGAATAGACCCATGGTGTGCATTGCTGAATGGCAAGTCAATACTCTTCTAAATCTCATTGATACAATAAGTGTACTTTAGTGGGGACTATCAACTAGATTTAGGCCACACTCTCTGGTGGTACTGACAGGTTTATTACAGCATGAGATTTTTAAAAGAAAGATAGAATCCACTTTCTCAAATACAGCTGACAAAGTTGATTACAATCCATGGAAGCTCATACTGTTATAGATCTGATTGTTTAAAATGTGTTACCAGGATCTTTGTCATTTCGCCGTGACAGAAAAAACACAACTAACAATTTTCAGCCTCTATATCTGCATTCAGTATACAAAGGGCCTAATTTCTTTAGCTTTGTAAGAATAGTATGGAAATTTTTAGTACATGCTCGATCAGTTTGGCAGCTCAATGGTAGAGGACAAAAAGGAATAGTGTTTCCATAACTTATGCTCAAAAGATCAGGAACTGGGCAAAGATGCAAGCTGAATGACAGGGCAAGGGGCTGATTGGGGACCTGAAGGGAAAAAAAAAAACCTTGGTAGCAACTTAGAAGGGCTCTATATACAAGGAGTTGTAAAGTAAGCTTTGATTACTGTTATGCAAAATAAAGGGTCAAGCTACAAATAGCTTGTTATCAGAAACCCTTTCCTCTCAGATTCTTCCCTCAACTATATCACAATCTTGCTGAAATGTGAGCTGCTTGAAAAGCTTGTAAATCTTCTCATGATCAAATTCATTTCCTTTCTAGCATGCCTTTTTAAAGACTCTAAAAGGCCCAGGCCATGAAAATTCATTTGAGTCCCTTTTTCCTTTTCCAGGCAATGTCAGGTGTCCTCCCCTGTCTCTTGGGGAAACAAAGAAACCACATGTATGCATGCATAATCTTTCAAAATTCCATCTTTGATTGACATCAGGAGCAGTTATATTACCTGGCAATAAAATGTGGGAAAAACAGTGTCTATAAAACTGTATAGGAGTAATGTACATATAACCTCACCACTCTAGCAGACAAGAAGGTGAATTCCACCTTTCATCTCAGTTGCTGCCCTGTTATTTTCCACAACCAGACTGGATACAGACCGATGAACAATGTCAGAACAGACATAAAAAGGACTGTGCATTTCCATCAAGTAAATTTTTCATGTATCAATAAAAGTTTTCTTGAGATTCATTCCTCAGCATTCAGAATTTTAAATAAAGCCAGTGTTTATTTTTTAATGTAGTAGCTTGGTCCATATCTTTCTTCTAGTGAGCAACAGGAAAACAAAACCTACTAAATGCAAGATATAGAGGTCAGTGGAATCATCTGCTATAGCAGTTGCCCTTCACCATTTGAAAGAACACCTCTTCTAAATAAGTGTCTGCAGTTGTCTGCAATCCACCTGTTAAAAAAGGAATACCTGATTGTCTATGTAGGTGCTAGCTGTTTTAGAGAGAAAACTCCTTCATGGAAGCATCAGTTCTCCTTTTATCCAAATGTGAAATGGCTAAGGCCAGCAAAGCATCAATAATATCAGTAGTGGTTCCCCCATCCTGGCAATAAAGGAGTCATTCTCTACAGAGTAAACATAGAAACAAAGTACTGTATCAATTTATGACAGTAAAGTAGAGTTACTCCTGATATGATTTTTCCCTACCTCACACAGCTGACTTAGTGGAATGACCTCTCTCAGACCATCTTGCTAGCCTGGATACTTCACTACTCCAGCAGAGAGTGGAAAGTACCAATGAAAGGTGGCCAGTTTTTATTTATGTTGATGAGATATGGCAGCAGCTTATCCCAAGAATAAAACATCAGTGCAAAGGGGCAATATTCTTTTCTCAGGATTGTTTCATTGAGTTATTTTTATGGCAAATGGACAATACATGCTATTCCACAGTGCCTTCTGTTTTCTGAATTTCCTCATTAGGTTTATAGATCCAAAATTAGTGAGAAGCAGGGAGGGAAAACAAGTTGGGAACACGATGGCAAAGCTCATGTGGCAATGTTGATTATCAAGTTGATGGGGCCCCTCCAAGTGTGAGGTACATCCATAGGTAAGGCCCAGAAAAAATTGTTCCCCATTGCTCTCCAAATGACCTTTAGCATCCAAGTCTTTTTACATTTGTCAATCTTGCCACAGATAGAGTCAAAGCATGAAATGAGTCCAAGAGGATATCCAGTTAGTGGTGCGGCCTCCACCTTCCATCTTTCTTCATCCAAACATACTGAAGTCCTGTCTCAACCCTAAACATGCTTCTAATCTGAAGTATAATTTATTCTAAAACAAGAGTGCCTAATTTCACATAGAGCCCCATTCTCATGTCCCTTCTTTTAAAACCTCTTTTTTTAAATATGTCCTTTCTCTAATATCATTCTGAGAATCTTCTGAGAGTATTAGCACTAGTTACATTACAAGATGGTTGCAATATAGTAGTTATAAATGGTACCACATCAGTTTGGTTTATCTATCCCTCTAATTTTTATTAAAGGTAAAATGTCCTGTGTTTTGGGGATGGTGATAGGAATGGCTCTCAGGAAGTGATTTTTCATTTGTGCACAATTGCTAATATTGATCATTTGCAATCTCTTTTAAAAAGCATAGTAATGAGTGGGCAATGAGGCTAAATTATCTGCCAAAGCCAGACTCTGTTACCCACAGGCCATAGAAAAAGTCATTCGGCACAGTAGTACGGCTAAGTTTCACATTTTGAATTGGTCAGGTCTCCAGAGATTAATCTGCTTACAAAAATTTATCAGGTTTCAAACACTTGATCTCCTATGTTAATTTTGACTTTTTGAAGCTCTCTGCTTTAACTCTTTCTGCTTTGAAATCTGTCTTAAAACCTGAGTGAAGCCCATTACAATTAATAATGCATAGAATAATTCCCCAAACATTTAGAAATGAAGCCCATCTTTATATCATAATCACATATAATCAACTGAGCCGATTACGTATAATGGATTGCCTCCTTGAAGGAAATGTAGGAGACAATGCCACTGAGAGCTAATTTTTACCCCATTGTTTCACTTGGCAGCTCATCCAGAGCTATTTGGTTGTCATTGGATCTGATACAGGATGAAATCAAAGAGACGCTTGCACTGACAACATGTGGGATCCTGCTGGTTCTTCAGATCTTATACAGTGTTTGTGAACTGCAATGAATTCGTCACAGTGTGATATTTTATTAATGGGGATGATGACAAAAAAGAAATGAGTTACTTGTGCCTGTAAAAACTTGCTCACATCTCTCAGACAGTGCAAGTCAAGGATTATCCTATATCACAAAGAAGGAAGTAAATACATGCATTTTTCCTCTATTCTCATTGTAGTGTGTGTGCTTGTGTGACTGTAGGTGTGTTGTTAAAGTGCAATCCATTTTTATCAGATTCAATAGAGAAGCTTCTCTTAATTATAACAGAACTGTAGTGTACCAAGATAATTTGCAGAGTCCATGGAGGAGAAAGCATTAAAAACCCCTTAACTGTGTAAATGGATATCTATCTATCTATCTATCTATCTATCTATCTATCTATCTATCTATCTATCTATCTATCTATCTATCTATCTATCTATCTATCTATCTATCTATCTATCTATCTATCTATCTATCTATCTATCTATCTATCTATCTATCTATCTATCTATCTATCTATCTATCTATCTATCTATCTATCTGTCTGTCTGTCTGTCTGTCTGTCTATCTATCCATCTATCCATCTATCCATCTATCCATCCATCTATCCATCCATCTATCTAGCTATCTATCTATCTATCTATCTATCTATCTATCTATCTATCTATCTATCTATCTATCTATCTATCTATCTATCTATCTATCTATCTATCTATCTATCTATCTATCTATCTATCTATCTATCTATCAACATTATACTAGCTAGCTAACAACATCCATAAATCATAGTGACAGATCATCTCCTCCCCTTATCACAACAATACACCCGTAACAAAAAACACCCTGATCACCATAATCACTCAGTCTGCTGAAAAGGACAAAAAGTTGATCCAACAGCTATAAATACTCATTTATCCCACACACTACACTAGAACACAGACAGAGTTCTAACTCCTGTCCTCTGAGGATGCCAGCTACAGAGACTGGCAAAACAGTAGAAAGAATATCCCTCAGAACATGGCCAAGCAGCCTGAAAAAACCTACAACAACCATCAAGTGTACTTGCATACAGTGCACTTGCCATGTAACCACATTTTGCCTTGGTTTTTCGGAATCAAATCCAGATGGGGAGGATAGGGTACCTGGGATGACAGAAGGTACAGCACATAATCAAGGTCTGGTACTTCTTATGAAATGCATCAGGAAGTGATAGGCAATGACTGTGGATACTCAAGTGGATAAAGACCAGAGACTGCAAAGCCCCTGGCAGATGTGCAAATATCAGACTGTGATTCTGTGTTGTGTTTTAGTCTGCTTTGAGAATGGGCTGGTTCACTGTATTTTCCAGTGACCACAATATGTACAGGCAATGGTGAACCAACCCAACCCTGAGTGCCTGTCATGAACTACTGTTTTTTCTTTTAATTACTCCATTTTGCTTTAGTTGCATCATGTATGCTTGCTGATAATGAACCAAAGCAGATCACTTAGCTGTTACTTTGCTGCTGCAGGAGCTAACTTCAGTGCAGATAGAATGTATGCCACTTATTAATACAACTCAAGCTTTGCCCAACTCCTGACATGGAAGGGGCATGGAAAAGGATGCAGATTCTGTTTTTGTTTTTTTTTAATCCCTCATAATCCAGTGCTGAATCAGTTGGATAGTAAGCCAATTCAGTGTTATAACACATCAAATGAAATGAAATGAAATAATAACACAGCTTTCTCCCATTACCCCACAAATGGGGAGACAGAAGAGGATTATATTTTTGTATTTTTTTTTTCCTTTAAAGGAAGTAATTGGCTAATTAGGGCAAGTGGATTCAAGGATCATCCAAAATGGCATAACACAGCACAATGCAATCCAGCTCAGTCTAGCCAAGGATGATTTAGCTGTCTAGTTACACCCTCATATTATATCTAACTGTACATTCTGGGATGGTTCTTCATTTCTGAAAACACAAAGGAAGCAACAGGTCCCTCCAGCCCAGTGTGTATAGCTGAGAGGGAGTGGAGCTGGAGAACAGCACCCCCTTTCAGTGCAGGCTTCCAGTGGGTAAAGGACCAGTCAAGTAAGATTGATAATGGTCTCAGATCTGTTTTGCACTATGGCAGGCCCCCTTAAAATAGGGGAAATTAAAGCATTAATAAGTTAATAAAGTTGTGGCCCTAGTTTAACCCACTTTATTGTGTCTCGTCTCTTTATTCCAGGCTGGGCAGGCAGAGATCTGCCTCTTATCTTAATTCAGACAGACAGACAAACAATTTAGTGATATTTTATTTTGAAAGCAATGGGAGAGATGGAAAAAAGCAATAGAAACCATTTTCATAACAATAGAACTGAAGGAACTTCTAACAGAAGGGGGAAAGGGAAGAAGAGGGAGAAGATCGAGTCAATAAATCAGTTATTCATGTGGATCTGGATATTGCTGCAGTGTTGGGCTTGAATGGAACGGACCTCAGCTTATTACTCCCCAGTGTAAAAGCCCTGAGGCTACAGTTATCTCCCCCACAATCTTAACAGCTTTTTATTCACTCCCCATTATCTCTCCCCACAATTCTTTTGCCTTTCAAATCTTTTATTTGAAAAGCTTTAAGAGAAGGAGGTCTTTCCTACATGACTATGGGAGTCTTTTTGTCTACTCTGTTCTGAGGCAGCTGGGAGGAAAAAAAGTTTTTCATTGGTAGTGTCTTTTGGTATTAAATATTGATATGATTCAATCTTGCCTATAGTGTGACAAGTTTATGTGTGAACTCTGTTAAGGGTTATGATTGGTAAGTACCTATAGGAACTGACTTTATTAACTGGAGTTGTTAAGCCCAGAAAGAAAGTGACTGAGGAAGGTCTCCCTTTTCTGAGAAGAGCCATGGGTGCAATGATTGAAGGTTGTCACTCAACTGGGCTGGGAAGTTTATTTGCTGGTTTCAATAAATGTGATCCATTAAATCCATTGCATGGATCTCGTTTCTTATTGCCTCTTTTGAAATAACAGGTTATTTCTTTTCTTCCAGATGAAAATTGAGTCCCAAAGCTACTGTTAGTCCTAGGAAGGACTATTAGCAAAGTTTCTTTAAGGAAATCTGTTCTTGATATGTTGACTTAGACAAAAAATATGAAATTCCCTGAACTGGGAATAGACCAGGGTCCCAGTTCTAATCCAAAGATACCCTCAACAATGTGCTAAATTTAAAAAGAAATAACAAAAAAGCTAGGATCCAAAGAATTCTCTACGTGCTGTGAAAGAGTTAAGGATTTTATTTAATTTTATCTTTTTAAAAATTGAGATAACACTGTTGGTACATCAATGCTGACTTCTTTCTTTTTAATCAGCACATGAAATATACTCTCTTTTCCTAGAGAGGGCAATTATGATTTCATAACTAATTGATGCAGACTAATTGTAAATAATTAACATTTGAAAAAGGCTTTTAATTTCTTCATAAGACTAGTTCAGTATGGCTTCCCCGCTTTTTCTGAAAGCATGGCTAGAAATACATCGTGTAAGAAAGGATTTAGTTTGAAATAGGATTAAGTATACTTAGGAATATTTATCAGCCATTTTGCTCTTTCTAATCCTAAGTAAAACTATGCTAAATTGGCAGAATCATAAAGGTGTAGGGTGCAGTTAACAACAGAGCATTAAGTCACATGCCATTTTCTGATTGTTAATCCTGGTGCCATTCATTCAACTAAATGTCACCGTATGATTTGCCAGCTGATATTTAGCATGTAGTACAAATACACTGTTGCTCCAAAGATATTTAAACTGACTGCATTGTCACAGTATGTAGCATTATGGAACAGACTGACATTGCTGAAAATGCTGGTTTTCAGGTTAGGTGGGAGAAATTGATTGGTTTACCATTAACATTCAATTTAATGTTAAAAAGGCATTATTTCCTGAATGAGGAGGCAGGTAGTTTGAAGAAGATTTCAGGGCAGTTCACAAAAAATAGATGTTCTATTTTTTTTTCTTGTGCAGTAACCTGTACTGGTTGTCTCTGTGTAAAGCTGGTGTTGCTTTACTTTGAGAAGCCAATCATGCAGACACAGCAAGCACAGAAGGGCTGACTGTTTAACAAAAATGCAGAAAACTACTACATGTTTAAACCTTAAATGTTGAGACAACAAAGCAACAGCTATTTTCTTTTTGTTGTTTGCACTATTTTTTCTCAATCTGCACAAATGGGCAAGTATACTTTGGTGCTTTGGGGTACATCTTTCCACCAGTTCACACTGGAAATCAGACAATGTGGTTGCGATTGTCCTCACATCACTAATTGTAACTAGTGAAAGGTGTGGATAGCAACTAAGGTGTTGAATACTACTTTAGCGAGAATCACAAGACATTTGGGTTTGTATGAAAGAATTATAACGGAAATACTCTGTTGGTTGGCTCTGAAGTATAGTGGTCTATGCAAAACCTTGCTGCATAAAATGCTGACTGTGAGACATGCATGAGAACTAGAGATGGGGGTATTCATATTCATATACAAATATGAATACACCTGCAGAGCTGGACATAATGAGGGTCCAGCCCTCCAGGGCTGGACCATCCACTCATGCACCTGCTGCTGCTGCCAGCTCCACTCTCAAATCCAGTCACTCAAGAACTCGAGGTTGGCTATCCACTCATCAGCCTGCCAGGGAGACTCATCTTCCCTCCTTCCGCTAGGAGTGGATAGTCGAACACAACCTCTGGAGTGAATGGAAGGGAGAGCAGAGCTGGTGGCAGCAGCAGACACATGACCCTTGTGACATCCAGCTGTGGGGGGTATTCATATACAAATACCCCCATCTCTAACGAGAACCATCCTTGTCCTGTGAAATCTGCTGTATGGTAGACTGATGATGAAAAGCCTTTCAGAGCACAGCCAAAGAGCCCGAAAAACCCATAACAACCAAAAGCCTGAATTGTCTTTGCAAGCAAAGGACAAAATAAAATCATGAGATGCTAATAATTTGATTAAACCTGGCCCATATTTATTAATATGAATTCGGATCTGCAAAAAAGTGCCAGAGTAGGTACTCTAACATATGAGATAGGCAAATAGCCTGCTATAAGTAATGGGTAGATCAACCCTAGTCCCAGAAGAGTGGGGGGTCAGATGACCTCCCTTTTCCCAAAATCCAAATTTAGTTGTAGGGCAATCTTCATATCTCATGCCCTCCCAAACTTCAACAGCCTGAGCAGATGAGCAGGGTTAGTTAAAAAAAAGTTCCCAGTTCTCTGAGCAGCAACCATTGGGAATCACTACACATAAGTGCCTTAGCATGAGCATCAATCCCACCAGCTTTGACTCATCTGCACATAACCTGCCATCCATACTGTATGTGACCAAATTAACCTAACAGATTCAACCGAATTAATCCATTCACAATTCACCTGCAACCAACTGCACTAATCTATTTTACCTATGTATGGTCTACTTGTAAGAGCCTTGTGGCATAATGGTTAAACTGCAGTACTGCAGGGAAAAAAAAAACACCTCTGCTCATGATCTGTGTTTGATCTCAACAAATTCAGGTAGCTGGCTCAAGGTTGACTCAGCCTTCCACCCTTCTGAGGTTGGTAAACTGAATACTCAGCTGATTGGGGATGGAGGTGGTGAGCAATGTGTAGCCTTCACAATTGTAAAACACCCAGAGAATGCTTTAAGTGCTATGGGTGGTATATAAGCAGCACACTTTGTGTTGTTATGTCTGATCTCAGCCCTCCCCCCCCAAAAAAAATGCTTATTGGAAAAAGGTAGGGGGCAGGACTTAGCAGTGATCACGGGACCCACCTCCTGCTATGGTGTGTGACCACATGTCAATCTCTATGAACTTCCATGCTTCATTCTTCTTGGCCCCATTCACTGATTCAGGCATTAAAAATATTTACCATTGCTTCCAATGTGTCTCCTGCGCAGGAAAATTGTGTTTACCTGCCTTTCTGGGTAAGCAGAAGGAAGTCTGTTTCACAGAAACTATAGGTAGAATGAGTAATTACTCTCTTTCTGGACTATGGCAGTTTCAACATGTGCTTAGTTGCATACCTGTTTAATACCCTGTTCTGGTATTTTGGTTAATTCACAAAACAGTGGGTTTACAATTTTAATATCTATCCCCCCCCCCATACACACATACACACCACGTGAAAGACAATGTTATTCCACCCTATTTATTAGGGAAACATGACTTAGGTCAGCTTGCTTAAAAATGTGGACTGCACAGTGTATTTGGGCATTGCTAATTGAAGCCAGCGCTAGAACCGAAAGTGAGGAGTTTCAGCAAAGAGCTAATTGTATTGGCCGTTCTTTTCTTGGATGCTGTTCAGTTTGCTCAATTAGTTTATCACAAGTATCTCTCTGTGGACTCTTTCTATTTAAAGGAACTTAATGGTAAAACAATGAGCAATTCCAGGGGGAAGGAACACATAAAATGCCCCTCTAAGAGCCGCTCAGGCAGCTGAGCGATTTCCAATGTCAGTCAGAGATTTGCAGCTCATGAATATTCAGCCACTGGCTCCCCACTCCTTGGTGGCCTCTCCTGTTTTGCATGGCAGAGTTTTTATTTCCATGCAAACTCCACAGAAATCTTGCCCAAATGAAACCTCCCTCTGACTCCTATTTGAAAAGCATCTATAGAAATAGTAGTTGGGTTGGATCAAGTGCCAATGAGAACCACACCTAACCAACTTTACGCATAAGCAGTAGAGGTCTAGCATTCCTAATGATCAGTCTGAAAGCTGGAAAGATCACTTTTGCTCTTAGATATACAATATCCAGTTGCCTGATGGCTGAAGATTTATTTTAACAAAGAAAGCAGTGGAAATCCTGGACACCTTACAGAGTCCTATTAATCCACTGGGTCTTCTGGTTGAAGGAAAAACCTTTCAAATTTGGGTGAAATAAGAATAACAAGATATGAGCTTGCATCTCTCTCAGATTGGTGGTTTTAAATCCGTAACTGGAGGAGAAGCATCTATTTTTCCTGAACCAGAACCTTAACATTATGGCATAATTATAGAAATGGGTGGAGAAGAAAAAAGAGCAATGCAAAATTATTGGTATCCTTTTGAACATTTTGAGCAGAATTCTACTGGCCAAAATCCTATTGCTTAAAAGTAAATCTCACTAGAGGTTGATTCAGTAAGGGTTGGTGAGTAAGCTCTACCATGAGTACCATTAAATCTAGCTGTGACATATTTTAACATAGTAAATTGCAGTTAGAGTAGTCTCATTTCAATCAATGGAAGTTACAGATGACTTGATTCAGTGGGTCTACTCTAGTGCAGTTTATGGTACTAAGCAACAGGATTTTGACTGGTGTAAGGTTTGTGTAACATGCCATGACTAATTGTAGCTAAGATGCCAGAATGTATTTCAGTTGCATATTTTAATTCGGACAATTTGTGTATTGAATGCAATTGTATTCTATTAAACAGAACAATTGTGCAATACTACATAAATATTTTGTCCATTTTCTTTTGATTTTTCCAAGAGATGAGACCTCTTTTTTCAAAGAAGTATTTTACTTTTTTTACAAAACTTAACCATTCTTAAATCTCTTCTAGCTGCAACATTTTAGTCAAAACTCCATATTTTAAAATGAGGCCTTTTCAGTCACATTAGCACTGGTAAAGTGACACTTTAATAAGAACAGTCGCATGTGCCTTCCTAAGGATAGCAACAGTAATGATGCAATATGGAATCAGAGTTCAGCTGGGAATAAAACACTAGGTATCAGACAGAGGCAAAGATTTATGAGTAATGATGTCTTTCCTTGTTAGATGTTCAGCAGCTAAGTCTCCTGGGACATCTCTAGCTTTAAGCACCACTGGCAGATGATGAGTAGTTGTCCACGTTTTATTTGTTTGCAAAATCCATATCCTGAATTTTTTAGCCTATATAAGCATAGCATAAAATTTTGAGGCTATACAGATACAAATAGTGATCAAAATTGTTGTATACCACAAGTGTAATGCAAATTTATTAACTTTTGGAGATAAATTAGAACAAGTTAAGAAGTCAGCCCAAACTTTATTTGTGTTATGCCAAATTGTGCAATGATTGTCTACACTGACTACTTAACTTGCACCTGTTTACTACCTAAAATTGCACAGTGAGCATTATGTTTGTGGACATAATGATAATGGGATTTTGGCCGCTGTATGTGTACAAATACACATGTACACAGACACAGACACAGACACAGACACAGACACAGACACAGACACACACACACACACACACACACACACACATTACATGCAATTGGGACTGGATTATAGATGATCCATATGGCTGAGAGTAGGATATAAACACTGGTGTTACAGCAAATTTAAATGCAGTCTTATTAGCAGTGTCAACTATACTAGCATTAAAAACCTGATATATGATGGCATGATAAAATATGCACCTGATGCAAATACTTTCACAGACTTGTTTATCAAGAATTCAGAATCATTTATAAAACATGAAATTCTCTTCTAGAAGGGGAATTAGTTGTGCTTCACATGGCCATCTAAAGTTCACGCCCTTCTATATGTCTGTTAAGTCCAGAGTTCAACATGATCTCTTTCCATCACTGCAAATGAGGAAAGAATTATTTATTTGTTCTCCTCCATGGAAATATAGAGGAAAAAGTACATCCTGTCCCCACATATCAGACCTGAGAGCTAAAGCCTTCTGGAACAGGTAATGTCATTTTCTGATTATCCAGCATATGGACATTTCTCTTTGTTTATGAACATCTGATATGCAACTTTCTGGAGTACAGATGGGCACATTTGTTTATTGCTGCAACATGTGTTTGGCAGTTCAGTATCCCTCCTCTGGCAGGTGATCACTCGGAAGCAGCGTGCTGCTTCTGAGTGGGTGCCCACCGGAGGGTGTGGGATGCTGAACCACTGAACACTTGTTGCAGCAGTAAACAGACCAGGCCAAACCACCAAACTGGCAGTTCATGCTCATCTCTATCCTTGAGTACTTTGGAGCATCAACATTTTTCTTTGCTTTCTCCTTCCTCTTTTGGAAATTTCTTTTGAGACCTTTAGAAAGTGTGTGGCTTTTCAGAAGAGGTCTTAGAAACGTTTATATTGCAAGCCCGCAGCTGTTTTGTTGACAGACCACCCTTCCATCTCTTAAAGATTCAGACTGATCCCTCACATTTTACATTCCAAGCCTACTTTATTTTTTTGTTGCTCAATTTTTATCTTTCAGCAGAGAAAAATAAAACTGAGAACAGATTCTTCTTTCTCATTTTGCAGCCTCTATTAATCAGCTCTTTGATTTGCAATTGGGATGTACTTATTTTTCTTTGAGAAATTCCTATAGATTGCCTCCTTGCCTGCCTGCCGCCCCCTGTACTGCTGAGCATATACCAAATTTGCCTTTCTCTTGGTGCATTTTAAGAGATCTCTTATGACTTCCCTTTTTACACTCTCAAAACTGATTGAATCTGTGAACAATCACCCAACTTCCATTGTAGTCCCAGAGCAACTCTAACATCACCCAATTATAAATCTATTTTTTTTTCTTATTTGCATCCTACTTTTCAGCATGAACTAAGTTTCAGATATTATTTTGCAGATAACACAATGAATAGAAAAAATGCAAAATGAAAAGCATGTGAATATTTGTCTTTTTATGAGTGTTCTGATATACTTCCTTTGAGATCAGCAGTTTCATGCTATTCTGTATCTTAGGGTTCTTCCATCAGCATTTATATCTATGGGTTGAAATCCTATTCCTTTGTGTAGTAACTTGCACTAAAGTAGGCCCATTAAATCAGTGAGGATTTTGTGAGTCAACACTTTTGTATTTTCCTTTGATTCATATGGGTCTGCTCTTGTGACTTACTATACCAAAGTAAGTTACTGTTCGAGTAGGGCCATTGGAATTAATGGAACTTGCAGAGGAATTGACTCACCAAATTTCCATTGATTCAATGGGCCTACTCTAGTGAGGAAGAGAGCAGAGTATGTAAAATATATTGATCTTTTCCATTATGTTTCATTTTGTCACAACTATTATTGGGCATCAGTGTGAGGGATAGATTTGCACATAGAAAGGGCCCTATGGTACTGATGTTAGGGGCAGCTGGGCCTCTGTCTTTGAGGATCCCTTCACAGGAGAATAACAGTGCAAGCCCAGCGCAAGAGGGGTGCCTTTTCCCAAAACAAGAGGCAGTGGGTCTAAATAGCGATTTTATGTTGGAGGTGATATCCAGAGTTGAGCTGCCATTCTATTGTTATTGAGCAAGTGAGCTGTGAGGTGGTCACTGGAGGGTGATCGAATAAATCAATGGGGGGAGATCCAATCCTCATGCTGCACCAGTGGTAATCTACTGTATCCAACAAATGTGTAGCTTTTAATTTATCCATTTAGTCATAATGTATGGTATGGTTATTCCATAGTGAGGGGCGGCACACGCGATTGGCTGAACATGTTGCCTGAATCTGGAATGTTGTCTCAATAGTGGGAGAAATCCCTGTAAGATCCGTCTTTGATAGGGAACTTAAAAGAATAGAAATCACCTGCCAAGAAGAATCCCTGAGTTGCATCACTGATGTAAAAAAAATGAGGTGTAAAAATAGACTGGGTGCAAGCACTGATGTTGTTGATCTATCATACTAGAGTCATCATTTCAGCAAGAGAAGAAATTCTTCCTTCGTGCCAGAAAAGGTAATCTTCTGCAAAATATTATATGGACCATTGCAAAAGTGCCAAAAAAACATTGGACATTCTATTCAGTGGAAAAGAAATGAGGTTCGGCTTCAGTGGTTTTTATCTGAGTCTGCAGAGTTCCTGGAGAGGGACTAGAGCTCAGTGTTGGAGCACATGATTTGCCTATGGATGTCAGAGGTACAGACATGGGCATGTCTTGTTCAAAAGGACATGGTAACCGGGTAGGAAGTGATAATGGAAACTATCGGAGAATTACTCCCATTGAAATTAGCCAAACCTGGGCTAATAATTTGATCCAGTAAAACTATGTTTCATGAGTTCTTCGAGGAGCTGAGTAGGAAATTCTTTTTAACAGTGGCTCTTTAATTGGTAGGATGACACACTTCTCCAAACTGAACTTCAATGCCTTTTGTTATTTGTTCGAACCATTTTCAGCTTCTCACTTCTCTTTGCATTTTTGCACTAAGGAATCACTAATGTTGAGTTTGCAAAAACTTTCCAAATGCAGTGCAGATTTCTAGCTAATGCCTCCAGTAATAGTTTATCTGAGGATTAATCTACAGGTGCTAGTTAGATAACCTGAACCAACACTTGAAAGCAGCTATCTCCTGAGATTATAATGTTCTGCCCTATAATCAGAACAGGACAAATGTAATCCACTTTCCTGCCTTTCCTCTTAATTTTTAAAGGCAGAATTTGAAGGCCTTAAGTATAGAACACAGACAGACACACATAGATAAAACTAGCTGAAGTTATAACTTCACAACTGAATAGCAGTGGTTGTTATTTGCATTGTTTCATGCAACATTATCTGCTGTATGCATTTGCTATGCCATCTGTACTAACGCTTTAAATGTGAATCATGCAAACATGTTGATGGATTTCAGAGAAATTGACCATCTCTCCCTCTCCTTCTGGATAGCCTACCTGAGAGCATTGCATTGTGTACTCTCTAAGCAATAAATCCATTTCAGGTAAGGAAGACATTAAATACACCTGAAATAAATATACTCACTAAGTTGCTGGATTTTCAGTATGAACAGTTCATATATCTTATGCTCTCTATAGCTTTGAAACTGTGATGTACTTAAGGGATAGAAGCCAGGCACTTTGGGCCGATGACATTATTATTTATGCTATATGCAAGAGACCAATAAGATGTTAATGATTTGCCTTGAGCACTCTCACCAAACTCTGTCATGTCATGTGTCTTGGGATATTTCATTTATTTTCTCCAAAGATTAAAGCACATACACAGAGGTTTTAGAGAGTTCATTTTAAAGAAACTGTGCTTGTATGCTGTATTCTTTTGTACCCTTCATTCTTATAATGGAATGCTTAAAAATCTGCAAGTGGGTTCACGGACTTCTGTAAAGTCCCCCCCCCCTTTTTTTTCCCCAATCTACATGATTGGAGAAATTGTAGCCTGGAGTTTTATTTTTTCCTACCTGTTACTTTCTATTCCTACTGGAACTTGCCAAAATTGATTTGAAGTATCTCTTCATTCTTGACATCCCCTGCAGTCACTCTTTTTCTTTTTTTCTACCCTCCTTTCAAATGGCCTTTTCCCTCAAGTCAGACTGGAAACTATGAAAAAGCCCCGAACTGATTTCAGCAGGGAACTGCAGAGACATTTGGCCTTCATTGTCAATGCAAAACCTAAATTGAGTCACAGAAGCGGTATTTTACAATTACTTCAAAAAATAATTTCTTGTAAGACAAGGTTATTACGTGGAGAACATTGTTCTCCTTCCTCATATAACATTTTAAATACCAGAGGGAATCAAGTACAGCATTATAGTAACTACCCTGTCTCTTCTTTCCAAACCTGTCATTATTAGTGTGACATTTGTGATTGTAGTTTCTTAACAAAACTTTTTGGCTAAAATCATGTTGTTTAGCCAAATAAAATCTGTAACCTTCTGTCTGTTTCTTAACACCAGACAAGAAGTATTGAGGCATGCTCATGCACGCACCAAGCCAGCATGTGAGCATGCCCCCTATTATTATGATGTAGACTCTCTATTTACCAGCTAGGAACCAACTGAAAGTTATGTTGGAAAATTACCTACACATAAGATGCCTTTAAGAGGCTTTGGATGGGAGGGACCTTTCTGCACTGAGGTTAAGTCTCCAGTGACTGCTAGCTGGTTCCTCGGTATCTTAGAATTCTTTTTTCCGTCTTTTTCAGGGTTCAGTTAAGATTCTGTCAGTGTTAGCAATAGACAGTTAAATTGAAGTGTTCTGTAAGCGATGTAACCAGTCAGTTAGTCGCTAATTAAGCTGGTTAACCAGTTAAGCACAGTGATGTATCAAGTTAACGTTTTTACACAATAGGTTTGTTTCCTGCTTATTGTAAATTTAGATAAATTAGTAATGCCTGACAGAGATCTTGAAGGGGATTTAATTTATACAATAGATGTAAAAGTGATAATGTTTTTACGATAGTGGGATGGTGCCACATACCATGAATTTGGATAAAGATTTAGCTGAAAAGAGTTCATGGCACTGTCAAGATATGTGGGAGAAAAGGAGAAAAATGAGAGAGGGGGGGAGGGAGAGGGAGAGGGAGAGGGAGAGGGATTGTCTTGCTGCTACTTGTGACATTATTTCTCCTACATAAGATCAAACAACCCTTATCTTCAGCAGATCGAAGTGCCAGCTGATAGCGGACTTCTCAGCAGCTTCACTCTTGCCCTAAGGCTGCTGCTGTGCAGAGCCAAATGAACCACTCTGCATCATAAGCTGTTTCTACAGGAAAAACAATGGGCAGCAGTAGGAGGACCACCCTAGTGCCATGAGGTTCATTAATGGAAAAAGCAGAAGATTTTTTGTTGGATGTTGACAATCTCCAGGATCTCAGTGATGTGGAGGATTTGTTCTCCCATTGAACATCTTCTGTTAGAGTTAAGTCTTGAACATGAGACAGTGTCATCTATAGTATTTCTTGGACCACAATATGGAGGAAGCAGCAGCAAAAGCACAATTGCCACCGTTACCAGCTGCCCCTTCTGATGTTTTCTTCCTGCACTGTTGGAGGAGACCCAAGGATTTATTAGTGGGACTTCTGGGTTGCCTTACAAGAAAAAAAATGATAGTTGGGACTTTTTCAAATATAATGTCGATTTCAGATACGACTTTTTTCTGCCCTGCAGCAACAATCTGAGCAGGTAACCAACAGAGCCACTATGCTACCATCAATCTGTTCCACTACTTGGGTAAACACCACTACAGTAATTCTAGAAGCACATGGCAAGAGCCAAGCTAAGGAAAATATAGGGGCATAATAAGCTGCTTTCTGATGCTACCAGAGCTCACCAGTTGCACTGTTAAGGCATTTCTGTTAGATGACCTGCTGGAGTCTTTGAGATTCAAGAATGTGATGTAGTTTCTGGTTCCGTGTTACAACAATACAATCTGCTGTTCTGTATCAGTCTCAGCAGGACTGCGGTTGCCTTCCTTTGCGTGCAGGGAGAAAGCATTATCATAACGGCAGAGGTTGCAGAGACCTGCAGTTCATCTCTAATATTTAGACCACAGCCTTTCATATCTGTCAGTCTCTCACTCTGAAGGGAGGATCATGTGGAGACAAGAGCTAGCACTATTGAGATTGTGAAGATAGGGTGTAGATGGGTCCTTCTGGATCATGGCTCAATCTCATATCATGGCAGAAATCAAGGCAAATCAACCTGGTGATCAAAAACGTTCTAGCAGAAAGAGCAGATCACCTGAAGTTGTATGCATTACATCTGTGGTTCTGTAGAAAGAGAGTAGGTTAGTGAGTACCAGCTGCATCACTGTCTATCCTGTCGTCAGTATGAGGGATGATGTGATGGTTGCCCCATGTCACTCCCGTCACTCACAGCAGGGTTCTCATTTGCATGAGCCTATGAGAGGAGTGGAGGGGCGGAGTCAGCAGATATTAGAAGGTGCGTAAGAGAGAAATGGAAAGAACAGAAAGGGAGAGAAGATGGAGAGAGAGAGAGAGAGAGAGAGAGAGAAGAAATAATAATAAAGATAAGCTGGTCAGGATAAATAGACAGAGCATGTGGTGAAGGTGGCAAAATATATGATATTTGAATAATTATATTGTATGCATTGAATAAAGAACATCTGTGATTATAATTAAAGTTAATACCTTTCAATAAATCAGTTCTGTTGGCATCAACCCTTTGTTTGAGGAAACAAGCAGGGGTTATGTGGGAAAATGTCACATATGTTTTGAGCTAGGGGGCCCAAAAAGTTGCATGTCAATATATTGCTGTCTGTACACTGATTGATTTGTCAGTCCAGCTGGTGTTCAAAGAGAGAGGGTGTTATCCATGGCATGAAATGTTGCAACACTCTACTGCAGTTGCCTTTGAACAGTACAGAAACTTGCCTCCTGCTTTCATGGGCTTTTCCTTGGAAGTAGATACTTTAAAGCAAAGAAGATATTTGCAACAAAGTTCTGGGATGAAGACTTCAGAGAACAGAAAAATTATTGCAGGGTGGGAAGACTGTGATTTTAAAAAAATCTTGTAGAATAAGTGTTTACTGAACATATTTAGCATTTGCCTGGATATTTTTCATTCTCTTGGCACAAAACCCCATGTGATGATGCATATTTAATTTATTCAAGTAAAGCATCTGTGATGTTTTCTCCTTCCTTAGCTATATAATTATTCACAGAAGTATTGGTAGAGGAATCTTCCAAAGTATTGTAGATGATGGATTCGATCTCAAGAAAAAGTTAACTTAAGTTTGCAGAAGGCAAGTTCCCCTAAGATCTTCCACCCCATGAATATTTTCCCCTTCCAAAGCATTGGGATGCATATAGAGACATATCAGATGGGCATTACTAGTTCATCTTGGGATATTCTCAAACAACGGTACTCTGCAAATACTGGCTACCTACACAATGCATGATGAGTCTGTCTCTGTTTCTGCAGCTCCATATGGATGTGGTGAATGGAAGTCTGGGTTTAAGTGTGTTATATACTGTTATATACTAGAGGTCTGCATTTATCACACAGCTTAGTTTAGACAATGACTTGGTGATTCAGAAAACAGTTCAGTTTGGCACAGAGGGGAAAAAACATAATCTAATTTCTGAAATCCAAAGCTCTGCATCTTTCCATTGACCAACATCAACTATCAACAAACAACTGTAACTGTTTCAGTTTTGACAAAAATAGATCAAGCATGCAGATATGTAAACAAGTGACAGATAAAGAGACGGAAACAGTTTTGTGCAAGAGAATCCCTTTTAAAATGAGGATTTTAAGAGATTGATTCTTTTACCTCCCCTGATTTCTTTACGGGCTGGAGGGCAATCAATCTGTAAAAAACAAAACTCATATAGATGCCCTTACAGAAGATGCAGACAAAAATTCAAAAGGTTAGGTTCAGGTAAAATTGGGTATTTCTACTCAATTCACAGCACAAGGCAACCGAAAATGAGACCTTCAAGTGTATCACAAATAGCATGCTGACAGGAGAGTCCGCACCCCCGGCCTTCCAACAAAACATTAAGAATTTAAGATATGCAGATGGAACCATTTTACTGGCAGAAAGCAGCAGTGACCTGGATTTTAATGAAAGTGAAAGAAGGAAGTGCCAAAGCAGGACTGCATCTGAACACGATGAAGAAGAAAAAATGACTGCAGAAGAACTACACAACTTCAATGCTAACAATGAAGAAACCGAAATAGTGAAAGATTTTGTGTACCTTGGTTCAATCACCAGTCCAAACGGAGACTGCAGCCAAAAAAATCAGAAGATTAGCAATGAAGGAATTAAAAAATAATCCAGTGGCACTGGAGACTGAAACCAAGATCATCCACACTCTTGCATTCCTGATCACCAAGTAGAGGTGTGAAAGCTGGACAGTAAAGAAAGGTGAAAAGGGAACAATGATTTGTTTGAAATATAGTGTTGGAGGAAAGCTTTGTAGTTAACCTTGGACTTCCAAAAAGGTGAACAAGTGGGTCCAAGGTCAAATTAAGCCTGAACTCTAATTAGAGACAAAAATAATGAAACTGAGGCTGTTTTCTTTGGGGCATATAATGTGAAGGCAGGATTCTTGGGAAAATGCAGTACAAATGCTGGGAAAGGCGGAAAGCAACAGGAAAAAGAGGAAGACCAAATATGAGTTGGAGTGACTTCCCAAAGGAAGCCACAGGTTTGAGTTTACAAGAGGTGAGCAGGGCTGTTCAGACAGAACATTTATTTATTTATTTATTTATTTATTTATTTATTTATTCATTCATTCATTCATTCATTCATTCATTCATTCATTCATTCATTCATTTACAAGATTTTTTTTAGCCACACCATTACTAGTGGCCCCTGAGCAGCGTACAACAATATTAAAACTTTAAAAACATGTCGGCGATCTCTCATGCCTAGGTCTGCCATTAGTCAGAGGTGGCAGCAGATAACAACATCTATTATTTCATGTATTATGTTTTATAACAGCATAATTTGAGCACTGAAAGATAATATTTTGAGAGGCTTAATTAGATTGCACTATCTCTGACCACTGACCGCAGAAGTGCTCTGTGAATGAATCAGTGGCTATGGTCCATTGAGTGTCTTCCCATCTTGTTTTAAATTAAAAACAAGGCTCCTGTTTTTATTGAAAACAGAACACTTGCTACTATGCTTTCAATTTTCTGTTCTGTAAAGAAGCAAAAGACATCTAGTTTGATGAAAATAACTTTGGATTGTGCTCTAGTGACTGCTATAGCCTTCTGTTTTCTTAATTATATTCCCAGTCCTAGTGTTCCTTAATACCTCATTGTTATGCTCACATAGGTCATTGCTAATGACAGTATTCAGAAGCTGATTTGGAGTTTTATTAAAAGTTCCAGTGTAAAATGGAATTCTCATGGAAATAGGGGAAGCCACACTAAATAAGTAATTGAAATTTGCATATTATTGGGAGGTGTATGTCATGAAAGGGTAGCTTATAATGAGATTTATTTCACAGGGAAAACATTTTTTGTATGCTGATTCAATTAGTTTTGAAAACTTGCAGTGCTGCACCAGAGGTGCTTATGTGCTGCAATTTGCTTTCTAGCCGGTAAATTCCCTGCATGTGCACACTGTAAAGTCATACTGCTCAAATGAAAACATGATGTGGGTGGATGCCTCTAAAGAGATAATGGAGATTCAAGTTGGCCTTTAATATTTGCTGTGCTACAACACCATAATGTAATGACTATTTACTCTTACTTCAGATAATCTTAACTCTTTCTTCTGCATTGGTTTCTAGTATCTCAGCATTTTCTGTGCATATATGCTACAAGGTTTATGAGTCTCTAAAGAGGGCTGAGTTGACATGTCCCAGGATTCTGAAATGAGAAAATATTTCTCATTGCCAGATTCAAATTTTGACTCTGAAATTTAGTTCCAGTAACTGAAATTTTGCAGTCTTATTGTCATCAGTATGAAGCAGAATATTTGCAAGGAATTACAAATGCCAATTCAGCATCTTGTTGTCAGCTTTTTTTAATGATTGTGGAATTCAAAACAGCAGGTGCTAGTATTGATTTGAAGCTGGTACTAATTTACTTTAACTAGGAATGTCTTAATAATCTACTATGTTCAATCACTAATTGCTTTTCAGCTGAAGGCAGATTCTCCTTAAGACCTTATTTCCATGTTATTTAATTTCCAAAATAAGACAAACTTATGTAGATTTAGGTATAGGCACAGATATACTGTATGTGTAAGCATATGTTTATGTCCAGCTGGATGAGCAAATTCTTATCCATATAGGGCAGTGGTTCCCTACTTTGGGTCCTCAGATGCTCCTGGACTAAAACTCCCAGAAGCCTTCACCGTTAACTGTGCTGTACAAGATTTCTGGGAGTTATAGTCCAAGAACATCTGGGAATCTAAGGTTGGGAACCACTGATCTAGGCAATCAACTGTGTAGCATCTTGCAAAAGATTGAATGATATGTGTAGACAGCAGTGGTAAAACAGGTGTGTTCCCTGCCACTGAACAAATAAGGACAAGAGAAAAGTCTCTGGGGTCAAGCCTGTTAAACAAAGTGGCTGAACAGTGGTCTGGCAGCATAGGACATAAGCAGTTATGAATGACACACAAACATTTTGCAGAACCAAAATGTGTGTTCTTAATGAATGAACCAGGAAGAATTATTGCTTCAGATAAGTTGTCACCTGGGTTGATCATAGACAGGGTAGAGTTTCTTGTTCAGGCATTTAGCATTTGCTGCTGTTTGTTTGTTTGTTTGTTTGTTTGTTTGTTTGTTTGTTTGTTTGTTTGTTTGTTTGTTTGTTTGTTTGTTTGTTTGTTTGTTTGTTTGTTTGTTTGTTTGTTTGTTCGTTCGTTCGTTCGTTCGTTCGTTCGTTCGTTCGTTCGTTCGTTCGTTCGTTCTTTCTTTCTTTCTTTCCTTCTTTCTTTCTTTCTTTCTTTCTTTCTTCCGGTTTGCTGGCATGTGACAGACAAGATGATCATTGAATTGGTGGTTTTCATCAATGTGGCCATCACTGTGGCAATTGACATAACACAGGGGGTGCTATAATGACTTGCTTTCAGTAACTTACACATCATCAGGAAACATGTACTTGGGATCACTGATTACTCTTCTTTAATTAAAATTATGCTAAACATCTATACCAGACAAAAAGTCCATATACTATATATTTCTATATATTTTAAAGTGCCCTTCAAAACAATTCTACGTATTTCCCTCCAGGAAGCAATTCTGTGAATCAAACAGACAGCCTGTATGCAAGATATATGCCAATAATAATAATAATAATAATAATAATAATAATAATAATAATAATAATAATAATAATAATAATGATGATGATGATGATGATGATGATGATGATGATGATGATGATGATGATGATGATGACAGCCTGTATGCAAGATAGAAACACTCTAAGTTAAGCCTCACAACTTTAATGAAACAACACAACTCTTTATGTGCTCTTGGTGAGATATACTATGCAGTGTTCTTCTCGATAGCTTTTTTCCCCACAAAGATGGGGATAAACAAATCAGTCAGTTTTGCTGGTCAATGTAAAGCTTAATGTAAAGCAAGACGCATTACATACATACATACATACATACATACATACATACATACATACATACATACATACATACATACGCACAGAGAATGACACTCACATACATACAGAGAGAGAACATACATGAATATTACTGAAATCTGAATTCATTTACACATGCAGTTCTTCCTCTCTAAAAGTAATAGCATTTAATCAGTACTGATGAGTATGAAAAACCATTTACAGTGGTGCCTCGCTTAGCGATCCCTCCACATAGCGAAAAAAATCGCTTAGCGACGGGGTTTAAGCGATTGCAAAAGCGATCGCTTAGCGATGGTCCCTATGGGGAAAAATTCACTTTGCGATGATCACGGGGAAGCGATCATCGCAAAGCCCCCATATTCGGCCAGCTGATTGGCAGTTTCAAAATGGCCACCCGCTGTGTTGCCTCGCTTTAGAGGCACCGAAAATGGCCGCCCCTATGGAGGAATTTAGCTTAAGGTTAGTTTTTAAGTCCATAGGAACGCATTAATGGCATTTTAATGCGTTTCTATGGGCTTTTTAAATCCATATAGCGCTGAAATCGCTTAGCAATGTTTTTTCCTGCACAGATTAACGTCGCTAAGTGAGGCACCACTGTATATTGGTATAGAGGCTGACTATATTGGCTGTTTAGCCCACTGTTTGAAGTACTGAAGGGATGGGCTGGTGCACTCTTAAAAAGCTGATGAGACAATGTATTTGCTAGATTGCATCAGTTTATCCCCTGAGCATTCCTCCCTGCACCTTTCTGGCCCCTGTCAAAGGACTTTTCTAGTACAGGAAAGATCTCTCTGGTTTCGATTGGTTCCAGCTCATGTGATCTCTGGAATTGATCCAAAGTAAGCCTTCCAGTTTGAATTTGCAAATGTTGTGAAGTGGCTTAAGAAGCTACTCACTTTGATAAATTAATTACTTCCCCTGCTCAGCAGAGGGCAGAAGGAGTGAAATTTTTTTTGACTGTAAATAGACCATGTGTTACAGTAGTTATTAAAAATAATTAAAACAAATCTTTTCTTTGCCTTGTCTTAAAGCGTTGGTCAGGAAACTGCCTGCAGTTGAATCCACCCTGGCCTTTTCAGAGGATAAAAAAATCTTTATAGCTGATGTAGCATATCAGCAATAGTCTGCATACAGTAAAAATACTTTTCCCCCCGCTTCCTCTGCTGTGAACGAGAAGTGATTAATTTGCTAATATCTTGAAGTGTCTCTTTTATAAGACCACTTCAAGATATTGGCAGAAGCCATTTTCATGTGAATGGTCAGGTCTGATTAGATTGTGCTAGTTAAGCTCGACCATTCCAGAAAAGCCCATACTAGCTTGCCCGTTGCTGCTAATGTAACTGCACTCATATTAAATAATTTTATTGGCATGTTTCTGCAGTACAAAACTATAGATTTGTTGCAAAAAGTTACCACCTAAAATAATACTTTCAAAGTGGTAGGATCTCTTCAAGACAAGCAAGCAATATAAAAGTTCTAAGAAAGCAGGCTTGTTGAGCAAGATATAAGGTATCTGAAAATAATGTTTACCCTAATCTAGTAAATCATATACAGTTATAGAAACCTGTGAAATACTTCATTCTACCTGCAACATTGGGCATTTCTTTCCACTCTGACAAACATCCTGTTTTATATAGAGTACTTTTATACACAAATCGAGGTCAAGGGTCAATAACTTCCTCCTCACAGCAAGCTTTGAACTCAAGTCCAGCACTTTCCATTATGACACACACTCGTGTCCTATCTCTGAAATCCTTATAAAAGTGAAAACAGTTATTTAAATCTTTAATTACTTTAGCCTACTTATTTTGTTGAACACCTTTCCATATGCCATCTTTCAGCTAACTTTGATCCATGATTTTATGAGGAAAACTTATTACAGGTGTTACAGGTAAAGAGCAGAGAACTATAATAGGGTTCTGATACAGGAGAAGCCTGTCAAGAAAATAACCTAGTTGTTTTATTAAACATGTTTTGTTATGCTATGTAGAAAATAGATTTTAATAACAGATCAATCTTCTGCTCAAATAGGTCAACATTCTACTTCATTTAACTCTTTGTGAAATTCACAGCATTAGTGTTACCTGAATTATAAATGATCCAGTGAGATAGCTGGTATTCTAAGACAAAGTCTTGGCACTCTTGAACACACAGGTCTTTCTAACAGTGCTTCACATCTGAAGAACTGTATGGAAATCTTTAATGTTCAAATGTGTTGTGCTTTCAACAGTTCCCAATCCTGTCTTGCCTCAAGAGGAGCATCTTCGACAATTTAAAGATACTATGAGTTCACAGGAGCAAGCTCCTTTTTAACAGAGTGACAGTCAGACTGCTCTAACCTTCTGGAGAGGAAAGAAATCCTAAGAAAATCCTTAAAGTTTCCTTTTCCTTTTGTTTCTTTTTCCTCTCTCTCTCTTCTCTCTTTTGGACAGGCCTCAAGCATGCCAGTCTGATAAAATCTGGGAAAGGATGTGTCAGATGGAGATGAGTCAGACCAGCGATCTGAAACCCCCCCCCCCACTTTGTCAGGGCAGAGAATGACATCTTTCGAAATGCTAAACTCTTGTATTTCCCAAATTGGCCATTCTGCACCACTGACCTTGTAAAAGGTTAGACCGTGGCTAATATTTCTGTGGCGTTTTCTTGGGAATTGTCAGAGTATATCCAAAGACCTGATGGCCTCACCCATTCAAAGCTTCTGACACCACACCAGTCGGTGAAGATCTGACATATATGTTAGCAATTTGACTTCACCTTTTCAACCAGGAAGAGATTCATTATTTTGCCAAAGTATAGTGCTGTCAGTGCCCAGGCTGGCCCTACTTTGGGCAATGTAGAAAGACATTCAGAAGCAGTGCATTTCAGAGCACTGTGGAGAAGCAGTGTTCAGAGTTTTTCCCTTCAAAATGTTTGAAACCATGAGTTGTAAGACTTAAGACTGTAGTTATTGTTCTTTGCAGATAATGGCTTTCATTTATATCACTTGTGTTCATCTTTTTTACTCATACCAATCATCCTAGAATGTTAACTGAAAGGATGCAGCAGCTACCTTGCATAATAGCCAGTTATTGTGGTGATCAAACCGCAATACACTATGGATAATGAACAGAACCACATCAGAGTTATTTGTGAGAATGGGAGGGAAAAGACCACAATCTTTCTACAGACTGATGTGGGGTGTGTGTGTGTGTGTGTGTGTGTAAATATTTTCCCAATGTAAGTTTTACAGTCTGACATTTTTCCTCATAAACTATTTAATTAATAATTAGATTTATATTTTATTTTCCAAAAAAAAAACTGTGCCACTGCAACATTCAGTTTCAATTTGTCTGAGACACAAGGATACTGAAGAAGGACAACGGTAGTGGCAAATCATGCACTGAGACTGAGAGAGACAGACAAAGAATGACAAAATGAAACAAAATTTTGGAAGAGTTAACACCAAGATAGCATTTAGAATTGTGTCTTCTAATTTTGGATGGATGAAGGAGAAAGTCTTATAGATTATTATTTCATTTCTTCAAAGAGACACTACTGGCTACTTCCTGCTGTTATTTAGTGTCATCCCTCACAGTGCTGTCCTTAACAAAAAAGAAGACACAAGGAACAGTTTCCTTTGGATTTCAGTTGGATTATTTCACCCTAGTAAGTAATTTGCAAATTACTATTTTCGTGCATTCTGCTAAATGTACATTTTTAATTCATGTTGTTTTTAATTATCTGTATCTATAGCTACATGGTTGCCTGCCCAGTGATCCATTGATAATGTTTACTTTTAAATATAAAAGGCAAAGTTGAATAATTCAAGATACCAGAAAGGTCAAAGCAATAATTACCACTCTGAACTGTAACAATAGCTAAAGTGGGTGGTTTTGTTTGGATGTTCATTTGTTTTGTTGTATCAGGTCAATTCTGAATGTTGGGTGACTCTCCTTGGGGTCTTCTAGGCAGAAAGTAGAAGTTTTCACCAATCCCTTCTTCTAGGGGTACCTTGAGACTGTACAACTGGTCCAAAGGCCAAAGAGGGTGGTTCTTCTCCCAGAAGGCACAAGAAAGAATTAAACTTCCAGCCCCCCTAGCTCACTGAGCCATCCATCCAGCTAGTTAAAATGTAGACTTAACCCAATCCTTCTGGTGTTCTAGTAAACAGAACTCCCCCTTTCTCCATGTGCTAGCTTAATCAGTTTGCTTTTTTAATGTAATGCAGAAATAAAAGAACATAACAATAACAAATTAAAGAGGAAGTATATCAAGGCAGGGAATTGATGAGGGTGACTGTAGCGGGCCACTCTGAAGCCTCTGCCAACTTAGGCCTCCAGGAGTGCTCACTACTCTTCTTCAACTGCTGCCACCAATTATAATCAATATTCAAAAAGGACAAGTGTTTCTTCCAAACAAAACTTTTTTTTTGGAATAACAAAATTAAATAAGTAAATCACAGGTAGTAAATCCAGTTGTAAATCACTGTTTCTCATTCATTATAGCACACACAGACTTTTCCTCACTGACTATTTTGGCTCACAGGCCTACTAACATGCTAATCACTAACTCTCAATCTCTCAATCTATCCATCTCTCCATCTCTTTTTCTTTCACACCTCACACACCCCCTTTTATATTTCAGCTCCTCCCCCTTCTGCACCACCCTCCGTCCCCTCATTGGCTGATGTTCCACTGCCCGGCTGTGATGGACAGGTGAGAGCAGGGCTGTATGCTACAGTGACCCTGGACAGTAACACAAGTATCTTCAATGCATCTTTGTTCTTCTAACCTGTTTTCTTGTGGATTTCATTTTGACCTGCTCGTTCCCATGAATGGTTTCATTTGAGAAAATGAATTTAAAAGTAGCACTTTTACATTTCAGATTTCCCCAGTCTGTGCAGAGAGGGAGGGACGGAGGGAGGGAGAGAGAGAGGGCAAAGACATAAAAGACCCTTGGCAGACTTACACAGTTGCGTCCTTTTATGTTGTGACCACCCAGGTTTAAGGCAAAGCTTGATGGAGATTGAACACTGTGGTGAAAAATGATTGTTCAAGCCAATGGGAGTTTCCCTCTGAAACAGAAGTGTTTCTCAAGGGGAAAACAGTCTATTCCTATTGGTTTTGGATTGCCCCTTTCCACGGCGCAAAAGAGGATATTTCAAACCTCCCTCCATATATGGTGCACTTGCCTGTCTCACAAGGGTTGGCTGCAGCCATTCTAAGGACAGCAAACCCTAGTGAAATGAAGAGAAAGATCATAATGATCCCATAATACTATGTTTTCAACTGTTACAGTGGCTGCAGTAGCTACTTTAAAACAGCAAAGCTTGGAATGTTATATTTAAACAGTAATTTATTGTTCATTCCTTTTTCAAAGAAATTCATTGCTTGTACCTGAGAATCCTCTATACGTAGAAAATCCTGGAAAGAATCTCTGCAGGTCAGAACTGACTTGACAGCACATAATTATTATTATTACAGCTGTTACTAGAGGCTTACCTTGTTGTTAACTTACAGTTTTAATATTTTAAAATGCGTTTAAAATACAAACATGGTAAGAAATCTTTCCAAATAATGTTCATATGCAACAGTTCAGGAGCAAGAAGTGAGTGCTATGCATTAATGCCCCCTTCCATTAATGATATGATACTTAATGTTACTTTTAAAAGATAACGGCATTAGTAACATTGTCATACAAGAAATAACTCTTGACAGAGAACATTTTTACCTGTAATGCTTTATTTGATGGAAGAGCCAAACAGCAAACTAGTGCACTGCCCTGATGGGGTGATATAGGAATGAAATGAATATTTTTTTTTAAAAAAAACAACAACAACACCTTGCAGCTTTTTTCAGTACTTTCTCTTTGCCTGGATGAGCTGAAGAACAGTAGTCTGCCTCACAGTGTGACCCATTTATTCCCACTCTTGCCCAGAGAAAGTGTGGGTTGTACTGTCAATGAATCAAAAAAAATTTGTCCAGTACAGCTGTCACCTGAGGGAACATCAACATGGGGAACCCAATTATGGGGATGTAGGTGGCAAACTAAATTAAAACAGTGTCCCAGTTTCAGCTCTGCAGCAGTAAACCCACATGGCATGGAGTAAATCTCAAGAGCCTCTTAAAGTGCGCACATATGTGTATGTGTGGGGGGGATAGTAATCTACAGTGGTGCCTCACTTAACGAGTGCCTCGTTTAACGACGAATCTGCATAGCGATGGATTTTTTGTGATCGTTTTTGCAATCGCATAATGATGTTTTTAATGGTAAAAAATTGCTTTGCGATGATCGGCAAGCTGTTTTGCTTACCAATTTTCGCATAGCAATGTTTTAAAAACAGCTGATCGACAGTTCCAAAATGGCAGCCGGAAAAAAACGGCCACCCGCAGTGTTTTCGCGCAGTTTCCTCGCATACTGGGCAGCGAAAATGGCAGCCGTATGGAGGATTTTCGCAGAACGGTGAGTTTTAAGCCCATAGGAATGCATTAAACAGGGTTTAATGCATTCCTATGGGCTTTTTCTTTTCAC
Organism: Pogona vitticeps; assembly: GCF_051106095.1. Classification (NCBI taxonomy): domain Eukaryota; kingdom Metazoa; phylum Chordata; class Lepidosauria; order Squamata; family Agamidae; genus Pogona; species Pogona vitticeps. Next base: position 36,126,038 of record NC_135787.1, read on the forward strand.
ATAGCGACAAATCTGGATAGTGACAATTTTTCCCGAACGGATTATCATCGCTATGCAGGGCACCACTGTATTTTTAAAAAAATGTTTTAAGTCAAAGGTTCCCGGACTGTGAGCTGCGCATCGTGGGAAAAGGGATGGAAGGCTATAGAGGAGCTGTTCATAGTTCTATGTGTAACAGGAACAGGAAGTAGAGGCTGTGTGCCTGCCATTCCTTTCCCCATCTCTATGGTTCTCCAGAGGAAGTTCTTGCTGGATAGCCTCAGGAGTTTCCTGTATCAGGACCTGGAAGGAGACCTGGGGATATTTTTTTTGGGGGGGGAGGAGATGTGATGTCTGGAGAGGGTCAAGATCCTGTTCTTGGTGGGAGAAAGAGAGAGAGCCCTGAAGGTCCCTCCAAACAAGGGGAGCCATGGCCAGTGGTCAGAAAATGAAGAGAACCACAAGGCCAATTTTTTTGGGAACCACCATTTTAAAGTACATCTGTTTCTATGTGACATAAATGTGTGAGTTTGAAATATATATAGTATCAGTACATGTGAGCTGAATGCAAGAGATGCAGAATGACTGGGCTTAGAAAAATATGGCCCAAGGAAACATGAATACAGTACTCTAAGGATCCCAGAGTACCCACTAGTCAATTCCTATTTCACAAAAAGGCATTTCATGAAGATTTGTGTTTAAATGGCAAATTCAGCCCTGATCCAGTTTGCCATTTTGAGGGTCTGGGACTTGCAAAATCAGGAGACAAGCCTCCAAGGTCTAAGGGGGGGGGGGAGATCCCTGGAATATTAAACTTGCCCCACTCCTCACTAGAAAATGAGGATAATCTGTACAAATTATGCACACCTTGGTGGATTTTAAATTTTGGAAAGTGTCCATAGTCTGTGAAAGATTCTAGAGAACATTTAGAAAATTCAACCATCAAACGGCCATTCAACACATTGCTACTCACTATGCATCTTTTCCCTGTTTGGACATTCACAAAGTCATCTGTTTAAATTAAAACTGACATTGACCAACATGCCTCAGAGGGGGATATATAATAAGACACACACTTTCCTGTGTATCATCCCAGCTCATAGACAAGCTCTGTGATGCCAAATGAATGTGCACAATGGCCATTCCCCCCCCCCCGCTCATTCTTCATTTGACTCGCATTAACCCCAACGTATATATGGATTCTTTTTGGAACAAGGTCTTTGAACTGTTTCTCTGAAATCCTATCTAAATCTGGCAGCAAACGACCATCATTATAGAATAGAAATGGAGGTGTGACAGCACCCTAGGCAAACTACCAAGTGCATGTAAAGGTCAGCTAGCAGATGAAAGGGGAGTGTAAGAATTAAATGAAAAGAGGAAAATGCCAGGGTTATGCTGACGTTTTCATTAAGAAAATCATCGAATACATGTAACAAGGCTGACATTTACTTATACAGTAGTAGAAATCACAGTTCTGTGTGTACTCTTTCCTTTTCTGTTTAGTCAGCATGTTGTAGAAATGGCTCAATATTGCCACAAACTCTTGGAAGAGGGAAAGAAAATGTAGAAGCACAAAGTATCAAATTAACTCTTTAGCTTTCCTCAAAAAGTGGTACTGAGGAAACCTCTTTCTATGAATACTTCTTATGATTGAGTTCATTTGAAAGTTGTGGCAGCTCCTCAGCTTTGGCGGGAAATAATGACTGAGACTTGTCCTTACTGTTTACAACTTTGACTTTATTAACCCTCAGTGTTTCAACAACCACCGCAATCAGATCATAATAAGACAAATCAGGCAAAGGTCCATAACTAGATGAGAATAGTTCTTCTTGAAAATTAGGGTAACTCACTGAGGGGCTGGACCGAAACTCTCCTGATCTGTGTGATTCCGCAGAGGGGCACTCTGAACTGCGCAAATGGTGTCGCAACATAGGTGTCAAGCCCATTCTCCCTTTTTCAGTGACTTGTTGCACATCTGATCCGGCTGGATCACCTTCCTTCCATTTCCCTGTCCCCATGAGAAAACAATCACTTCAAATGTCGTCTCTCCTTCTCTTTTCACCTCTGGGTCTGGTAACAACCCACCAACCTTTAGGATAGGAAAGTCTTTCAAAAGACCACGCATCCTCCCATACTTTCAATCTACTCCTTCATTCTCAAATCTACTTCCTAATCTCCTCTCTCCTTGATCTTTTATACTTTCCTCCCATACTGACGTTTTTAGCTCCTCCCCTTTTCCTCCCTCTCCTTCTACCAGAAAGACCTCTAGCTTCCCTTTCTCCTCCTCTGGTGTCTCTATGGGTGAGGATGGTTCACTTTCCTCCTCCTTTCCTTCACACTTCTATATTACGATGGACATTACTCCACAACTTGTGTTCTACATAAGTGGTTCTCTGACCACTTGGAATGACACAAGAGCAGCTTAGGTGGGACAGAGGGTTTTTCCTGGTAATTTTGTCTCATTCACTCTCAGTTTCCTCCTGCAAGAGTGACATGTCATATCCTACCAACTGCACCTGTCACAGGTTATCCATTTGCAACATTTTGGTTTGTTAATTATACACTCAGTGCTTCTTCCACTATTCCCCCAGCTTACTATAAATTAGACATGTGCACTCATCCAGACCTGATCCATGTCCAAATAAAGGTACACACACAGGTGCCCAAGCCATCATGTGTCCTTTGGCAACACTCTGACTGATCTTTATCCAGGTCTATTGATGATATTAGCATTTCTGGATCTCCATTCCCATGAATAGGGAAACACAAAGGGCTCTGACTTGGGCTGGTAATGTAGATATATAGCTCCACCAATTTCAGGAAAGTGGTTGAACTTAAATAGAAAGAAAGAAACAACAAGAGTCTACCTACAGCCACCTTTCTGACAGTGACAAAAAAGCCAAGAGGCAACAAGTGAAAAGAAATAGAAAGACAGATGGAGAACAGAAAGACAGAGCCTAGCATATTGATTCTGACCTAGCCAGCTAGAGATGGACACAAACCACAGTTCAGTGTGTTGGTGCACAAGTTTTCCACAAGCCCCTTGACTTCCCTTCCTTGCCTCCTCTGACAGGAAGCCACTCAGTGGCAGCATCCCAGTCTTCTCTGCCCCACCTCCTCCTCTGAGTGTGTGTCCACGGGAGTAGGCCCTTGAGCAGTAGGGTGGTAAATCTGGGTTGCCCACAGAAGACCTGTGCTGCTGACAGGCCAAACTGCTAAACCGTGATTTGTGTCCTTCTCAGTAACCACTCAAAGCCCATTCAAGAAGAATGCAGGCATTCATCCAGAATGCCACACAATCAATATTACTATTCTAAAGTTTCACAAAATGAGCAAATAAGGGGGGGAAATTGAGAACACCAATCCAAGCTAGCAATTACTATACAAGTCTTTCACTTTGTCCAACAGCTACACAGGTTGATAGTAGCTATGATAATAGTTATGAAGCTTTGCATGGTTGGTTGTGGAGCTACAAAACAGCCACAGTGCCAGAGGACTGGGGACATGGCAGGCCAATCTTTAAAAAGGAAAAAGAGGGGACCTGGGAAACTACCTGCTATTCAGTCTAACATCTGTTCCAGGGAAGATGGTGGAAAGCCTTATACAAGATAAAATCTTAAAATGCATAGAAGAACAAGAATTGCTGAGGGGAAATCAGCATGGCTTCTGTAAGGGTAAGTCTTGCCTCACAAAGCTTTTAGAATTCTTTGAGAAGCTCAACAGGTATGTGGATATGGGTGAACCAGTGGATATTGTCTATCTGGATTTTCAGAAGGCGTTTGAAACGGTCCCTCACCAAAGGCTGCTAAGAAAACTCTACAGTCACGGGATATTGGCTAACGGGTTCTGAGCTGTCTGTGATGGATCAGAAAAGAGATGTGTTCTGGTGGACAACTCGATGAAAGTGTCAATCCAGTGTGTGGCGGCAGTGAAGGAGGCCAATTCCATGCTAGGTATCATTAAAAGCTCTGGCCACACCTCAAAAAAGACATTGTGGAACTGGAAAAGGTGAAGAAGAAAGTGACTAAAATGATGACTGGGCTGGGGCACCTCCCTTATGAAGCAGTGTTTGGGTCTCTTTAGTCTATAGAAAAGGTGCCTGAGGGGGGACATGATTGAGATGTATAAAATTATACATGGAATGGATAAAGATGAAAGCTCTTTTACCTCTCACACAATACCAGAACCAGGGGACATTCACTTAAACTGAGTGTTGAGAGAGTGAGAATGGACAAAAGAAAATATTTCTTTACCCAGGGTGTAGTTAGACTGTGGAACTCCTTAACACAGGATGTGGTGATGGCATCTGGCCTAGATGCCTTTAAAAGGGAATTGGACAGATTTCTGGAGGAAAAGTCCATCACGGGTTACAAACTATGGTGGGGAACAATCTTCAGAGGCACTCCATAGAGCAGATGCAGTAATTCAAAATGGGAGGTAAAAACATGTGAGGGAGGTTCACTGCTCTGCCATCAGACACCCCAAAATAACACCAAAAAAAATCCTAATTTGGTCTGTTTTCACACATTTGTCTGGATACAATGCACATGCATACCATAAAGAGAAGTAGAATAGAATATGTTTGCAAATGTAAAAATGTTTTTCTGAGAAAAAAGATTCTGCCCTGCCACCCATCATAATGGGACTAAATTCACTGATAGTGATTGGTTAGACATAACATACCAAATGTTCTCAACATTAGGTCCAGAGGAAGGACATTGTCAATAGTATCTGGTCGTCCTTCCTCGCTGATCTCCTAAGCAACGTTTTCCTTTGTGTTTCATTTATTACCACACAAAGCTAGGTAGCCGTACTATGCTTGTTTACTTACTGCAAGATCATTACCCAGTATCAGGACCCCCAAGGGATCACATGTCCCTCCAAAGTTAAAAGATACATCCTCCAGAAAGTAAAACTGACAGTGACCAGGAGTCCTATTCATAATAATGTTTTTGTAAAACTTACCAGTACTTTCAGGTGTTAGTCTGTTTCTGTGACAACACCCACAAAAATAAAAATACAAGAGACTGTGAGATTCATACTGTTAGGTAAGAGAGAGCCCTAAAAATAGATTCTGTACTCCAAGAAGCTCTCTGGAGCAGCAACTCTCTCTCTCTCTCTCTCTCTCTCTCTCTCTCTCTCTCTCTCTCTCTCTCACACACACACACACACACACACACACACACACACACACACACACACACACACACACACAGAGAGAGAGAGAGAGAGAGAGAGAGAGAGAGAGAGAGAGAGAGAGAGAGAGAGAGAGATTAATTTTTGAAAAGTGTTGGGAGGAGTTCAACAGAGACCAGGGCTGCATGATTCCCATCCACTCCCATTTTATATTGTTGCTGGCCACTCTAAAGGTACATAAACATCAAAAATAGGGTACACATTTTATAGTCATTATTTGAAAATTGCACCCATCTTCTTTCCCTGTAGCACCACATACAATATAATAGTCTAGATTATAGTTCATTTGTCAACACTGATACAGAAGATAACCAAATATGGCACACTGGGCTGGAAGGTGATTTCTGTTGATGGGATTTACAGCTCTGCTATTTGATCAGTGGTCCCAATGAAGAAATGACCTGGCCTTTGAGCCACAATATGCCATATGTCTGTGAGTTTGTGGGTGAAGTTGAGAAACAACATCATCTCTTGCCATGGCTTCTTTGTTAAAAGAAATGGTCAGAAAATATCAAAATTCTACATCAACTAAAAGCAGAGTTTACACAGATTTTCAGAAATGACTTAGAAACATCCAGCACTCCTGAGCAGTTCAATATAAATGTTACAGCTTACAACATGTTGTACACATTTGGAACCATATACATCCTGGTGTTCTTAAGAACAGCAGAGTGGAAAACTTGGAGGTTCAAGGATATGTTTATTGACCCAATCCAAGTACTCAACAAGAAATTTCTACTTGGTTTTTCAATATAACATCCTATATTTAATAGTTAGGCATGGAAAGGATCTTAATTCATGTTGAACAGCTTGATCAAAGGTCATATTTTTGATCGACATATAGAACATTGCCACTAGAGATATAGAAAAAAGAGAGGATCTCTTCATTTTCCAATTTTCCTTTCCATCTGAAGCTGGTAAGATATGATTTCCAAATACTAATTAATTTTGTACAGTAATGAAATGCTCAGTAAGTGCTCAGCTATATTTGTACCAAGCAGACAGATTTTCTTGAGCAGATCAGAGAGACAAGCTTCTGTCTGAAGCCAAGTCATTTACAGACACTGAATGCCATACACTTTGTGACTTCTCTCCATTCTCTTTGAGATAGATCCCTGTGGTACATATCTAACAGCTAAATTTCATTACCATTCCATGTGGTCCTCCTGCTGCTGAAAGTAAAATATTGGATTGACAGGCACTTGTAGTGGAGCAGGGCTTACAGATGATGGAAAGACTGATTTGATCTCTAATTCTGAAGAACGACCTGCCACCTGGAGTGATAGTATACAGATGGGTGCAATCTAAACTCTCTTTCCGCCTCAAGCTGCATTTGGCTGTAGATTAGCAATGCGATTCCATATAATGAAGATGTTTGTTTGGTGCTGTGGCAATTTTCCATTACTAACATGCAATGTCAACAATTCTGACATAGCTGTAAGGACGGTGCTTAAATGTCCTACATCTGGCTGGGACCTATGCCAGAATATTAACAGCCCCATTAAAATTACCTGTGGTGAACTGTTTTGGAAGACAAGAATATACAGCATCGTTTTCCTCTTAAGATTGTCCACAAAGATACAACAGTTCAGGAGTATTCAGTCATTACAGTATTGCTGTCAATGTTGCTCCTTATATTTTGCTATCAAGAGATTTTGCCATCTTTCCTGTGGCATGTCAGCCTAATTATTCCTAAGATGTATTATCCCTTAATAGAATCCTTGTAGTATGGATGCTGAATGCTGAAGTTGTAGGAGAAAGAGTACAGAAGCAGGTAGATCATTAATCTACTCCTTTTTTTATATCACATCCCCTTATCCTTTTAATCATACTAGGTTGGTGGCAAGGGTGCTTATTAACTGTATAAACTTTTGTGTGTTACTTTTCATTTTCACAGCTCTAATTTAGTTGGTCATGGTACCATCTGTAAAAACTAGGGTACTTCGATCCACTTGTGCTGACATAAACTGTCTGAAAAAGAAACATGACCTGTAGTCCATGAGCAACTTCCACAATCAGGGACAAGCAATATCTGCTATCATGAAAAAGGTGAGCTTTTGGGTCCTCCGGGGTAAGGACATAGATCGTTCTTTCCATGTTCACTGATCAGAATGCGTACTTGTGCATTTTTCAGTTTGGGGGACAAAAACAAAAAACAGTCCTACAGAACCTGCATTTGCATACCATCGGTGGTATATTGGCTTTAGGTCTCAAGGTCTAAGACTCTTTTGAAACCTCTTCAGAGAAAAATGTCTGTGGCTCCTTGCAGGCTACTGTTCCTCTCCTTGCCCTGCCGTGCTTTCAAAGCCAAAATATACTGCTAGCATAAGAGAAACCCCTTTGGAATTACATATACTGTATCATATTTACTGCATATAAGGCCACATTCTTCCAGATGAATCTGCCTATCAGTGGAGGTCATAGATGGAATCCTACTCTGTGTTCTTTTATCCTTGAAGGTGAAACTAGTGGAGATTTGGGACACAGTCTCTTGAAAGTGTGTTTTAAGTTCATTGGGACTGTTCATTTACTATTGATGAACCTTGCAAACACAATTTCACAAAATAAGTCTCTTCATCTTTACATTCATATAACAGACAGCATGAGACATTATAGCAACAAAATGCTGCAATTTGTGTGCCCAAGACTTTAGCAACGGCACCAAGTTTCTTATAGAATTTGCAAAGTGTCCCCTTGATTTCAAAGTCAGACAAAAATCTAAGATACCCAATACAGGAGAATTTTCAAAACCCTAAAATACACTATCAACAGAATTGTATGCATGATTTCACTATGTAGATTCACACACACACACAACACAAACATATAAAGATTATACCTAAATCAAGTTGGCAAAAGTCTTTTTTAAAATTTTCAATTTTTATTTTTTTTATTTATTTCAAGGATAAAGGGAAATAACTCAGGATAACAGTGAATATGTCATGCTATACATTGTCACATATTATCTGTTCTTAAACATATCATTACATTAAAGACTTTTGTGTCTATTAGTTGCCTATGAACTTCCAACTAAAGTTATTTGACTATTTTGTATTAAAATTATCATATTTGGCTTCAGGTTATAGATTCAATGGATTCAATTATACATAGGGTCTAATTTTTTAGTTGCTTCTTGGATTGAATTGTCTTTCAAAGCTTCTGTTAATATGTTTATCGCCACCACTTCCATAATCCTTTCCACTAGTTCTTCACAATTTGGTATTTTAGTTTTCTTCCATTTCCATGCATATAGTATTCTGGCTGCAGTTATTATAAGTATCACCAAATGGCTCTCTCTCCTATCTAAACTCTCTGGTACTACATTTAATAATAATAATTCTGGTTCAAATAGCATATTATGTAGAAGAACTTTCTGTAAACATTTGTGTATTAGTATTCAATAATTTTTTGCTTCACTACATGTCCCAGCTCCCGCCAACCTAGCGGTTCGAAAGCATGCAAATACAAGTAGATAAATAGGGACCACTTCGGTGGGAAGGTAACAGCATTCCGTGTCTAAGTCGCACTGGCCATGTGACCACGGAAGATTGTCTTCAGACAAACGCTGGCTCTATGGCTTGGAAACAGGGATGAGCACCGCCCCCTAGAGTCGAACACGACTGGACAAGAAATTGTCAAGGGGAACCTTTAGCTTTACCTTTTTTACATGTTTACCACATATGATACAAGGTTCCCTCTTGTAATTTACATTTCCAACATATATTTGATGTACCTTCATACATTTTTGACAGCTTATCTGTTGTCATGTACCATCTGTAGAACATTTTGTATATATTTTCTTTAAAGTTTACCGATTTTGTAATTTTTGTATTAATTTTCCATATTTTCCCCAGTCATCAATATCAATATTATGCCCTATATTTTGCACCCATTTGGTCATACAATCTCTTACCACTTCATCTTCCATCTTAATTTCTAATAACAATTCATACATTTTTAAAATCAATTTGTCATCTGTTTCTAATAGTAACTTTGGGTATTTGCTTGGCAAAAGTCTTAGTAGTGCAAGTGGCATCAGCATCTCTGGCCTCTTCAGCTATCCTGCTCTTTCTGAGATTCAGACCTCTTATTCATACACCTTCTCTTTCTTAGTCTTACCCTTACCAGTATTTCATAGGGGTTACAGGTACAGCACTGAAAACTGGAGAGGAATTGTACTGAGGTCACATTCTGAACATATTGACATTTCTCAAATCATTATGAGAAGCAGTATAGGTATTCTATTGTAATGTCTCAGAATGTTGTTTTTGTCTTCTTCTTGAACTGCTGGATAGCTCAGCGGTTTAAATATGGTTGGGGGTTTGATTCCCCACTGTGTCACCTTGATAGGCGCTGTATCCAGAGGGACCGTTTCAGCTCTGCAGTTCTAAGATTGTCCTCCTCCTCCTCTTCCTCCTGTGTAAAACTCACTGTATCCAGGAAGAATATGCAGAAAATGATTCAACTCTGTAAGAACCTACAATGAATAAGGACAAAACAATTGCAAAAATGCCTGTGTCAAGGGGAGAAAAACCCACCAAACTGTAGTACATGCATAGGCCGAGAAAGGCACAAAAATGTATGCAAAAAAATATCATACAGACTTTTTTAAAGGCTGAAATGGAAATGGACATACGATAGACACCCTCTAACATGAATAGCTATTCTACCCTGAACAGAGGGTAGAATACAACCAAGAGAGGGAGAGGAAAAAAAAACCTGACCAAAATAAACAGGAGCCTGTGTGCTAGAACTGGCATGAGTGTGGCATGTGATCAACCCTGCCAAAATATTAGGAGTTTACAGCTTAAACAACTGGGGGAAAGCTTGTGATCAGCTAGCCAGGTCATTTGTAAAGATGAGACAGTATCCATTCCCTCTCCCTCCCCCAGGTATTTCTCGATATGCTACCTTGTGATGTTTCTACACATGGACATTTTCACAAAAAATCACGTTATATATGAATGTGAGTGGGAAGGTAAAACCATGATGACTGTTCCATCTCAACAACTATTGTGGGAGAATGTGAAGGAAAGGTATTTGATAAGCAGATGGTAAAGTGTGAACACTGTGAGAAATGTGAAGTGGGACTTCTTGTCCAACATTTTCATCTAGGAACACTTAATTGCATCGATCATCTTCAGGCTGACAGCAAACAGTAACGGTTTCTCATGTAGTACAGTGTTTAGGTTATATACTACTTTCCTCTGGGCATTGAAAATGCTGTCGTTATAATGACTGCAAAGGATAAACCATTTTAGAGGATTTCAGAACCATCAGTAAGTAGAGCAAAGACGATTAGCAGATACAACCTAATGTTCAGGCTGTTTTCTAGAATGATAAGGGAGGATTTTGTTCACCTCATTTTTAAGCAGACTGAGTTAATCTCCATTTCTTAGAAGAATATGTGAATCAGAAGCCAGTTACCACTGGACCTGCACACTTCTATACATTTTGTGATGCTATTCTAGGCTCAGAAGCTACAGACAGAAGTTCACATGCTGGAGGAATATGGAATGAATACTGGTAAATTGGAGAAACAGTATATGAGTTACATAAACAAAAGCAATTTTTGTGCATTAAATAGTGTCAAGAATTCACATGGTCACAGATTGTTTCACCAAACTAGGAGCTCCCGCTACGTGCCCCTCAGCTGCCACCAGTTGATTTAATCAACAGTACCTATTATTAATGATAGATGTCCAGGCCATATGCCATTTTAAAAGAACCAAGTAGAAATTGTTTATTGATACAAGTGTTGTCAGAACAAGCAATGTTGTTAAAACCGCCCAGAGTAGACCTTTGGTCTAGATGGGCGGGATAGAAATCCAATAAATAAATAAAATAAAATAAGTACTTTTTAAAAACAAACACTCTCCTTTATCCACTCTCAACCACCACTCTCCCGCCCAAACTCCCAAAACTCTCTAACTTTCTAACTCTCTCTATCTCAAAACCCTATCTACATCTATCTAAACTCCTCCTCCTCCTGCTGAGTCTCTTATACCTCGTAACTCCACCCCTCCAGCACTCCCTTTGGTCTATGCAAATAGCATATAAATATTCATGACCTGTGGGAACGCCACAAATAGTAACATTGAGAGATCATCAGATGTATGATTCAACACATGGAAAAGTATTCACAGACTGGAAATGGACACATGTTTCAATCCCAGTCTCCAGTTTTTAAAATTGTAAGCTTTTGGGGCTTACAATCTACTTGATAGATGAATCCATTCTTATCCTTTTGGATTCTCAATGGCTATCCTTTGAAATTTAAAGTTGATCTACTACCTGTGAAGCAAAACAGGAGACTAGATGCAGGAGACTGAAACTTTTAAAATCTCAAGTTCTTTGCATAAAAAGGTAAAGGTTCTCCTTGACATTTAGTCCAGTCATGTCCAACCCCAGGGCACAGTGTTCATCCCCGTTTCCAAGCCATAGAGCCAGTGTTTACCCGTAGACGGTTTCCGTGGTCATGTGGCCAGTGCGACTAGACATGGAACGCTGTTACCTTCCCACCGAGGTGGCACCTATTTATCTACTCGCATTTTTACATGCTTTCGAGCTGCTAGGTTGGCAGGAATCTTTTCATAAATCTATGTAAAAAATGAATCAGACAACATCCTTTCTTTTCCTACTTTAAATATAGAGAATGAACCAGCAGACAGTTTTGTTGTCATTATTTGAACAGTACTTATGTCTCTTAAGACCAAACTTCACATCATGGTATGCAATGCCTCTGTGTTCCTATTTTGACTTTTGAAAATAGTTATTCTGGTAATACCAGACATCGATAAGAGTTTTGTGCTACTAACATACAGTATAGAATGGATGTATTTGTAAATTGTCCTGAATGTTTGTTTACATTGTGTAATCTGTAGATTCAGTGAGCAATTAACACATTACAGGTAAGAAATGAGAAATTTTGAGGGCTACTGGGCACAGGAATTCTAACTGAAGAGACAGGGTTTCTTAGAACAGAATGTTCTTTTATTTTAGTACTCTCTCTTTTACAAAATCCACAATGTTCTGGGATCAGACAAATCTTTTCTTCTTTTCTGCTAGTCAATAGGAATCTTGGCTGAACTATAGGATCATGCCTTGCCTCATGACCTCATGAGTTTCCTTTATCTTTGTGCTGCTTAGTAAGTTCCATTCTTTGTGTGTACAGCCATCAGTCTAATGAAAGAAAGCAGATATTCTGAATATGTTGCATTTTATTCTGATTACACACAGGAAACCTTTTGAATAAGTAGAACGATGATTCTCATATGAAAGGAATCAAGAAATCTAATAATAATTTTGAGTTGCCCAGAAAATCCTTGTGCTTTAACAATGATGAGTTAAGGCCATTCCCATGTTATTTCAGAGACAGACATCAGAAATTGGAAAAGCTTTATTAAAAAAAAAAAGAGTCCTAGAATTTTCTTGCCAACACTGGCCGTGCTGCTGTAGGAACTGTAGAAGCCAAAAAATAAAAAACAAACAAACAAAAAACAACAAAACAACAAAACCCAAACCCAGTTCATATCTGGATTAGACTTTATAATATTTTATTTTTCATTTTAAAGAGGTATAACTTGGATCTTGGTGGCACCTTAGCCTATTCTGCTGCTGATGCTCAATATCTACTGCTAGATCTATGAGAATATCAGCTCATTCACAATTTGAAACCATTATTTACTTTGTTATCATCACATTTTTCCTGTTGAGGATGAGAAGACATGCTCATGGAATTTCCTACTTCATATGCAAGCAATGTCTGAAGTTGGGGATTGTGTGCATGAGGGAAACTAAGTATCTCTGTGAAACCCACTAACCAACCATGAGGACAAGGACCTTCTCTCTTCTTAGTTCTCTGGCTGCTGGTAATTCAAAAGCATACTGCCCTGAATCCTGAGGTATTATGAAACCATACAGAATATAGCTACATCTAAGGATGCTAATGATGCTGGCTGAAGACTCAAGGAATTGCTGTACTTCCCTAGGTCTCCAAGTGGGGAGACAAATCTCAGGATGTGGTGGAAAAAGAGAAAATCCAATTGTATTCTGTACCATAACTTGAATGTGAGGGTGACCATCTCATTCTCACTCCCACTGGTACCGGCTCATGAAGGTGTTTGTGTGTGTGTTGCATGCATACTGTTTGCTTAGTGCACTTTGAGATCATGCTGAAATGTTTGACAGATAGTAGAATGGCAGAAAGAGATGGGGGATGAATGAGTGTTGACTTTTGGTTTATTGATATCCTGTGGAAATAACTTTTTTGTCTTTTGAAATACCAAAATGCAAGACCATAAATACGGAACATTTTATAGTGCTTAACACAATACACTCATGGTGTTTCTCCAGTATTTCCCCTTTATCTTTGAAACTGGTTTAACTGTTATTATTTGTTTACTATTCGAGTACTTGACCATGATATTTCATGACTCAGGATTTTAGTGCAGTCGTTTCCTGATTCAACTTCCACTGCAGTCTTTACTGTTTTTTTAATTGATTAGAGATTGAGTTCTCCCCACCCCCATGCATAGGACTGCAGAGGGTGTATTATCTTTGCTAAAGGAAAAAACAACAATACACACACACACACACACACACACACACACACACACACACACAAAAGGAAATCCATGTGGTCCTTACACAATACAAATGAAGGAGAAGGTAAGATCTTGAAAAAAACAACAACCCTCTACATTATTTTCCCCAAATATATTTTGTACTAAATCTATTAATTATTGTTAGGCAAGATTTCTATGACATATTTTTTTCAGCAACCTGTATTTGAGTTTATAGGTGGGTCTGAACATGTTTAAGAGTAATCTGGTCTAAAAAGGCCACATTACTCATAAACATGTTTGAACTTGCTTATGGGTTCAAATGTAGATTGCAGAGAAAATTTGAAATATTATAGAACTCCTCCCTTTAGTTATTACCTTTCCAGCTTTTGTTAAGCACATGGCACGTCCTTATATGACTATGGAGAAGCATGGGGAACATTCTCATACTTCTCCTCTTTCAAGTTCTTTCATGAGATTGCCTCTTTCAGTTTTTAGGTCTTTGTGCACTGCTTCTTTTGTTTTTCATGAAAAAGAAACTGCTTTTGGGCTTTCTATTTATATTTCTTGGCACAGGAAGGGAATAGAATATCAATCTCCTCAGTGATTCCTACTCAGCACAACAGATCCCATGGGTTTGGGTAGCACAAAAAAGAAATGACAAGGAAAAAGCTAGCCAGCCTGACACAAGGGGGCACTCACTTGCTGAAGCAAACAACAATAACACAACAGCAAGAGCAAAGTAGAAATGTCCCAAGCTGTGCCAACCCAATTGGACTCATATGGCCCAGTCACACATTGGCACAGTTGTAAAGTCCAAAGCAAATAAAACAGTGTCCAGAAAGCCCACCAAAATAATAATAATAATAATAATAATAATAATAATAATAATAATAATAATAATAATAATAATAATAATAATAATAATAATAATAATAATAATAATAACAATAATAACAATAATAACAATAATAACAATAATAACAATAATAACAATAAGAATAAGAATAAGAATAAGAATAACAATCAATCAATCAATCAATCAATCAATCAAACAGGGAAAGCACCCCCATACACAGAGTGACATAACAAAATTACACATATATGCCTTTGTCCCCAAAACAAAAAAGCTAGCAAACAAAGGTAAAAAATTCAATCAAAACCCACAAAGAAAAAAATTCAGAATATGGGGAGATTTCTCTCACTCACAACTTATCTCCTGTTCCTTCTCTTCTCTTCTTTGAGTCTAGCAGGCAACAGCAAAAAGGATTTTAAAAAAAAGAAAAGAAAAGAAAAGAAAAGAAAGAGGCACAAAGGGTTTCAAGTCATTGAAATTAGGTTTTTTCAGGTTTCAGTGCCGTAAGCATATGTGGGATAAGAAAGGAAGAAACATTGACCTTTCATTTTGATCATTGTGCCTTCGGTTATCTGATTCATAAGATTCATCCGCTAGTCATACAATAAGCCATAAAGACCTAGCATTGTTTTTTACTTGATCACATATATATTTTCTCTCATTTTTAAAACTAACTTGCAGGAATTAAATGATAAATCTCTCTCTTTTTTGTTTATGTTGTCTCTCTCCACTCTTTTTCTCCTTCCCTCCCATACCTTTTTTATTCCAAAATTTACCATAATTTCACCCTCCCCTTAAGGAACAGATATATGCAGACAAATAGCTCCCTTGACATCAGCTACCACAGAGCTGCATACAATTACAGAAGAAAATAAGACAGACGTCTCAAGAAAAATATACTGCATAAATCTGGCATTTCCATATATTATCAGGAAATTACATACATTCTATACATTATACAGGCAAGCATAAACTGTAGTGGAAACTTCAGCAAACAGTGCTGAAGCCATTTAGCTACACCTTCTATAATTGGGAAGGTATTACATTTAAGAACTTTCTGTCTGTATTTATCTCTTCACACATCTTTCTTTCATTTCTTCACCTATCTTCAGTTGCTCATTCATTTCCAAGAGGGTCAGTTCTAAAGAGCTAATTTAAATATAGCAGGACTCTGACAAAGGCTAGTAACTGCAGTATCTAAAACTCTGAGTCAATTTGAAATCAAAGAACAGGTCTTAACATGAGAAGGCACATAACTAAGTTAGATCTCCATTTAGTTATAATAAGCATCAGGATTCATTTAGAAAGGCTTTCACTCACCACCATTATTCCTCTAAAGCAGTGGTCCCCAACCTTGGGCCTCCAGATGTTCTTGGACTTCAACTCCTAGAAATCCTGGCCAGCAGAGGTGGTGGTGAAGGCTTCTGGGAGTTGTAGTCCAAGAACATCTGGAAGCCTAAGGTTGGGACCATTGCTCTAAAGGAATAATACACCTTATACCTTTGTGTCATTAAATGATAGATTGCATGTCCACACATAAGAAAACAGCTTGATAATTTAAGTACTGAGTGGTTGAATTGGAACACAGCATAACATACTAATGCACTGGTTTAGCTCTAAGATGCAAGTGCACAAATTAAAAAATTCTCAACTCACAGTTTAGATTTATGCTTGTGTGTTTCACTGGGAGGGTTGGTGGCAATGTGGACATTCATGGAAGCCCCACCTTCAAATGTTCCAAGACATGTGGGATTATCCTAGACCTCTGAATGTTAAATATTAGTGTCTTCAGAAGATTTTGCAACCATAGTTACAGAGCTCCACAAATGGACAGCCTCCTGTTTCAGTGAGGGGCATTTCTGAAATGATGTTTAAAAGTCTGCCTCTTCCATTTAGACCTACACACATGTAAATGAATGCCTTAATGGGGTTGCTGTGTTTTCCCCTCCAGAAACAGCTGCAATTCTCCATGATGGATAGGTAACAGAGTGCAAAGTGCTTAAGAAGAAATGAGTAGTCTTCTAAAATTCACTGTGTAGGAAATGGATTTGGGAAGCAAGTGGTTTGAGTTTAGATCTTCCCAAGGAGTATGCCATGAAGCCTCATTTTCCTGAAGGTACTCAGCAGAAGGCTGTAGATGAATGGTAGAGCAGAGACACTGCATTCAAAAGATCTTAATTCCAGTCCTGAGATACGGATGAGAGAAAAATTGGCCTGAACCTTTGGAGACACTGTGGATAGGAAAGAACAGGACTGAGTTAGATGGACCACTTTCCCATAATGCTTCTTATGGGTTTCTTCAATTATATTCCTGTTATACAACAATAATGACTGTCATGAGAGGGGGAAACTTCTCGTAGGATAATGTTAGAGAGGAAAGTGAGAAGTTCTAATAGCTGACAGTATGAGATTCCCCACATTTTTCTTTTGACAGTTTTCTTCCCAACCACTTTTATCCTGACATAGGCACTGTTATTTCTTCACACCCATGACTAACATAGCAAGCAAAAGACCATGTGGCTGCCTCCACAGTATCAAATAAACATAGCAGAGCCTGAATTGTTGAGGTAGTCCACCTTCAACATGGAACAATTCTGTCAAAGAACAATGTTAAAAATAAAGGTGCCTGCAGAGCAAAGAGAACATCTGAGCCTGTCTGTCACTCGTGGCAGGTAAATGTGGCATGCATCTTCAGCCTATCAATGGGGAATGAACTACTTATTGTTGATCTGCAACTTCCCTCATTCTGAAGCAGTAGTTAGGCTGCCTCAAGCTGATAGGAGTTGTAGTTCACTCACATTTAGAAGGCTGTATGTTTCCATGCAAGGTTCTATCCAGGCTAATTCTAGGTAGCATCTTATAATGTGGGCCTTGGGATTTGGTACCCACTTTTTCAGCTAATATTCAAGTCTTATTGTTGAACTACTGTATCAAAATTCTCTTCCAAAATAGGTCAAGATGCACCTGGCATTTATTGAAGATGGTTTCATTTTCCTGATCTTATATCAACAGGCATATCTATTAAGATGTACTAATTATTTAAACCATCTTGATCATTTGACTTTGGAAAATGTCTCTAAATGGATGGTCTTGGAGTCAACCTATGCCATACAGACTTTATTTGCCAAATCATCTCAGCAGTTAGAGTTATGGCACACATTATCACAACAATATTGTTTGGCCCTTTTTCACTTGTTTAATTAACTTTATGGGGCAATCTGGATTTAAAAATTGGGCAGAAAATGTTTATGATGAATGTGGACAAACAGAGGAATTCTTACATTCAACTAATCAATTAGGCAGGATGATGATTTTTTGCCATTTTCCTAATGAATCTTTTGATCTGTGTTGATGCTTCTGTAATTTTAAATTATATACCTGTGTTTTGGAGCTTAACCACTAGCCATCTGTGCCCTTCCAACTGCGAAAGACTTATTGCAACCTTGGAAATACAGATGCCCACCACCAGTGATCAAGTGATGAGAGGACCTTAAAACAACATATGAATGTATGGTAATATATGAACCTAAGGTTCATAGGCAACTATGCATCAATGCATTTTTGATGTTTGGAAGCCTTTTATAGAAGCCTATGTATAGGAACTCTTGTAGGTAGGTAGGTAGGTAGGTAGGTAGGTAGGTAGGTAGGTAGGTAGGTAGGTAGGTAGGTAGGTAGGTAGGTAGGTAGGTAGGTAGGTAGGTAGGTAGGTAGGTAGGAAGGAAGGAAGGAAGGAAGGAAGGAAGGAAGGAAGGAAGGAAGGAAGGAAGGAAGGAAGAAAGAAAGAAAGAAAGAAAGAAAGAAAGAAAGAAAGAAAGAAAGAAAGAAAGAAAGAAAGAAAGAAAGAAAGAAAGAAAGAAAGAAAGAAAGAAAGAAAGAAAGAAAGAAATTGTTCCTACCAGTTCCTAGAATTGAAATATCAGGAGAAAGAAATCAAGAAATTCCTCTGATTCTATGCAATTTTCACATGTTGTTTCACATCACATATCTGTGATGTGAAACAACATGAAGCTACGAGTGATTCCCATATTTTTCACATAATGAACTTCAAAAGTTAAAGAAATCACAAAAAAATATACAGAAGCCACCAATACTGAAACACTTCAGCTCCTCTTCAGGACAAACATGTCAAAATTGGACTGAAGCAAGCCATCCCCTACTCAGGTTTCACAAGTCCAAAATCTATGGGCTGGGATTCTCTGTCAGGTTGAGATCCAGTGATGTCTGGCATGAATGGTGTTCAGTTACCAAAATTTAAACTGACACTTTAAAAGTACACAACATTATTTAAGTTCTGTTTCAGAACATAATTCTAATCCATTTCCCTGCTGGTTTCAATGGAATTTTGATCAGGAAAAGATGATAAAATCAGTGCAAATTAATTTAAATGATTTTTCAAAAAACATCATCAACAACACAATGTGTTTAGAGCCATTCTTTTAGGAACCATCGCCCAGTTCAGCCAAGATACATTGATGTTATTATCATCAGTTTTAATCGAGATCTGCAAAAAAGGAAACTTTCGTAAGACGGCATTTTTGTAACAGTTCTGATTCCAGCTGGGATGACTGCCAGCCACATAACCCTGTTTACATTTTTTTTGCACAGAGAAGTAGGACATGTTTTAGATGACAGACTGGAGAATCTATAACCCTAAAATTCCTGTAATAAACTTCTTAATGCATTAGTAAACATGGTAGATACAGTGAAGATGCATGGCAAATGATGGGCAGGCAAAGGAAAGCTCCCTCGATCTCTTTGAATAAACAAGTGTCTGTTATGCACAGTATGTTTTTCTCACATCCTGTCAATAGCACATTGGGAAGAACAGTATGGGGGTGGGGGGAGAGGAGACAGACCGCCCCCCCAAAAAGGAGAGAAAGTTTAGCAAATCCTCTTTTACAGGTTTTGTAGTTTCTGAGTTGTCGTTTGCTAAAATACTGCATGAGAGAGACAATATGTTTTCCTTTTGACCTCTGATACTAGATACTTTGCTCCCCCAGCCCAGAAATAAAGAGGTGACACACAGGTTGTATGGGTTAAACTTGGGCCACAGCTTTATTAATTATTTAACTAATTCCCCAACTACAAAGGAGCCTGGCCATAGTGCGATCTCCTATTAGAGTCCGGAGTAACCTATACCTCTGGATGATTCAATTAGATCAAGGCGAGCTCCTATTTCTGAATTGTGCTGTTCATTGAACAGTATGCCTTCAGGTGCTCAGTGCTAAGGGTAACCCACCTTCTCAGCCCACTGAGTCTCATGACCCTAAGTGGGATGCTCTTTGTGAGGTTCCCCTATATGGAGCCATCTCTCTTCAGATGCCTGATTGGCTCTATCTGATAGAGAGATGGCATAACTTTCTAATCCCGTGCTAACTGTGACTTCATCCCATCTCTGTCTTTGCACTACCTGCCATGGCCTGGGGCTATTTATATGCCCCAGGCCCACCACCAGACCCAAAAATTTTGGCATGAAGGCCTCCTTGCAGGTCCCTAACAAAAAGACCCATACCCAACTCCGATAAATGAACACCATCTTCCCTGTATAACCCACGCCGGTGCACTCCTATGTCTGGATGCCAAATTACATCTCCCAGACCAGCTTTCGTGGCTTGATCTACCTCACGGTTTACACCATGCCTTGCGCGATCAATCCATCTAGGGTCACAATCCACCTTCCAAACCCAATGTGGAATAATGTTGGACCACAGAATTCTCATTGCAGGAAATGTATCCCTTAATGTCTGCAGGTCCTGGATAACCTGCAATATCAAGGACTTGCCCATCACCGTCAAGTCGTTTCCTCTTAAGTGTACTACAAATATATCCAGGGGCTCACCTGAAATGCACCCAAGAGCATGCTTTAATAGCTGAGGCCATAACATACCCCTTTTTCCTTTCCAGTCTAACGAGGCACTGGCCCCAAGACCTAAGTTATGACCCCAACTGGTCCGGAAGGCGTGGTTCGCTGCCCAATGAACATAACTGTGGCCAAATACAACTACTCAGATTTCTAATGAGCAAGGACCTAAAGCAAGAGTTGCTCCCTTGCCTTGCTGATCTGCCTTGGACCGGCGGATGTGAATTCGCACCATATACTCCTCTAGCATTACATTGTGCCATTGTAGGGCCAGTTTCGATGTGTTGCCTTTCTCTGATGCTACCACCTCACTGATCCAATATACATTTGGCATAACAACATTCAGAGCAATAATAACATAGAAGCAAATGACCACCAGACTTACTGCTGAGCGGCAAAGGTCTGTTCTGTCTCTGTTCTGTCTGCCTATCACATTTCACCATTTACAGCTGGTCTTGATTAATAATCATCCATTACATCAACTTGTTACACCCTGGTTATCGCACCAGAAGCGTACCACTCAATCCGCCCATTCACCTGCCCAGAGCCACAAGGCACTGATTATAGGAAAAAACTCTAAGAATGTCAGATCCCTCATAACACCTGCCTGATGCCATTCATCCGGCCAAGTGCCGGCACACCACCTGCCTCTATAACAAATTCCAAAACCAGTGGAGCCTACAGCATCCAACTGGACCTGCAACTCTGCTTTAAGCAGCCTCTGACTTCTCCAGAAGGATATGCCATTGTACTGGTCTAAAAACTGTATCCAGACTTCTAGATCCTCCCTGATACCTACTGTAACCCTTGTTCTGTGGAATGGACAATGCAGCCCACACATAGCTTTACAAAGCCGATGCAGAAAGGCTTGACCCAGTCCCATCACTCTGCAAGTTAAATTTAGGTGACCCACTAATTCCTGTAACTTACGTAGGGTCACTTTTTTCTTA
The DNA here is from genome assembly GCF_051106095.1 of Pogona vitticeps. Classification (NCBI taxonomy): domain Eukaryota; kingdom Metazoa; phylum Chordata; class Lepidosauria; order Squamata; family Agamidae; genus Pogona; species Pogona vitticeps. The sequence goes on from NC_135787.1 coordinate 36,147,443, forward strand.
TGCCACATTCAGGTTATCCTGTTCTTGAGATCCTCTAGTTTTTCCTGTGGCACCCTAGACGTCTGATGGACTATATTCAATTGGATCCCCAAAAATGTCAGGGTCGAGACTGGCCCTTCAGTTTTTTCCTTAGCTAACAGGAGGCCTATCTCGTCAGCCATTGCCCAGAAAGTATCTAAGATAAATGTGCACTTTCCGATGTTTTGTTCCCCACAAAAAAGATAATCATCAAGGTAATGGGCTGTACTTTTACAACCCGCTCTAGTCCTAAGCTTCCATTCAACAAAGGAACTGAAGCATTCAAAAGCTGTGCAAGAAATGGAGCAACCCATGGGTAACACCCTATCTATATAAAAGGACCCTTGAAACTGGAATCCTAACAAGTGAAAATCCTGTGGGTTAACTGGCAAAATTTTAAATGCAGACTTAATGTCACATTTTGCCATTTCTGCTCCCACTCTGCATCGGTGGACCATGCTAACTGCCTCATCAAAAGATGTATAGCACACTATACATAGCTCCTGAGGAATTGCATCATTAACCTAGCCCTCTTCAGGAAAGGACAGATGCTGGATTAATCTGAACTCTCCAGGGTGCTTTCTTTGGGACAATTCCTAAGGGTAAAACCCTCAGTGTATCTAAGGGAGGCATTGTGAATGCCCCCAGCACTCTCCCTCCCCGCACCTCCTTAGCTATCTTCACATGCACCACCTTTTCCATGCCGTGTATGGATTTAAGTTTTTTTGCGAAGAATGCCTTCCATTCACCCACTGCTGGTATCCTAAATCCTTCCTTAAAACTGGATAACAAGTAATTGGCATCTTCCCGCCTAGTGTAGTCCTGCAGCCACGTTTCCAAGACTGCATCTTTAATTGGACTGGGCCCCTTTACCCAGGTTACCACCTCCACTACTGTGTTTCTTTCTGCTACCCAGGCCTCTTGTCTTTCTTGAAGTGCCAGCCCTGAAGCATGTGGCACTGTGGTGCTGCCCTCCACACACCATGCATCCATGCTGAAATCTACACTGCTTTTTAGGGCGTACATGGCCGGGCCCTATGTGTGCTTGTCTGATATTAGTCCCGGGCCATGTTGAAAAGTGTGATGTCGTGTCGTGCATCAAGGTGGACTCACCCGACAAAGGCAAGGTCACAGTCTTGTCCCTGCTGCTTGTCTCATCATGGCCAGCTTCCCTTGATGTCTTGTGCCTACCCGTGACCATTGTAGCAGAACCTATCATAGCCAGGGTAGATAGTTCATTGCCAGTATCCCTATGCACTGCATGTGCTGACACATTTTCGTTTTCCAGTCCAGCTGCACTCTCAGACTGCTGCTCAGCCTCTAAGACAGCAAATCTGGTCATTAAATTGTCTGCTAAGGCTTTAAACCTAGCCCTACAATGTCCCCTAGAGTCCCTTGCTGACCTGCACAGCCATTTGAGATGTTGACTTAGCCAACCTAGCAGCTTCAAGAGGTGCTATCTTATTCTGTAGCTCTTACCAAATAGGCCATAGATTGAGGTGGTGAAACCTGTGGCACAGGGCATTTTTTGGCTGGCTCTTTTCCCTTTTTGTTGCTTTGGCCCTTCCTCAATGTCATCTCACAATTTGGACTCACCCTTAGCCTCAGAGCAACCCACTCCTCAGTAACAAGGCCCCTTATTAGGCAGCCGTGCACCTCCTGTCATGTACTCCAACAACAACAACCCAGAGATTTGTCACCATTCTTGTTTTTATTCCCCCCTTTATAAACTCTTATATGTCTAAATGTCCTTCAATTGTAAATTCATCCACTAATTTCTAATTGAATTTGTTCTATTTTTCTTTCTTTTTTTGAGTCAGATTACTATTGCTATTGTCTCTATGTATTATCTCTTTCCGTCTTCTTATTTCCTTTATGCATATAATCTTTCTATCTTTTAATTAAATTTAATTTAGTTTTTTAAGCCCTCAAGGAGCCCCCAAGGGGCCTGAATTAATTGCTCACCCTGATCTCAGTATCTCAATCAATTCTATTTCTAAAATTAATTGTACAATTGATAGAATAAGTAGTGAATCTTGTGTTTTGATCACTAATCTAATTCACTACTCAACCAATTAATTAAATCACATCCTACCAATCAATTTTTACTTAATCGATACCTAAATCGCTTACCCACTACTACTACACCTTAATATAATCAATTAAACTAAGCCCCTACCGTATATGCCAGCACTTAATTAATTTCACTCCACCCATCCCTTTGGGCTTGCGCCCAACCATTAGTGCCCAATTCAAAAGTGGCAGCCAATAAGCGGGTGCCTCGACGTGGTGAAAGGAAAAAAGATAGGGGAGCAGGAGGAGGGTGGGGGTGCAGGAAAAAAGGGCACAACACTCCCTGGAGGATTAACGGCCCAAACCACTCTCCTGTGTCCTGCGCGCACTACTCCAAAACAGGCATTTAGAAACCTCCCTTCCTTTCCTTTCCTCCTCCTCTTCTTTTTTAAAAAATTCTAAATCCTTACTCTGCACCTGTGTCCCAGTAATCAATTCCCCAATTTAACTCAATTAATTCCTTCCTTTCTTGTGGCCACGTGGCCGGCGCAGGTGCCGGCAATGGACCCCCAACCCCCTTTCACAGTTAATTAACTTATACGAATATTAATAAAATAATTGACTAAGCTTACTAGTAATAACTTGATTGAACCAACATTAACTGATAAGCGAATAACAAACTTTACACAAATCAAGTAACCAAAACCTATAACAAATCAAACTGAGGGAGGGAGCCAATGCTACCCTCCTGATCTGAAGCCAAGAGCTGTGTGGTCCAGCCTACTAACTCTGAGCCAGTAGCAGACCAACCAGCCAACTCTCCTTGTGATGATGTTGACAAGAAAGAGGAAGCAAAGGGGGGGAATGGCCTTTATATAGCCTACTGTTCCCCCCTCCTCTAAAGCTGCTCTCGTGAGACAGCAGCATGGTCTCACGTCATCTGTGGAAGCTAGCAAAGGTAAGCCACACTGCGGAAGCCTCAACTCCATAGCGGCTTATTCATATGATCACTGGATGGTTTTGAGCAAGTCTTTCCATTTCTTTCTATGAACACCTTACACTTGTTCTGTCTTTGTTCATTCTGAGGACACAGGGAAGAACAGATGTAGGTAGTTATTAATGAAGGGTTTCATTGATTATAACTTGGACCATGTTCTTTGGCATTCATGATTTCCAAAAGATAATGATTCCAGATATAATTTGTGAAATATATTTCCAGACATTTTGAATTAGAAAGAAACGTTCTTGCCATGCCAGTGCCTTGAGAACCTCAATGTTGGTGATAATTGTACATTCTATTTTTGGCAACAAGCATCGGCAACTACATCTCCAGCCATGGATTGGAAGAACAAAACAAAAATCCATATGACTAGGGACTAGAGAGAGGTTATTTTTACTGCTGTTCTAGCCAATATTCTTTAATTGTGTAGTGCATAGTTTGGAAAGCGTCAAGCAGTTGAATTCATAATAGCAAAAGAAAAGCCAAAAGAGTCAGGGTGCACCTCTCATTCACACATGGTCCTTGTCTCGAGAACAGTACTAATAAAAAAAGTTTCCCTGTTGCAAAAGTGCAGCTGTACTATCCAAATTGTTCCATTTTGCAACTACATACCTGAGAAGAAGAGAGTAATGAGATCAGAATAACTCTGTGCACACATTTGTGCTCTTCAAGTTATTTTAATGTTTCTCTAGGGGCTAGTTCAAAACATTCCCCTGCCTTAGGCAAAGCACAAGATGCTACTGTTCCTGGCTATATGTACAGAAGACATTTAGTAGCTGAGTACTAGCTGAGGCATCTTACTACAGCAGTGGTTGACAAATTGTGTCACCCACTACGCCCGAGGAAGCAGACTATGTTTGTAGAAAAATTACATGACATAACACAATGTCACAAAGAGAGGAGAAATTGTGGAATTCAAAGGGATAACTGGGAGGATATTTCTGTGGTATCCCAGCATCTGCTGCCTAAAGCAAAGGTGTCATACTGCCTCATGAAGGACCAACTTTGACATTGCTAAAGCAATACCATTGAGGCTGCTCTTCTGAGCCTTACATAGCATATCATGCAGTATGCTTCCAAGGTCCTAGACCTCTGTAGAACTAGATGTGGAATAAAAGTCTTATCAATGTTCTTTCTCATGTCTCCCTCAATATATTTGTATTTCTACAACCCCATTGGCTCCCTATAGTGGCTTTTGGAGAATTCACAATTCCGGAGTGTGCATGTGGCCACACCAGCTGGGAGATGTAGCTATTCTTCATTCCCTGCCTTTTTCTTTGGTAATAGAGGACAAGGATGCTCCCAGCCATCTTTCGGGCTTGGTTGTTTTCTGGATGAACAACAAGGAGCAAGTGGATGAAAATCCATGTTGAAATGTATCCATCAGACTTGAAGTTGTTTTTTATTGTTGTTATACGTGTAAACTGTGTGTGAGAAAACTGTCAGCTGTTGCCTCAGGTCTGAGCTGGCAAGCAAGTGATGTCGGATCAGCCTATTAATCCAATGAGCAATTCTCAATTCATTGGGCTTTACAACACAACATACCAGTAATCGTTATTGCTTTTTGACACTAGGTGACTTCATTATACCAAAACTGTATAAAAGAATATGTACATGCTCTAAAGCTTTGAAGTTCTGGAGCAGTCTTGCTAAATTCTGGTATACTAAGAAATCAATACCATGTTCCTATGAATGTTTATTTAGAAGTAAGGATATAAGGAAGCCCTCCAACTCACTCTACATCCAAACAGAGGGCACACTGACTTGGTTCAACTCATCCTGTTCCCTTTAAGAGGCATTCCAACCTGTCTATTATCTATGCATCCCCAGATTGTCTGTTTAAAAACTTCTCAAACTTTCCTGTGAATGGCAGGCAATGGGAACAGCTCTGGTTTTGGGAGGCAATGCAGCACTCTAATTGTGTGACTTATTCCCTGAAAGCCCATACAATGATCCTGCTTTCATAATGCCATAGCCAATCCTAATATTGTGTAATATTTTTTCATGTTTAGTAAACTAAGCGGAGTCACAGAAAAACAAGAATATTCTAAAATTTAAAAAGGCTACCAACCAATGACACAAGACTTTCTTTTTGCCCTACAGCTCTGCAAAATGGCTGATGGAGGAGCTGCACGGGCATACTGTATGTATGTGCAATGACCTCAGTCTCAGCACTCCCTAGGGCAGTGGTTGGAGAACAGGGGTAATTTACCGCAAATGGGATAAAAGTGAAAATCCTGGGGGTAATGACCAGAGCGCTTCCCCCCACCCCCTGCAGCCAAACCTCAAATTGTAAGCCACCTCTCCCTGTTACTTCCTTGGTTGTGGCAGGGCACTTGTAAATCCGTTCTTTCAAAGATTGGAGATAAGCCTGCTTGATTGTTTAGGGCTTTAGAGCCCCAGGCAATCAACCGGGGCTTGAGGATGACTGCCTGCAGCGGACATGAATGCAACCAAGCAGGAGGAGGGAAAGGACCAAGATCAACGAGGGGAAAGTAGGTGCAAGAGATTGACAGCTTCATCAAGCTTTACTAAATGTACAGTATGTAGAAAATGGAGGGAGGGTGGGTAGGGGTGTGTGTGTGTGTGTGTGTGTGTGTGTGTGTGAGTGAGTGAGAGAGAGAGAGAGAGAGAGAGAGAGAGAGAGAGAGAGAGACACTAACTCAAAACTATGAAAAAATGAACAGGCAAGCAAAACAGAAGGCTTGAATTAAGGCGGAAAAAAGGATGGCTTTTTAAGATGCTGTTGAGGTTTGTCATCGCTTTCCTCCCAAGAAGCAGGTATCTTTGAATTTTGTGGCTGCTGTCACCGTCTGTAGTGATCTTGGAGCTCAAGAAAGTTAAAACTGTTACTGCCTCCATATCTTCCCCTTATATTTGCCAGGAGGTGATGGAACCAGTGGCCATGATCTTAGTTATTTTGATGTTGAGCTTCAGATCATTTTTTGCGCTCTCCTCTTTCACCCTCATTTAGAGGTTCTTTAATTCCTCCTCACTTTCTGCCAACAGAGTGGTATCATCTGCATATCGGAGGTTGTTGTTATTTCTTCCGGCAATCTTAATTCCGGTTTAGGATTCATCCAGTCCTGCCTTTTGCATGATGTATTCTGCATATAGGTTAAATAAGCAGGGGGACAATATACAGCCTTTTCGTACTCCTTTCCCAATTTTGAACCAATCAGTTGTTCCATATCCAGTTCTGCCTGTTGCTTCCTGTCCCACATATAGATTTCTCAGGAGATGGATAAGGTGGCCAGGCACTCCCATTTCTTTAAGGACTTGCCATAGTTTGCTGTGGTCCACACAGTCAAAGGCTTTTGCATAGTCAGTGAAGCAGAAGCAGGTTTTTTTCTGGACCTCTCTAGCTTTCTCCATAATCCAGCGCATGTTAGCAATTTGGTCTCTAATTCCTCTGCCCCTTCGAAATCCAGCTTGTACTTCTGAGAGTTTTCGGTCCACATACTGCTGAAGCCTGCCTTGGGGGATTTTGAGCATAACGTTGCTAGCATGTGAAATGAGTGCAGTTGTAAGGTATCTGGAGCACTCTTTGGCACTGCACTTCTTTGGGATTGGGATGTAGACTGATCTTTTCCAATCCTCTGGCCACTGCTGAGTTTTCCATTGATGATGATAAAAAATAGCGCACTGGTCCTTTGTTGTTGGGCTGTGGCACCAGGGTGGGTGACATGACCTTTAGCCTGGTCTGTTGCTTTTTGCACACCACACACAGAATGATTAAAGTGGTAGGAAAAGCCACCCCCAACTCTGCCTTGGCTGTCTCTAGCAAGCATGTCATTGCTAGCAGCACTCTGGCAGCCATTGATGATAAATCCTCTGCAAGCTAGCAAAAATGTAATGCAACTTGCTAGGCACATTGGACACCTTACTACTTCCTATACCACCCCATGGCTAGTGCACAATGTGTTCCAGCAAAAATAGTGCACATCTTTATTAAATTTGGTGCATCCTGCCAGTTCGGCACATCGCCTGGCAGCCATTGATACTGATGATGTATCCTGCTAGTTTGGTACACAGCCTGTGTAGATTCAATAAGATTTTGAGTTCAAATAATGTATTATTTCTTTCCTTTCAAATCAAGGAGATAATGTTGGCATGCATAAATTTTTTATGGGGGGTAAAAGGTAAAAAAGGTCCCTGACCTCTGCCCTAGGGCCTTAGTTGCTAGAGGTCAAGGGAAGATCTTGGGGACTTTTGGTGCATTTTGCTGTCACTCACCATCTCCTTTAGTATCAGCAACTCAGTCTACTGTTATTGTATTACTTTTGATATCTCCTTTTTCCCATTAAAATTGTTGCCATATTTTAAACCCTACAAGTGCTTAACAAAATATGACACATTTGTTGTATTGCTGCACGCTTAAGATGAGCAGTAGCTGAGTGCTCCACCCTGTAGTCCCTTTAGACAGATACCCCTAATTTGGTCTGTTTTTGCACATTTCCCCCCAAAACAATCCACATGCATACTTGGAAGTAACCTGCCCCCCCCTTCACGTTTGATATGGCTTAATTCCTTTCATGGCAGAATTCTCATAAGCCTTAACATTAGGGAGATTATAAGTATTGTAACTAAAAGTATAGCTAGAAAAGCATGTTTCCCCTCTCATGATGGGAAAGAGTTTATTGTGGTTAATGTGTAAATTTTTTGTTCTTTATAAATGCAAAACAATAAACAGCAATAACACCTAATGGCTCAGGGGAAAACAGGAAGGGGTTGGAAGTTCTATAGATACACCCTACACACACACACAAATCCCCTGCTGTTTGTTCTCTCTGTACATTTTCTGTTTGTTAACTTGTTATCCTGCTGGTATGAGAACATCTCATTATGTGTAGGGCCCTAGATTTGCCCTACATTTTCCTTCATCCTTTTATATTTTTCAGCCTTCTTTTTGCCAGTTTCAGTTCTCCTGTCCTGTGCACCTGTCTTTGCTGCTACAGTACAACAGTAAAGTGTAATTATAATTTATTGCTTTTGCATTGTTGTCTTTTTAAATTTTATTTTACATAACAAAAAAATAATAATTACCTATAAAAACAGTTACACTTCCAATAATTTTCTTATCTAGAGTATACTAATAATTTTTTAACATTTATATACGTTCTGCTTCTAACCCTACAGTTATTCAAACTAACCAGCATTTCAGCCCATTTTCCAATTGATCTCCTGCACCAGAGGCCAACAATGGATACCATACTTCCATAAATGTATCTTGTTTTATTTCACCTCTATAGAGTTTAATGTGATAGGTCAGTTTTTCCATCGGAGCCAGTCTCCATATTTTATTTTGAAATATTTGCAAGGACAAGTCCTGGCACTGATGTCCTTGTATGAGTTGGATGCTATCCTTAAAGCCTCACTCTTTCTGTTTTGTGCAATGGGATGCTGCTGTGTTGGAGAAATAGAAGTTCAAAGGATTTTTATTTTATTTTTATTTTGTTACTTTAGGAATCAATCTCAAATGTCACCTTGGCTCCTCTTCCTCCTACAAGCTGTCTAATGCTGTCTATGTTAACTTCCCTGTCTAGTAATTCAGCAGTAACACTACCCATTGATGACATTAGTGAAACAACAACAAAAGAGAAAAAAATGGGGGGGGGGATATCAATTGTCATAGCAATTCTTTTGAGAATAAAGGCAAAGCCAGTAATTCTTTGCCAAGAATCTGCTGCGGAAGCCAGCTGAAGTCAATTGGATTTACTCCTACATTAATAATGACAGGATTAACCTCAAAACCTGTTTAATGGTTATATGACACAGACCTCGGATGCAGAGTGAAGCATTACAGTATATGTATGATAGGCTGTGCTCAGCATATGGGAAAACAAAACAACTAAAAATCAAGTAGGGATTTGCCATACCTGTTAGAATAATGCACTATGTTAGATCATATAAGACTAACTATTAAAAGAGCTATTTTATAATTTCATTTTTCTCTTTCCCTTTATGAATGCTCTCAGTAACCCAAACTTGGTTTGGAGAAGCAGGTTATGAGGGTAGCACTAGAGAACAACACATCCAGTGTTTCTGCCATGGAGAAGCAAGGATGGTTCTTGAAATGCAACCACTGGCATTCGTTCTCATTTTGCATCTCATCAGCAGATTTGTATGTAATTATGTGTTTTGCAGGTGAGGTGTTAATGTGGTTTATATGGCACATCAGCTGCAGGCGGCCACTTGAAATGGTCGACTGGAAAATCTTGAAACAAACAACATTCAATTAGGCACACATCCACGAGCAGCTGTGCTAAGTACCACTGGCATTGACTCAGACGTACATTACTCAGTGAGATCCTACCGCCAGCCAGTTTTTAGAACATATTTAAACTGGTCACAAAATCCGACCATTGTCATTTTCTCTTTGAACCTTCTGACTTAGTTGGAAAGGTTGCTGCTTCCTGCATAAGGGAGTGATAGCCAGTCTAATTAATATTCATTGGCTAGAAAATATACCCTCCTCTCCAGTTCCAGGCTGAAGGTTGAATCGTTATATGTTAATATGAGTAGCAAAGGACAGCCAGATTTAAACACGCACGCACACACGCACATTTAGCACAAATTTAGCCATGTGCTTCAAATGAACAGCACTGGACAATCTGTTCCATATCGATCCAAAGCAAACATTGCTTCCTGTGTACCAATTCTTCCTCATTGAGCCCGCATTTAGCAGAAGGAAAGAAAAACTAACTTGTTTAATCATCAGTTTTCAAATGATGGATGTACACATTACTACAATCTGTTGTTGTTTTGAGAGCATGGATGCTATTCCCCGTGCCCCAAGGGGCTGTACAGGCAAGGCAATCTTTTCATGTTTCAAATCAAGTAGCCAGCCAGTATTTCATTGGCTTAACCAGTAAAATCATGTTCTGTTGGATAATTATTATTAGAATCTGACAAGCCACTGCATACATTGCTCCCCTAGGAACATGCAATACTAAATTGTGTCAGGTTCATTCTATGACATGATGTGGATGTCCAGAATTATAGTTTAAACAATATTTGGCAATAAGGTGGTCTGTCACTGAATTTTTTAAAATTGCATAATTTGCATAAAATTTCATAGGCTAATTTGTATATACAGTTGCAAAATCAGACGTTACTGCCCAGAATCTTATTTGTTATGTTCATCAGCGTAACTACATTGGCATAGTATTCAGCTGTGAACTGGTGCATGCTAAGAAATCAATACAAGCATTTGTTACTCATGCATCAGCCATGCTACTCAGTGCAGAACAGGACATGCTGATGCTGACTTTGTAATTTTCAGTCTGCAGCGGAAAGTTTTCTCAGTAGAGTTAATTGGACTAATTTTTCTGGTTTTGTTAATATATATATATATATATTATGCATAACTACACCTCTCTGGAATAGGAATATTGTGGCCAGGTGAATTGCTTATCTCCAGCCTACTATCCAATATTTCTCAGTGCAGACAGGCAATTTGGGGGGCCTTTATCTGAATAAGCAGAGAACTGTTTCAAAAGGAGGTTGTATTCTGGCAGACCTTCACATGGAGGAATATTGCTTCATGTAGTTACCTCAGCAGAATCAATGGATCAGGGTGCAGCAAAATGGTTTTTCATATGAACATGGATCATCCTAAGGTCTATCAGATTGTTCAGCAAGTATAATGGAGATCTTGGACTTAATGGACAAGATCGCCCCGTTTCCAGTTAGCTACAAGTATAATTTCATTTGTTTAGCAGTCAATTAAAATCTTCTCTTGCTCACCAACACCATTCTGTGTCCCAGAGCCTCTAGTTCTTGGTAAGGTAGGGGAGAAATACATACATACACACACAAATAAATTTATTTGCCAAATCGGATTTACAAAAGATAGATAGATAGATAGATAGATAGATAGATAGATAGATAGATAGATAGATAGATAGATAGATAGATAGATAGAGAGAGAGAGAGAGAGAGAGAGAGAGAGAGAGAGAGAGAGAGAGAGAGGAAGAAGAAGAAGAAGATACTTTGAGTACATGAATTTTTGAATTTTAAGCTCAGTGAAATCATAGTTCCATCCAGAAACAGAGTTACTCTATTCTGTGAACACATACTGTATTGTTGTACCAAATGTTAATATTTTCATAAATTAAAAATAACTATTCTATTCTTGCCACTTATGGTGAGCTCCTAAAAAAACTGTAAGAGAATTTCTCTTTCCCTGGAGCAATTCAGTAAAACAGTGCTTGGATGCTTGGTTGCAAACAGCCATAGTGCATGTTTGTGCCATTCATGAATGGGTCTAATTAAAAATGGAAGTAACAATGTTTAAGAGATAACATTACTGACATACATGGAAGCTTATGATTGGTGTCATTTTTCTATTGTCTAGAATGCCTACAGTTTCTTTCTATGGCTCCCTCCCTCTCAATATAGAGGTATATAAATATTTCTTGTGTTCCTATATATCGAAAAGGAACAAAAACAGCTACAATTTTAATACATGATAAATTATTCATCTCTGTTCTTGCTTTTCACTTATTTCATATTTTTCTTCTACTGTTCCTTTCCACCCATGCTTTCTCTCTTAGAACTAATCCTTAAATTGAAAATTGCTGCATAGACAATAACTCCTTATATTTGCATGATGATCTGCCTGAATAAACTGGCCTTTGTGAGACTGCAACAAAACTTCACACATCCAACTCTTTAATTCTATTTTTTTTAAAAAAAAATCTATGTGTGTTCTTTTAAGAATATTATTTGTTCAGAGTTTGTGCCTTATTAAAGACACATCCAGGAACCTCCCCAAAAACATGAAGAAATACATACCAAATAAACTGGATACACATTTCGCTTCTTCCAAAAGAATTGTAACAAATTGGAGTGTACAATATTGAACATAAGCCCAACTGCAGATCAGGAGCCATTTCTTTACTCTGAGTGCCAGCAGGGAGCTGGTGGCTGGAAAAGGGAATTGCTGAAAAGTAAGCCACCCAGAGACCTTTGGGTAGAGTGGGCAGCATATAAGTTAAATAAATAAATAAAACCAGAGTACAAAAATCATGAATGTTCTTGAACTGGGAAAAAGGTCCCAGAAAACTGATCCCATGCCATATATGCCGGCCATTAAGAGCCTTGTGGCGCAGTGGTTAAAACACTGTATTGCAGCTAAAACTGTGCTCACGACCTGGGGTTCAAATCCCAGGTAGCCGGCTCAAGGTTGACTCAGCCTTCCATCCTTCCGAGGTCGGTAAAATGAGTACCCAGCTTGCTGGGGGGGGCAATGTGTAGCCTTTATAATTAAAATTGTAAACCGCCCGGAGAGTGCTTGTAGCACTATGGGGCGGTATATAAGTCCAATAAATAAATAAATAAATAAATAAATAAAATAAATATCCCAAACAGCTTGAGTCTAAGCTATCTCAAAGACCATATCTCCCTTTGTGAGCCTGCCTGGTTGTTAAGACCAGCAGGGAGGCCTTTTTCTTGGTCCCACCACCTTTGCAGGTGCATATGGTGGGGACATGGGAGAGGGTCTGTTGCTGCTCCTAGACTCTGGAACCCTTTCCGACAGGAGGCCAGGCTTGCTCCATCTTTGCTGTCCTTCTGCAAGCAACGACCTTTCTCTCATGGCGCAGTGGTTAAACTGCTGTACTGCAGCTAAAACTGTGCTCACAACCCAGGGTTCAATCCCAGGTAGCCGGCTGAAGGTTGACTCATCCTTCTGTCCTTCCGAGGTTGGTAAAATGAGTACCCAGCTCACTGTGGGGGGCAATGTGTAGCCTGCATAATTAATTTCTAAACCACCCAGAGAGTGCTTGAAGCTCTATGGGGCAATATATAAGCAGCACACTTTGCTTTTTCTCTTCAGGCAGGCTTTCCCTTAGTGACTGGCTGTCTGAAAGGTGTTTCTAAATGGATTGTTGTGCCTTGTTGCTTCTGAATGTGTTTTTGGTGTTGACTTTGTTTACCATTTTTAGTGTGGTATTTAATTCTTATTTCATATTTGTATACTTCCTGTTTTTCATTTTTAAATATTGTCTTTTAATGCTGTGAACTGCCTTGGGTTCTTTCTAAGGAGATAGGCATATTTTTTTAAAAAAATAAATGCATAAAAATTCCAAGCTTCAGTAGCCCTAGGTTCCAATAATCTTCTTTTATCTTTGCCATGTTAAAAGTGTTGCCCTATCACCTTGGCTCCTAGAAATTACATCTTGCCTAGAAAAGTTACTCAAGCTGAAATCTTATATGCTATTACCTGGAGAACTAGGTCAAAGACATGGTGTACACTGACTGGCCTCCTCAGTATAACATACGGAAGAGGTTTACACCTCCTAGGCATCAAACCTAGGACATCTGGCAGGGGAGGAAGCCTCCAGCCCATTGAAATAGTCTGAGTTAAAGGAGGTTTCTCAGCAAGTTCACTGAGGTTTATGAGTAAGAACTAACTCTTCTTCTATGCCATGCCCCTTTATACCACCTTCATGGCTTCTTTCCATCTCCGCTTCCCCATGCAGGGAAGGATGAAGAGAGACCTAGCCACCCACTGTCCATTTCCTAAGTCTGCTTGTCACTACAATTCCCAGCAGGATAATTCTCTAGCCACTGTTGCCCCTTTCAACCCGCTGTGCATTCCCAGCATTGCATTTACTACCATCGAAATTGTTGCTCCATAAATGCAGCCATTGAGGCTCTTATGTATAGGGGGTGTCTATGAAGCATCACTCCAGAAAAGAAATCCTTCCTGACAGTGAGCCGTTGTGGATGAAGCAGGCCCAGATAGCAACTGCTCTGAAGCTGCTTTACAGTGATGGTGGACAACTCTCCTTGAAGTTTCTTTTTATTTGAAGTAAATTTACAGGTGCCTTCTAAAACCACTTCTCCCAGGATGCCTCCCTCCAAGAAAGGACTCTTCCTCACATTGAAAGACAATGGGCTCTTGGGGCACCAGAGACTACCTGCACTACCACCATTAACATGGAGACAAAAGCAAAACAAACATACAAACAAAAAGAAACAGGGGAAGAGGAAGACAGGAATACATATTACCAGTAGCTCTGCCTACGAACAGTGATGCAATGTCTATTGTTAGCCCAGAAAAGGTACACTGACCTAAAGCTGCTGGAAATGTCTTACATTTTCCTATGCTATCATGGAGAAATACTTAGGCATTTTCAGTTTCCCTATAGAAAAAATGTCCTGTCTGCAGGAGGTATTAGGGAGAAAGTGATCAGTGTGTGGGTAGATTTCTGGAAATCTCCTACACATAAATGTATCATCAAGGTCAGGAGTGACCAAAGTGTGGCAGTCACTGTACTGCTGAACTGTAACTTTTGCAATCGCATTCCTCACCTTTAGGTATACTGGCTAAAGCTGATGTGAGTTGAATTTCAACAACAACTGGAAAGCCATATTTTCTTTAACTCTGATCTAAGCAATATTATAATAGCCCATTGATTGGGAAGGAAGATAGTGACAATGATAAGAGCCATAGGATCATAGAGTAATGGAGCTGGAAAGGGCCTGTAAAGCCAATGAGTCTAAACCCCTGTGTGACATTCACCCTTTGTGGCCCCTGCTTGTCTCCCCAAACACCAAGCTCACAAAGGTAAACCAAAACCTCTTGACATGCTGCCACCAGTTGATCTCCTTATCAACGTACTTTACTTAGAAAAGATGAAGGTGTGTTCAGTACTGACTTTTAAATAGAACAGGTTTATTTATTACAGTTGGTTTCTGGAACAATTCATAAGCACATTCCTCAAGTTCTATTAAGCTTCAATATTAATCTTTAATATTAATTACCACAGTTCTCACTCAGACTAATCACTCCTCAGACTCCTCCTTTTCTCTCTGATACCCAACACCGACTCTGACTCAACTTAACTGACCTAAGTCCTCCTCTCAGGCTCTGCCTTTTAACATCTCTCTCTCTCTCTCCCTCTCTCTCTCTCTCAGCCCTGCCTCTCAACCACATTAGCATAGAACATGAATAATACATGACTTATTACCTAACAAAGGGTGAATGCTACACCCTGCTCAATGCAGGAATTCAAGTTAAAGTGTATCTGAGAGATGACCACCTAAATTTCTCTTGAAAGCCTTCAGTGTTGGAGTGTTCTCCATTTCCTGAGGTAATTGGTTCCATTGCCATGCTGTTCTTATGAAGTTTTCCCGACATTCAATCGGAATTTGACTTCCTATAAATTGAGCCCGGTATTATGTGTTCTATAACCTGGCATTACTGAGAACAGATTCTGCCCCTCCTCTGTATGACAACCTTTCAAGTATTTGAAGAGTGTTATCTTATCTCCCCTCAGTCTTTTTCCCCCTCAAGGCTAAACATCTTAATTCTTTCAGTCCTTCCACATAGGGCTTGATTTCCAGTCCCCTGATCATCTTTGTTGCCCTTCTCTGAACTTGTTCCAGTTGGTCTGCATCCTTCTTAAAGTTGGATGTCCCAAGACATGGCCAAATAAATGCCATCCATGTATGACTGAATCTAACACTAGAGGGGTTCTTAATTTATTTATGAATATGTTGTTTGTTCTGGAGCTGGCCCTGCTGTGAAGCAAAGGGAGAGGAATGCCAAAGGCAGCTGATATAGGTGTCATGAAAGGCAGCAAAATGCATTAATTAATTTATTATTCTCACATTTTTGCTGCTAGGGATGGAGAAGAGGAACTTGTAGGATTATCTGCTTCAAGGACCAAAATAATGTGTTTGGCCTTCAGTTTTATGAACTTTGAGAGCTGTTCCCATGTCAACAAGGGGTCTTGGGTATATTCTTTTTCATTAAAAATGAAGGGATTTCAGAATCATTTTATTTTATGCACAGTTACTTAAGTATCAAAACAAAAACAAAAGCAAAAAACGAAAAATCATAACTGCTGAAACTATGTACAGAATCACAAGCTGTGTGATGTGAGATCACACATAAAGCACATTTCTAAATGAGAATTAGTGAAAAGAGCAGACCATGTTGGAAAACTATGAAGTTATAACAGAAAAGATAGAATTTAAGCATCCAAAATGAAAGGGCTGTGAGACATAGGGAATAACATGATGTCATTTTAATAGGACAACATACACAACATTCACAAATTTTTCCAATTCCAAATGGAATGAATGAGATTTTTTTAAAAAAATCAAATGCAGAAGCCGAAACAGATGTATGTGTTTTAGGTCCATATCTTTATACATTCTTTATGTATTCCATAATGTTAGTGGTGTTAGAAGTCCCACCTGTTCTTTGCAAGCAGCTCCTCATCTTTAACACCTACAATATATTGCAAACATGTATACATGGTCCCTTATTTGCCAGATAAAAAGTATTAATAATTTACTTGGCTTTTCAAAGCAAGGAATATTTCATTTCAATTAATTCTGGAAGAACTTGTGAAAACATGAGTTAGAAAGAAACCAAAGCTGTAAAATGTGAAATATAGGAAAGGGAAAGCAGAAGGATTTCTCTGTCCCTAAGTCTGTTGAATACAGTTGAATATTAAGACAAAATCGTGACTATAGATCAGCTAGACCACTGGTTCTTAACCTTGGGTTACTCAGGAGTTTTGGACTGCAACTCCCAGAAGCCTTCACCACCAGCTGTCCTGACTGGGGTTTCTGGGAGTTGCAGTTCAAAAGCATCCGAGTAACAAAGGTTAAGAACCACTGAGCTAGACAACCTTAATGTTGACAATGAAGAAACTGAAATAGTTATAAATTTTGTATACCTTGGTTCAATTATCAGTCCACATGGAGACTGCAGTGAAGAAATCAGAGGAAGACAGAAGGAGAGCAATAAAGGGATTAGAAAAGATGATCAAGTGTAAGGATGTACCACTGGAGGTCAAGACCAAGATCATCCACACTCTTGTATTTCTGATCAGTCATCATGTATGAGCATGAAAGCTGGACAGTAAAGAAAGCTGACAGGAAAATAAAGGGTCCTTTTGAAATTTGTATAATGTAACTGTAGTTGTACCTCACTAGAAGTACTGCGCCCAGTTCTGGGTACCACAATTTAAGAAAGACATCTACAAGTTTGAATGTGTCAGTAGGAGAGTGAGCAGTGTGTTAAAAGGTCTGGAAACCAAGCCCTGTGAAGAACAGATGGGGAGCTCAGCATGTTCAGCCTGGAAAAGAAAGGCTGAGAGATGAAATGACAGCCATCTTTAAATATTTGCAATGGTGAAGGTGGAACTGAAGGTTTGTTTTCTGCTGTTCCAGAGGGTAGGACCTGAATTCAAATTATAAGAAGGGAAATTTCCACTAAACATTAGGAAGAACACAGTGGAATGGACTTGCTTGGTAGGTGAGAGGCTTTCCTCCCATGGAGGTTTTTAAACAAAGGTGAAATTAGCATTTGACAGGGATGCTTGACCTGTAGAATTCCTGTTCCACCCAAATGTTGTATATGACGGGAATTGGGGTGCCCTCCAGTTCTACACTTCTGTGGTTCTGTGGGTCTAGATCCTTGGCCATTTTGTGTACAGAAAGAACTACCAAACACCATGCTTTCCTGTTTTAGTTTCTGATGCGAAAGATCTAATTTCAGAAATAGTAGGTAAAGTTTCCCTAAGAGGAAGCAGAACTGTGGTGTTTTTGTACTAAAAGACATCTCTTTTATGTTTGCCACTTTCATTTTTGTCAATTAATTACACTTTATATAATTTTCTTTCAATTTAATTTTGTGAGATCTGTTGACTGGATCGATAAAATTTATATATAGAATAGTAGCCTAAATATATTTCCCCAATTCCGTTCTGAATTCTTTTAATAAAAGCATTGTCTTTCATCCATTTTGGGATGCACTGCTTAGTGCTATGCAATCATGGATGAGGAGTTACAGGAATATGCCATGGTGACTGCAAAAAATGTTCTTAGTAATGTAAGACTTGCAGCTAGGAGAAATTCAGTCAGGCCTTTGCATTTAACCTTTACAAATGACATTTCAGCCTATTAAAAAAAAGAAGAAGTCAAGAGTTTGAGAAGTGGAAAAATGTGCCATATTACAGAATGTGTTCTTCTGATGGGCATCTCAGTATCTCATCCATAGTATCTCAGGAACACTTGGACATCTCTTATGGCAATGAGGAATGAAATACAAATGAAGTTTACACATCACATTGAATTGCTGAAGGTAATTATGCTATTGATTGATAAACTGATTGAATCAATTTATTTATGCACCACCCCAATAATGCAATGCACTCGGTTCATAACATCAGAAAATAAACAAAACATATAAAGAAAAATGTATAACAACAATGTCAAAAAATAAATTCTAATTTTAAAATTTAAACTAATGGCACTGAACGTACGTCATCTCTATAAGAGCAGGGCAAGAGGCATGGCATCATGCATCGCCAGTGTGGAAGTCGTCCCTAAAAATCAGTGTTTTGCACTGCCTTCTAAATGTTAGCAGGGAAGGGGGCAGGTATAGCTCCACTAAAAGCAAGTTCCACAGAGTTGATGCCATCCCGAAGAAAGGCTGACCCCTTGTAGAAGATTTCTGGGCCTCCTATGTAGTGGCAACCCAGAGGAACATTGCCTAGGAGGATCTGATGGGTCCGGCAGATGACATTGGGGAGAGATGCTCTGACAAGTAGCATGGCCTCAACCCCATTATACAGCGTAATTAAAGCAGTGGACAACAGTACTGGCCCACTCAAAGGCATGCTGATCTCAGGGTGGCTGTCTTAAAGTAAGAGCTCCAATATATGCAAGGTTCTGATTCAAACAACTATTTCTCCATTGACTTAAAACAAAGAATACATTATACATGTGGTGAGAGTTGACACAGAAAGTTGAATGCAGACAAAGCTTTGGCTTGGTGATGATGATTCATGTGACATTTTTCTAGCAACACATCATCAACAACAAAAAATAGAGGAGGTCATGTGTTTGTCTATATAATATTTGTAGAATGACCTTTGTGCCCAGGTTCTTAGATTTTGAGTCTTCCCTTTGATTCCTCCTTAGAAAAATCAGTCCAAAAAGGGTGAGTACATGGATATTTGTCACACTGTTTGATTCACGGTGAAATTGGAGGTTCACTCTTTTTTTCTTTCTTTCTTTTTTTTGTGACCAGATGACAAGTGCCAGTGCGAGTTAGCCCATCCCCAGAGCTTTGTTACCCTTGTTGTTCTAGCTCCTTGCCAGAGGCTATTCTTTTCTTAGGTGCAGATAGGAACACTCTATTTTGGTTCATTTCCAGCATGTGCAATCACTGGGTTCAAATTAAAGCACTCTGCTTTTTAAAATGTCCTATCTGGTTTCAGTTTTCCAGTACAGTATTGTTATGCTTAGCTATTTAACTATACTAGGGAATTTAAAAATCCCTCTGCTCCTCTGTAGCTTTTTAAAAAATATTTAGAGATGCAGAGGGAGGAAGCACTTTTTTAAGACAATGCTGATGTGCTGTACTTTTCAGTAAAAAAAAAATGGAAGTGTCTTCCCATAAGAGTGAGGAGAAAGGAAGGGACAAGGAAGGAGATTTCTTGCTTGCATGCATGCTTGTTTGCTTGCTTTTCTTAAGGAAGGAAGGCCAAATAGGGTTGGTTGAGGTGCTAAAGCCAATGGATGCAACAATTGCACCAAATGGCATACTAGACCTCTGTGTGATCTTAAGCAACCCTATTTAGCTCAATCCAGCCTGCTCCAATTGTCTTGTCAAGCCAAGGCCTAAATTTCTTAAGGAAGAAATTGTGCATGGTAGATAAGCTGACCTACATGGAAAAGATGCCCGATTATGCTCAGAACATTTCCAGTTATTTATTCTTATTTATTACATTTATACCTTGCCTTTCCACTAAAAGACAGTGCTGAAGGATTTTAGCTAAAATCCTAATAATATCATATAAACCCATGTCACCATAAAATTATAAAATTCAAGTGAAGTACTGTACATTAAACAACATTAAAATTGCAATGGAGACACATTAAAAAGAACACAGAAGGTGCCAGTTAAATGATGAAGATTATATTAATGAGAAAGCTCTTTGTGTGAAACTTGAAAGGTTGTTGCCAGTTAGAAATGACAACATGGTATAGATCAATGGTTCCCAGCCTTGGGTGTTCTTCGACTGCAGCTCCCACATACCCCAGTCAGCAAAGCTGATGATGAAAGCTTCTGGGAATTACAGTCCAAGAACACCTGAGTTACCCAAGGTTGGAAACAACTGCTCTAGATCAGTGGTCCCCAACCTTGGGCCTCCAGATGTTCTTGGACTTCAACTCCCAGAAATCCTGGCCAGCATAGGTGGTGGTGAAGGGTTCTGGGAGCTGTAGTCCAAGAACATTTGGAGGCCCAAGGTTGAGGATCATTGCTCTAGATCACTGGTTCTTAACCTTGGGTTACTCAGGAGTTTTGGACTGCAACTCCCAGAAGCCTTCACCACCAACAGTGCTGGCTGGTGTTTCTGGGAGATGCAGTTCAAAAGCATCCGAGTAACAAAGGTTAAGAACCACTGCTCTAGATGAACAGATAAGGGGATAAATCCAATTGTTAGCTCTCACCAGCATTGACCTGTGAGTCAATGGTATTTTGATAAGTAAACATTTATATAGGTCCCATTGCTTCAATAGGTGTACTCAAGTGGAGAGTAACCATAGTGTCACAAGTTAGGTTCCAAAATGAACTAGGAGGGTAGGAAAGAGGCAATAAACATAGATTTCTAGCATAAAATCCATGTGACATTTATTACAATCGCAGACAAATAAAGTAAAATGAAGCAAAATATTTTTTAAATATGCAGCTGCAAAAGAATACTAATAAAACATACATGTCACATAAAATACAGACTGATGGACTTGACACAGAGAGTGTACTTATATTTGCTCAACTCTTGAAGACCCATGTCAGAGAGTGCAGGCTGAGAGCAGGATGGTGGGATTTAATGGCTTCAGTCAGATAGTGTTTTCTTTTTGTCCAAGACCACCTTTCAGGTCCTATTTGCTAATGTTTTTTTCCCATGAGTTTTTGCTTTGATGAAGCTGACCCATTTTCTGTCTTATCAATCAATAGAAGACTAGTTGTGCAGGCATCAGGCGGTTTAGAAGACATCACCTAATACTGGCTTCCTATTTGTTCCAATAGTTTCACTAGCATTCAGATAACATTTCCTGAGATAAGAACTGGACAACCTTGTTTACTGTTGACAATGGTGATTTTCTTCCTTTCCTCAGTGCAGTATAGCCCCAGGCACCTCCACATTCCTCAGGCGGTCGCATTCTCACATCATTCACTTGTTTATCCCTAGATTTGCTTCCTTATTGACCTTTCTTTTCCTTATCTGCCCTGCTGACTTTAACTGCTATTCTTTCACACATTTTTTTCTGTGTCTGTATGTTCAAGGATGTGAAGCCACTTCATAATGTCCATCTCTCTCTAGAGTAGGAGAGCTGATTTCATTCTAAAGTTCTCTTACCATAGATGTGGTTTCTGCATACAATAGATTTACTTGCTAGAAACAGTTGCCATCCCTATTGATGTTTTGCGAATATACATATGTCTGTCAAAGAGGTGTGTGTGTATGTTTCCACTTTATTTTAATGCTTATATACCAATTTTATTAATTTAAGGCCTAATTTTTAAAAAACGGATCTTGGGAAAATCAATTGCAATCCAGGACAAATTGGCCACCTCGCTCAGTAGTTGTATACTGTAAAAATATTGCAAGGCTGGTGTTAGGTATTGGCACACACAGCTGCATCCTCCACCTTACTCTTACCTGAACCTAAATGCAGGCAGCCTTTGAGGATGTATTGTTGCTCCATGGAGTTATAGGGTAAAGATGTCATCCATGGTTGTTGGGAAGTCAAGTACTAGCAGCATTTCTAAGCAGAAGTTTACTGAAGAGGATGAGTTAGGTGTTGCTCATGATTCAAATCTTCTGATGAGGTATCCCCCTGTCCTGGTTCACAAACTGCCCCTCGGAAGGGGTATGACTACAGAAGCCTAAGCTGCTTCAGTGTGTTAATCATCAGCTGTAGACAGTGCCAGATCAGGACACAGAAAGAAAATGGAAAGAACTCAAAGAAGTTCTAGAACAGACTGAGGAAAGGAGCTAAGGGACTGCAGCCTTTTTTGTACAGTTGAGTTTGGGAGAGTGGGTCACTTTTCTGCCCCCAAGAGTCTGTGGGCCCCAAACATTTCCAGAAATAAAAATAAATCTGGAAGTGGCTACTGATTTTGAAACATGAAGGAGGCTCTTATAACTAGGATAGTCAGATCTCTGGTCTCTGATTGAGTTGTCAAGAAATTGCTGTTTTTCTTTGTTTTCTTGTGCTGTAGACCAATGGTTCCCAACCTTGGGTAACCTGGGTGTTCTTGGACTGGGACTCCCAGAAGCCTTCACAATGAACTGTGCTGACCAGGATTTCTGGGAGTTGCAGTCCAAGAACAACAGGGTGACCAAAGGGTGGGAACCATACCTGTAGAGGATACAGATTGTACCTTCTGGGTGGCATAGGCAGGACTGCGTTTCATGTTTATATAAATTTTGTCCTTTTGTTTTGTGATGTTTCAGAGAGAATGTGAATGCAACAAGGCATCTCTTGCTCCTTTGCCTCTCAACAGAATGAACCCATTTGGGGGCTGGTATGGCCAAGAATGGCAAACACAATGAGGGGGTGAGTCCTGTCAAGTTTTAGGGTGTGGAGATGGTCCCGAGATAAATCAGTCTTCCAAATTTACGGCAAAGAGACTCACAGAGACAGTAGGTTCCTTCACCAGCAGTGTATTTACAGACTATGTACAATGGAACTATGTACATCAGTCAAAAGACTTAATAATACACTTTCAGTAAATAAAAAGAGAGCACTTCGTGCAGCAACTCTCCAATACAACACTCCATTCAACACCATAGTGTGCAGCACTTATATAGTTTGACCAACCAATCACTGGGCACATCATATGATGTCTTCTCCCAGACACTACCTCATGTGTAGTACACATTTCATGGATCACATCAGCTTCATGTACTGACTTGGTGACTGCACACCTGTTTTAAAACAAATGCCAATTAAGAAACTTTGGTTCATGTACTAAGAGTAAATTATTGTGGGTCATAATACCCTGACAAGCCCTGGTTATGCTTATAAGTTCAAATATGTTCAATGCCAGTTAATTGAGTTAACGCTCGTAATCTCAAGATTAGATCACTGTAACGCGCTCTACGTGGGGCTGCCTTTGAGGCTGACACGGAAACTTCAGGTGGTGCAGAATGCGGCGGCCAGGCTCCTTACAGGAGTGAGAAAATATCAACATACCTCTCCAACGCTGGCCGCATTGCATTGGCTGCCCATCTGTTTCCATGTCAACTTCAAAGTTTTAATGCTTACTTATAAGGCCCTAAATGGTTTAGGACCTCGATATTTGGCGGAACGCGTCCTCCCACCAAGGTCTACCCGGATCACCCACGCGAGTCAGGAGGTGAGGCTGAGGAGCCTGACGCTGAGGGAGGCCCGGAAGGAGAAGACATGAAACCGGGCCTTCTCGGCAGTGGCTCCTCGCCTCTGGAACAATCTCCCTCTGGCGATTCGCGCGGCCCCCACGCTGGGCACCTTTAAAACCCAATTAAAAACATGGCTGTTTATTCAGGCCTTCCCTCCAGCCAACTCTTGATTTTTTCTTACTTTTCCTTTTTATTTTTATTGCTGTTCTTGTTTGATTATTATGTATTTGTCTATGTTTTATTATTTGATTTTATATTTGGAAGCCACCTAGAGTGGTCCGGTGGGCCAGATAGGCGGGGTATAAATTAAATAAATAAATAAATAAATAAATAAATAAATAAATAAATAAATAAATAAATAAATAAATATTCACTATGTAGTACAACAGACCATCTACTTCCATTCATTCTTTTTCTTTCTGGGTGCCATTGTGTGGGAAACTTCTGCTTAAAGGTTGTAGCTGCATTCTGTTCCAGTGACATGCATACACTCCTGGCAGGAAGTGGCAGCTGCCAGCAGGTGGGGTAACCCTTATTCTGCCCTTTTGCTTACAGGTAGAGCATATGATTGAAGGGTTATTTCAGCCAATTCTGGTTACGATTAGGTAACTACTGTAGTATTCTATCTGAATTCTAACAACATACTATGTAATCATGCTAAGTAAATAAAAGAGCTCTCAGGGCGTTGCCTGTAGGCTGCACTGGTTCGGACATACATGTTGTCGACTCCTTTGTTCTAAGGAAATTAGCCTTCCTTTGTTCTATGATCACCCACATTGGGTGCCTGAACAGGGACTTCAAACAGGGACATCGCCTGAAGCAATCAAAGCAGCTCACCTCACCCGGCAAGGGCTCCAGACTTGTCCTCGCATCCTCTCTGGATCCCAGTGAGTATTACTAGTTAAAAATGGGAAACATGCTTACACTGCTTCAAAAACAACATAAGAAAGACTTGATTTATTTGGTTCATAGAGAAGGTCAACATGATGTATCTGATTCAGTAGAGGATTTACTGAAGGAAATAGGTACTTTTTGTTCTTGGTACCCAGAAGGGGGCATCTTTAAGTTTTCAGATTGGGATAAAATTGGGAATAAACCACACAAAGACCTTGTTACTCCAGTTAAAGTCCTCCATACATGGCATCTTTGCCAGGATGTGATTTCAAAGATCGTGAACCCTTTGTTATTCCAGTCTTTAGCTAACCTTCCAACAGCCCCTCAGATTTTGCCACCCTCTAAGCCACCAGATCTCCATGAAAATAGAAATAATTCTCCTTCCTACACAGCTCCTGCTGTTCTTCCAACAACCCCTTCTCCTCTTTCGCCTCCCCTCCTCCCTCTCCTCATTCAGCAATGCAGCAGATGTTATCTGATATTATGGCCCAAGAAAACCCGGAGGATGTTGCTGCTGCCCTCCCCCTTATGTCTGTTTATCCTGTGGTTCATAACACTCAGGGGCATTGTGTTCGTGAAAGTCTTCCCCTTGCCATGTTTAAAGAGTTGGAAAAAAAGTGTAGTTGAAAACAGTCTCCATAGCAGTTTTACCCTTGGGTTGGTTGATGGGTTACAAGAAAATGGAAACCTTATTCCAGCTGATTGGAAAGTCTTGGTTAAAGCAATGCTCCCTCCTGCACAATATCTACTTTCCATGCAGGAATGGAAAGACACTGCTGCCATTCTGGTCATGGATAATTTACAAAACAATATTGCTATGTCTGCAGATATGTTAAATGGAGATGGACTTTGTCACCATGGCATAGCAGATTGCCATCCCTAGCAGGGGATTGGCAGAAGTGGCTGACATTTTTAGGGCAGCCTGCTTAAAAATCCCAGACAAAGGTACCCATTTAGGGTCTTTTGCCAATTTGTGTCAGGGTCCTACAGAGGACTATATGTCTTTCATTAGCAAATTGCAAAGAGCTATTGAATGGCAGGTGGACAATACTGAGGCTGCTGATATTTTGATAAAACAGTTGGTGTTTGAAAATGCTAACATGGCTTGTAAACGCCCCTTCAGGCTATTTATAATAAACCAGAGACTGACCTTGCTGCCATGGTAAAATTATGTCAGAATTTTGGGACAGAAACTAACAAGACACACCTTTCGGCCACGGCTACCTCCTTGAACCACGCCTGAGATGGTAAATGTTTTTTCCTGTGGCAAGGAAGGGCACTTGAGACAGGAATGCAGATGAACTCCCCAAAATAATAAACACCCTTCTAAAAATGCCCCTGGTGTCAGAAAGGTTATCACTGGGCCAATCAATGCCAGTCTGTTCCAACACCGGGAAACTCCAAGTCAGGTGGACCTCCACTCCAGGTCAAGTGGGGGGGGGGGGACTCAGTGAATACTACCCCAGTTCAAGAAATCTGACCTGCTACTGTTAAAAGTACCAGTCATGATTTGATCATAGCCAAAGAGGTTGACTATCAATTCCCTCTCGCTACAGTGGAGTCTCTACTTAAGAACTTAATCCGTATTGGAAGGTGGTTCTCAAGTGGAAAAGTTCTTATGTAGAATCTGCATTTCCCATAGGAATGCATTAAAAACCATTTAATCCGTATCTGCTCTTTTCCGTCCATAGAAACTAATGGGAAGCCTCTATTCCGCCTTCTACCACTAGAGGGGGATTTTTTTCTTTTTTTTCCCCTTAGGTCAGGGAACAGTGTTAAAAGCACTTCTGACGAAGCTAATTTTGAAGCAATGGACTGAAAACCAATTAATCCGTTCTGGCTGTTTTATTTATGTAGAGGTGCGTTCGTACATTGAAGCATTAGTTCCCATAGGAACTAATGCAAAGCTGGTTAATACATACTCTACCACTAGGGGGAGAACTTTTTTTAACCTAAGATGACCTAAGGTTAAAAAAAGAGCAGGAAAGGTTTTTTTTTCCTGTTCTTATCTGGATTTTTGTTCTCAAGTAGAAGCAAAATTTAGCAAATGGAGCTGTTCTTAAGTGGAATTGTTCTTAAGTAGGGACGTTCTTAAGTAGAGACCCCACTGTATCTACAAAGTCAAAACAGTACATCGTGGACCAGTACCCAAAGACAATGTGGGTCTCATTCTCCCCTGTTCTAGCATCTCTGCACAGGGTTCACTTGTTATACCAGACGTCACTGATGGGGATTTTGAAGGACCCCTAATTATTCAAACCTGGTCTAATATTCCGCAAGTCCTTCCTGCAGGTGAATATCGCTCAATTGTTTTTGCTTCCATTAACACAGATGGGTCCTTCTACCAACCAACCCTCATAGTGTAAAAAGTTGAGAAATGTCATATCAACAGAAGGCAACAACCCTAGATTTCATTGAGGTTGCATCACTGTTGCACTACTATCCCACTAAAACAAATAGACAAAAAATACGAACTTGTCCTTCTCTCTTTGGTTTAACTTGGTACAGAAAGGGGAAAATTTTTAAAAACCCTGCATGAACCAGTTATGCTGAGGATACCAGTTAAATTGCTTTTTATGTGCAAAGAACAACAGGCACTGATCTCTTTATATTAAATTAAGAGTATGTAACACATTCATTTCTCTGGTCTCTCCATGCAGGAAGTTTTTAAAAGCTTCCCGCAGGGGAAGTCCTGAAATCCGGGCATCTGTACCCCTGTCAAAAACTCTCTCTGTGACTACAGGCATCCTTACTGAAGAAGAAAGACTTATGGCCTTAAATTCTCCATATGCATTTCTAGTGTTACTCATGCCTTGAAACATGATTTGAAATGAGAAAAATCAGAAGAAATGATCATTACATCACCATAGCTGGAAATATTTTGTGAAGCCTTCTATGAAAATAAGCTGTGCTGTCCATCTTAAATATATATACAAAATGTTTCTATGAAATATTCAAGGAAAATATGTTGTGCCTTTTCCATTTCTGCTATAACCCAGTGTATTACCTGTCTAAAGAACAAGGATTTGGGCTTTTTCTCTCTTTTTGCTTATCAATTTTGCAGCCCCACTGTTATTGTTTGATTCTGCTTAAATCCCTCTGTACTTAAAGGTACAGCCTTATCAATTGAAAAGCTAATGCCATATAAGAAGTGAAAAGAACACAGAAAGGTTTCCTAGCAACTACTGTGAATCTTTCCAAAGTAAGTCAGTTAAAACTGTGCAGTACGTGCAATGGATATCAATGAGAGACTGAAGCTGATCCACACGTTCACACATGCCCACCATAAAGTGCAATAAAACCTGTAATAGAAGGCGAATTGCTTGAGAAAGAAACCACATCAGAATCCTGACAGCTTTATCATTATTTAAATGGTCCAGCTTAAATTCTACTGCATTGTTAGTAAGGCTAAGTATCAAAGCCAAAGTGATGGTATATGAAAGCACACTTCATAGCATTGGTTAGTGGCACTGCTGTGATTATGAATCTTATTGCTCTTTCTAAGAGCAACTAGCAAATATTTTAAAAGGCAATGCACTTTTAGGGGCAGAAAAAGAACCTCACCATGTGAACACTCATATTAGGTCTTTCAAGAAAGCCAGCTTCATTTAACCAGAAAACACTTCAGTGTGTAGCGTTTAAACTCTTTATCAATTAAAATTCACCCAGATTTATATCAGTTTTTCTGCACGGCTGTGTTTTTTTTCCTCAGCAATTTTCTAATCTGATTATTCAACAGCTCCATCCATCTATTGTTTTCTTCAGAACCACACTCCGGTCAGATGGTTATACATTAATTTTGTATCACATGCAGTAATGCACATGCACCATATTACTAGGCGTGTTCCATGGCCCAAACAAGAATACATTGAAATACTCAGAGGACCTATTACAGATCGCCCCCCTCCCCGGCTTGGTTTTAAAATTTCCAAAGGCTGCTAGGCCTATTTCAATAAGCAAAGAACATCTCTAAGTAAACTTGGATCCAAATAACTGGAGGACTTGTTCCAAGCATCCAAGGGAGTTTGGTTCTCAACTAGCCTACCTGCCTGCAGAGCCACACAGAGGTTTTGTGAAAAATCTATGTTGAAAATAGTGAATTTGACGTACAGTGTGTAGTGTGGTCTAGGGTTAAGCTTTCACGTGAAGAACGAAGTTGGGCCCAACTGAAGTACTTCAGAGACCATTTTCTTAAGGATTTGCATGAGTCAACGTGAAAAGGCCTGAAAGATAACCTCTTTGGCTCTTTCACTTAAATGCAAGGACTCAATTCAATGCTTTTGCTTGTAATAATTCAAGCAACAAGGCAGATATCCTGACAGGTTTAGTTTGCAGGCATTTCCAGAAATGCACAAAAAAGAGTTTCACATAGATGTAAATTATATATGAGACAAACAAAGTCCTAACCATCTGAGATGGCAAGGAATCCCTTGCTTTCTTATTTATTCTGCAAGGACGAATCAGGTCACAATTTACATTCCTACTGTTAACAAAAGTAAACTACTTGCTTGAGCAGTTAGTGCACCAGAGAATTGGCTGAGGTAACATATCAGACAGTCCTAATGTTTTCTGAAAGGATCTCAAGCTACTGCACTTTGTTTGCATCTCAAGATTCTGATTCCTAGAAACCGACCAATAGCCTTGAGTGACCAGATACATAATTTACTTTTAAAAAAGAAAGAAAGAAAGAAATGCTGCTTCTTGCATGCATGCTAAAGGCTCCTGATGTTTATTCAATTAGGGTTCTTCTGAGCACTACCAATCAAAAGTCAGAAAGCATTACCCAGTGACTCCCTTATTTTCTTCTTAACAAATTTAAGAGTCAAAAAAGGAGATACAAAAAGTAGCAAAAACTATGGGCAGTTAAATGATGGTATGTGGCGAAATGTTGATTAAATTCCCATAAAAATGAGTAGGGAAATTTCCGCCCCCCCAGGGAATCCTCTTTATAAGCAGTGATTCCCACCCTGATGTACTCATACCCCCAGGGGTACAAACCAGGACATTTACTGGTATGTGGAGAAAAATGAATAATGTCAGAAAAAGGCACATACATCAACAGTATAAGCCACTTATATTCTGAGCTCTGGTAAACTCCTTGGCTTCTTCCTTCTCTCCCCCTACCACCATATGACAGCCCAGACAACCAGCTTTGGCTCCAAAGTAGTGTCTGTTCTTGTCCCACCATCCATCCAGGGGCTTGTACCATCTGCTACTTTCTTATTGACAGCAATTTGTGCCAGACAAAATTCCTTAGGGATTTTAACCCCTTCACTGGCGTCTTTGTGCATACCACCAGAGGGAAGCAGGAGGTGGCCTGAAGATGAGATAACAGAGTCCCCCTCCCCCTAGCCTTGCCCCTCCTAAGAAGGGTACAATTTATGGAAATGGGCTGCCAAGGGGAACACAAGTGAAAATAAGTTGGGAACCACTGATCTAAAGCAAAGGTAGGTAACCTGAGCAGATCTGGAGGGGATTTTCTGCCTTGGGTACTGTCTAGGACCCAGACACAGAGACTGCCCAAAATAGACAGAAATGCAAATAACTGAAAACCCCAAGAATGGTTAGAAGTCTACTTCTCATTTTGAAAAATTGGTACTCTGGAGTGTTAAGTGATACAGGGGGTTCTCTCTAGCTTATTTATATGGCAAACGGTCACACTTGGAAGTTTCTAGATGCTGTAGCTCACATTTATTTTTCACAGAGGACAGGGGGCAACAAAAGAAAAGTCCTTTTGTGTTCTCAGGGCACTGCATGCTTTATCCAGACATCATTTAAGGCCATTTGATGTAGCAGTTTCTGAAACCAGGCAGATCTGGATTCGCTCACTGCTGATATAGAGAATATCGAGGCAAACTTGGTGTGCTTCCTTGAGTTCTAGAAAAGAAAGTGATAAAAGTAAGCTAAATTACACTGGCATTGAATTTCATATCTGTGTAAATAAATGTGGAATTTTGGAGGAATCAGTGTCTATAGAACTTAACGTTTTATGACATCTGCACTTACTAGCATGTGCTATGGAAGTGATGTGGTCCCTCTGGCTTCTACACAACTCTGTTCAGTTAATGAAAAAAATGTGTGCAGAATGTTTCCTCTGCATTGATGTGTATGCAGTATGTAGAAGCAAGATGTGTGGCTTTATCTTCTGCAATATCCTGGGCTCTTCAGTTTATGAAGAACATGCTCCGTGAATACTTGCGTTCCGGAAGATGGAGAAATAACTTAGTGATGATATGGGAGAAACTTGAGATACAGTGCAATATTCTGGTTATTATCATACCCAATTCTATGTTTACAAGCTAGGAATATATATACACTTTGCTAATCTCCACACTGCACCTTCTTGGTTTGCAAATTTGGAAAGTCTCATTAAGTCTTTGCTTCCAACTGATGAAGTCATGCACAGTTACACCTGTTGTTAATAAGGTGCAAAATAAGAAATATGCTGGAAGCAAAACACATGTTTAGGGCTGCCCTGGCCTTAGGTATGCATAATAATCTGTGTGTAAGGGAGGAGGGTATATCACCTGTTTTTTAATTTATTTTTTTCTTATGAAATGGAAGTGTTGCATTTTGCCAAGGCTCTGTTATTTAAGAGGCCACAGTTTAAAAACCCTACAACAAGGAAGAATACTAAGTGCTAACATTGCTGGCAATTGAGATCCAATTTTAATAACCGTATACTCTTGGAGAACTCTATAGATCCCCATGTAAATTGTGACTACATTAGAATCACTAAATCCTGCTTGTTAAAGTCTACAGATACATTCCTTGAGCCAGTTCAGCATTAACTGGCCTGGTGGGATATCCCAGATGAAAATTAATTTGAATATATTCAGCTTAAAGTTTTTTCGCTTTGTTTTTCAGTTATTACTTTATTTTCAACAGTTTATATAGTATGGGTCCACAGTATTGCTCATATGAATCTTTGGCATTTTAAAGATCTTCTCAGGGAGGCCCTTGTCTTGTTCCCAGCACTCTCAGAAGCTTCCTCAGGGAGGAGGTGAGAGGCAGGGCCTTTCCAGTTACTGCACCCAAGCTGTGAAAATTGATGCTTTGGGAAGCCCAGGTGGCCTCCTCCCTCTTGTTCTTATACCAGCGGATAGAGACCTTCCTTTTCAAGCAGTTTTTTAAACTGATGCAGGCAAGTAGGGGCCATTATGGAATGCTGCATACACTGAGCTAGAGCAGGTATGTTTCTAAATGTTTTTAAATGGTGGCTTTCAATATTGTTATTTCCTTAATTCTTCTTAATATATCTGACTGTGTGTTTAATTGTATTTACTATGTAGCTTCAATTGATTGTGAGGTATCATGATTTCCCTGAGGGGAGAGGCAGCATATTAAATCAATCAATCACTCGTCCCAGTTCTTTATTTTAGGGTGTCATTGAAAGAATCCAGAGAGGGAGGATACTACATGATTTCAGAGTTTTTCACTGTTCAGACTTGATGCATACATAGCTATGGTCTCTTTTTAATACAGTGGTGCCTCATTTAATGACGAATCCGCATAGTGATGGCTTTTTTGTGATTGCATTGCAATGTTGCTTATGGGGAAAAATCGTTTTGCAATTTTTCCCCATAGCTCATTTTCCCCCCGCCGGCCGAAAAAGCTGGTGTGCGCTCGGGAGGGGGGGTGGGAGCCTTCCCGCCCCCTCCTGCCCGATTGTCGGCCAGCCAGCCGGCCCAAAAAGCTGGCATGTGCTCAGGAGGAGGGCGTGGGAACCTTCCCGCCCCCTCCTGCCCGATCGCCGGCTGGTCAGCCAGCCAAAAAAGCGGGGGTGCGCTCGGGAGGAGGGAGGAGGAGCCTTCCTCCACCCTCCGGCCTGATCGCCGGCCAGTCATCCACCCAAAAAAGTGGGGGTGCGCTTGGGAGGAGGGAGGAGCCTTCCTCCACCCTCCTGCCCGATCGCCGGCCGGTCATCCGCCCAAAAAAGCCAGGATGCGCTCAGGAGGAGGGAGGAGGAGCCTTCCTCCACCCTCCTGGCTGAGCGCCGGCCTGTCAACTGGCCGAAAAAGCCGGGATGCGCTCGGGAGGAGGGAGGAGGAGCCTTCCTCTGCCCTCCTGGCCAAGAGCTGGCTGGTCAACTGGCCAAAAAAGTGGGGATGCGCTCAGGAGGAGGGTGGAGGAGCCTTCCTCTGCCCTCCTGTCCCAGCACCAGCCCCATTTTCGGCCAGCTGATCGGCGGTTCCAAAATGGCCGCCGCAACCATTTTTGTGCGATTTCCTCGCTTACCCAGGATGCGAAAATGGCAGCGCTATGGAGGATATTCGCATAACAGTGAGTTTTCGCCCCATCGGAATGGGGTGAAATGGGGTTTTCGCCCCAACTTCATTTAATGCATTTCTATGGGGTTTTCCCATCCGCATTGCGATGTTTCCGGATAGCGACGATTAATCCGGAACTGATTAATGTCGCTATGCGGGGCACCACTGTATAATTCACTCACTAATGTTCAGAAAAGGAGGAGGATGTGGAAATACGTAGCTGTCTAAATGCGATGTCAGCAGCTGGGAAAGAAATTATGAAGACACTTCTATGTTGCTTCAGTACATACATGGGCAGCTTGCAACAGAAATAAACATAAGGCTGAACAATAGACATACATTAAAATAACAAACAGAAATGAAATGCTCCCCAATCCCAACTGTATCTATAAAAATACTCCATAACTTCTAGGAGGGTGGGGAAAGCAACAGCTATTAAAGTATAAACAGTACACAAAGGGCTGCCACATATTTATTACTTAAATTCAAAAGGAATAAGGCTTTCAAAGGCCTGTGAGAAGCCCCCACACATACTTAAGAGGATCAACCTCTATTATCTGTCATTTGCTTGTACAGGGGAATCTCTCACTGAAGCAAAAGGAATGGCATTTCCTGACATTCAGTTCTAGCAATATATTTTTAAATGGAGAAGAGAGAAAATTCAAAAATGCAAAGCCCAGGCCTTACAGTACATTGACAGAAGATCTCCACTTTGTACTGCACGTAAGAGAGTGACTGGAGTGAGTGGGAGAGGACTTGGGCTTAAGTGGTTTGTATGTGTAAAGCTGTTAATCTCCTTTGGCACTGATTCAGTGTCTTCCTTATTAGGTACAGTGGTACCTCAACTTATGAACTTAATCCATATTGGAACAGTGTTCACAAGTAGAAAAGTTCATAGGTCGAGGCACCATTTCCCATAGGAATGCATTGAAAACCAATTAATGCATTCCGGAGGAAGAAAAAAATACCAAAAAAATAAATAAATAAAATAAAATAAAACACTGTAAGTCCCACACTGGGACTGCAAAAACAAAACAAAAACAAAAAACAAAAACAAACAAATCCAAAAATAAACACTGGAGCAAGTCCTATGCTGGGAATAAAAGAAAGAAAGAAAGAAAACCAAAAAATGAAACAACATAGAAACATACCCCCCAGCACAAACCTACCCTCCAAAACCCACAGAGATCAACTTTTTTAAAAGAAAAAAGCACCACTTACCGGTCTGAAGCCTCCTGGTGGTCCCCCACCACTGTGATCGTCACCATTGTGACTGCCACTGCCATGAGGCTTGATCCTGGCCGGGGTGCTTTGGCCACGCCCCCGGCCGTGGCGGAGGCAGCAGTCGCCCAGTGCCGGGAGACTTGAGCTGGCTGGGTTTCGGCTACTTGCTTCCCGGCTCACATCCCGCTTGCTCTGCGCCACCCACCGTGGGCCCATGCCAGCAAATTCAAATGGCGGAAGGTGGCAAGGAGCAAGCTGGGAGGGAAGCAGCTGAAGAAACCCGGCCAGCTCAAGCCTCCCGGTGCTGGGTTACCGCTGCCTCCAATTGTGGTGGTGGGGCCCCCCAGGGGGTCTCCGATGGTGGCAGGGAAGCCCTGGGAGACCTCCTGGGGGTCTGATTACAGGAGTGGAAAAGGACAGGAAATTTAAAATTGCTCCCCTGCCACCGTGATTGGACCCCCAGGAGGCCTCCAGAGACCTCCAAAGGCACCAATTGTGATGGTGGGGGATGCCCAGGATGTCTCCAATGGCAGCAGGGAAGCCCTGGGAGACCTCCCAGGTTTTTCCTGCCGCCATCGGATACCTCCTGGGGGTCTGATCACGGTGGCGGGGGAGCAATTTAAAATTCCCGTCCTTTTCTGCCACCGCAATTGGACCCACAGGAGGTCTCCCAGGGCTTCCCTGCCACCATCGGAGACCTCCCTGGGGTCCCCCGCTGCCGCAATTGGACCCGCAGGAGGCCTCCGGAGACCATTCATAGGTCAAGGCTCCATTTGCAAGTCAATGCAAATTTTTGCAAATGGAGCCGTTCGTAAGTCGAAATGTTCTTGGTAGGGATGTTCATAAGTTGAGGTTCTACTGCTGCTTTATATTCCCCTTCTCCTACTTTTAATCTTTGGGCATCTCTGTTATTATTTTAACATGTTAACTCACAAATACTTAATTTAACATGAGGGATGTGAGTAGGATGCTGCTCTTCCCATGAGTGGCGATAGGGGTTTTGCTGTGCCCCACATTCATGCTAGAAATACACAGGTAGCCTAGTCTGCATTAACGTGTTTGTCCAAAGACAGAGCATTTGCATAACTGTTACAGTGGTGCCTCGACTTACCGCCCTAATCCATTCCAGAAGATGAACGTAACTCAAAATGGTCATAAATCGAAGCACCATTTCCCAAAGGAATGCATTGAAATGCAATTAATCCATTCCAGCCAAAGGGGAAAAAAAAACCAAAAAATCACTGCAAGACCCATTCGAAATGTGATTAATCCCTCCCATCTGAAAGGGGGGAAGCAATCAAGTGTGCAAGACCCATTCGAAATGCAAAAAAACACAAAGGGAGCACATCGGAAATGGAAAGAAAACAAAGCAAAAAGCAAGGGAAGTATGCAAGACCCATCAGAAATGGGGGGGGGACCCAAAAAGCAACCAACCCCCCAAAACCCATTGGAAATGGGGGGAAAACAAAAACCCAAACAACCCCCGAGACCCATCAGAAATGGGAAAAAGCACTCCAAAAAGCAAACAACCCCCCCAAGACCCATCACAGCACAGAAACATAACCCCCCCAGCCCAAAACCATGATGCAAAACCCACCCAGAACAGTTTTTAAAAAGCAGAAAGCATCACCGTAGCTTGCCAGGCAGCTTCCTCCGATCACATTCTCTCTAACTGTTGGGGCGAAAGAGCTACAAAGAAGCAGCCTCTTCGCCACCTACAGCTAGCAATTTGAATTTCCTGCCTTTTCCCCCTGCCTTTTTGTGTTCGTAACTGGAAGCTCCGGCCGCAAGTCGAAGCAAAATTTTGTGGCCGGAGCTGGTCATAACTCAAAATGGTCGTATGTTGGGATGTTCGGAAGTCAAGGCACTGTACATACTTTCCCCCCAGAATATATATATACCATTTGTCTGCCTCTCAGAATCCTGTGGAAGAGATTTCATTCTGGGAAGTAAATGCATGGTCATAGGAAGAAGAAAACTGTTTTCTAAATCAAAGATGGAACAGGAAGAAATCTGGTTCAATTGGTAGACCTCTGGATGATCAGGCAAGTGGTGTCCCATTCCTTGAAATTTCAAGGCCTGAGAACCCAAGAATGAACATCAGAACCTGAATCTCAGGACCTGAACCTAGATCTGGCAATCCTAGCTCAGAAGTTTTATTTGGTTAGATTTCTTGAAGCTTAATTCCTCCAGAAAGGACATTACCGGAGGAAAAGAACTCTTAGATTTTGAAACCGTCAAAGTTTTCTCCTAAATAAATATTCTTTAGTACTCAAACTTAGTTGAGTATGCATCTGCTCAAATATCTCCTGTCTGAAGTTTTAATGTTTTAGTGTGAGATGTTTCTTTAGCCCTGATCTTAAGCAGGGCACCGATTGCTTTGAAGTCTTTTGAGTGTCTTCTGAGAGTTAATATGCCAGCTCTTTGACCTTTAGATCACACAAAGATAATGCAAAACAGAATGCAGATAAGGAAGATGTCTCAAATTAGGTAGATTTTACAAGTAGAAATAGCGAGTTTTGCAGAATGCCAGGAGGTTCAGCAGAGGCAGAATGGCACATCATATCCATTCTCTGAGGGGAAGACATGAATGGGTGATGGCAACCCCAAGGTGTTAGGTGTAGAAGAAGTTTAAAGTACACCCCTGTGGCGTCCACCCTTGTGCCCCTTTTGCTTGACCTTCAAGCCTCAGAGTACACAAAGGCAAACACTCTCTTCTTTTCACTGCTGCCACCAGGTGATCTCTAAATCATCAGTACTTCAAAAAGATTCAGGTCCACACTTCAAGTTCCTTTAAATAAAACTTTGGTTTATTGATTACAGAGATTGTTCCATTAATATCTTCAGTAGCTAATCACATCTCAGAATTTCCCAAACTACACACACTATTACTCTCTCTGACTTTTCTCTGCTGCCTGACTCTTACATTTCTCTTACTCCCTCAATCTACCCCTTGACTCTCTGACTCCGCCTCTTATAGCATCTCTCTCGGCTCCTCCTCTCAGCAATATTAATATGCATGAACCATTATTTTACATAACAAACATAAACCATTATATAATATAACATAAACTATCATATCCATTCTCTGAGGGGAAGTCATGAATGGGTGATGGCAAACCCCAAGGTGTTAGGTGTAGAAGAAGTTTAAAGTACATCCCCCACCCTCTTCCCTTTTGGGGAGGGGAACAGAGAGCCATATAGAGTTCTTTTTTAACTTGCTAATCCTGTTTGCTTTAGTGTCTGCCAGGATCCTCCCCCCCTCCCCTACCAATATTTCTACTACATTTGCAAGTATGGCCACTTACAGGCTGGATATCAGTGTTGAACAGGGTCCCAGTCACAGTAAGAGTTTAATTGCAAGTGTGGGCAAAGTGCAACTCAGAGAGGGCTGAAACTCCCAGGATTCCTCACTATTGGCTATATTGGCAAGGCTGTTCATAGCAAGGATGTCCCACAGCATCTGGAGGACTGCACTTTTGCTCATTTGAGGGACCAAAATTTAAATATCTGTTAAGATGAAAGGAGACTTCCTTATAGATGCTTTCAGAGCCACAAAGCTGCAGTAGATATAAGCAGGGTCTCCATTTTTGGCTGACCAATCCACCCACATCAAACCATGAGTCCTCTAGAGATGAACCATCAGCACACCGCAAAAAGGACTTTCTAATTCCTTCATTCCCATCAATTTAGGGAATCTCAGAAAGATGAGGCACCTCAATTAGAAACACAAGATTCTTTGCTACACAGAAAGAGAGAGATAGGAAATACAGAACTGACTGATGGTTAAGGAAGACATGAAAAACTCATTCAGTGATTCAAATCCATAAACAAAGTTGCAGTCACCCTAACTGGGGGCTGTTCACACAGTTTGTACAATGTGTGTGAATGCACAAATTGTGCAAGTTTTTTTTTAAAGTTGCTCAGGAGAAAAAGAGGACAATATTTGCACAAGAAGTGCCAATCAATGAGGTCCATCTTTCTCACCAATATAGAACTTGGTCAAGAAATTCCTCATAATCTCTGCTGCCTAGGAGAGAAAAACTCACACAGCTCCTCAGTGTCACATATAAGAATTAAGCAAGTAAGGATTCACACCCTTATATCTTAGCACCCTACAGTGAGGATCATGAGGTGCCATGTGCCATTAAAAGACTCATTACTAGACCAAACCAGGGGAGTTCACCAAGAATGATGACATGGAAAAAGAAAAATTCTCACCCCCAATTTTATAAGTATCCATCTTGGAGCAGGACAGGTAATCATCATAGGCATCCTTCAGTCTCGAGAGACTATGGTATCGTGCTCTGCATGGAGGACTTGGAACAGCGTCTAATGTGGCTGAGAAGGCCAATTCGAGAGTGACAATCCCTTCCACACTTAGGACAAATACAATCTGTGCCCCATCTAGCTCCCTGATTTTGCTGCTTTCGTGATTGCCTCCTTGCCTCAGCCTGCTGGGCAAGGGTCTCTTCAAATTGGGAGAGGCCGTGATGCAGCGCATGCCTCCAGGCTGAACGCTCAGATGTCAGGGTTTCCCATCTGTTGAGATCCATTTCCAAGGCATTCAAATCCCACTTGCAGATATCCTTGTATTGCAGCTGTGGTCTCCCTCTGGGGCGATTTCCCTGCACTAATTCTCCATACAGGAGGTCCTTTGGAATCCGCCATTCTTGCAATATGCCCGAGCCAACATAGGCATTGCTGTTTCAGTAGTGTATACATGCTAAAAATTCCAGCTTGATCTAGGACTACTCTGTTTGGAACTTTGTCCCGCCAGATGATACCAAAAATGCATCGGAGGCAACGCATATGGAACGTGTTCAGCTTTCTCTCCTGCTGTGCATGAAGGGTCCAGGACTCACTGCAGTACAGGAGTGTGCTCAGGACACAGGCTCTATAGACCTGGATCTTGGTGTATGCTGTCAGCCTCTTATTGAGCCATACTCTTTTTGTGAGTCTTGAAAACATGGTAGCTGCTTTGCCAATGCGTCTATCCAGCTCGACATCTAGGGAAAGAGTGTCAGAGATCGTTGAGCCAAGGTAATCTATGTTACACTATTTGCCGGCTGCTGATCCCTTATAGTTTAATAAATTAATTCATTACCAAAAAAACAATTTTCCCTTGTCTTTTTATCATAGTTGAAATTAATTGTTACTGTGCAGGGAAGGGAATGACATTGTAATTATTGAGATCAAGCGTCTCACGGATCGCTATGCCAGCCACTGAAAAACAGATAAAAGGAGGAATCAAAATATAGCTCCTATTCTTCCTCTGTTGCAGCCTTCATGAAGTTATGTTAGTTTAAACATTTTCATGTGCTTCTGATATCTATATGGGGGAAAAACCCAGGTTGGTCATGTTTTAGGCATCCAGGGCAGCTCATGAAATTTTATAGAAATTCACTTTTAAATGCAGAACTACCCACAATGGTGATGATTCATCTATCAATGACAAAGATTTCGCATCTTGACATTGTGGAAGAGAAGTGGAACTCATTTTTCTGCATGTTTAGATGAAAAAGATAGCTGCAAGATTATTCACGACAGCATTTTGACAATGTTCAAAGTGCTAACATTTACAAGTTGGAGCTGCTCAGCTGGTTTCTGCTTTTCCTGAATCCCTGCTGACCAAGGACCCATTTTGTACCATTGTGCATGAGCTAGGTCCACTGCCATTTTCAAACATTTTTTTGCCACAGCCGTAAAAACAAAACGAAAGAAATATAGGCGAAATGAGGACTGTATAAGTCCTTATAAGGTGGTGTGTGAAGAATTGTTTCCAGTCTGTGGCTCCCTTCATATGGCTGAGAGGATACAGGAAAATATTAAATATCTCTCTGCCTGAATAGCCACCTGATCTGAAGCACTGGATGTTTCTTGGGGCAGGGTGGGGACGAGTGGGGGAAGCAGTTCCATTTCTGACTTGGTCTTGGAAATGGCATGTACAAAAGGCCCTCACATGGCTCTGGCCACTTCCACTGCTGACTTCCCTGGTCCACCTTCTCTACTTTGGCTATGTGGTGATGGTTTGGAAAGGCAAATATCAAGAGACTGGCTGAAGCTACAAGGAATGATAGCACTTTTCAAATATTTGAAAGGCGGTCATACAGAGGAGGGGCAGAATCTGTTTTTGGTCATTCCAGAGTACAGAACACATAATAATGGGCTCAAGCTTCAGGAAGTCAGATTCAGGCTGAATATTAGGAAAAAAAATCTAACTGCTAGAGCAGTACAACAATGGAATCCATTACCTTGGGCGATAGCAAGTGCTGGAGATAGAATGCTGGAAGCATTCAAGAGAAATTTAGACAACTATCTGTCAGATCTGCTTTGATTTAGATTCCTACATTGAGCAGGTGTTGGACTCAATGGCCATATAGGCCCTTCCAACGCAGTTATTCAATGATTCTGTGATTCTATTCTTTATGCAAATGCCCAGGTGGGAAGACGAATCTCATGGCTAGTGGTACTACAGAAGGTTTGTTTATATGTGTGGTGGTATTAATGCCTGAGAAACCATGTCTTCCCCACTCTCAACTGATACCACGGCTCACTAGCTCATCATGAAGACCTTTATGTGCTGGGCACATAGTCTTTATTTATGAGGTAATGCGGGAAATCCACATTACCTTTCTCTGTCATTGTGCCACAAATGCCTGCCTCCTGTGACTTCACAAAGAAATAGTCTTCACTTCAGGTTTTGGCTCTGAAATCTCAGTGAAGGGTAGATTGCTGACATGGCAACCTTAGCCATGGACCATAATTAAGTCAACACCTGAGGGCATGAGGAAGGAACTTTACCTGTATGCAGGTCAGCTGACCAGAACCATGCCCTAGTCTAGACCAAAATTCTGTCAACTCTAGCCACCATTTTTTTCTTTCATATTTTACACAGTAAAATTCTGTAACACTCTCTCAGTGATACAGTGTTACACTGTTCATTTTTGGAATTTGTGGGCATTTATAACCCATTGTTTTTCATAGAAATCTTTAACCTGCTAGTAGTGAAATTAAAAGAATCAGAGCTAAACTGGATATGTTATGCATGATAGCATGTTAATATCTATGTTTTTAATAGCAGCCTTAAAAACTTTCATCAGGGGCATGTTTCCTACCAGGATGTATAATAGCTTGCTCACTGTCTGTCTCTTTTTCTATTTCTCTTGGGGTATGTGTTTATGTGCACACATTCAAAATTTCTCATCTGTTGCGAACTACTGCAAGGAGAGACAGAAGCAAACCCCTATTTCCTGTGCATCATTGCTCTCAGTCTAATCAAGTGTCACAGTTCCCGTGTTCCTCTCTCAGCAACAATTGTGTAAAGTGAAATCCCAGATTGAGTTATTTAGTTTAGGCTTCAGAAATATGAAATGTCCAGTCATTTGGGCAAATGAGTGGGGAGCATTTGGTTCACCTCCTCTTTTTAACATATGATTCTATGAATCAGATGCTTGTGTCTGCCTTCAGTACAGTATTATCGGGGTGGTTAAAGAGATTTTCATGTGAACAGCCCTTCTCCCATTCTTTACAAGATAGCCTGCTTCTCTTCAACTGACACTTACAGTCTCAATAACTCACTCTGAGACATTGGTAAGAAAGAATAAAAAGTTCAATTTACTTACAGTTCTGCAGATATTGGGGGGAAATACTGTACAAAAATGACTGCTTAAAGCAAGTCTGAACAGACTCACAGCCTGGTTCCAGCAGACTCCTGCAGATTACATTCTAACAGACTACAGTGGTGCCTCACTTGACAATGTTAATTCGTTCCAGCGAAATCGCTGTAGAGCGAAATCGTCGTCAAGCGAAATAAAAAACCCATTGAAACCCATTGAAAACCCTTCAATGCGTTCCAATGGGCGAAATACTTGCTCGTTCAGCGAAGATCCTCCATGCGGCGGCCATTTTCTGGTGCCTGTAATGTGAGGAATCCATCCCTAACACAGCGGGGAGCCATTTTCTATAGCCGGTGGCCATTCTGAAACCCGGCAATCAACTATTTGCTGATCATCATAAAGCGAAAAATCGGTTCCCGAAGCAGGGAACCGATCAATGTTAAGCGAAATTCCCCCATCTAAACATCATTTTGCGATTGCAAAAGCGATCGCAAAAACATCAACGTTAAGCGGATTCGTCGTCAAGTGGGGTAATCGTCCAGCGGTACGTGATAATCAAATCATTATTATTGTGGGGAAACTCTCACTGCAGTTGCTTTAGCTATGGAGTGTTCCCAAATTTGAACTAGTTAATTAAGTGATAAACACAGAAGCTCATTCTCTGCTGATCAAAATAGTGGAGAGAAACCTGCCAGGAAAAGATCCCAGCAGATCTCTACAGGTTAGACCCAGAACTAGTTATTTGTTGCCTTATTTGTCACAATGGAATCTTATTGGATGGAAGAACTGACCCACGTCGACCAAGGATGGTGATGCATATGTGGAGGGTGTCTGAGGGCAGGGGGTCAGTCAAAGGTAGCAGCAATTTCAGATATATCTGTCTTCCACTTTTAGAAAACAACAACAACACAGGTTTTCACAAAGATACGTTGATGGAAAACATTACATTACATCCACATTTAGGGGAAAGTGCTGGTAAACAAACATATAAAAAAAATCCGTAGCAAAGCAAAATGAAAAACAAGAAGCTTTCAGAAGCCATGTGCTACATAAAAAAATAATTGTTTCATTCTGTTGCTTCGGGCAGTACTATTGTTGTTTATTACACAATTAGTCCCTGTCACTCTGAAGACTTTATCTCTGGCAGTATGATTTTCTCCTTCCCACTCTTTTGAGCAAGTGTTCTTTTTCTCAGATTGCAGTCCATTCAGACTATCGCTAATAGTTATTATTCAATATTTGTTCTGCACTAACAATGTATGATATTCTGCATATTATGTAAACCATGTGCCAGACTCATCACAGAAGTAATGCAGCAGTCTCTTTAATAAGCTAAATGTAAAGGAAAGGAGAATAATGTAGGAGGGTTACAGTCTAGTTTAAAAAATGAGGCCAAATATGTGTTATGAGACATTCTTCTGGGTTGGTCAAGGAGAGGAGTTTGAATCTGCAGAAGTGCTGTATAAAAGGGAGAGTAAGAAACGGCAGTCTGAGGAGAAAAGAGGGTGCTTTTCACAAATTATGTGAAATAATGTTGGAAACTGTGAAGTTTTTGAGGAAAAAACTAGGAATAGGTGAGTCATAGGTGAGTCTGCATTTCATTTTAATGTCTTTTGGGGGGCAATTATTCTGTTTTGACATTTTTTTCAAGGCAGTCTGTGATTTTAATGGGAGGGGAGCCTTATGCAATAAGCATTTTTCAACAGGTATTATTTCACAGAATATTATGGTTTTAATTTTGCTTCCTATGCCTACTTGAATATGTACATAAGTGTGATTAACTGAAAGGATCCCATTTACTTTCCCTTATTAATCTTTTTAAGCACCATCCAAGGCATCCCTGTTACTATTGTGAGTGCAATTGCTCGTTTAATTCCTGCTGTGCACTGTGTCCTCTTCCACTCTGAGTCCTCATGTGCTATCATTATGCTCTGTACCTACTGTTCCTGTACCTTTTGTTTCAGTGCGCCTTCCCATTTTCAACAACCTAGGAGATGTACAGACTGCCTGTGCTGTCCCTAATATATATAGATAAATAAAATAATTGTGTATGTCCAGTTTTTCCCCTTTTAGGTTTCTCTCCCCCAGTATTATTCCCACAGCCCCCAATACCACATCGCCTTTTTCTTGGTTTCTCTTTTTGTTTCTGCAGAGTCACTTTACTTTGCAATAAAGCCTAGTTGTCATAGTTTTAAGTTCCAGGAGTCTTATTATTCCACTTCTGAGTTGGAGCATCTAGTGGCAGAGCCAGAGGCAGGGAATTTACTTCCCAAGAGAAGAGCTAGCCTGTATTTCTTTGGACAAGCTTGCACAGTCCCATCCACCCTCAGAATAAAGGACTGCTGAA
This sequence comes from Pogona vitticeps, assembly GCF_051106095.1. Lineage (NCBI taxonomy): Eukaryota > Metazoa > Chordata > Lepidosauria > Squamata > Agamidae > Pogona > Pogona vitticeps. The sequence continues at coordinate 36,191,257 of NC_135787.1, forward strand.
CTTCTTTTGAATATTCTATACCTAGAAAATCCTGCAAAAGATCATATGAGTCAGAATCAACTTGACAACACTTCTTCTTCCTCCTCCTCCTCCTGCTGTTATACTCAGATTGGCCACGGGATAGAAATAGTCTTTAGGCCTCTGGAATACCTCTACAAAGATCTGTTGTCGTCCTTGTACCATTTTTTTACTCACAACAGAGAAACTCTATTGTTTGAAACAGGGCTAAAACCCATTTGAGTGGAATGCATATTCACATCAAGACAAGAAAAAAGTTCTTTTTAAGAGGTCCGGAGCAGTGTAGCTTTCCCAGTTATCTGATTTATTAATGATCAAGAAGCACAGATTCTTACTATTCACTATTACTTCTCTTTATAACTATAACAAACTCCACATTACATAGAGCAGCACTACCTACAGAATTATAGCATTGATGTATTGTTTAGCTGTGCTCCTACTGGACCCTGGACAGGACATTTCTGGTGGATTAAGACATACCCTTGAGGCTCTATGTGCTGAAGGAAGTTGCAGTCAAGGCCTTCAACTACTACCATTCATAATACTCAAGGTATTCCTTAGTAAGGAATCATCCTCACTTTTGTATTTCCAATCACCATGTGTGGGTGTGAAAGCTGGAGAGTTAAGAAAGCTACAGGGGGAAAAAAAAGAGAATATTTTAAATATTGTTTGAAATGTGGTGCTGAAGTAGAGCTTTGAAGATACCCTGCACTACAGAAAGACAAAGAAGTGGGTTCTAGATCAAATCCAGCCTGAACCAGAGAATGTTGAAACTGTGGCTGTCCTACTTTGAAAAAACAATAATGCTTGGGAAGGTCAAAGGCAGCAAGAAGAAAGGAAGATGGAATATGAGATGGGCTGACTCCCTAAAGGAAGCCATAGTTTACAAGAGCTGAGCAGGGCAGTTGAAGACATTTTGGAGATTGCTCATTCATAGGGTTGCCAAAAGTTGGAGGTGACTTGATGGCACATAACAACAATTAGTTCAGCTGATTCTCAAGAGAAAGCTTCTCGGGATGATGTGGTATGTTCTCACTAATTCATTAGGGGTGCACCTTCATTCTGTTACAGTAGAAAACACCCTCCATAGTTTCCTTTTAAAACAACACACATGCACAACATATGTTTTGCTTCTAAAGTGAGTTGCACTGCTGGGAGTCTCCTGGGAGCACAGCTCAGCTTGAAAGAATGCACTCCACCAAAAAGCTTGTTCTAAAGTGGCTGGGCGCAGCCATTATGGCAAAGGGAATACAGTGGTGCCCCACATAGCGACGTTAATCTGTTCCAGGATATCCGGAAACATCGCTATACGGAATGAAAAACCCCATAGGAACGCATTAAACTCTGTTTAATCCGTTCCTATGGGGCGAAAACTCACTGGTAAGCGAAGATTCCACATCCAGCTGCCATTTTCGCCGCCTCGGTAAGCGAGGGCAGGGCACGAAAACGCTGCGGGCGGCCATTTTATTATTCCAGTGGCCATTTTGGAACCACCAATCAGCTGTTTTTAGAACATCGCAATGTGAAGATCGGTAAGCGAAATGCTTATCGATCATCGCAATGCGATTTTCACCCATTGGAATCATTGCAATGCGATCGCATTAGCGATCGCAAAAAAATGTGTCGCTATGCAGATTCATCGTTAAACGGTGCACTCATTAAGCGAGGCACCACTGTACTGGGGTGGAGGTAGGCAGAGTCCTCACAAATGAGTAAAAGAACACATGTAATCAGTAGGCTGCTGATTGTTTGTGTTTGCTCATGATGAGAACTAACATGGTCACCTGCCCACATGCTATTATCTTTGATTTCCTCAAAACAAAGTCATTCTTCTTGCCCCTTACTTATCTTTTCTTTCTTATCCTACTCCTGTCCCTCAAGCCTGAAAAGAAAAACAGCTGCAACTTATACTGGGGCAATACTTCTTTCTGTAATAATTACATTCATTTATAAGGAAAAGTGTGAACTGACGCATGGAACAACTGCTGAAAAGCCAGGATATTCAGAGTTAACTCTGATCCAATCCCTTTTTCTCAATATTTGATTTCCCAATCTTATTTTTCTTATTCTTCATCTATAATTTAAATATACTGTCAATCATATTATATGAAATTTTGCTTTCATGGAAGAATCAGTTTGGAATAAATTAAGAATTTCTTTTTTACTCTACAAAGCCTTTTTTGTGACATATGCTTTGGTTCATTTAATATGCAGACACATGTTACTATTCAATGGCATGAATCAACCACACGAACAATAGAAACAATTACTGAATGTTGCAGAAGTATACAAAACAAAAACTTAAACTGAAGTTCCCTCAACTCAGATATTTTCTTCAGAAGCTCTCTGGCTCTGATGGTTTTCTACAGGAGCAGGATCGAAATAATTGAAATCTATATCACACTTGCACAAATACATATTTACTTGGTTGTGTCTCTTTAGTTGAATATACTCACAGAGTGTTCTTAATTTTCAGAGGCCTTTTCCAGATGGAGAATTAGTCCTAATTAATAAGCCATGTTCTACACTGATATTTATCAGTATTTTTCCTACCATCCACATAGTATACCTCTTGTCTTGCTTAGCATCATAACTTTCCTATGATCTTTCATCTTTGCAGAAAGCAGATTCATTTATTTTGCCTTGTTCTGGGGCAGAGATTAGCATTATATACTTTTCAGTGAAAAGTGGTTTTGGGAAATAATCCAATTAGGGACAGTAAATTGTACTAGAGTAGATCTATTAGTCAATGGGGATTTGGTGAGTCAAATTCTCAATTGATTCAAATCAGCCCGCTCTAATTGCAACTTGCTATGCTAAAATAAGTTGCAATTAGGAGAGGCCCATTTCAATCAAATGGAACTTATGGAAGAGTTGAGTCAACAAATCTCCCATGGTTCAATGGGCCCCCTCAAGTGCAATTTACTATGCTTAAGTAACAGAATTTTGACCATTGTGTATTTAGATTTTTGTCTGAAGACAGTGCCCATCCCTGTCATAATTATTTTTTAAAAAAGTAGACCCTCCCCAAACTATGTAACCCTTTTTCATTTTGAAAGTAATTTGTAAAGTAGGTCTTACTGTTATGAAGCTGGTTAATCTGAGCATCCATTTGCTACATGAAAAAAAAACCTGTACATGTAAGACTTGATTTTAATAGGGTTCCTACTATATTCGAAACAAACTGCAAAGTTTATATATTTAGATCGGATTCTGTTATTTATATGGCTGAAAGAATACACCAATTCAAATTCACACATGTTTATTTTTAAAAGTTTGACTACTTCCAGTACTACGTTCTATATTTATTTCATTCACACTTTGTCCACCTTCATCACAGAAAAGACGTTAATGGTATAAAGAAAAACAGTACCGCAGGATATGTTAATACCAATTAGAAGAACTTCTGTTTTTTTCTTCTGCTTTTTTTCTTGCTCCTGTATTAACTTAATTAAACAACTCATCCTAAAATGTATTTCAAGATAGAAGATAATAATCACACCCTAAATTAACCCAAGTTTCAGCTGAAAAAAAAAGCATTGTTCCAATTAGTTAATGGGGCAAAAGACAAAACTGTATAATCACATCCTATATTACAAATAGGACTGCCAATGAAGTGTAGTTAGTAGTGTTACAGATCAAACTGTGTTATGAGTTTCTCTGGCAAGGTGAATCAGGTGAAACATGGACAGTTGAACCGAAGTCCAATTTTATTGATAAAATACAAAGAAAGGTCGGCTGGGACTTCTCTTAAAAGCAGATAAGAACCCGAAAATACAGTGTACAGATGTTTTATAATAATACAAACAAAGAGCCATAAAATTCTACTTTTCTACTGATTAAAGGTAAAGGTTCCCCTTGAAAATTTGTCCAGTCGTATCTGACTCTAGGGCGCAGTGCTCATCCCTGTTTCCAAGCTGTAGAAGCAGCATTTGTCCATAGTTTCCACGGTCACGTGGCCAGCGTGACTAGATACGGGATGCTGTTACCTTCCCACCGAGGTGGTCCCTATTTATCTACTTGCATTTACATGCTTTCGAACTGCTAGGTTGGCAGGAGCTGGGACAAGCGGCGGGGGCTCACTCCGTCGCATGGATTCGATCTTACGACTGCTGGTCTTCCAACCTTGCAGCACAGAGGCTTCTGTGGTTTAACCCCCAGTGCCAACACATCCCTTCTATTGGTTACCTTTACTCAAAACCTGGATCCAGTCCCTCACTGGGTACTGATGCCATTTGCACTATTCTATTGGTTCCCTATAGATATGCATATACTGTACCATGCCCCATCTCCCTTTGACCTATGACTGGGATGTGCCTCAATGTCTGGAGGAAAGTATATCCATTTCCCCTTATCTTTTGGTATGTTTATGTATCCTTCCTGGGCCTTAATGTACGGCTATCAGCCTCTGGTTCCCATGCTGGGTTTATGTTTCGACTATCATTGACTGGTTCATTCTGCCCATATTCCTGAATTGAGCCATCTGCTAGATCAAAGGTGAATGTGCAAGGGATGAAGTTACAAAGGAAACTCTATACTACTTGTAAATGTTTCTCTATATCTCTAAACTATGTGGAAATGTCTCAGGCCCATGCCTTTATTAAGTCCATGAGGCCTATGCAGTAATACTTGCAGTTATACTAAAACTGAGTTTGGGTAAATCCTGGTATCAGTAGAGTTATAGAGCAGTACTCTAGAGGCTTGAGTTCAAATCCTTGCTTGGCCATGGAAACCAATGAGGCTGATAAAACTATTCCTTAAATATCTCACTTACCTTGCAAAACCTACCATGGATTGTCATAAGTTGGAAACAACTTGACAGTACATAAAAACCAAGTTGCAAATTCCTTCTGTGTTTAAATACATGCAGAAGGAATAGAATATCTCTGACAGGCATATTCTTGCTCCCTTCTTTTCTCCGTATATAGAGCAAAAATTCAGAGATGCCTACGTGCATACAGAGAAATACATACAGATATTTCACATGAAACATCACTAAAAACAGGGGGAGAAAGAGAATACTGAGATGCACGGTGTACATCAATTTAAGTGTGCCAATGCAGTGTCAGAAACAATTTTTGAAAAGAAAGAAAACAAAATTAAAGAGAAGTGCAATGCACCCTTCTCAGGTGGGGAAGGGTGTGTATTATGTGAGGAATAACCAGGGACGCACTAGGCTCCATGAGTGTCTTCTGAGTCTGCTGGCCTGGTGATTCTCTATTGGCAACATTGGGTGTCCTTCCATATGGTTATTGGGCTTTAAATTATTAGGGCTTTAAGTCCTAAACGGCTTGGGCCCTGGATACCTGAAGGACCACCTCCTTCCATATGAGCCTACCTGGCAGTTAAGATCTAGCCAGGGGGGCCCTTTTGAAAGAGCCATCCCTTAAGGAGGTAAGAGAGACGGCTTGTAGACAAAGGGCCTTTTCGGCAGCTGCCCCCAGACTATGGAATGCCCTCCCGACTGAGATTCATCTGGTGCCAACGTTGATGACATTTCGGCTCCAGGTCAAAACCTTCCTGTTCCAGAAGGCTTTTAATTGAAATATCATCAACTGTGGGTCCTGGTGGCAATTTTTAGAGTATCTATTTTAATTGTATTTTAATCATTTTATCTTTTATTGTATTTTAATTGAATTTTAATTGTTGTAAGCCGCCCAAAGACCTTTGAGTAGAGTGGGCAGCATATAAGTTAAATGAATGAATGAATGAATGAATGAATGAATGAGAATTCAGTTGGGTACCTGACCAAATGAAGGACACCTATCAAAAAGAGGACTGTCTTCTGTCAGCCTTTCAAATGGAGGACTGATAACCCTCCCCCAAAAAAGATGTAGAGTTCTCAGTCTTGTGGAGATGAAGGTGTATGCATCCATAAGTACCTTTTTATAAATGTTTCACTCTACATGGCAGAGGTAGGTGGAAAAGTCCATTCTGTAGTACTCATGACATGAGGGATTGTCATAGGAAGAGAGGACAAAGAAGTATCTTTCCAGAAGCCTAATTGCATTTTTTAAAAGCCTGGATTTATTCTGGCAATGTGTGGATATGTATTACTGTGAGGAAGTGCCATTCTCATTGATATCCACTTAAAATGTTCGGCAAGAGTATGCCATGGAACTAAAATGCATCTGATTTAAAGGTTCCAGCATGGGGCAGCAAGCTGAATCATGCAGAGAATATGGCTATTAACATAATCTGCACAATTACTAAAATCTGGTGCCTTTATTTAGCTTTTCCTTATTTCAGAGCGGATCTGGCTATTCCTCAGTACAGTGCCTTGCCATGTGTGCTGAAAGACTGTGCATCATACTGCATAGACCCAGGTTCTTGCAGGCACTTCTAGGACTGCAAAAGAGATTACCACCACAATAGCAACCATGCTGTGCATCATCTCAGTTAGTACTAAGATTTTCTGTAGCTTATGGTGGTCCTACCACTGCTTCTTTGCAGGGAAATGGATTCCCAAGAAAGTGATCTGTTACTACACTGTCAGTTTTCTATACATTGAAATATGTACAGTATTTCAATAACTGCCTATGAGGAAGGACTGAATATATATATGTATTTCAATAGCCACCTATGCTTCTGCAGCAGAAGTAAAGATACTTTTGATCCTTAATTAAGATTCATCTTATTTTATTTCATTTTTCCCCTTTTGCTGGAAAATCACTCAATTAGCTAACTGACAAAATTAGCTAGGAGTCTAGCTAAAGTTCAAAAAGCATTACTCTCACTGGGCACTGCAAGACTAGAAAGAAAATAATCAGAAGAGACAAGAAAGGAAAATGACATTTGCCACCAGCCTTGTTTCCTCAGATGTAAATGTGTATATAATTCACAAGCCATTTAACCAATGAATAGACTCAATGGAAACAAACAGCAGCAGTAAAGATACAGTTTTGAGGCTGGCATAATGAAAACACTAAGCTACTAAATGCAGAGCAAGATGGAATAAAATGAATACAAATGCAGCTATTTAGAACCAATGTGTAAAAACAACGGTGCAGGAGGGAATAAAGTTCAGTAACAATTCTGTTATTGTGTTTACCTTCCAGGTCTTTCATAAAAGAAACTATAAAATGCCTTTTGTGCCCGATAGAACTATAAACAAGGCAACATGTAACAAATAAAGAAATGCACATTTGTCACAGAATAAACCAATCCCCAAATGGCCTTTAAAATTGATAGTTCAGCTTAGGATCAAGCTAAGTGGGTAAGAAAATGCAAATTTCCCATTATTAACTTGTATTTTTTCCCAGAGACCCTGTAATCCCTGCAGAGATAGGTGCCTTTGTTTGCAAAAAGGTTTGCAAAAAGGAAAAAAGAAAAAAAAGAAAAAGAAAAGGCCTATGTCTATTTTTCAATGACCAATCATTAAGTTTGCTGGAAAGCTGATACAAAGCAGAGTATGCGCTTTGACAAACAGATGTCTTTTGCCATTTAAGGGAGTATCACTCTGAAGGATGTGCTTCATGATGTCCATGCTTTGGCACAAAGCAATCAAGAACGCAGTATGTCATATGAAACCTTTTGTCTAAAAAGGAAAAGCAGCTCATCCTGCGTTGCCTGAGGTGGAACCTGCTACTTCAAGCTGGTGAAATAAGCTTGGTGTCTCTATTTTGGGACATTACTTAACAAAGAGCCTGACACTGCAATACATAGTCAGGATGAATTTTAGAATTTTTCATTTTCTTCCCTCACTCTTTCAATCTTTTAAACACCCTGCCTGAAGAAGAGGGTTTTTTTCCTCTAAATTTAAAGGTCATCTGTGCTTAATAGCTTAGTGGTCCAATAAAATGGCCCAATTTCCCAGTCAAAAGAATACCAAAACAGGTATGCTTGATCAGAGCAAAGACCTATATAATCTTATCATTCAGGTCATATGAGCAGGGTGCCAGTTGCTATGAGAAGCACAAGGGCTGAACATGAGTTTAGTAGACCACTGGTTCCCAAACATGGGTAAACCAGGTGTTCTCAGACTGTAACTCCCAGAAACCCTAGTCAGCACAGCTAGTGGTGAAGGCTTCTTGGAGTTGCAATCCAAGAACACCGGGTTACCCAAGGTTGGAGACCACTGTAATAGACCATCCTGCCCATAGTTTCCAGCAACTGATATAGTACAGAGACACACTGCCTCTGGTATTTGTATCTGTTATGTCATGACCAAGAGCCACTGATAGCATTATTCTCCACTAATCTGGACAATCTCCTTTACTCGCCCTCATTTTTTAACATGCCTTGTGCTCTTCTTGTAAGTTGTAATTTATGCCTTTTTGAGTTTATGGCTATTGTTGGTGTGTTTTATTTTAACTTGTTTTTTCATTTTTATCACTATAAACCACACAGAATCATGCATTGCACTAATGGTGTGGTAATTAAATAATAATAAAAACTCTCCATGTTATATTTTAATAGGAAAATCCACAGTTTTATCCTGTGCTGTATGAAGAAGCATGCCCCTTTACCCGTCCTGACTCTTCCACCATGCAGCTTCAGTGGATAACCACAAGTTCTAGTATTATGGGAGAAGAGGAAAACCTCTCACAGGTTTCCCGTGAAATGATTAGCTCTTGAAGTATTTCATAGAATTAATCTTGTATAGATAGATTTTTTAATTCATGTTTAAGAACGAATGGGATGGCAAGAAGTGCTTGGCCTGAATCTAATTATTAAAAAAACAAAAGCATAATGGAAAAAGTGAGAAAGGAAAGCCATTCTAAATTTAGTGATATGTATATGCAGTGTATGGATATCTGACATTTGACTGGCAGATTGTTCTTATATGAAAAAAGAGATAATTCTTAATGCAATCATTTGACTTGGTGAATGAGACAGAGTCTTATCATTTCAAAGAAAAGATTCCCTTTATAGTCCTAATGCTATTCATGATTCACTCATGACCATTTTGTTGATCCTAAAGAGACAATGACCTTTTTCATAGGAGAATGAAGAGTTGGCAACGTTAGTATTTCAAGATGACTGTATGAGAATGATAACCAGTGTGCATGAATAGGAAATAAGTTAATGAAGGCAGAACACCCAAACTCTTTTTGGCTAGCTTTGTTGAATTTATGATATAACTAATACATGACTAGCATGTGAACGTATTATTATTAATGTTTATTTTATTGAGAACTACAAGAACTCAACAGGCTTGTTAGTGTAGTCAGGCTTGTTAGTGTAGTCATGCAGGAGACTACAGCAATGATCTTATGCTGGCAGAGGAAATCAACATTCTATAAGATAATTCTAAAATTGGAGACAGCCGAACCCCCCAAAAAAATAATAACTAAAAGCTCGGATTCAGATCAATATCAAATTTGGCACAATTGTAGGAGATAGTGTCACGTTCCCACATGGTCTTTGGTTGTTTCTCCAAGCAAAGGCATACACTACATGTTGTTCAGCTGCCACCAGTTGATTACATCAACTTTGTTCATTATTAATGAAAGAGGTCCAGGCAACATATCATTTAAGAACCAAGTAGAAATCGTTTTTTTGTTACAAGTGACAATAGTTCAGTCAGTGTTGTTAACTCTCAACTAAACAACCTTCTTTCTTCATTCTCAACCACCTACTCTTTCTCCCTCTCTTCTTTTCTTCCCCTCACTTAACTCTACCCCCACTGACTCCTATTGGTGCATGCAAATTTCAACATAAACATGAGCAGGGTGAATGCTACAGTTAGCTTTTATTCTCTGCCAAAATAAGGGAACATGTATGGTACAAGCTTGCCAGGCAGATTATATAATGTGTCATATGGGTGAGGGAGAACTATAGATCAACAAGTTCACAGTTCACTCTTGTTGAAAAACAGCCCTGACAATTGTGACAATTGTGAGAAGTGGTTTATTGATGAAAAAAAGGTTATCTTGCTTGGCATCTCTTTGTGAATGGTAGTGAGGTCAGGAGGGTATCCTGTAGATCAGTGATTCTTAACCTTTGTTACTCGGATGCTTTTAAACTGCAACTCCCAGAAACCCCAGTCAGGACAGCTGGTGGTGAAGGCTTCTGGGAGTTGCAGTCCAAAACTCCTGAGTAACCCAAGGTTAAGAACCAGTGCTGCAGATCACTTTGGCTGTTGCTATTGACAATGTTAGTACTCAAGCTATCCTTTGTTATGTAAAGCTTTGAATCCTTTCTCCTGCTGTGCAATGTGGACATGATATTGTGTAGCAATATCAAGCTATTTCCTGGCATTTTGAATCTTGGATACAGAAGCACAGTTTCCTACATTCATAAACCATTTGTTGTTGTTGTCTGCCTGTCTGTTTGTTTGTTTGTTTTGAAGAATTGATATCATTAGACTTGCAGTTTGACCTCTTTGATCACTGCATATTCATGGGAACATCATGTAGAAAGCATTCATGGCTGAAGCACTTAAGAACTCCAATTGAAGCATTAAAATGTATAGCTACTAAATTTTTATCTCAATCAAATTTTAAGGGTGTTATCAATTATTTTATTAGTGGATATATTTTCAACCCTTACAACCCTATCCAGTCATTGAGATCTGATGATGGGAACTGTCTTCTCTGTGTTCCACCATTAGAAGGACTGTGTAGAGATGCAAAAGAGGCTTTCTTAACTGTAGCACAGGAATGACCTTCCCTTGGAGTTTTGATGGGCACCGATATTTTCTTTCTTTCTGTGCCAAATCAAAAACTGGATGTTCACATATGTATTCAGACCGAAATTAGATAACGGCTTTGTTTCTAACCTTCCATTTTGTTGGGTTCATAGTTTTTTAATGCTTATAATTCCCTTAAAGTGTTTTTGAAGAGTTTTGAAAGCACATATTGTAGATTTCTTTAATATACTTTCACTGATTGTATCCTCCCCTGAGATCTTTGGGTATAAGGTGGGTTAGAAACATTTTAATAAATAATAGAGCAAGTATACTTTTGCTTCCTATTACTTAAGTATATTTATGGGAGAAAACAAGAGTTAAACTGAATCAGTATATAAGACAGGGTCTTAGGTGTGAAAAGCATTTCTATGTAAAAGGACAGTGGTGGGGGGAGTGACAGCAGAAGACATATATATAGAGAGATATAATAATTTGCATAGGACTTATGCTTGCGTTCTACCAGGGATAAATTTTGGTTTAATTAATAAGATGAAATAGATTGTGATCACTTTATCTTATAGGCTTTATTCAATGAGTCCATAAATTATTAATACTTTGGTAAGTACTGCTGAAAGCATGAGAATAAGCATACAATAAAAGAGCAGGTACAAACAGTAATTTCTAAAATCTGTATTAACAACAATGCTTTAAAAATCAACAAACAGGTCAAAAAATGACCTTTGCCTGCAAGTGACTGTCATTTTTTTTATTTAGATGCAATGGAATGTCACCCTTACTTAATTAATTTCACGTCTAGTTTCAATGTGTTTCGCTATGCAGCAGGTGAACAGCTCAGATCAGCTTACAAGTCAAGAAAGTTGGTCACCTGTGTTCTACACAATTTGCTGAATCTTCTAGTTGAGAAAGATGCTAGGCAGTTTTCTGACACAGAGAGCTTCTGAAAATAGGAAACTGAAAAAGAAACTTACTACAGAAAGCTAGTGTTCACTGAGACTTGTAGACCAATGGGGGCAAATAGAAGGAAATCCAAAATAAGCAAAGCTTCTTATGGTTTTGTCCCACTTTCCCACATGGAATGAAACAATAGTAAACATATTTAACATTTAACACCTCAGTTCCCATTACCTCTCCTATCAAAAGAATCCAAAATGTAAGCAGATGGATCAGTCTCCAGCACTAAAAAAGAAGTGAATCTTTTCTACAGCCAACTACCCATTCAAGGATGAATCACCCACAAATACCTGACCACAGCTTGCACCAGTTTCTCTTCCAACGGCTCTGAAGATTGCATCAACCTCAGAGGGAAAAGAGAAGTCTCAGAAAGAGCAGTCAATGATGTTACCATATTTTTAATCAGAAAGTCTTTGGTCTTCATGCCTGTGAGCCATGTTTGTCCTATATCACTGGTGTCCCTTTCTGCCTAATACTCGGGGTGAGTGCTAAACCAATTTTATGCAAGCCAGTGTGTTCTTTACTTCTCCTTTTTGATGGTACCTCTGCAAAAAGCTTTATATAGGAGAAGCCTTGAAATATGTATATAGGTGAATATTTTGGCAGTAGCCGGAATAAAAGATTATGAATCCCCCAATAAATTATTTTATGAACTTCCAGAATTCTTTGAATGATTTGTGTTTTAGGGAAAATAGTTGCAACCCACAGAGGTAATAACAAAATTATGGGGAAAAGAGAAATGGACTGGAAATTGACATACATTTTTCTGGTTCCTCAAAGTCTGAGTGAAGAATTAGAGTCTGTTATTTTTTAAAACATTAGTAATTTGCAGACACTCCTTGGTTCTTTCAGATTACTTTACTGTATGATGAGTCATTATGATCTTGAAAAGATCTGCTACTTTCAAACTAAGCAGAAGGCTTTTTAAAATTAATAACAGAATAACCTATAAATATTGGACCTTTCTCCTATTTGTCACCAGCTGTCACTTAAGAGAGTCTAGAAACAAAGTGCAAGAAATGTCTGTGTGTCTTTTTAAATTAATGTTATCTGTAAGACAATTACAGCTACATATGTTGTTTAAATTATCTCATCTTATTGTCCCACCAATATGTTATCAATATAACTATTGCACAGCCTTTCCCAACCTCCTTTTAATAGCCCTCAAAAATGGCCACAAAATAAATTGGTCAAAACACACTGAACTTTTAAAAATTTGAATAAAATCCCCCCCCCCCACATCATGAGACATTTGTCTTTCCTTCTGTTTGGCTTCATATGATGCTTGGAAGAAATTACAGATTTTTAAAAAATTAAATGTGGGAGAAGCTGAAATGATTTGTATTTCTGCATCGAGCAGGGGGTTGGACTTGATAGCCTTGTAAGCCCCTTCCAACTTCACTATTCTATGATTCTATGGATAGGCTTCTTCCTTCTAGGGCCAGGAATTTGAGTGCTTAACTCTTAGTATGAGGACTTACAATGAAGTATTGGTTTAAATCGCTATGTATTTGTTGGAAGGATTTGGAAATGGGTTATTTTTTGATGAAAAGAAAAGCATGGAGAAGTCTGCCCAGTCTTTTCCCTTCTCCTGGGGCAAAAAAAGCCACTTTTGATGCTCCTGGGTAAACAGAAACAACATAACTATTTACAGTTCAAGGCTGTGTTCATAGATAGATAGACAGATAGACAGATAGACAGATAGATAGATAGAGAGAGAGAGAGAGAGAGAGAGACAGACAGACAGACAGACAGACAGACAGACAGACACTGTGTGTCTCCACATATCTGCCTTTAGAGAACAGATGATGGAGAAGGGAGGAAAGGTAGCTAATCGGAAGCAACAGGAAGGAAGGGGAGCTCTCACAGACTCTGAGATATTTACAAACCCACATGTTTAGTGCTAGATACAGGGCATGCTCCCCATGGACACCCAGGGCATGCTCCCCACGGACACCAAAGGTATGCAAGATTGTATATTTTCAACACTATTCATCTGTATCAAAATTGATATTACTGTTACTGAGTTGCTGTTTTTTAAAATTCTGAGAGAATTCCCACTTTTAACACCTGTGTGCAAGAAAACACAACATGTTTTCTCAGTAGTAGGAATAGCTGCATCTAACGAATGTGGTTGCTGCAAATGGGGGACATTACATTTTGGTTTTGGAGGTACAGTATTAAGAAAATACGTAACGCCTTCTCAATAATTAGGGTGGAAAGAATGGCCAGTCCACCTATGAGAGCAAGTGAAAAGCAACAGATTGTCCCATGACTGAACATTTCCCATGTTATAATTTAAACTAACTGCAAGGTCCACCTACCTTAACTCAATTGGGTCCGGAAGAAAAACTGTTTTTCTGGAGTGTTGCTTGCTTTAAAACTGGCTCATCCATCCATTCCCTTTTTTTTTCTCCACACCATCAAAAGCACTGTTTGCTTTTGATGATTCCCCTATCTCGATTTTTTATTCATGATAAGTTGCAAAGTTGTTTTGATTTGTTTTCATCAAGCACAGTTTGGATGTTACAGTTTGTACAATAAACTGGACTGGCATAATTTTATTGTCTACATTTCAATGACTGTTAATTTTTCTTACCCCTCCATTTTTATTTACTATTTTCTAGTAATTCTCAAGATAAACATGTACATAATGATGAAACATTAATGCTTATTCCCTCCCCCATTTCATTCACTGTGACTCAGTGCAAGAGAATCTAAGATGACACAAGCAGCTCTCCATCATATTAAGAGGACATAGCTTCAGAAGAGTCATGGATAAACAACACCCTTTGCTCTTGTGAGCTTTGAACAAAGCTTTTGATTTCTAGAGTTAAAGGGCTAGTCTTGAAAGAGAAACATGCAGTCTGAAGATATTTTCTGAATCTTTTATCTATTTTTTTTTTTAATTATCATCCTCATCATGGTACCTAAGGTGTTGTTGCTATCTTCATGTATTTGTTCTGTTTTATATTCTTTAGAACATTTGCCTGCTAAGGATATCAGGACAGTGAAAGAAACATGAGTAACATGTTGTTGAAAGCCAATGGATTACACTGGATAGGGAAACATAAAGCTTGAAGTGAAGGTATTTTTTCTGAATCTTTTATCGATTTGAAAAAAAATAATTGCCTTCACCATGCTACCTAAGGTGGCATTGCTAACTTCAGATATTTGTTCTTCTCTTAAGATCCTTGTGACACAGTGCAGCCAAAACTGTGCTCACAACCTGGGGTTCAATCCCAGGTAGCCAACTCAAGGTTGACTCAGCCTTCTATCCTTCCAAGGTTGGTAAAATGAGTACCCAGCTTGCTGGGGGGGGGCAATGTGTAATCTGCATAATAAACTTGCAAACCGCCCAGAGAATGCTCTAAACGCTATGGGGTGGTATGTAAGCAGCACACTTTGCTTTGCTTTTTGTGCATTATTTGGGTCATTTGCTAGACAAGTGCTCAGGAGACTTGGTTTGAAATTTCTTCTTGGTTATGTAAACCCACTGTGGCAATGGCAAACAACTCTTTGATGACCTCAAATATCTTGAAAACTGTATTAGGAGTCTGTGTCCACACTGTGAAATTTCATGAGATCTGGCCAGTAGTTTAAATGATATTAATAATATAATAATAATATTTATTTACATTGCACTCTATACCAGAGTGTATTTCAATAGTCAAACACAATCAAAATACAACCATAACATAATTACAATGATAAAAGCATACAACAAGCAATTATCATTCAATAAGGCAATAAATAAACAAACAATTAAAACTGGTCCTTTTCAATGCAAACTATTTTAACAGTTGCTTTCACTTGCTCTTATATTCAGTCTAAGCATTCTTTCTACCCTTATAATTAAGAAGGCATTATATTTCTTGGTACTCATCCACACAAGTAGAAAAGAGTTATTTTGCATCTCAGTGAATTGTCCCAAAAAGATTGCATGCCCTAGCCTGTGCCAGAAAGATGTGAGCCAGCTCTTAAAGGAGAAGGATGGATCATTTCAAGTAGGAACATGAGTGAATGAGGTTCCCTGCCCCGCTGTGGCAAACAGTGCTATCAGGGAACCATATATCATAGCTATATGCCACAGGCTTTAAGGTTTCCATAAGTTGGAAGTAATTTGGCAGCACATGACAACACAGTAAATTATGATTTAAATCTAGTTAGCATATTCTATCTTTTATATATCGGCATATAATTAATTTAGAAATTTAACTTCAGTCCTGTCTGCTCAATAAGTGATTGCATTTTTTTTTTAAAGATAACGAAATCTCTTTCCATACAAGGCACACATACAAATGCATTTGCTGAATATATTGGAGGGTGTGTGTGAACAGTTATTACACCCATTGGCCAGGATGCTGATATTTGTTCATTTATTCACTCTTGGAAAAAGAAAAAGAAAAAGGACTGACCAGATGAGTTAAATGTCTGATGAATTTGCTGTCCAGATGCTGCCAATTGTTGATGCCATTGTCATGGTCTCTCTGACTCTGTCTCTGACTCTCACAAAACATGATAGTTGTGCTGTCCTGTATAGCAGTTTGAGGCACAGCCTAAATATGTTTAACTTAGACAATCTAGATTTCTAAACATGTTTGCCTTACAATCATGATCATAACATACATTTTACATGTTACAGATAAGGCTATTTGAACTTACCCTTTATTACAGCATGTTTCCTGTACACCTACCAAGTTGTTGTTTGCAAAGATCACTACATCAGTATAAATGGAAAGAGGCAGAGTCTAGGTATTCTTAAAAAGGGGATTGAAAATAAAACAGCCAACATTATAATGTCATTGTACAAAATGATGATATGGCTGCACCTGGAGTACTGCATACAGTTCTGGTCACTGCACCTAAAAAAAGACATAGTATAACTGGGAAAGGTGCAGAAGAGAGCAATTAAAATGATTACTGAGCTGGGGTATCTCCCTTATGAAGAAAGGCTACAGTGTTTGGGGCTCTTTAGTCTAGAGCAGGGGTCTCCAAAGTACAGCCCATGGACCACATCCAGCCCACCTTGCCTTTTTATCTGGCCTGTGTATGAGCACACATGGGCATGCAAGTGTGGGAGAGTATGAGCAGGAGTGTGGGCATATGTGTGTGCATGGATGAATGGGTGGGCAGGAGGAAGTACGTGCATGTGCATGCATGGCCCTTCAGTCCATGACAATATGAAAAATATATTATGTGGCCCTCATGGTGAAAACTTTGGAGACCCTGGTGTAGAGAAAAGACACCTGAGGGGGGGGCTATGATTCAGATGTATAAAATTATGCAGGGGGTAGATAAAGTGGATGGGGGCATTGTATAGCCTGGATAATTGTAAACTGCCCAGAGAGGGCTTTAAGCATTATGGGACAGTAATATATAAGTAGTGTACTTTGTTTTTAACAAAGTTGTGGCCAAAGTTTAAAAATCATTTCTTGTGGCTCGCTTCTTTATTTGCTTATTGGGGGGTGTTTTTTTGCATTCTCAACTGTGAAACTTCATATATCCTAGAGAGTACAAAATGTTTTCACTATGTGTTTCCGTGAGTTTTTATTATCTACCTTTGCCATGCTCATTTTTACTGTTATCTAGTCCTAATATCAATATTGAACAATAATAGGATTGTAATAGCCTCTTTTAATAAGCCTACTGCAGGTCTCAGTGAATTATCCGTATTACGATATGAAAATGCAAAGTAATGTTTATGAGAAATAACCATCATTCTTCAATAAAAAAAGATGAAGAAAAGAAGAAATAAACAGCCACACAGTATCACATGCATTCTGAAAGAGATAAAATGTTAATCAAGAAACATAAATGCTCCAGTGTGACACCATATAATGATATTAGCTGCTTACCTCTCAAAAAGCAACTGGAAGTCCATCAGACATAACTATGCACTCCAGCTTATGTCTATATGGAGGCGGGGAAAGCCCTCATAACAATGTGATTCATACATCTGTATCTGTATCGCTCAGTGGTTGAGGTAGAGAGGTTGTGAGCTTGATTCCTCACTGGCCTTCCTGACAGGGGCTGAACTCTATGATCCATAGAGGCCTTTCTGACTTTGCAGTTCCAAGATCTAATTTATGGATAGATATAGATTGAAGGCCACTGTTTAATCTGTCTGTACATCGTAGAGTAAAATACATAGTTTTTATTTTTACTAACCCGTGGCTGCCCTAAAATATTTTTGCCACCTGAGACTGCCAAACAAATGGTGGCCCTTTTCCCAAAGCCTAAAGCCATAATATCCAAGGCTGCACAAGATATTTTGGCAGCAGAACATCTCTCTTCATCTCCCCAAGAGTGAAATCACAACAATAATGAATTAATAACTAAGCATTTGCTGTCTTTCCATGATAAGAAAAATCTGTTGCCTGAGGTGGCTCCTTTGATCTGTCTAGAAATCCATGCATCTGTTTTTACAGTACGTATACCAAAATGTAGTAAATCATAGGGGAATATTCTTTAAATGTGCAAAAGAACTGACCTGCAACCCTTGGGAATAAAAACTCAAGAATAAATACTAATATTTGGAATATGGGATTAAACTGTTGAGCAACTGAAGATTTGATATATGCTACTTTTATCTGATTGGATTTTAACATATTGAATGGGATATTTCAGCAGCCACTAGTATTTTTATTATTTTAAAACAGTAGGGATACAGAAAATAAGGGCATTTTGATGCATTTCCCTACACACTTCTTTACATTCAGATTGTTCATGTATATTTCTAATCTATAGTTTTGCTTACCACCTACACCAAACCTGACTATATATCTAAAAATAGCATTGGTACACCATGAATTTAAAAGAGGCTATGTATCAGATGTGTGGATTCTTATTTCAAAATACTGTTTGCACTGTGAAGCCATATTAGAAATGTGTGATGCTGATAACAGCACTGGGTGGACTCAGTTCATCTAATTTGCTTGTAATAATAATGTTTTACTCTATATGACTATATTCTTTGCCTGGTATATTGACATTTATGCTTGAGAAATTTCAGGCCTAGAAGCTTTACAAAGCAAGTTAAAAGGGCAACAGCAGCCCATGACCCAAAAAAGGAACATTCTGGTTCAGGTTTAATCAATTGAAAAGGCAGGGTATTGAGGGCGAAAATAAAATATGCTTTCAGATGGCACACTTCTTTTTCAAGGAAAGAATACATATTTATAGTAGGAATTAGGCTTGGGCAATTTGATTTAGTTAATTGTTTGTGAACAATAATTACAGTGTAGGCTGCCCACAGAGAACGTCACCTGTCATTTGTGCCGGGGGTGGGGTAAGAAAGTGTGTGAGCTTAGAATGTGTACGACTTGTTTACTGAGAGAGCCTAAAGGGAGCTGAACTACCCCTAAGTGAGGGACAGATGAAAGATTTGGAAGTTCTCCGGGTTTAGAATTGTTTGTTGATAGAAGCATTGAACTGAAGGTCCACCAAAATCTCCAGACTGTATCTTAACATGTACCTTTACTTTATGCGATCTTTACGCTTGGGGAACTGAGTTGTCATGGTTTCTATAAGAGCTACAGTGCAACCAGCATGCCCTCAAGAAAGTTCATCACACCAGATAGCAGTAACATAATGCATGCTGTAATTCATAAAGGGTCAGTGACTTTATGACAGTTCAAAGTCATGAAGAGAGATAGAAGAAAAGAAGCCTTCCAGTTCTGATTGTTTCTCAACAAATTATAGCTCCTTTCCCCTCACAGAACCTTTCCTGTGCATGCAATTTCAGTCAATTAGCAGAAGCAAAGCCAAGGATAAACTGAAGAAATCACAGATCTGAGCAAATGGTGCTGATAGTACCGTCTAGAGTGGTCGCAATGACCAGATAGGCGGGGTATAAATGGAATAAATAAATAAGATAGTAATTGACTGGTGAATTGGGAAGAAAATTGAAGAATATTCATAGAAGATTTCAAATATCCAGAATTGACCTTCCATATCTTTTATACTTATTCAGTGGTTTTGCTCATAGCTCCCATTTGCTGTCTGACATCTTCCTTTGAATTTTATAGGAGTTTGGTATGTGAAATAATCTTCCTTCATTTGTGAAGGAACAGACATGAAATAATACCACTGGATCTTCTTACTTCATAAGACTTCAGTTTTCATTAGTTCCTGTCCATGCTTTTATTGAAGATTCTCCTTGCAGAAATGGAGGAATTGAATTTTTTTCACCTTTTGTGGTTGTAGTGCTAGCTGTTGGGACAGGGTTTTCATTTTTTTTTTTTTGAACTATGAAAGCCAGAAGGCTGCTGAAGTTTCCCCATGTAGAATTCTGGGGATTTAGCCCCTCCAAAAAAGCCTTCTCAGGTGTTTGATATTTACATGTACAGCTAGTACATGAATGAGGGAAAAATCCTTCTAATTCTGAATTCCTAAGCAGATGAAGTGACTGGGCAGTGCTATACTCTGTGGCAGGACAAAGCATTAGTAGTATTGTAGTTTCCTAAGAGGCAGCCTGCATGAATCATAAGGGGCCAAGAGACTACAATACCCTTAATGTCTCTAAACTCAGAAATGCCAAAGAATTCTATCTGGGACAGTTCCAGCAGACTTCTAGTACAATGGCCACTAAACTTTGGGACTAGAGAAGGGCACAATCAATTCAGCCAGTTTGTACAAATCTGTTGATGTGGCACTACAGGTGATATGCATTCCCTCCCTCCACCCACCCACCTGTCCAGCTTTCTCACTCACAATTCAGCACGTGCCACCTGGGTCCTCCTTCTCTGGTGATGCTCCAGTCCAGGCAGGAGCCCGGACTTCCCTTCCCCCCCCTCCTCTGGCAACTGACTGCTCAACTGCAAGGATCCCCATTCCACCTCCTTGTCTGAGGATAGGCTGATAAAAGCTGAATCTGAACTGATCCCCCAAACTACCACCAAATGTGGACAAAAGCCCAGCTCTCACAAGACTTATAACAGCTCTAACAGACTTTCACAGATTCCAGACAGCTATAAGTCCTGGCCCAATTAAAAATAAGTGAACCCCCCATCTGGCAGAAAGAAGACATGAAGAAATTAATGCCCACTTGCTCCATGGCTCTTCCATCTCACAATACCATGAATTCCAGGTTCCACATCAAACCTACCTCTCCAGTAGATTGGATCATGCAACTTGTGTGTCTAGACTCTAGAGACTTTACTGTTGCTCTAATAGCACATTGTACACAAGGAAATCTTGTCGGCTGCCAAATCATCTTCTTGCAGCGATATGACCAAGTTCTCTAGAGCCTTGAGCCAGTCCACCTGCTGCCACACAACCGATGCAAACTTGTAACATCCTGATTCAAATGGCATGCAGCCAATTGGGTTTGAATGAGTCCCTTCTTCTTTTGTGGCCATGCTGTGAATGAACTGAGAAACTTCTGTTAGTTGCTGATAACTGAAAACACTCCAGGCACCTGCAAGTTAATGGATATACATCATTGATTCTCTCTAAACAGCTCTTTCGGCTACCACTGCCCCCACTGCCCAAAGTTCTGGAGTAGTGAAATGGAACCTGGAAGGGAGCAGTGGTTGTAAGCCCCCTTTCTGCTATTTGTACATATGTTTGCTAATGAGACTTTAGTTTTGCCTAATGAAAGAGAAGGGTACTCACCCAACCTGCATCCAGGACTTGATCTCCTATATCTTGAGCCTGCGTGGCCCTGTCTGTAGCTGAGTTTTCCTACTAGCTGGCCAATTGCCTATAGCTAAGCTTCAGGTGTGTTCAGGCAGCCATGCTATCTCAGCCTCAGCTTGTGACTCTGTTATCTTGATGGAAAAAAATACCTGTTATGGTTCCTGATGATGCTTGTCTTATACTCTGATCTTTGTTGTTGACTCCTTGCTGCATGTGACTTTTGGGCTGCTTGACTACATTTTTGGATACCCCTTGTTTGGTTGTATGACTCTTAGACTGGTTCCACCTTGGCTGTTTTGGATTTTGGGTATGCATAAACTTGCACCTGAATTACCTTATACTCTGCCAAGCCTCTGTTCACTTGTTCACTAAACCCATCCCAAGAGCAGGTCAGGCCAGATAATTAGGGGCTGTAGCCTTGGAATGTTGTGTGGCTCCCAGTGAAGCTTCATGAAGTCAGGAAAAAGAAGGCACAATGCTGAGTCTGAGAACCACTCCATACATCTTCATCTGAGCTCTGCCCAGGGCATAACAGGAGCCTCTGATATGTTATGGCCCTTGGTACAAAAATTTATCACAACTGAACAAAACAAGGCAGGTAATTTCTTTGCTCCACATTTCTTTTATGCAGTGGTGGAGTGAACTCTTCCACTTTCCCACGAATGAATGAATGAATGAATGAATGAATGAATGAATGAATGAATGAATGAATGAATGAATGAATGAATGAATGAATGAATAAGGCTGTGTGATTTACTCTGCTGCCTCTAGTAAATCTGAAAACTCTGTACTCCTTGTGTCATACTCCTTGTTGAAAGACAATATTAGAATTTCTCATAAAATATTAGGTTTATATATAAACATCTCCTTTATCTATTTTATACATTTGTGGCATAATATAGGGGTGCACTGGACTTTCTAATTTGTAGCTATTTTTAATTAGCTTGCTTGTTTGAAACAAATGTTGTGATCTCACTGGGGTATAAAATCCTGAAAATATTATAGACTCATTTTATAAATTGTCAGGATGCATGGGGCACACACACAAATTTGCTCTTCACATAAGTAGAGAATGCATCCCAAAGTTATAGCCATAATCTCAAAGTTACGGTGATTAAACAGAAGTTTAGAAAACAAGTAGATTGCAAGTGGTATTTCAAGAAACAGTCTGTGTTTTCTGATTGATTTGAGGGGGAATTCTACTCTAGTGGCTAGAGGTGTAGGGAATCCAAAATGTTACTTTTCAAGCTGTCTGACTGCTACAGAAAAGAACATAGCAAAATGGGATAATGTGAGAACAGAGCAGGAAAGAAACAGAGTGCATATTGAATTTTTTCCAGCACTATATATTATCTCTTGGTATTTGTCATTACACTGTAATCAGGGGAGTAAGGGTAGCATTGGTCAAATCTAGGTAAACAGAAGATTTTAGTGAGATAATCTCAAGGGGTAGTTTATACAAAGAATAAATTATAGGTAAACAATGGTGGCAAAGTATTTGAGCAATGCACAGAACAGAACATTTCTATAAACATAACTGGCCCTGAAGAGCAATACATGAAAGCCCAGATTAATTGGAAGAAAACTGGGGAGAATTTTATTCAAGTTTTTGTTTGGTTTGTTATCAGAATTCATACAATTGACAGCTCTCCGAAACAAAGATGGCCCTAGTTACATTATGTGACTGGCAATCCACATTTTAAAGCTTACAATCCAATTCATATGCCAGATATGTGTTAAATAATTTGAAAATATTGCATGAAAAAATAAGTACATTTTAAAAATGTGGGCATATATACTTTTAGTCACTGGGTGATACATGAGAATTTTTCAAAAGTATGTACAAAAAATACATATAGAAAAATGTGTGTGAAACTGTGCAGATTTCCATGTAAGGGGCAAACTCCCTTTAGAATCTGATATGGAAAATTATATTCAAGGTAAAATTTGAAGAACTCTGGAGACATGTTTGAGTGCGCGAGCTGGCTTTGCCTCTCACCCCAGAAAGACCGAGGCATCGCTGGAGCATGCCTATTTAAGGGACTGCTCCACCCCGCATCGTCCTCTTCATTTCGGGCACCCACCCGCCCTCCCTAATTCTAGTGTGAGTTTTCTGGTTGCCTATTTTGGGACCGGATAGGAATTTTTGACCTTCATCCTGATTGGCCTTAGATGGAGGGATTTTTCACCTATCCCACACTGGAAAGGGGTTTGTTGGCTTTTGGTGGAAATTAATTAGGTCACACTGGCGGGTAGTGTGGAAATAACGGGTATTTCGGTGTGTCCCAATTTGTAAATCAGGTAAGCCAACAGCGCATCTGACCTCCCGGCATTGTGGATCGTGCAATTACAGTGCCTGTGGGGAGAGGATGCGCTGGGCCATTCCTGGACCAACAGTCATCAGTTAAAGATGGCTCGAGGTCTGGGGGTGTTTATTAGTGGCTAGCCAGGATTCTACGGTCTCGAGACCGACGGAACTTGGGGGTTGGGGACTCACCCTTTTATTGATCAGGGAGTATGGGAATACCCCACAGTTAACTGGTTTTCTGCACTACAGCAGGCCCCCCTATTCTTTTACTGGCCAAAAGGCAATTCTTCTGAATTTATTAATTAAATAAAGTGCGGCCCCCATTTAATCCAATTTATTGTCTCGCGTCTTTATTCTGGGGTTGGGATGGCAAGTTTGAATTTGCTCATTCATATACTGAGGTGTGAACTAAAGCAGAAAATAGATAACAACAGGAAATATTGTGGAAAAGGGCAGGAAGGACATATTTCACATGGTTTCATAACACTGTTTCACCTTCATATGAAGGCTAGTTACCAAGGCAGCAAGCTGGAAGGTATAAGGAGCGGCAAACCTCTCCTTGTGCTGCCGAAGAAAGAAGAACCTAGGGTTTGCAAAGTTGTTTGTCTAATGAACCTAACAGCGCCTTCAATGGATTTCATGGATCCTGAGTCCCATGTGTCATAGGTCTCATTTGAGTACCATGGATACAGACTGGCATACATTGAGAAGTGTTGGACAAATTGGCTGAAAATCCAAAAGTAAGTCACAGCTAAAGTAGGCCCATTGAATCACTGGGGATTTTGTGAGTCAGTTGTTGCATAAGTTTCAGTGATTTAATGGTCTTACCCTGGGTGTGACTTATTACTGGTTTTCAGCCATTATGAGTAAAATAAATAAGTGGGCATAAGTAATACAAAATAATTATCTGCAGAACTAATGTAGCAAGTTTCATAATTTCATAATATCCTGGTTCAAGTACCACTGAAGAATGTGAAATGAAGCTTTGATTGTCATGTGGAATATAAGAAGGAAAAATAAGAAACCTGGCGTGTCTTTCTCTTTGGACTGAAGCTTTCCTCTAGAAACATTAAACATTATCTAAGCAGCACGCACATTTTTTAGCATAACAGTTTCAAAATGAGGGGGGAAATGATTATGTGACAATTTCATAGTTACTGAAATCACAGCATAAAACAATCTCAGTTTGAGGTTCACATTCTGTGCTTCTATAGAAAAGATGGTTAAACTGACAAGCATATTGCATTTCCATTCTGTCTCTTGCCTTGTCTTACCAGAAAAAAAAAAGAAGAGAGAGAAAAGATACACATGGCTAATGATTAGATGTTAAGAGACTGGAGGCTACATGTTTACAGGGACTCATACTATGATTCATAAGGCTTTCTGCAATAAAATGTGGAAAGTGTTGTGTGGAAGATGACACTTAAGAGCATAAAAATCATTTGCATGCCCATAGCACTGCACCCAAAACTATCAGACCCAAAGGACTGTACATAATTCTGCCAGGCCAAAGCTTGTGGAAGCCCCTTTTTTATTTTTCAACTATTTTCAATTATTGCAACCAACTGATACTGCTGGTACAAGCAGTTCCACAAACTGTTTCATAAGCACTTCCACAAGTTGCTGCAAAACACATTGGTCCCAGTCTTCCTGAGAATCCACTGAGTGAAAAGTCTGGCCAGAATAGTAGTGTGGGCTCATACTTTTTCTACAAGCATTGACCAGCAGAGGGTGGCTTTTCTTCATGGAGATCATAGTTTGCACAATGGCAACACATGCGCAAGAAGTAACCTCCAGTGTTCCTACACTGATAAGATTTCCACTCATCAGAAGAAGCTCAGTCATCACGATAAGTTTTACTTGCACTGGTTATTCCAGTTCTTTTGTTAGTGTTAATGTTACTACTAATGGGACAACATTGTCCGTTACTATTAGCTTGAAGGATCTCTATTTTATTAGACACCATGCTAAACAAAAAAGTGTTTTGGCACAGAAAAGCATGAAATATATCTTAGGAATACAATAAATTTAATCTTTCTATTCATACTGTGCCATTTTATCAGATTTAAATAATACTATTCTATGCCAGTCAATCAATCACTGTATCTGTACACTAATTTTCAATAAACAGCGTGTTGAAAGTGGTTCCTAACAAAGCAGGTTAGGAAAAAAGAAAAGAATAAACAAAACAGAACAAGTATCAGTAAGAAAACACAGCAAGCTGCAGCAATATAATAATACAAAACCCCACAATGAAACCATTAATTACTGATTTCATTACCAACTTTGAAACAGCACAGCCTTTGGCCTTGCTAATTAGAGCCCCAGCAGGAGCAGAGCATAGTGGAGAATAACAGTAGCAGAAATGTTTTAGAGAAAAGCGGGATCATCTACCAGTTCCAAATGCTGCTAGGAAGAAAGTGAAATGTTCTCTGGAGTTGGGCATATTAACAGGCACAAGATCACTAGGGGTACCTTTTAGTACCCATTGTTTCTGTCACACACACCCCACTTTCTGATCCCCATATAGGGGGATCCCACACCTGGGATAGGGCCAAATACCTGTCTCTCACACCAGGGAGCTGCTCCTATGTACAAATGCTCACAAGAAATGAATATAAGCCACCAGCCCTGCTTCCCTACCAATAAACGATTCTCTTTGCAGCCACTCTAAGAGACCCCTTTGGATACCTATTGCTCACATTCAAGGTCTGATAAATACGCACCATCATTTTTGTAGAGTAGCAGTCTCGAAGGAGCAATGTTCCAATGATGTATCCAAAGACTTCTGTCATCACACAGCCAACTAACCTCGTTATCTTCTGCCATGACAAATCCACATTGCAGGATTCTCAGCTTCCTATGGTACCTGCCTTTTCAGCATGTCAGACCAGATCAAGGTGGTGTTAGGAAGCCAAAGAAAAAAGCCAGATTCTCCTTCACTGGGAGCATCAAGTTCTTTCAGGCAGGTAAACTATTTCCCCCCAAACTGGATCCTCAATTCATCTGGAGGAGAGAGAAAAAAAATATGTATCTGGTACTTGATGATTGGCATGAGGGACTTCCACTGCATACACTGCTTGCCAATCTGCCTGATACACCACTGCAGTCCTATGCCAAGGTGAGAGCCAAGTATAGAGCCTGCAGCACATCAATGTACCCTGTATACAATATTGTAAGCACGAGTCCAAAATGATACTACAGGACTGGCCAGAGAGGCACCAGGGAGCTCCTAAAACACCTTCTTTCAGTGTGCCAGGAAGGCTCCTCCCTGGCTTCAAGCTTGATCCTGGTTGTCTGAGTTATCCCCCAGTCTGCTTGCCTGGATTTCCCAAGGTAACATTCACACAATTGACTGGCTCTTGATCCCTGTGTCATCTACCAAGCTTCAGTGAATGAGAAGCAGGACAGGTTTCCCAAAGCCAGACCCCACAGGGCTGCAGACAGGGGCTCATGGTCACTGACTGGGTGACCATGGCTTCACAAACAATAAAGCTACCTCCCATTTGATGGTTCCATGTTATGAATAAGACTTCATCAAATAGGCTGTGATTTATTATCATAGCATATCTTACAGACATTACAGATCATCTGAAAGCTTTTGCCAAAGCAAAATGTTACGTGCCGCTATGCAAACACCATATTAAAATGCTTTCATTGTCACTGCCTACTCTAAAGCCAACATGTAACAGCTCTGAATTATGAAATGCACACACTTTTGTCTCTCTAGGTTTTTCTTCTTCCTTTTCCAGCTCCTCCTTTTTTATTGGAAGTTGGTCACCATTTTGGCCAGAATGATGTTGGACATAGCAACTCTAAACAATGATGTTTTATTACCTTTAACCTAGTTGCTTATTTTTCAGACAATACATTGTTCTCCAGCCTGTATGTTTTTCCCCCCTTTGATTTTAAACCAAATGGTCAGCAGCAACAATCTGATTTCTTTCACTCCTTGTTATGAGAACAAAATGTTCTACCTTTCTGCATTTTAAATGCTTTAAGATGTCTTGGTGTTTATTTATTTGTCTTAATACTGCTTCATTGATTGCAGAAAACCGTGCCATCCCTTGATAAATACAAATTTCAAATGCTTGTATCTAATAGAAACTTGTGTTGAAGTCCATGCTATGTGTACAGTTGGGAATACATATCACTGTTGAATGCACATGCTCAGATTATTATTATTATTATTATTATTATTATTATTATTATTATTATTATTATTATTATTATTATTATTATTATTATTATTATTATTATTGACATTCTTCATTTTAAGGAAGCTGCTCCAATTCATCTCCATTTTGACATTTACTGCATGACTAGGACACACACACCCTTCATTCTCTGGGTTCAACAGTGGTTTATTTACATTGTCAGTTGCTGTAGGGCAGAACAAAAGTGTCTTATTCTGGGTTTCTTTTCCTCACTCGTACTTTGAACTTACAACATGCTTCATTTATCTGAAATCCATGGAAGGTTAAGTAGAACTGAAGGTTATTTCTGCAGGATATCACACAGTCCACCCGCAAAGCTTGATTAGAGATCAGGGTTTTCGGGGGGGGGGGACCAAAACCCAGACCTCCTGGTTGATCCTGGCAGGTAATTGTACTCAGCCTTCATCTAAGAGGTCTCTAAGATCTTCCTGTGATGGCAAACCGCTACCACAATGTTCTGGGATTCCAGAAATGCTAATCAGCAGTTCTAGTCTGCAGCACATTTATTACACCCTGACATCCTGGAGACAGCCTGTTACAAATAGAACTGCCTGGTGAAAAATGCTGTTCCACTGTTTTATAATAAAGTGCACCAATTAGATGCATTCATTAGGACAAACTGCTTGTCTTTTCTTATATTAGACTTTTAAAAAGGCACAGTGCATTTCATAGCTCTGCCTGCTTGGTATTATTATTAATTGAACAGAGCACATTACAAAGTTTTAATCCAATAACTGTAAATACATAATGAATAATGTTTCCTTGGGGACTGGCAGGATTGCATCAGTCCATTCCTGTATCACAGCATTCTCTAAGACTGATGCTCGACATTCAAACTCTTTCCCCCTCTCATGCCCAAAGGCAGCCCACAGGTATTTCAGGGTCATCACCCAGCCAAGTAACTCAGCAGGTGCTTAAAAGGCCAATCTGTCACTGGTGTTAAGAACTAATTAGGGGCTGCCCCCAAATGTGTCTCTACTTCATCATGAAAAAAAAGGTCAGAAACAAAACAATTAACCAATTCTTCATGTTGTCTCATGTACCCCTTATCCATTGCCCCCTGGTGCTGGAAATAAGCCTGTGTTTAATTTTAGCAGCATGGATTGCCCTCAGGGTGGTTGATTATTTGTAAAAAGCAAATGGCAAGCAGGAAGCGCTGAGAGGAAGAATCAGAGAGTGATGTCTGGAAGCAGATATGTGTGTGTGTGTGTGGAAGAAAGCAACATCATTCAACACCACATGAATGTAAGTAAGAAGAGAAATTAAGCTGCTTCTCCTCCCGGTATGACTTTTATTTCTTGATTTTTACTTGTACACAAATGCACAATAGATCAAATGTTGCCCAAGGTTTGTCTTTAATAAATATTGTTCCCAAGAAATGCCATCTATGTAGATCATGAAGACATCAAGAGAAAGAATTAAGGCCAGCCACCTGTTCAGCAAAAAAATATATAGAAATTTGCTGCTAAAAGAGGTTATCTAGGACAGGTGAGGGTATTTATTTGCCACTATATGTTTTCTCTCCAATTAATTACTTCACATAATAAAATATTACTCTATCAGAGTAATTATCTATATCAATTCAACTTTTACTTAAGAAACTTGCTGACTAGAAAAAAGAAACCTACCTTCTACTAAGTGAGACCTTTGGTACATCTCTTTATTTAAAAATATTTTCATTCTGACTTTCTCTTTAATAAGAACCCAAGGCATTGTTGTCAACAAATACTCTAAATGAGTAGGTGTTGGCCCAAATCCTATTAAGGTACACATGAAGAAGGCAAACAGCATAATTCACAGCTTCTCTGTGGTAAGAGAAAATCCAAGTGCAGACTCTAGCTCGCCATTGAGAAGCCACTGCAAGTTGTCATTTGCCTTCCACAGATGTACTTGCAAAATAGGATCTTGACCAATGACTGACAGTAGTTCTGTAGAACTTTCAGACATAAGTTGCTGAGTCATAACAGAAGGTGCAGAGGATTAAAGTGGCACTCTTCTGAAGAATGTGTTCTTCTACTGAACTACAGTCTTTTTTCCCCCTGGCATGCTACACAAAGATAGTGCTGGTGACATAACAGATCTATAACGCTCATGTGGAACTTGAGATGTGATATAGTCTAATGGTGGAAAATTAGGGTCTCTAAAATAAAATAGTGTCAAGGCATTATGGAAAGACATAGTTTGCATAGCCATTTAATAGACAATAATATTTATCTGAAGGTATACTTCACTGGAATCTTCCATAGCCACTCTAGTCATAGAGGAACTGGAGTGGGGTGGAGGGGCAAGAGTCACTCCTTCCTTTGAAGATGACTGAGAGTCATACAGTATTAGACATTAAGATGAATGCATATTCCATACAAATAGCCTATTTTCCCTCCCACAACATAATTTTCCCAGAGTTGTATATTTCAACACTCAAACATTCCGATCACCAGTCACAAAACAGGACATGCTAAATGCAAGAGGAAAATCAATCAAGTGCCATGAAAGAAAGAAAGAAAGAAAGAAAGAAAGAAAGAAAGAAAGAAAGAAAGAAAGAAAGAAAAGAAAAGAAAAGAAAAGAAAAGAAAAGAAAAGAAAGAAAGAAAGAAAGAAAGAAAGAAAGAAAGAAAGAAAGAAAGAAAGAAAGAAAGAAAGAAAGAAAGAAAGAAAGAAAGAAAGAAAGAAAGAAAGAAAGAAAGAAAGAAATTGTTCCTACCAGTCCCGAGAACTGAAATATCAGGGAAAAGAAATCAAGAAATTCCTCTGATTCTATGCAATTTTCACATGTTGTTTCACATCACATATCTGTGATGTGAAACAACATGAAGCCACGAGTGATTCCCATATTTTTCACATAATGAACTTCAAAAGTTAAAGAAAGAAAGAAAAGCTAAAGAAAGATGTGCTAGTCTATCAAAATACATGGAAGGAAAAGTGGCTGATTGAGGATGACCAGTAAATCAAGCCAAAATATGTTGACTTCTGGTTAATAGAAATAGGAGATATACATATCAGAATTTAGAGTCTTCATATGATGCTGTCATTAAGACTCATCACACCATGGCTTATTCCTAATTGCAGCATTTGATCTTTTTTCCTTATTGAATCTGATATGATGGCCGGAACACCAGACGGTTATTTTTTCCCCACAGCTACCCTATTACTTACTAATAACCATGACCTCAGTTGTATATAGCAGGCATGGGCAGTCTAAAATTGCTATTGCTGCGTCTCATGAGTTCACATTCTTCTGTCAGCTATAGTCTATGACCTTCACAAGTTCTCCATCTGATGGACTATTGTTGCTGCAATTAGTAGTTTATTTAGTTTGCTTTTAAAACAAATCCTGAAAAAAAGTTGGGAGGGAAGGTATTTCACTGAAAGGTTTCCTGATTTCTTAACAAAATAGTGAAGAGCCAAACCTGCTAGATCCAATTACATTATTAGTCGACCCTGATTGTAATGATCCGGAAGGAAACAAAAGGAATTATTTGTATTTAGACCAATAGGAGTGTTAGGGTTTATTAAGGTACAATTAGTAGGGAATAAATAACTAGTTTATTTGTTCACCAGAACTTTCCCTTCCTGATGCACCATAGGCTATAATTTAAGTTGCACTAACTAGAAAAGGTAGAATACCAAAGCTTTGTTTTGTGCACAGTTCACCAGTACATCTTAAGCCAACGTTCTGATGTATTTGTTTGCCCTAAATTGCCTTGCCAGACTGGGTTTTCTATTTCATTACATTTTTTTTTCTGCTGCTTTATCTGCTTTCTGCAATGTGCTAACAGCAATGAAATCCTGATTTATAAGAACTTTAAACAGTTTCAAAATAATGTTAGCAGATGGGGTAAGTTATAATGTGGCTATAGCTTTTACTTAAATTAGCTTCAAAGGAAAGAAATATTGATTAGATAGAGGTTCATGGATGTTAGAATGCAGCTCTTTGCCCTTAGTTTTTCAGCAGATCTTCTTATGACCTTTGCCCATGTAAAGAATTTTACCATGCCCTATATAATGCCCTGCATAATGGCATTTTCCCCTTTGATCTTGGGTGACCTTTCAAAAATGTTGAATTCTATTTGTTTGTATCCAATAATGTACTGACTCAAAGCTGTGTTCCAACTTTTATTAGCAATAAAGTCACTGAAATTAGTTAGCTAGACTGATGAAGGAAAAAAAAGAGCAGGGATATGGTTCTGGAGTCGGTGTCCACCAATTATGGCTCTGTTAGTTCATAGTGGCATGTGTAGAATCCTGTGCATACTAACCTTTTCCCCTATTTGAGAATTGACAGCATTTTACAGGGCAGTGCTCTGTTTTCTAGTCCAAATCAAATTTTAAGATAAAGATTCTCATGCAGGGAAAGCAAGGAAGTTGAAGTTCTTCACAAATAGAGATGTAAATTCTGGCTTGTCACATCTTTGAAGGCAAAGATGAGGAATTGAAGGATCTTCTCCCTGTGACATTGAGGATGAAGTTCCTGTGACTTTTGACAGAGTTCTTGCATGAGCAAAACTGATGTTTTGGGCACATCCATCCACCACCCCCCCACACACACACAATTTGTGCAGAAATTTTTTAAAAAACTGTTTTTTTGTACAAAATTGCTATTCAACAATAGTAGAAACTGTGTGAATTATTCAAAATCAGGACATTTGCTTTAAGAATTTGAAGCGCTAAGTGGATGTAGGCTTCTTTCCTAACAATCAACAATTCTTCATTGCTTGATTTGTTTGTCTGTGCTTTGTTTCTCATAGAAAACCAACATTAGAGACATTGGGCAGAAATTGAAAACACTGTGACTGAGGTGGGAGGGATGGGGAAGAAATTCTTTGTCTTGTTCTGAATTTGAGGTAAGGACTTCAGAGCTTACAAATTCTTCAGTGAAATGCCCCATCCAGCTGAGACAGCTTAAACCAACATGACAGATTGTGTGATTAATTTTATTTTTATTTTTTATTTATTTATTTTTGTTATTATAGCCAGTGAACATTTATTACTTGGACCGCAGACAATGTGGTCTAGGCTCAGAGGTCATCAGATCACAATCTTTATGTGCTATGTACTGCATTTTTGCTTGAAGCATATAAAATTGTTTCTGTGTGTATAACTATGAACACAAATCAACACATGTAAATTTTATACAAATCTCTGGCACCTTTACCATCTTCTAAAGTGATACATTTTCCCTTTTTGATGATGCTACTGGGATAGATGTAAGCTCTCTTAAATGCACTAGTACTTACTTATGACTGTACTAGTAAAACACATTTAGCTTTAACAGATAAAGTTTTCAGAAAATCCATGCATTATCATAATGAGTAGCTTGAAATACTGTGTTGCATGCAATGACAGAGTTAGGAGACATAATTATCAAATTATTCATTTCCTGGATGGTGGATCTATGTCATAATTACCCTAGGAGTGGCTTTACTGAACTCTTTTTTGAAGCCTCTCTAGTCAATTAATTAAGAATGGGAAACCTGTGGCCCTCAATGTATTGTAGTTGTTATGAGCCATCAAGTTGCCCCAGCTTATGGTGACCCTATGAATGAGAGATCTCCAACATATCTTGTTGTCAACAGCTTTGCTCAACTCTTACAAACTCAAGCCTGTGACTTCCTTTAGGGAATCAATCCATCTCATAGTTGGTCTTCCTCTTTTCCTGCTGTGTTCAACATTTCCCTTGATTATTGTCTTTTCCAGAGAATCCTGTTTTCTTATTATGTGCCTAAAATATGACAATGTCAGATTGTCTCTTTTGCCTCCAGAGATATTTCAGGGTTGGTTTGCTCTAAAACCCAGTTGTTCATCTTTCTGGCAGTCCAGAGTATCCACAAAGCTGTCCTTCAGCATCATATTTCACATGAATATATTTTTTCCCAGTCAGTGTTGTTGTTTTTGTTTGTTTCTTTGTTTTGTTTTGTTTTGTTTTTACTGTCCAGCTATCACACGCAAAGGTGGTGATTGGAAATATGATAGTGTGGATGATCTCAGTCTTCCTCTCCATTTCACTAGATAATCTTTTCTAGTTCCTTCACTGCTGCCCTTCTGAGTCTTGGTTGTCTTCTGATTTTTGAATGCAATCTCCATTTGATTGATTATTGGATCAAAGTATACAAAAACTTTAACAACTTCAATTTCTTCATCGTCAGCATTCTTCTATACTCATGATTTTTGTCTTCTTGATGTTCAACTGCAGTCCTGTTTTTGCTCTTCTTTCACTTCCATTAAAAGTTATTTCAAGTCCTTACTGCTTTCTGCCAGCAAGACAGTGTTATTGGCATATCTTAATTGACTGGTGTTTCTTCCATCAGTTTTCACTCCTCCTTCATCTGAATCTAGTCTGATTTTCTGTATGATACATTCTGTGTACTGATTGAACAAATAAGGGGATAAAATGCACCCTTGTCTGACATCTCTGCCTATAGGAAACTATTTTGTCTCTCCCTGTACTGTCCTAATGGTAGTTACATGTCCAGATACAGTTTATGTATTTCAGTACAACCCATAGTTTCACATAATCCACACAGTTAATGACTTTGCTGTGGTCTATAAAGCAC
The DNA here is from genome assembly GCF_051106095.1 of Pogona vitticeps. Lineage (NCBI taxonomy): Eukaryota > Metazoa > Chordata > Lepidosauria > Squamata > Agamidae > Pogona > Pogona vitticeps. The sequence continues at coordinate 36,225,538 of NC_135787.1, forward strand.
AGTCTGATCTTCTGAAATTCTTTGGTGCTTTCTAGTAGCCAGGTACACAAAGTGTTCTAAAATCTTAATCTTAAAATCTTAAAAGTAAATTAAACATTGCGCTTGTGACTTTCCTATTAGCATGCTAATGGTAACATTCTCTGCATGTTATTGGCTGATTTCCCTGATCTGACAGCATTTACTCCTTTGTAAGCCTGCTCCTCAAAGGAATTTTTAAAATGTGGAGACGTTGGTATTAAATGCAAGGAGTTCAAATGGAAACACAGGTACTATAATTTATTATGTAAACTCATTATATCAAATAATAAGCAACAGTGTCAGTCACTACTATTGTTTGCTTGCTCCTACTCTTCATTAAGAACCTTCACTGCTTCTTGTTTTGTATACACATTAAACAATAATTACGTGCTTTTGTGTGGAAAAAGTCATTTGATTTTAAACCTGTATTATTCTGCAATTTTAAAGAGTAAATTTAATTAGCTCATTTCTAACCTTTCTATTTCTGCTCCTGTAAAAATAAAGTGATTTCTTATTGGGGCCTTTTCACACTGTAGCCAAACACATGCATATAGCTTTATAACAAACATAGTTGTTCCAATACACAACTGCCTCAGCTGTAACTTTAAAACAACAGTTCTAATACAGTTTATATCTTTATTTACATCTAAGAAAAATGTGCCTGGCAAAATCCATCTTGCCATGAACTTTTGAACTTTAAGTTCTTCACACTGGTATATGCCTGGTGAAGTGGACAGGGGTCCACTGGTTCATGAAAGCTAGCAGACTGTATGTGTTTTTGGTTTGGTTTTTTTTAGTGGTCTGTAAAGGTATTGTCTACTCTTGCAACATGATTATTTCTTTCTTCACTGTGTTTACCCAAGCCCCAGAATACCAGCTATATGTATCTTGCCCCGTCTTCTTCCCATCTCTTAAATCAAAGTCAACAAAAATGTGCTAATGCTACTGACACAGATAGTATAGAATCTCATCCTCTAATTGAACCCTGCATTTAGATCTTTGAAACCTCAAGCTCGTTTATTTACTATTTATTTATTGCATTTGTATGCACCTTTCGCCCCAATAGAGGGGCTCAGTTGCTCATCCATCTCTTTAAAATAAAGATGAATAAAACAAAGCATTTTAACCATTAAAGGCTATCAAACATGGCAAACATGTTTTAAAAGGATATTAAAAGACATTGAAAAGGATATGAAAGCAACAGCCATAGGGAATTAACTATGTAAAAAATTGATGTCAAAAGAGTCTATGAAAAGAAAGGTAAGTCCAACAGCAGGACCTCCAAATGTGGGAGGTAAATCTGCTAAATCCTTCAGAACCTAGACTTAAAATAAGTCCCCCAACCCTTTGTAATGGCTATATTCAACACATATGGTTTTATCAGGATAGAGATTATGGAGGTAGGGAAGCTCATGTTTCTGCCCCCAGGTCTTTCCACGGACCAAACTAGTCTCTCAGGGAAAAATTGGGTATGACTTTAAGGTGTTCCAAGAAGAATTTCTTCTAGTTTAGGTGACATTTTAGTTTGACATTATGTATTGAAATTTAAAAGAGTCTCAGTAGTTTAGAAAAACCTGACAGACAATTAATAAATAAATTCTGTATTGGAGAAGAAAGAGGAAGAAACATGGAAACAGTAGTATCATTATATCAGCATCATTATTGCTACATAGTATCATGTCAGCAGAAAAAAAAAGATCCCCAGTTTCACATAGCAAAAGGCAGCCTGAATATTGATGACTCTCATGCCAGCAGTCAAGATGGTCTGCAGCAGACCTGGGCAAAGTGCAGCCCGAGGGCCACATATGGCCCGCGAGCCGCTCCTGTCTGGCCTGCAGACAGTTTTGAACATCAAAACGATTTATAGCTTTTTGTCTAAAGTTGTAATGTTATCTTTAAAATACCACAAAAAAGTCTTTAGTATTTGTGAAGATTAACAAGTTTAAAATAAAACAATCATAACATCACTGTTTCATTTTATTTTTCAGTAAAGTTGGTTCAGCCCCCAAACCACAGTTCATATTTTTCTAGAGAACTTTCACATCATTACTTTCTTTAAAGCAAACCTGTTCTTTTAATATATATAAAGAAAGAAAACCTTTCTTTTGACTGTTTCTGTGACCTTAGTTGCCCTGCAACTCTCCAAATAATCTGCCCCCAGGAATGCATATAATGTATCATTTCATGAAACCCCTGCTGGCAAGCCAATACCACACATGCTTGGTGTTATAACAAAGTGGCTATTTTCCCCCTTTGAAAGGCCTTTTTGGGGATCAATATTTCAGCCCCTGAAGACTGGATTATTTCCAAAATAAAAAAAAAAATGTTGTTAGAGCCAACCACTCTCTTTCAAGCAACATGGGTATTTTTAATTTATATGCTCTAGTTTAGTTCTATATTTAAAATATCATAACTTGAAAACTCTTTGTCCAAAGGTTCTTAAATTTGACACAGAAGAAGAAAAGACTGTTAAGAAATGTGCCAAGCTTTGGTGTTGATCTGAATCCCTGTTTCAGTTTTTTTTAATAATGTTTTGTTTAGACTGCCCCCAGTTTTAGAAATGCTTGTAGAATGTTGATTTGCTCTGTTACAGTGTCGTAACTGCACTGTCATGCAGTTATAATTCTTTCTTTCTTTAGTTGTTGTAGGTTTTTCGGGCTTTTTGGCCATGTTCTGAAGGTTTTTCTTCCTAATGTTTAGCCAGTCTTTGTGGCTGACATCTTCAGAGGACAGGAATTAGAATTCTGTCTGTGTTCTGGTGTAGAGTATGGGATAGTTGTGTATTTGTAGCTGTGGGATCAGCTTTTTGTCCTTTTCAGGAAATTGGGTGATTATGGCGATCAGGGTGTTTTTGTTATGGGTGTATTGTTGTAATAAGGGGGGTGGGTGGGAGATGGTTTGTCACTGTGACTGATGGGTGTCATTAGCTAGTCTTTTGTGTGCAGTGATCAGCAGTCCTTGTGGCTGGGTAAGTTCGTTGACCTTTTGCAGGCTGTATTTTTCAGTGCTGGGAGCCAGGCTTTGTTAAATCTTCTTTTTTGTTGAAGCTCTGCTTATGTTTATGGATTTCAATGCATTTCAATGCATTTCAATGCATTTCAATCCCTTTCTTTCTTTCTTTCTTTCTTTCTTTCTTTCTTTCTTTCTTTCTTTCTTTCTTTCTTTCTTTCTTTCTTTCTTTCTTTCTCTTCCTTCCTTCCTTCCTTCCTTCCTTCCTTCCTTCCTTCCTTCCTTTTCAACTAAATAAAGCCTTCTTTCTCTTCCTCCTCCACCTTTTATCAAATCTTCTCATCCCAGGATTACTTCATAAAGCTTCTATACAATACAATGACCCACATGTTACACATCCTGAAAAAAGAATCTTCTGCCCCCTATGTCTTTAACTGCAGCTTGTTATCGAGGAAATTGGCTGCTGAAGATTGTCATGGTGTGGAGAGAAATTGGTAAAAAAATTGACCTCCTTAATTTCTGGAGATCTGCCTACTTTTACAGACAGAAGAACATGGCCACAAAACCCACTCTAGAGCAAGATGCTATCTCCACTAATCGGATACCCAGTCTTTAATTACAATTATTGTTGTGATATGGATCTATGTGATTACTGTAGAGCTGAAAAAGATACAGGACAGGACAACCTGGGTGATCAAGGGGCTGGAACAGCTCCTATGTGAGGAATATCTTTGTGGAATTTGGCATTCATTTGTTTGTAATATATTGGGCATTATTTCTAGTGGAAAAATGGAAGACCAGAATATGCCTCTTAATTTTCTTTTGACCTCCTACACTCCCCTTTCAATGCATTTCACATTAACCCTCACTGGCTACTCTTTTTCCAAAAAATGCTTCCAACATAATACTTTCATTAGTTACACAGGCTGAAAAACACTGAACATTTTGAAAGTGGAATATGCAATTGCTTGTGAACCATCAGGTTAAGGCTATTTCATTATGGTGATGTTTAAACATAGGGAAGGTCCACTATGTTTGTTTAGACTTGTACACTAGTTGACGCAACATGGTTTCAGCTGGTATGAGCTTTTGTTTGTATGTGTTTGTGTGTTTTCTTAAAAAGTATTATCCCATTCTGTCAGCTTTGAAACCCCTTTTAGTTGTTGACTCCACATTGCTTTGTTGCAATATTTATAAGCTTCTTTTCATGTGTCTTTTAAAGAAATGTGAATTAGCGAAATAATGAAGCTAAAATTACAATCTGTTTGATAGCTGTTTGAATACAGAATCAAAAATGTGCTGTTTTCCAGTGGCACTCTGGAGACTGCATTCTTTTAGCAAAAGGTACTCATTTTATTACTTGTAAAGATAAAGACTAATTAAATGTTACACAGCCTTTCAGTAATTCAAAAGCGCTACTAATCAAGAGTCCCATACTGTTTAAAAAGTTATAATGCACACAAGTCTGAAGCATGAGAAAAAGACCTCGGCAACAAGAAAGTATGTAGACATTTCAAAGCAGGTTCTGCTGTTTCAGCCAGTACAGGAGTACACACTACCTGTGTTAACAACCTACATGGCTGACCAGGTTCAATCATTTCATTGCTGCAAAGGGATAAACTGTGGGGGTGGAGAGCAAAGAAGCACATTTATACCCACTGTTCAGTCAGGCATCAGACAAACAAATCAATGGTGCAACTATACTTGGAATACAGTGTATAGTTCTGGTCACTGCATCTCAAAAAGGAGACTGTAATGCAGAAGAAGGCACAGAAAAGGACACCCTGAGTGATCAAGGAGCTGGAACTGCTCCCGTATGAAGAAATGGTGTTGAGGAGGAACTGATAGTACTTTATCAAATTATATTTGCCCTCCCAGGTCCCAAAATGAAAACACAAGACATGATTTGGATTAAATATGGGCCACACTTTATTAAATCAATTCTGATTAGCTCAATGAATTTCCTCCAAAATTGAGGGGGCCTGCAGTAGTGCGGAGAAAGAACTGCATGGCATCCATGATACCCTTATCAGCCAATGGGCGAGTCCCAGGCCCCAGGTTCCAGCTGTCTTGATGGCAGGAGAAACCTGGCAGGCCTCTATTAAACACCCCAGACCTCAAGCCATCTATATTTGATGAGTGTCAGTCTGAAAGTGGCCGAGCACATCTTGCCGCCTCCGGCCCTGTAATCGCACGATCCGCAGAGCTGGTAGGTCTAATGCACTTTTGGCTTAGCATAATTATCAAAGGGACACACTGAGACAACCAGTTTTTCCTGCACTACCCGCCAGTGTGACTGAGGATAACCACCATCAAATGGCAACAACCCTTCTCCAGTGTGGGATAGGTGAAAAATCCCCCCATCCAAAAGCCAATTAGGATAGAGGTCCAAAATTCCTATCCGGCCCCAAAAAGGCAACTGAAATAACACATTAGAAAGAGGGTGGGTGTGGGTGCCAGAAAGCGGAAGAGGACGCCTTGGGGGCTGGCATTTCTTTAAATAAAAAGCCAGCCCCTACCTTTTTGTCACGTGAACCCGGCTGCCTTGCATCCTCCGGGGCCGATAGAGCAAAGCCGGCTTGCGCATTTCGAGGGCGTTGTTACGCCCCTCCTGTGCCCAGAACCTTTGTACCAAGAAAATGGGTAGAAAGAATTTGCCCTTTTTCTCATAATATAATAGGATATTATTCCATGATTTGAGATTTATTTCTCATAAGTTCCAATTTCTGCTTACACTTAGAGTCCCTTAATATGAGTGGTAGCCCACAAAAATAAAGTTGTGCATAGAAGACTGCACATCTGTGCACGCAGAAGCTGTTATATGTAGCAAGAGTCTCTTTTGACACTATCAGCATAAAAATTCATAGACATCATGAACAGGTTTAGTATGAATTTATTTGCTAGAAAAAACACAGATTACTATTCCATTGTTAATGATAAGCCAACAAGACTCAGACTAAATAAAGGTACAACTTTAGCTTGGCATCATTGTAGCCATTACTTTTGTATGTTTTAATTTAATTTCTATTTAAATCAAACATTTCCTTTTAGATGGTGCTACGAAAACAGAAGAAATGATCTACAAATAACCCACAGCTACTTTGCCTTTCAGTATTAACTCTAGGGAAGTTAAAAGCAATGCCTTACACATTTTAATTTTTCACACCATGAAGGCTTTAATGTAGCCCAATGAGTTTCAAAGAAATGATTCTGAGCTGGATTGACAAACCAAGAGCATATTGGTTCAGCAGAGGTGCAAGGTCATACATAGCAAGGTGAAGAGAAGAGAAGAGAAACGAGAAACCAGTAATGCGTTATTTATCAAACACAATGGTATGTTTCTTTACATAAATACATATCTCCGGTAAGTAATGTAAGGTTCTAAATGTGGGAAATAGTTAATTCAAAAGGCTTCTACATTGTTCCCAGTGCCAGTGCTGGATGTTTGAAGACTCTTGGACAAGACTTACCCTGAGGAGCAGGTTGGAATAAAGACAATTAACAATGATGCTGCCATTGTATGTGCAGTAATTCAAACAGGGTACTGGCCAAGGAATGGAGAAATCTTAACTTCTGTTGTACCAGGACCAAGCTCATAGTATTTCATGCAGTGGTGTAGATTTTACCATGTCATCACAAAACACCTTGCAAAAAAATTTACAGCAGATTCCCAACACTGACCCATTTAGGCAGTGATGAGATGTACCATGGAAAAGTACTTTTAAAGCAAGAATGAGGTATTTCAAGAGCATGCACTGAGTCAATATTGGTTCTGAAAATGCTTTTGAATCTGCCCCTTTCAAAGAAGAACAGCATCTGAGTTAAAGAACCTGTTGTCTGTATGAAGTGAGATTTGAAAGACACAAGGAAGGGGCCTTCTATATATAGCCCCACATATGAATTCATCAAGTTGACCCTAATCTTCACCTGACACTGCTCATTCTAGATCTTACAGCAACCAAACATCCCTTATTTTCTACGAATTTGATTTAGCAAGCTAAGCACATATACAGATGGCTGAGTATTTTGATCTTTGCAAAGCCCTGTATGAGATAACATGATCTATACTTCTTGGATTAATGCACAAGTTTCCACTTAAGTATATTCTGGATTTAATGGTCATTGTGTTGTTGTTTTTTTCAGGCTCTTTGGCCGTGTTCTGAAGGTTGTTCTTCCTAACATTTCACCAGTCTTTGTGAGCACTACTCCTGTCCTCTGAAGATGCCAGCCACAGAGAGTGACAAAACATTAGGAAGAACAACCTTCAGAACATGGCCAAAGAGCCCAAAAAACCCACAACAACCATTAGATCCTGGCTGTGAAACCCTTCGCGAATACATACTCTAGATTTCCTCTCTTCCCCTTGGTTGCGTCATAGTTCTTGACAATTTTACCTTTTAAAAAAATGACTTTTCATACCCTTTGAAAATGTAAATAATCTTGGATGTGTTTATTAGAATAACTACTAAAATATAAATTTTAATTATACACAGAAATAGCAGACAGTGACATGGCTGAAATCCTGTTGTTTAGGATAGTAAATCACAACTACAGTCAGCCCATTGAATCAATGAAACTTACTGGAGGAATGGAATCACCAAAGCCCCACTAATTCAGTGGGTCTACTCCTGTTGTAGCTTACTATGTTAAATAACAGGATTCCAGCCTATCAATGAAAAGAAGCAAAATTACATGGACCAGAAGTAGATAAATTTATTCCTGGTGTCTACAGCCAAGCCATATTTGTATGTTCAGATGCTGATTTGTTTTCCATAAGATCACAAAAACCGGCTTTGTGTATGGAAGGTCTCTGGTTTTCTAGTAAATGTCTCTTAAGACCACTGTGAAAAATCTCTGCTTGAAGCTATGATGAGCCAACTGTAAGGGCAGATAGCAATCCTGGTCTCAAGAACCAATGGTCCAAGTCAGTATAAAGAAACTTCATAAGATGATTACTTTTGCTGGCTTAAAATATCCTTGCTTTACTGTCCTTATCTAAAGCATCCTTATCCGGGATGTTCTAGAGGTATGAGGCAGTCTGTCACTCTTGAGACCACTGATCTTCTCAGGAGAACTAATCATTATGTAATTATTTGCTTGAAACAGACAGCATCAACAGGCAGTTTTTCATGGATTTTATGGCATGCTAATTTCCCATCTGTCCTGGATAAAGCAGACTATGTGCTGTAGTTCATTCACCATTTCTGAACAAGGAAGATATAGGAACAGAGAGTCTCTTCATGCTTCCAAAAGCTTAGGTGCATCTCAAATTATTCATGTAGTCTCTGAGGGGTATATTATATTTTCCATTTCATATCCCTCTCCAACCTCAGATTATTAGTAGCTGCTGGTTAACAAAGATCAATGTGAAACTTTATGGCAACACTGGACATGCCTGATGGGCCCAGAGGCTTGTGAGATTTATAACATTTATCTAATCTGAATGTATGAAGTGGAAACAGATGGCTGATACTTTTGCCATTTACATTAGATCATAAGATGTCGAAATCTGCTATCCTCTTATGTGTAAGCAGACCAAGTCAAGTGGAACTGAGGCTACAGTCACAGTTTTTAATTTAATTTTATTTATATAGACTCTTTTTAAAAAATCTTCAGTCCCTTTATTGCAGAGCATGGGTATTGCACATGAAAGATTTATCTGTTCTCATGAAGCCAGACTCTGCTGCATAGCAGAGGAAAGTAAAGTAAATTCCTTGGGTGGCAGATGCTGAAGAGAACCAGTGTTTTTCCAGCTGAGCTTGGCCCCTACTGGAGTACATAGCTATGGATGCCGTGCAGCCTCACCAGAGGCCCCTAAATTAGTCTGCTATACTACATGTGTATCCCATCAACAGTACTGTACAGATGTAAGATTCAACTACCAATCCAATCAGTTTCAGCCGAATGCTACAAGCCAGCCCTGAATTGGGTAACTGGGGCCCGTCTTATCTTCATTTCAATGTTGTTCACTGAAATTTCTGTGCCTTCTGTTGGCTTAAGCTCAGTTTCTTTTTGGCCGAGGCCAGGATTCTGTATAGCTTGTGGCAAACATGAAGGGGGTATGGGAGAGGAGGGACATGCATAGTATGATTCCAGCACTGATGGCTCCAATATAGCAAAATATGGAAAAGCAAGTAAATTGTTTGCCCATAAACACGGTGGCATCCCAAACTGGAGAGATTTTCTCATTCATCTACTCTCTCTTTGACTGTCCTGATACTGTTATAAAACAATGGCTAAATGAAGCTGGAGGCTGCTCCCAAGAACACTGATTGGTTCAGAGATGTGGGACATGACACATAAGATAGTGGTACCATAGGAATTTGTAGGAAAAGCAGTAGAATGGTTCAGTGTGGATTTCATCTTGCTCTGTTGTGAGCATGTGCAGTTTCTTAATGATATTTAACTACAAGTAAGCCTCACTGGGCTCAGTGGGCCTTATTTTCAGTGTGCTCAGGATTTCAAACAAAGGTTGGCTGAAAACAAGACATATCTAAATCCAAGTTTGTTATAGAAATATTTTTTTCTACTTCTTTCTGTAGACATATTTAATGCATGGAGTGGACAGTGGGACTGCTCTCACTGGCCTCTTCCCAACCATCATCTTTCAGGGAATGTAAGAAAGGGTCTACTCTGCAGTTGTATGTACAGTAGTGCCTTGAGTTATGAACTTAATTGGTTCTGGAAAATGGTCGTAACTCAAGTTAGTTGTAACTCAAAGCACCATTTCCCATAGGAATACATTGAAACGCAATTAATCCATTCAAAGTATCAATTCCTGGTGGGGATGGGAGCAGGGAGTGGAGAGAACCTGAACCCGAGATGCCCCCTGAGCCTCTAGGTGGTGGCTGAACCTGGCACCTTGGCAGGCTGGGCATATTCCGGCTCGCTGCGTGACACAAACACACACATACCGGAGTGCACTCTGGCGGCTCGCTCCACGGAAGGCCCCAACTGAGGAAAACTGTGCTGCGGCAGGGAAGGGGGTGTGGGCAGGATGGCCCCACTTGGGAGAGTCACCGCCTCGCCCACCTCCCGGAAACTACTTCACCACAAGATACAGCTGCCAGAAAGAAAGTGTGGGAGGGAGAGACCCAGAGTAGCTCCCCCTCCTCCTCCTCCTCCTGTCCCTTTCCTCTGCCTCTCCACTGCCTGCTGAAGGTGTCTCCTTAGCCTTGCACCGCTGCCTGTGTGCTACTTGGGGAGGAGCAGCCAGAGCTGAGCGGAGATAGAGTCAAAGTGTGAGTGTGAGGAGAGGGCTCTGGCGGCAGACTTTTCCAGTGGCGGTGGGGAGTTGGGGAGGGAAAAAGAGGAGTCGATGGTCCTCCCAGTGGTGCAACTAAAAGGCGATCCTCTTCTCCCTCCCTCACCCTTGTCCCTTTCCAAGACGGGCTGCAACAGCATCCCATCTCATTCTACCTCTGAAAAAACTTACCTGGTCAGTGTGCGCTTGAACTACTGGACTGATTGGTGAGAGTTAGTCCTGCTCCCCCCTCCCCCACTCTATGTTCCTCAAGGATCAGGGAGGTAGGGGGAGCTGCCTTGCTCCTGCAATGTGTGCCGGTGGGGTCGTTTTTTTCTTTTCCTTTTAAAATGTTCACTTTAGGGTTGATTGCAAGTGTTAATGTATTGCTCTATGCCAGTCCTCCATTTTAAACCTGGAAATGAGCCTGGCTTCTCTGCTGATAACTAACCCTGCAATACAGGCATACTTTCTAACCGCTGGAGTGAAGGAGCTACAGAGAAGCTGTAACTCCTCCCCCAACTAACAGTTAGCAGTTTAAATTCCCCGCCTTTTCCCCCACCTTTTTTTTCAGTCGTATCTCAAAGCTCCAGTCACAAGTCAAAGCAAAATTTTGCGGCTGGAGCTGGTCGTAACTCGAATTGGTCACAAGTCAGGGCGTTCGTAAGTTGAGGCACCACTGTATATTGACTGTTCAGTTGACTGAAATTCTGCACATTCCACCATATACATATTCTGGTGAATTCACAGAAGGTGAGGAATGGGTCAACAAAGAGTAACATTCCTTTGTTCTCCATGTACTAAATATAAACTGATAAGAAATACATAAGGGTTAATTTGTTTGTTATTCTCAGACCTTCTTGAAGAAAGTACAGTGGTGACTCGACTTGCAAACGTCCCGACTTATGACCATTTCGAGTTACGACCAGCTCCAGCCACAAAATTTTGCTTCGGCTTGCATCCAGAGCATCCAGTTATGAACACAAAAAGGCAAGGGAGAAAGGTGGGAAATTCAAATTTCTAACCATTGGTAGGCAAAGAAGTGGTTTCTTTGTAGCTCTTTTGTCCCAATGTGTAGAGTGAGTGCATTGGAGGAGTCTTGGGACTGCCTGGTAAGGTAAGGTGCAGCTTTCTGCTTTTAAAAAAACTGCTCCGGGTGGGGGGGTTATGTTTCTGTGCTGTGTTGTTTTGTTTTTTGGTGAATTTTTGCAGCCCCAGCACCTTCTTATGGGCTTGCTCCATTGTTTATTTTTGGTTCAGTTTTGTTTTTAAGCCCCAGTACCTTTGGAGCTTGCTGTGTTGTTTATTTTATTTTTGTGTATGTGTGCAGCCCCAGAACCTTTCGATGGGGCTTGGCTGCATTTTTTTTTTGTTTTGTTTTTTTGCAGCCGCAGCACCTTCTGATATTTATTTTTGGTTGTTTTGTCTTTTTGGCTCCATTGTTTATTTTTGGTTTTTTTCCCCAGCCCCAGTGTGTTCCTATGGGGCTTGCAGTGTTTTATTTTTATTTTTCCTTTTGGAATGGATTAATCATGTTCCAATGCATTTCAATGGGAAATGGTGCTTTGACTTATGACTATTTCGAGTTACGTCCATCTTCTGGAACAGATTATGGTCGTAAGTCAAGGCACCACTGTAACAGAGTCTGGAAAATGACTGGAGATCTACTTCTTGACCATCAGGCATCACAAGTGCTATTTGGGAGACATGCTGCTGGTTCCTTGCAATTGTTGGGTGAATTTATATGTTCACTATGGGTGGATCCACCGTAAATTAGTTTTGCTTTGATTTCATTGAAAGCACTGTGGAAAAGTTAGTTTTGTCATACCATTTGTTCCATTGTTTCCAAAGGAGATAGAGAGTATCTGGATCCAATCCATAGTTATTACACATATTTTACATCATTTGGAAAGCAGTTAACAAAATAGAAACAGCCTAAAACTGCAAAAAAGTCAAGTTCTTGCCCAGTGTGGCAGATAACTGAGTACAGTATGTTTAATTGCTTGAAGAAATTTCCCCCTTCAGTAGTTTCTAAATGAAGAATGGCTGAAAAGGCCACTGACCAAAATGCTGGAGATGCTGCTGTCTGTTATAATAGACCAGTGGTTCCCAATCTTGGGTCCCCAGATGTTCTTAGACCAAACCTCACAGAAGGAATCATCTCTAGCTGTGCTAGCCAGGATTTCTGGTAGTTGTAGTCCAAGAACATCTGGGGTCCCAGGTAGAGATGGAGGTATTCATATTTGTACACCAATACGAATATCCCCACACAGGTTGAAATAATGAGGGTCCACTCGTGATTTTGCCACTGACGCGAGCTCATCAGACCTTCCTATTACACCATTGTCCACAATTGATTACCTAGTCCTGGCAGGAAGCGGGATGACAAGCCTCTCTGCTAGGTTGGAGAGTGGCTAATCCATTATGGAGAACAGCACAATAGGAAGCTTCCGCGGAGTCGGCGGCTGCAACAAAATCGTGAGTGGACAATCCAGCCCCATGGGGCCAGACCTTTGTTATTTCCGCATGTACGGGGATATTCATATTTGTATACAAATTCCCCCATCTTTAATCCCAGGGTTGAGAACCATTTTAATAGACAATCTGGCTAGATGACAAACTAAACATGTATCTGAACTGTTGCTTTATCATCTGGTGTATCAAGTTATTTAGAAAAGCTTAAGTATAAAATGTCTCTTCTCCCCCAGGAAACCTACCTTTCTAGTGACAGAGGATATATTAACAGAAAGCCTTGACTTAGTTCTGGTCAATTTCCTTTTCCAAGTTGTTCTATAAATGTTTCTTGGGCAGCCTGCTCCGTCATTTTACAAGGCGTGCTCCAAAAGAGAAACGTGGGCTCATTGGTCCCGCCAGCTCTAGATAAAAATCTGACCTGTTTTAAGAAACACAGCTGCAGTCCCAGGTGGTAGAGACAATAAACACCTTAAAAATTTATTTGGGAGACTCTCTGGTTCAACAAACCTTTTCACACTTCCAGATCTGAGCCATAGTGTTTAGGTAATGGCTTTCCTCACAAAAAAACAACTGCTGTGATGATACTTGAGGGCAGAATTTCATGGTAGCTAATTAACTTTCTTCTGCAGCAGTTCCAAAATTGTGCCAGGAGGCTTCTGTTGGCCACCTGGATCACTAATAGCCATACTCTGTTGTAGACACAGAGCAAGGGACTCGTGTAATGATAACATTTCCAACATTAAAAAAGAAAACAGAAAAAAAGGCAAAATACCTTTCAAACTTTGTGCAGTTCTGTATGTGTGGTTCATTCATTCATTTCCACCCTTGCTCCTGTAATCATGTTAGACTGCAATGTTTTTATTAGGGGAAAAAAGCATTTTGTCTACATAGGAAGTCAGAGTTCATCCTGTTATTTCTTAATTAAAGGAAAGGTATAGGGCAATTCCATAAAAGTTGCACAGAATTTTTTTAGTAGATCATTAACATAGGTATGAGGCAATTAAAATTAGGGATGTGCACTGTGTTTGGGAAAATGTGTAAAAACAAATTGAATCAGGAGTGTTTGTGAATTTCTAAGGCAATCATAGGCTGACTGGATGGCTCAAAGTCTTTAGGATCTGGCTGTGGAGCCAGAGACTGGGAGTTCAATTCCCCACTGTGCATCCTAGAAAAACCAAGCTGTGTGGCCTTGTGCAAGCTGCACAGTCTCAAGATGCCCCCAGAAGAAGGGAATGGTAAACCCACTTCTGAGTGGTCTCTACCTGAAAAACTCTGAGAAGAATTGTCATAAGTCAGACAGGACTTAATGGCACGTAATTATTATTAATTTAACCACAAATGGAGCAGTGTGATACTCCTATGGGCCCCTCTTGTTGAATCCAGCATTCACACATCACAATAAGTGAGGAAAGAGAAAGAAAAACTCAGGAAGACGAAAGACAGTATGCTCTTTATCTTAGAAATGGACTTTCCTTGCCTCACCTGCTGCAAATCAAAGTCATTGATTTACTCATCAGTCTTCAGCCTGCAGCACCATTAATTTCAGATCTAGGGAACAGCAAAGGCACTGATATGATTATGATGTAATGTGAATTAGTTAGCAGCTGCTTTCTATTTGTACTGATATTTGTGCATTTCTCTGTAAAGATCAAAAGTTGTTTTTTTCTGCTTTCACTGTTCAAGCCTTTTGTGTGTGTGTGTTTCCATTCACTGGATTGGGATTTTCCTGGAGAGCTGGGAATGCAAAATTATTGACCTAGACAAGGATCAAGTTGGAAAGTCTCCAGAAAGAAACAGGGCAGATCAACCCCAAATTTGTGTACCTTTTATTTTCACATAGAAGAGGGGTGGGGTGGGGGTTTCCACACATGCTTATTTAAAATAATAAAACCAATACAAATATAAATTGTTGTTATCCAATTCATATCATATCACCAAACATAGAGTGGTTGCTAAACCAGATAGGCGGGATATAAATAGTATAAATAAATAAAACCAATACAAATGCAAATAGCTGTTATCCAATTTATATCATATCACATCATATCATATCAATCATATAATAGGTTTATATATTCTGAACACAAGCCTCCAGAAGGACTTTGGAGCCACATTCCAACAGAACTACTGCACAGATAGAAATAAAATAGAAATAAAAGTTGATGTTTCAATTTGGCATCATGTTCTGAGCAAAACCTTCTCTAACTGCATATTCAGAAAACCCCCTTAGAGATAGTCCTGTCTTAGGACAATATTGCAAATTATTGTTCATATAATTTTGCTGCCTTTTTAAATGACATTTATATGGTGCTCTTTTAAATGCCGAGCTTCAAAGTCCTGTTAGAGATGGGTAAAACAGAAAATTAAAAAGAGGGATAGAGATTGGTATGATATGTTCTTTTTGTCCCAAGTGGCTTTCCAGATAACCAGCCCTATTAAACGTGAAGAGGGAGCTCTGAGTTCTCTGTAGGACTGCCAAGATTTGTGAATAGCTGTTAGTGTGGTGTTATGCCTAATAGGATGGTGGCTGGCCTCTTTCTCTAGGTCAGAGGTTTCAAGAAATAATATGTTTAGATTATTCTTCCAGGCAAGTCTGGAAGCATTATTAGAAACAGACATCTCCCCCACACTTGCTTATGCTAATACATGGGCACTAATGAACCAGATAGCAAAGAGGGCTAATGTAGCAGTCAGTAGACTCTCCAGAAAGAAGAGGGGGGGGAAGATACTTGGACTGGAATATGAAAATATGGCCAAAAAATGAGAAAAAGAGCAATAGGCCGCAAAATTAAGTTAGCTAGAAAGAATATCAGGATTATATCCAACATTAAAAGTTACATGCACATTCAACCCCCACCCCAATCAATTACACTCAGAAGCAAATAGAGCCCGTAACTATTCTTTGAAAGTGCAAATGTTGTGATATTTATGAAAAGCCAGGGAGAAACCAGGGACACTAAAGTGGGCTTTGTGCAAGAAGTCTGCAATATTTTTGCAGTTTGCATATTAAGTGGCAACAAGGTCACAATTGCTGCTGAGATTAGGGTGAGATTTGGCTGCCCAGTTATCCTGGATTGTTCTGGTCTAGGTTGTGCTAAACAGGGTTGCTTCAAGGTGTAGTATGACAGTTGGCCCCATTACACCTGAAGTGACCCTGTTCACAATTAAGTAGATCCATCTTCTTTCCCTTTAAAGAGAATCAACTTGTCCCCAGTTCACACTGTCTGGTCCACTGGTGAGCCTCTTTGGCAGCACGGGCTGCCATTATCCCCTTCCCAGGATAGTGTGAAATATCGCTGTCTCATGAGAACGACCTGGGAAGGACAGGGAAGGAGCAGAATATTTAAAGAAGTTTCCCTTCTACCTTGGCCTCTTCCTTTCGGGCAACTCACCTACCTGCTCTGAATACTGTGGTGCCTCACTTAGCGATGTTAATCCATTCCGGAAAAAACATCACTAAGTGATTTAATCGCTTAGCGATATTAAAAAGCCCATAGGAACATATTAAAACGCGTTTAATACATTCCTATGGGCTAAAAACTTACCTTAAAGCAAAATTCCTCCATAGCGGCAGCCATTTTGGGTGCCTCTAAACCAAGGCAAAACAGTGGTGGCCATTTTGTTTTTGCAGTGGCCATTTTGGAACCGCCGATCAGCTGTTTAAAAAAGTTCGCTTTGCCATGATCTCTTCCCCACGATCATCGCAAAGAGAATTTTAGCCATAGGGGCCATCGCTAAGCGATCGCTCCAGCGATGGCCAAAAGTCCATCACAAAGTGATTTCATCGCTCAACAGAGCGATCGCTAAGTGAGGCACCACTGTACTAGTGTGAGTTTTACTGGTTGCCTTTTGGGGCCAGATAGGAATTTTTGATCCTCATCCTGATTGCCCTTTGGAGGCAGGGATTTTTCACCTATCCCACACTGGTTGAGGTGCGTTGGCATATTGAATGGTGGTCAAATTCAGTCACACAGATGGGTAATGTGGATAAATCAGGTTTCGATGAGTCCCCTCACAACCACAGGTAATGTATAGCTACATTATATTTCTCAGCGTTGCGGACTGTGCTATTACAGTGCTTGGGGGGAGGAAGATCCACTGGGGCTGCTCCGGGACCAACAGTCAACAAGAACGAGGGGGCTTGAGGTCCAGGGGTGGTCAAATTGGGGCTGGCCAGGTTCTCACTGTCTTCGTGACTGTGAGATCTTGGGGCCTGGGACTCCCCTATAATTTGGTAGGGGTCTGTTGAGACCCCTCTACAGAACCTGATTCTGCACTATGGCAGGACTCCCCTTTTCATTGAGGATAATAATGAATATTCAGTAAAGTGTGGCCCATGTTTATTCCATAATAGTTGTCTCATGTTTTTGTTCTGCGGTTATGGAATGATATATTTTAGGTGTGTACAGAAAACCTCTTAAGTATATACTTTACACTTGTACCTGCACAAGTGCATCCTTACAATTAACTTCTAGATAATAAAACCTTGAATGCTACTTATTTTAAAGCAAACTTGACTACTCTGTTGCTTGTCTACTCCTAGTCTCACTCTTCCTATTTTAAATACATTCACAACTTTGAAAAGCTGTGTGTTTGTTTTTTAATGCAATTCTCAATATCTCTGTGCCAGTGTGGTCACTGAAAAAAAGAAACTTCTATAAGCTCTGAAGAAACTACAAATTTATGACATATCTCTAAGAAAATGTAAGTCACCTGACATAATTAACATTCAGTCATGGGGGAATACTATTCTAACAGAACACTGGAGGAGGGGAGAAAGATTAATCTAAACTTCTATGGATATTAACAGGACCTATGTCTGCAGCAGGACTGCAAGTCCGGCCTGCATACCTTAGAAATTGCATTCTCCCCATCCATCCACCGCAGCAACACTATCACTGTCATTACAGAGATGTAATTTTTGGGAAAATCAATACTTTCAATGTTCTTGGATAGAGCAGAGCGTAAGGAAAAGCAGCCTGAAAGGAAACAAATTATAGAGAATCAAAAATTCGGCAAGCTTCTTTCACAAGATTACAATGTAGAAAAATCTAAACCTATGTAGTCTATTGTAATAACTTCAGTCAAATGGATTTTCAATCTCCTGTTCTAAGGCCTTCTCATGGTGTTTTCAGAGTGTGCTGGAAGGAATATCTCCCAGTTCTATTTCCTACCTTGCCATATTTTTCTAATTTATTACTCTCTTATTTTTCAACAACTTTACATTTTACGGCTTATCTCTGATGTCTTATATACCTGCAGTGCCATGGACACCTCATTCACTCTTGCTTTATACTTATAGTACATTGTCTTGTATAAGTCATCTAATAAGTAAGGACTAATAAATGACTCAACATCAAAAAAACTAAGATCATAGCCACTGGTCCCATCACCCCCTGGCAAATAGAAGGGGATATGGAGGCAGTGACAGATTTTTACTTTTTTGGGCTCATCCTTGAACCCAGGAAGCCACGAAATTAAAAGACACCTGCTTCTTGGGAGGAAAGCAATGACAAACCTACACAGCATCTTAAAAAGCAGAGACATCACCTTGCCGACAAAGCTCTGCATAGTCAAAGCTATGGTTTTTCCAGTAGCAATGTATGGAATTGAGAGCTGGACCATAAAGAAAGCTGACCGCCGAAGAATTGATGCCTTTGAATTGTGGTGCTGGAGGAGGCTCTTGAGAGTCCCCTGGACTGCAAGGAGAACAAACCTATCAATTATAAAATAAATCAACCCTGAGTGCTCACTGGAAGGACAGATCCTGAAGCTGAGGCTCCAATATTTTTGCCATCTCATGAGAAGAGAAGACTCCCTAGAAAAGACCCTGATGTCGGGAAAGTGTGAAGGCGAGAGGAGAGGGGGATGAGAGAGGACGAGATGGTTGGACAGTGTAATCGAAGCTACCAAGATGAATTTGACCAAACTCTAGGAGGCAGCAGAAAACAGGAGGGCCTGGCGTGCTCTGGTCCATGGGGTCATGAAGAGTCAGAAATGACTTAACAACTAAACAACAACAAAATGCTTCTTTATCAGTCTTCTTTTGCACTATATCCTCCATTCCATTACAGAACTGAGGTTGTTTGCCATGAATGCCTTTCGCTCCCCCATGGCTAGGATTCTAAATCCATATTTAAAGCCATTCAGCAAATAATTGGCTTCCTCCCTATATGGATAAGACATTAACCATTCTTCTAAAACTTCAATTTTAATTGGTCTTGACCCTTTTTCCAGGGTTACCCACATCACTATTGGGTTTCTTGGGGGCCCAGTGCCCTTGTCATGCCACTGGGCACCTGCCTTGAAGCAGTGCATGCTTGGATGCTGCCCTCCGCAGCTAAGGCATTCATGTCAAAACTTGTATGGCTTTTTTGTACAGATTTCCCTTGTGTTGCACTGAAAGCAAAACAGGCAGGGTTGAACTGCCTGCCCAGCGCCCGGGCGGGGAGTTTGCATATTAACTGCATTCCTATTCAAATGTCCGCTATAAAACCTCTCACCTGCATGTGGCCTGGCAGGTGTCATGTGTTGGAGCCACAGCCTGGGCTGAGGCTCGTCCCACTGCAGGTTGGGCTGAAAGGCGCTCCTCATTCAGAATGCCTGATCATATATTAGCCATGCCTGACCGGCGAAGTCAGTATAGGCCCTATAAATGATGTCTATGTACTGGAAGAGGGCTTGAGCCCTCTTAAGTTGAGCCTTTACAGTTACACCTGCATATATGAGAAAGGAGCCACTCTGGTTTTTTTCCTCCTGCGTTTTTCCTTTTATGTTTCATCCTCTTTGTTTATATCCTTCTTGCCTACTTTTCTTTTAAGAAGGTTTAATATGTCCACGTATTTTTCCTTTATATTTTTTACTTCATGGTGGAGGTCAAATGATCCCCCAAAGGCATAGAATAGTCCCCATATGGCGTTATTAAAGGCACTGAATTGTATCCTGTATTTGGCACTGCAGGGTACAGTCAAGCCCCCACAAGAGGTGGCTTTTCAGACTGAACCTGCATCATTGTATTAACGTGGAGCAGACCCCAGCCAGTCCATTGTGAATTGGTAGATGGCAAAGCCACGTTGGGCAGCCCTATGCTGCATGCTGTGTAGGGTGTGTATGCAGGATAACTACCAGACATACTGCTGGCCCAAGGCCAAGCAGCTGCATAAGCCTGGGTGTCAGGTGCAATTACTAACTCACCCACCAATGTCAATGCCCGAACTGGCTCATCCAGATGTTGTGAGATAGAAGGGCTGACTTCTTCTGCTCCATTATTCCCTTCCTGGAAAAGGAAGGAAGGTTCAAGCATTCCTGATGTGGATGACATCCTCTTTTCGGAACTTTGACCCCTCGAAGTTATGGAAGCTTTCTTCAGCAGCTTCCACACCCTGTGCAGCCTCGAGAGCAAGACAGCTCTCCATTAGATCCTGGGCAACATATTTCAGCCTAGCTTTTTTGAGGCTCTTGGCCTCCCTAGCCAACCTACGAGGCTGCATCTCCTTTTCCTGCACAACCTGCACCCCCAACCTGTGTGCTTCCAAAGCTGATAATTTTTGTTGCAGCTGATCCCATACTGGCCACAATTCCTCATCTGAGGAAGATTGAGGTGGCGACAGTTGGGTTGCCTGCCTTTTATGTGCAGGCTGCTTCCCCTTATTCCTGTGCCCCCTTTTCAAAGCCATTATCTCACTCAGCTATACTTGCTTGAATGAAACACGCAGTAACCTCCTACTGATCCTGCCCCAAGGACAGGTTCCCAACCTAACTTGGCCTTCAAATTCTCTATAATATTAATAATGGTATTTCTATATAAAAGACTATAACTGTAAATATATCATTATTGTATTATATTAATATTGTTATATTTATAATCCCAAAATATCTCCTAGTAAAATCAAAACCCTTTACAGAATCAACTAAACTTTATATGACTATTTATTTACGAAATAACCAATACAACTTTATCACTATTAAATTATAAAATGTTCAAAATTGGCTCTCAAAATGGTGGATGCAAGCCACGAGGCAGAACAAAATGGCCGCCTGGCCAAACGTACAGTCCTTAACAGACCAAAAAGCCCCAGTCAATCACCAATGTGAGTCCCAAAATGAAAATATACCTAACAGTTACCCAGAAAATAATCTGCCTCCTTATTAAAAGAAACTAAATAAAAGTTAGCAACAGAATGTGCGCACACCGCTGTGCAGCACCGCACCAAAGTGCACCGCTTCTCCCCTTAAACGACTCCAGAAGCAAACAGTAAACACCAGAAATTATAATAAAATGAATAAAATTGTTGTAAAAACACTCAATCCTGGGTGGAGATGATGCTACCACCCCGTTGTCCATTGAATTAGCACAGCCACCGAGCAGACTGATAAGGATCTCCTCTCAGATCAGCTGCCCAAGAAAAGGAGAGAGCGATGCGAGAGTGGAGAGCCCTTAAATAACCTGTGCTCTCCACCCTCGCTGCACATATTGTGGTATTTTGAATAAGGTCTAAGTGCCTTCCGGGGTGTAAGGCAAAAGTCCCTAGGGACTATTCAGTGATCACTACATTCTGTGGACCAATTGGCACTCAATGGATCCTAATGGAGAGGGAAAGTTCTATGGGGCATCATATGCATATTTTTCAGACAGCATCCAAGGTCTTTCACTTTTCATAAAAACAGATCAGTTAGCAAGTGATGAGAAAGATCGTAGGTTGAAAATACTGCTTCTCGAAGAGTGTTGCTCATAGAATCTATTAGCCAGCCATGTTTCTAAGTCTAGCCAGAGAACTGAAAACCACCACCACTCACAAAAGGAAGTACTGAGCTTTGTTTGCACATCCGAGAAATAAAGAGACAAGACACGGGTGATGGGTTTAACTAGGGCCACACATTATTAACTCATTAACTTTAACCGCTCCAAATCCTGCAGAGGGACCTGCTCTAGTGCGGATTCCTGAGGCAGGCACTAAGGGTACCAGGTTATCCTGACCCTCTTGGGTGGGTCCCAAGCCCCAGGTTTGTTCTGTCATGTCAACATCCTGTTCCTGGCCAGCAAACACTTGGATGACCCTCCCAGCCACCAGCTACCCAAGTCTCATGACTTTAGATAGCCAACAATGATGGTTGGCCACCTGTGCATCCCCCCCATCTCTGGATCCATGGCACCATGATCTTGGTTGCAATAACACCCCCAATGTAACCTTTTGAATTTGTCACTACTCTGTTCGATTATCTACACTACTTGCCAGTGTGAACTATTTGACTGCAATACCACCCCAATCAGCCCATCCTTGACCTATTAGGTCCTCAGTGAGGGATAGGCAGAAATTACTCATGCACCTTTTATTGAAGATGCCAATCAGGTGTTATGGATCAAAAATTCCTATCCAGCCTCAAAGCAACCAACTTGTCTTGCACTGTATCCTGATGGTGGGCAGATGGGTTGCCACACTTTCAGGACAAGGCTGTCTAATAAAGACCCCTTTCCCATCCTGCTCAGGTGAGCCCAGGCAGCCAATGGGTGCCCTAGTCTGCTTGTCTACCCATCCGAGGGGAGGCAGTCAAATAAGCCTCACCCATGCAGTTGTTAGGCACACGCTCAGAGTGAGGGCATATGGACAAATATTCTGATCTGGTGTGAGATAAAAACTGAAACAACAACCACTCAAGAAAACACAGTGAACTTTATTGCTGAATGAAGATTTGAACATCGGTCTCTTCATTCCCAGTTCAACACTTTAGCAGCTGCCCCACACTGCTGCTCTTTCGGTCACCATTGTCTTTGCTGGGAAGTAATAACTGAAAATCAAGCATGCAATCACACAGAGATCTCTTTTAATGGACCTCTGAGAAACCCTGAGTTCCAAGTTGTATAATCATAAAGTGAAACTGCGTGAGCCAAGTAATGTTTCTTTTTTAATTCCCCCACATTTTGACACTGAGAAAACTAAAGCTTCCACTGAGTTGCATTTTGATCATTTTCTGTTTTTGGTCAATGAT
Source organism: Pogona vitticeps (assembly GCF_051106095.1). Lineage (NCBI taxonomy): Eukaryota > Metazoa > Chordata > Lepidosauria > Squamata > Agamidae > Pogona > Pogona vitticeps. Next base: position 36,248,210 of record NC_135787.1, read on the forward strand.
GGAAGATATCTCTTGCCCTCTGAACTGTTTCAATCTCTGCTGTGTCTTTTTTAAGTGCACTGTTGAATCTAGAGTGGCCCGTGGCTTCAAAAGTGCACCGCAGTAGCAGAAAACAATGGGTTTTAAAAATCACCAAAGAACCCTTTTATTCACCGCAGTGACATTCCTCCTAATTAAATTTTTATCTTTGCAGGTATTTAGGCTTCTCTGATCCATCTGGGATATGTTTGCCCTCAGGTTTGCCTCAGGCCCAATGTATTTTTGTTGATATACTGAACAGCAGGCTCTCTGTTGTGATTACAAGTTTATTCCCCATTGGTGGTTTATTCAAGAGATTGTTTTGCCAGCTTCCAAGTACTTCTTCTAATGCACTTTGGAGGGGGGCAGTTACAAAGAGCGAAATGCTCTTTTTGTGAATCAATATGGTTTTCTGTTCCTTCCATGTTGGGTTTTGTACAGATTATGTACAGACATATAATGTAACAGAATATAGAGAGAATGAGGTAGCCATGAAGATCAGAAGTCATTGGTGCCTAGATCATGCTGTGGTTTAAAAATCAGATTCACTGTAATTGGCATACATTTTTAAAAAGAAAAGCACATGGATATGCACACACACACACACACACACACACACACACACACACACACACACACACACACACACACACACACACACACACACACACAATGTGTCAATATCATTTGACTATCAGCAAAGCCAAAGCCCACCAGAACCAAAAAATGTGAGATCATGTCTGTTTGTTGTTGCACAAGTTGATCAGCACTGAGTACATATATTTTTTACTTGTGTAACAAGATCCTGGATACATCAGCATTATGAACAGCAAAAATGTCAAACTGCCCTGCTACAGGCTTCTGAAGGCTCCCCAGAGAAAAAAGGAGCCCTAGGGAGCCTCAGAACCCATCACAAGGGATTAGGTATATTTAAATTAATTCCAAATTATTATGTCTAGCCGTTGATCTAATAATAATAATAATAATAATAATAATAATAATAATAATAATAATAATAATAATAATAATAATAATAATAATAATAATAATAATAATAATAATAATAATAATAATAATAATAAACTTCCTTGCAGTGTTGTCCTCTCCAAGCTCAACCACATGAGGATCTCCTCTGGAATTGTATCAAATACAAGGCAGTGTCAATCCGGTATAAAATAGAGAGGAACACGGTATTTTTGCAATCAGTTAGGTTCAGTTTTTTGAATAGCAAGTGATTATTTGGTTACTAACATTTCAAATCAGTTTTATGACTCCACAATATGTGTGCAAAAGTACTATTACCTTGGTTGTAAGAAATGAGCATTTGGTAAATAGCTTCTCACCCAAAACTTTATTTTGTGCATCTTTTCCCATTTACAAACCAAATGAATGAACAGAGAGGAGGGAGGGAGGGAAGTGGAGGGAAAATGTCAGCTCCAGCATCATGAAGGTCAAAATTGTTTTAAATCCCATTTCACCCCTTCTTCCATTTCGTATTGCCAGGATACGGTTTTCTAAACTGCTAGGTTTTGTGAATTAATGTTTCTATTGCATTTCATGCTGGGATGAATCATAGCAATCTGATTTCTCTTGATGCATTACAACGTGCTAGTTCAACAGTGTGCCACATAACATATGACTTCCAATTAAAAAAAGATAATTAAAAGCTGTAATTGTCCTCCCCCCACCCCACTTTACTTTAACTGATAGGAAGCATGGGGTTTCTGTTTTAGCAAATTCAAAAAGAAATCACATGGACAAATAATTGGTTCAGCTATGTTTGAAGCCTTCTTAGAGAGTATGTTGTATCAGAAATGAATGTTTTAAGAGCCTTTTGTTTTCTTGGGCAAGCCCCATTGAAAATAATGGAACTTGCTTCCAAGTTAGCAGGATACGGGGAAGGGTGTTCTGTCCCAAATTCAAGAAGAACGCCAGTGCTAATGCCAAGAGCCCTGTGTGCTGTTGTGACCTTCTAACCAACACTCTCTATTAGTGTTGTGCAGAAATTTTTTCCAGGGATGTTTCTCATTCAGTCTGTTGGAAGATAAATCCCCTGTACTCACAGTAGCCAGGCTACTCTGGGCCCAGAAATGGAAAAGTGAAGAAATACCAACGACAGATGAGTTGCTAAAGAAGTTATGGGACATAGCAAAACTAACACTTTCAGAAGTGTTGCAGGAACAACCAAGAGACTGTGTAAAACAAAACTGGAAATTAATATATATTTTGGGCCCAGAAAAAGACTGGAGTTTAGGGCAAAATTCGGTATTCTATGTACTCAGTGCTCATTGAAAACCAACTGGAGTAATCCGATATCCAAAGGATGTTGGAATTAGTTAGCAGTGGTTTTTGTTGTTTGTCTGTTTGTAGTGGCTGGTGGTTTGGTGTTTCCTATTTTGTCTGCTTTGTAATGTTTTATTTTAAATAAAATTTTACTTGTTGTCAAAAAGAAGAAGAAGACAAATTCCCTCAGAAGAGAATTTCAAAAGGGGGAATATTCAGGGATCTATCATCTATGCCAGGCTGCATAAAAATCTCTTTCATAAAAACTACCTGGCCAAAATGAGCAATGACCTTAAATTATTGCACACCCAGCCATTACTATTGTCAGTTCATGGAGACCTTCCACATAACCACAAGTCAGTGCAGGTGATCAAAGTCATATCTAAAGGTGAGCCCTACCCCATCACTGGTACCAGAACTCTGGGCTGCAAGCTTTTAAGAACCACCTGTCCTCATAAAAATGCCTCCAGAAACTTAACAGAGTTTTGGCATGAACCTGCCCATAGAAACCCAATGTGACAAAATGAACCTGAACCAAAGCTAAGAAGATATCAGCTGGATTAACCCGAACAGCCAGATGAGGAGCATACAATCACCTGCAGATTAATTAGATATGACTAAACTAGCCTACATTGCTAAGAGCCACAAAACTCACATTGTCTGGAAAGGGGTCATCCAAAAGACTCCCTCTCTCTAAAGTGGAAGTGAATGGAGGGGAATCCTGTTCCTCTCTGAATCAACCAGGTAAATCCCAGCTAATTAAAGGGAAGGGTGGGTGGGTGAGTATCAGAATTCCCAACAAAGGTGGGGCATTTCATGGAGGATTTATGTCTCCATTGCCCTCAACTTCCTCTGCTAAGAAATGGGATGCCAATATACCACATCTTTCCCTTCAGCAATCTTGGTTGTACTCCATAAAATCCAAAGCTCAAGTATCTTTGGGTAGATACTGACATTTCACCGACAATCTAGATTATGGTGCCCATAAACAAACATAAACTGCATACTTGTATCTATTCCTCCTTGCCACCGCTCAGGAAGCAGTAAAACAAAGCCTACAGGCCACAAGGGCCACCAAGGACAGTTTTTTTGCAGCCCCTAGGTCTCCCCAGAGTCCCATGAAACAAAAGTGTGTATGTGTAGCGGGGAGAAGAAAAAGGTTAAGGGAGAAAAATCTTTCTATGGTTTTTATGTTACAGAAGGCAAGACTTCTCCCCAGCCCCTCAAATCATAACTAGAATTGGTTATCTCAATGTCCTGTTTTGTTGGATGTATGGATGGATGTATGGATGGATGGATTTGTATTGCTATTTTTGGCAGTTTGGGGGCTTGGTGCAGGTGGTGGCTGGTGCCTGGATTTAACATTTATCTGAAAGGTCCACCACTGTTATTTACCCCACTATAGCAGGCCCTGGAGAGAAGCAGTTGCTCAGGTAGTGGTGAACATAACTAATAGCAACTAGTGTGGCTATTATGGGAGTGGCACAAGGTTACCAGCTATCGGCATTTTCATCCTCATACATTGTTGGGTCATCATATAGCAACTCAGAGCACCAGGCTATAGGAAACATATTCTAAACCCCTGATGGTATTAACACTTTATAGAAAATAAATTGTCATTATTGGCTTAATTTGATTATGCTAAATAAACTGAACAGGAGGAGAAAGGTTTTACAACTGTACTACCCAACAGTGAAGAGTGAAGATACCATGACAATGGGTATGATGGTCAGTGAAATTGAGTCACTATGAAACAGTGGTCCAGTAAATCAGCAAAAGTATTACATTGCTCAAATCACATAACTGACTTTAGAAAGCAAAAATAAAGCAAACTGTGCTGCTTGTATACTGCCCCACAGTGCTTAAAGCACTCTCTGGGTGGTTTACAATTTAATTATGCAAAATACACATGGCCTCTCCCCACAGTGAGCTGGGTACTCAAGTCACTGATCTCAGAAGGATGGAAATCTGAGTTAACCTTAAGCCAACTACCTGAATCCATTAGGATTGAGCCCAAGTCATGAACAGAGTCTTGGCTGCAGTACTATAGTTTAACCACTATGGTCCGGGGCTCAAATCAAAGGTTACAAGGATTGAAAGGTTATCAATGACCTTTTCACATAAGTCAAAATAGCTATTATTTATATTTATATCTATCTGCTGGGATTTGTTTGGAAAAGGGTTCTGCATTTTCAAACTGTTATCCTTCTATATGACAGAAAATAAATTGCTTTAAAATAAAACAAGATAAGGCATTTCATGAAAATTCTTATGGTGTGTCAAGGGATTCTTTCGCCTGTCTGAGTTATGAGCTGATTGAGGCATTGTGTACTTCTCACATCTCACTGCCTGAACTTTCACTGCTCAGTCTTCTTTCCAGTGGCCTCTAGCCTCCTCAGCTTCCTGTTCCGCAAGTTACAGCAGTACAAGGAAACCCATCACAAAAGTTACTTCCCTGATCCATTTGGCATTGCAACTTTTTTAGACCACAAATCCCAGTACTTCCATGCTATGTCCATGCTATATAAAGATTTTGGGAGTTGTGACTTGAAAAAAAGTACATTTCCCAACTTGCTCCTTTCCTTGGGGTTTTATTTCCAAAGTGTGGGCAGCTAGGAAGGCTGCAGAGTGATGGTGATATGTAACAGAGAAGCATCCTTGACTAGCTCACAACAATGAGGTTAATGCAAGAACACAATTAAATGAGTTCAGAATCATATTAAAGACACGTTGACAGTAAGACAGAAAAGAAGAAGCCTCTTTCTTTGGTGGACAAAATTCTGGGGGAAATTGAGAACAGATTTAGGCAGACAAGTAGCTTAGTGACACCATCATAGATTCCAAAAACTAATATGAAGGAGGAAGAGAAGATGAAGGTGTTTTTTTTTGTTGTTGTTGTTGCTTCTGATCTGACATTTTGAGATAAAATATCCCCCTCCCATGAGCCACTCTTGCTGGAAGAGCAAAGTCAAAAATCACCAAAAGAGAAGGAATCATGATTTTGAAACATACCTTTACTGAGATGTGAAGAAAACCCTGTTTAAATAGCTGTGCTGCTTTGAAGTTTCAGCAAAACATGGAGGACAACAGATGGGACACTGGGCAGATCAAGAGCTTTCATAAGAGTTCCCCTTTTAATTTAAAACTTGTGAAGAACCCACAATGAAAAAAAAGGCTTATCTTAACTACTCAAGGTAATACAAGTAGGTTTGTACCTAACACTCCATGAAAAGCATTGCTGCTTTGTAAATCATCTACAATCTGTAGGGGTGAGTTTCTGACCATACCTGTGTGCCCTGAATGAGAAAAGGTGCTATTTGCCTTTTGTTCATTTACTCCAATGGCATTATCAGCATTACTTTGTACCTTTTGGACACAAGACTCATTTATAATTCATCAGACACAGATGCTTATAGAGAGCAGGCACTTGTGCTGCTTTACCTGTCACTCTTAGTGTATTTTGTATTCATAGTGGGTAAATACCCAAGTATATAGCTGCCATATTGTGTATGGCTATCTATAATGCATTATCAAACATTTGTTGGATCATTTACACTGCCATTCTCAGTGGCTGAAATGGTGTTGGGATTAAAAAAAAATGAAACTATCTGAGAGCTCACTTTTCCACCTCTCTTACCTTTAAGTTTTCTTCTATTATTTTTCAGAAGACAGGCAGTTTCGTCCCTTCCTGTTCGTTTGGTATGATGATCATTCGGTGCTCCATCAGCTATTTGGGATGCACAACCGTGCAGATGGTTTCAGGAAAGAATACTTCTCTTCTTTCCCTTCATAGGCTTATTCAACCAACATTAAGGCATAGGGGAGTGGTGCAGGGGAGGGGAAAGAAATCCATTCAGGGAGGACTGAGGTACCTCAGCTATAGAAAGTGAACAGAACCAGAGACATTTTGGCTCAAGGTTAGTTACTGAGCCATTCTCTTCTGAGTGCTAAAAAGAAAAAAAAAGAAAATATGGGCAATTTATTTATTTATTTATTTATTTATTTATTTATTTATTTATTTATTTATTTATTTATTTATTTATTTATTTATTTATTTATTCATTCATTCATTCATTCATACATACATACATACATACATACATACATACATACATACATACATACATACATACATACATTTTTTAAAAAAATGTAAAATTAAAAGATCACATGACCAAGGGAAATATATGTTCTTGGGGGCCGCTTTATAAAGTTCTGTCTTTAGTAGTTTCCTAAAAGTCAGAAGGGATGGAGCACTTATGACTTTTAGGAATGTATAACTTCTGGTCACCTAACATTTGCGACATGCAATTAACACTGCCAGGCTTTTAATCATAAGAATTCCTCAGGCAAACCCCTCAAAATGGCTACCTCTTCTAAATCTACAATCATAAGAATGTTTTGTATTCTGTGTAGCATTTTGCTCTTTAATGCCATTTTTAGTGCAGCTGATGGAAAAGGGAAGTCAGTGTCCTTTGGATGAGATCTCACTCATTTTTCAACAGAGCGGCTTTGCCAGATATGCTTGACTTGGGAACCCATTAAAATGAAAATGTACTCAAGATCCTTGCAGGGAAAGCAGCGTAAAGACACAGACACCAACCATGTGTGGCAACTTGGAAAGCTTGCAGGTCTTTCTGGACAGGAAAGCCATCACATTAGAGAATTAGTATAGCTCTAGGCAGACAATTCCCCCACCCCCACCCATCCCTGGTTGTGAGTGACATTTTGAATTCAAAATCCATTTTTTCCAGCATTCTCAGTGAAGTGTAATATTTTTATGACTATGTGTTAAAATAAAAAAAAACTGTTTGTACCTGTTGACATTTACTGTTCCTTATTTCTCCATTCCTCACTACCACATCCAAGCCTTGAGGCTCACCACACCACAGTTTTCATTAAATTATTTTCCTGCCAAAAATGCCTCACCAGCCTCGCCTTTCTTGTTCTTGGAATGCATAAATGGAGATGCTAAATGATGCCAGCATTATCACAATCCCCACTTGTTTTTGTCAGTTTTTGTCTTTCTGACTCTCCAAATGTCTGTGGGCCTGTTCGCACATCAAAACAGGCTATGCAATTTTACCTTTTCAGCCATCCACTTGCATGAGTTGTGTAATGTGTGAACAGTGAATGCTGCTTCTCTAGTCAGTCTGTTATGCATTGTGTTTAGTACTTTCCCAGTTTTATTTATGATCTCCCTGGGATGGGTTACCACCTGGAATGTGTCAAAAGTAAGGTGGATTTCAAAGGCTGTTAGATAAATTCATGCACCACAGATCAGTCTATAGATGCAAACAGAGCTTTGAAAAGTAACTTCTTTGGATTATAACTCCCAGAATGCCCAGGACAGCACTTCCAATAGTAACCTTCTCAGTCCTACAGTAGATGTCTGCTGAGATGCATAAACAGACTACCAGCTGGTGGAGAATGATTGGAAAAGAGTAATTGCCTTCAAGTGTTGTTTATGGGTTTCCAGAAGATATTTGGTTTAATGTTATGGGAAGGATTCTAGCTCCAACACAGCTTTGATCCAAAGTGCATATTACATGCATATATACAGGGGCTGACTGTATTTTGTAAATACAATTCTCCATTTGCAAAGAAATACCAAGGAAGGGAAAATCCCAGAACCTGATTCCTTTTTTCGTAAGTTAATCGCTTCTCACTCAAACACAAAGCAATTATAATGGCTATTTTTCAACAAGTGAGAATAGTAGTGAGCACAAGAGGGTATCCTGTAGACCATCTTGGTACCTGCCATTGGTGTTCACAACATTCAGGTTGCCCTTTGCAATGTTAAGCCTGGCATCCTTTTTCCTGCTGGCAAGGCAGGCATGATATTCTGCAGCAATATCAGGCCATTTCCTGGTGTTTTGAATTGTGGATACAGAAGCACAATATCCCACTTTTATAAACCATAGGGTTGTATGTCTGTGTGTGTTTTAAGAATTGAATATATACAGGGGGTGGACCCAATGATCAATAGGGTTCCTTCCAGCTCTGCAGTTCTACAATGTCAGCTCCGCCCGTGTTTGTCGCCGAGTGGAGCTCCTTTGCCCTTCCCTCGGGATAGGGCTTTCCCCTCTTTCAAGGCTTGCATCCCACCCGACCGCCTGATATCAAGTGTGAGTCTAATTGGTCATCCTAGGCCAGATAGGTAGTTTTGACCCGCTACTCAATTGGCTGAAGTAGTCACAGGGATTTTTCACCTATCCCACACTGGCATGTGGTTAACATAGTTCCATTGCTATTTAATTGTTTTAATGTTTGGTCACACAGCGGGTAGTGTGGAAGGAAAAGGAATCGGTGAGTGCCATGTAGTTCAAGCAGTGCATAGCAGGTCTGAACTCTTGGCACTGCAGATCATGAGGTTACAGTGCTGGGAGGAAAGACCTGCTGGGTCCCTTCCTGGGCTCAGAGCCACCAAAGGCTGGGGGCTTGCATGCCAGGGGGGCTTCGTATTTCATTGGCCAGGGTCACGCCGTCTTAGGGACAGCATGACAATGGGGCATGGGGCTCACCTGTATAGGTTGGTGAGGAGGTCCTGTGAGACCTCTGCCACCAAACCTGATACCACACTACCACAGGTCCCTGGTTTCTAGCCATAAGTTACTGTATGACATGTTGATTTAATAAAGTGTGGCCCTATTTATATCCATCACCTGCATCTTGCCTCATTATTCCGGAGTGGGAGGACAATGATGAAAATGGTGATGGTGATGTAAGCTATCATACTTCAAAATAAAGGCCTCTGCTTGCCTCCTGAACACCAATCACAAAACAAAGCAAACTAATTTGCAAATTACAGCAGCTAGCCTTTGAGGATCAGATGTTTCCAGCAGTTACAGTATTCCTCCTTCAAACAACAGACCATCTGTAGCATATAGTTTGTCTCTGAGCTAAAAAGAGTGTCCACAAAGCCCTGCATAAATAGCTGTACTGCTTTGGAATTTCAAAACATTGGGAACAACAGATGGAATGTTATTACTAGTTAATATGTAGGGTGCACATTAGAAGCATTTTCAAGGTTATTAGTATTGGTACAAGACCCATGTTAACGACCCATAACAATGGGTGGAGATGGATTGCAGAGGTGGGATTTTCACTCACCTCCCCCATCTATTGTCCATCTAATGAGCCTATTCAGACCAGGGGAAGTGGAACCAACAGGGAGGATATATCAGGAGTCTCCTACCAACTCTCCTCAGACTGAAGAAGCTACTTGGATGAGTAGTGAAACATTTCAACGTAATAAGAAAGAAGCCCAGTTGCCAGGAGTCATGACTCCACTTCCAGAGAACCTCACCTTGATGACTGAGAATCTTCACAGATATTATGACACTTGGCCATAGCATCAGAAACTATTCTTCCTCGTTATACAACCTTGTAACAGGAGCCATCTGCGCTATCAGCTCAAGTTTTGGGCAAGCATGGGAAAAGTGTGGGCCTCGAGATCCAACTCCCATCATCCCTTACAATTACCTCTGCCAGCAAGATCTCATGGGAGGTGTTGTCTAACTACTTATTCAGAGCCATCTGTTGCTAGAGCACAATAGAAGCATCTTTTTTTAAGGACAAGGAAGGTATAAAGAGTGGTGTGGAACCAGTGTCCACCCCTTGCAGCCCGCAGAACCAGTCTACAGTTCTTGATGCTGGCACAGTCCTGCACATGCTAAGAAATTCAATTAAATGGGTGGTTTTCAGCAGCAAGCAGCATGGCGTTGTCTGCTTTGCAGGGAATGGGGTGGGGTAGGAGCTTTCATGGTGAAAACAGAGGCTTCACTGTGACAGCTACAGGCAGAGATAGGATCGGGATGTGAACATATTTAAAAGCAATATTTGAAGTTCACTCATAGTGTGCGAGTAGAGCGTGCTCAAATTCACACTAGAGATAATATGAAATCAATTGGAAATGGATGTTTGCTGAACACACATTGATTTGGGCAACTTAACCATTATTGCTCAAATTTTGCTAATCTCCACGGCTCATTAGAGTCTGGGGTTAAACTCCATACAAACGACCTGAGACTGCAAAACTCCATGTGCCTTTGAAATGGTTGTGATGCCTATTTCACATTGCAAATATGTATCTCTACAGTACCTGCCTGTTCCAAGGCTACGACTGGATAAGAATTCATTATTATAGCTGACAACCCCACTGAAGCTCATAATAAGAATCCCCTTCACTTGCTCTAACAAGCAAATTCCCTGTTTCCCTCTTACAGAAAGGGAGTGCTGTCTGTATATCTGGCCTGAAAGGAAAGCCTATCTGCCCTTCCATTTTCTCCTTGTTATGTGCCTGATTTGCAATTCCACACAGGTCTGTCTCAAAGAAGCAATTCTCTGCTGGAAATGCTGCAGCTGGTCCCTTCCCCCTCCCCAATTTGTAGCGAGGGAGGCAGCAGTGGGCTCACACAAGATTGGCTTAAATGGGAAATCAATACTGGTTCCTCATTCCCTCCAAAAGAACTGAACTGGGCTGGCTCAGCTCCAAGAAGGGGGGGGGATGACTCAAGTGGAAAAGATTTGGCTGACAGTAGGATAGGCCCTTTCCTTCACACCATGCTAGCTGGGTCTGTGCCACTAAGCACATCACAAAAAGTCTGAAATAACCTGGCTTACCTCTCACCATCTGCTTTCCAATAAATATTAGAAAAATCAAAGTCAGAAGCTCTCCTCCTCAAGACACGGATATTAGTGTAGAAATATAGAAATGTTTCTGTTTAGGCTGGGTAGGCATGATTGTAATTGTTCCTTCACTAGGTGTTTAGAAGCTTCAGAAAAGATTGCACACCTCTTCTGCAGAACAGCAAATCACTGGTATGCTCCCTTCTTCTCCAGAGACTGTTCATGCCACAGGTGAGGAGTTCAGGCAGAAAGGATCCAACAAGATCTCTCTGTCCCTGCTTACATGGTACAGGAGCATGGGTTCGAAATGTAAGTAGTTTGTAGAGAAGGAGGACAAGATAAGATACTTCTGACAGCTTGATGGGGTCTCACTTTCATGCAGGCACTGCAATTATTGTGAGGGTGTATCTGGCCCTCTTTTAGAAAAACATTAGCAGTTCTATTAGGTAATCTTCAGTGATAGGACTTGGCTCTGCACCGTTTCATGTGTTGTCTACATTATTCTCTTTAATTACATAGAATATGAAAATCTTAGAATTCATGTTACCGAACACTTCTGAACCTTTGTACTGATTTCAATGAGCATCTAGGTCCATTTCTACAACAAAGATTGGGTCGTATTCCATTATGTTCTCTGGCTTCCACAAGAGAAAACATACAACCTTGTAGGATGTAACCAAAATTTTATCTGTCTCAACAGTATCCACTAACAAATAAGGGTTTAACTTCCCATGTTGCCTCAGGGAGGCTGATATTTTGAGCTACAGATTGTGATCCTCCATTTGTCACCATATTGCCGCATGTGTGCTACCCATATTGTTGTGTGCACTCTATGCAGAGGAAGCAAAACAGAGTGTCTAAGAGACATCCCATTCAGTTGAATGGCTGTTGCCTCATCTATGTTTTACGTACATTAGTTTTCAAAAGCAACATGAGACAGTGTGAGTAACATGCTAGGAAGCAGCTTTTAAAAAACAATTGAACATTTCACATGATTTAGCAACCTAGGTTGTCTAGACTGAAATCACAAAAAAGTCACAAAGCATTATTTACAAAAAAACACAACAAAAAAACCCAGAAGAAAACAAAACCAAATATAAAATGACATGGAAGGCAGCTGCTTTTCCCTGCCTTTTGTGAAACCAAGGGGCTTAGCAAAAAGGAAGGGAAGGCTTCCTTTTGGGTAAAGCAGTGATTAAACTCTGCAAGATTGCAGCCCTTTGATCCTGAAGCCCTTTCATGGCTGCTTTACCCACTTCCTAATCCCCGCAGTGTTATATACACTGAAGGCAGCTGGTTTTCCTTGCCTTTTGCAAAGGCCTGTGGCTTCCCAAAAGGCAAGGAAAAGTGGTGGTCAAAGGGAGCCCTTTGATCCCTGCTTTTCCCTTCCTTTTGCAAAGCTCTGTGGTAAAATATGGTAATACCTGTTAATGTTCTTCTGGACAGCTCAGTGAGTTAAATATCAGGCTGTGGTTCAAGAGGTTGAGAGTTTGATTCCCCATTGTGCCTCCAGGGAGAAGAGCCATTCAGTGTGGCCTTGGGCAAACTGTACAGTCTCAGGGCACCCCTAGAAGAAGGGAGTGGTAAACCACTTCTAAGTACTACATACATAGAAAATTCTTAAAAGTGTTGTCATAGTTAAGAACTGACTTAACAGCACACCATTATTATTATTATGAAGGTGACAGTAATCTTAGAACCTTATAAACACAGGTAAACATTCAAGGTGTCGGTAACATTAAATCTTGGCAATCCTAACAATAGAAAAATGCGAATAGTGGGCGTTTTTAGAGCTTGTGGTTTAGGATTTGTATTTTCAGGAAAGATAGGTTATATCGAGATCAGTGACAAAAAAGAAAAGTATGGTTATACATAAGAAGATAGATCAAACGAAATTAATATTAATGTGATAAAAAGCCCTAGATGCACAATGGAATTTGTGAATGCAGCTTATTTTGGGTGTTTCCTTCTCAAATCTCTCTTTGCAATTCTTTTGCCAATGAGACTTATTTTTCTGTGTGATATCCTAAGAGTTCACTCTACCTGAGTAAGAAAGCTAATGGTATGACAGTTGTTCTACACAATGCACAGAAAAAACAGGTAGCATTCTGCATTGTGTTGTTTCAATCTTCATGAAATCGTCTGCCAAAATCCTATTGCTTAAATTTATGCCCATGCAAGCAGATGGCATCATGAGCTTTTATTTTATTGGCTTTTATTGCTTATTAAAAGCTTCCTAATTCCCCCTCCCCAGGTTCTGAACTTTCCTCCTAAGTTCAGTGGGAAAGTTTTCGGGAGCCTTGGGATGGTATAAAATTGCCCCTGACAGCCCTGATTCCAGTGGCAGGACTGTCAGTGGTGATTTTAGGATATTATCTATCCTGACACTCCCAAAGTCTTCCCCCTGTCAAAAGGAATCCTAAGGGAGCCACAGAACCTGTAGGGATGGAATAAGAACATTTTCATGAGTAATAAAAGCTCATAACCAATAAGATCATCAGCTTCCATAGGCATACATTTATGCAATAGGATTTCAAGTGTGTTTCAAATGCAAACCAATATAAACTGTTTTCCAACACTGCAATCCTGTACACATCTATACGGATGCAAACTAGATTGAACCAGCTAGATTGTAAAAGTAGCAGACCAGCACTTTAGAGAGATGTCAATGTTAAATCTTTCTCCCTGGGTGGTACTTTTTCTATCTCTTAGACTTAGAGAGTTCTCTTTTTGAAAAAAAAAAAACATTGGAAAGCATTCAATAAATATGACTTTCCACTATTCTGAGGTTACAGTACAGCATTTTAGTCCTCCCTTCTGTGTAACGTCTCTTTCGACTATATGAGCAAGTAATCTTTTTGTTAGGTCTCTTAATAGGAACTGTTTAATGTATTTGATAATGGAAGTATAGGTCGGACAATTTTAGTAATGGCCTCTTAGTATATATTGTTTTTCAATATTTGTGATGTTTCACATGAATTGTAATGTTATGATGTACTATATGTATTATGAGATATTGATGTTATAAGTGACATGCAGTAATTGTGCATTTATGGGAAAGGCAGTATACTGATAAATTGACAATGGCAATAATGTACAAAATTACATGCCATAGTAATTCAGATATAGTGGTGCCCTGCATAGCGACGTTAATCCGTTCCAGGATTAACGTCGCTATGTGGAAACATCGTTCAACGGAACAAAAACCCCCATAAGAACGCATTAAACCCTGTTTAATGTGTTCTTATCGGGCAAAAACTCACCATTCAGCGAGGATCGTCCATAGGGGCGGCCATTTTCGCCGCCTCGGTAAGCGAGGAATCCCTCCAGAAAAGAACTGGAGCCATCTTCCCCACTCCAGCCCCTCTCCCTCCCCGCCTTACAGCTGACGGGCGGGAGCTGCTGCTGCTCTTAGAAGCTTGCTTAGCAGCTAAATAGGCAGTGTAAATGCACTGCCGAAGCCTCTGAAAGTGGCACTTTGCTAGGGTGGGAATGGCTGGGGGTGGGTGGGTGGGTGGCAGGGACAGGCCCACCACTCCCCGCACCCCCCTCACACCACACCCACGGCAAAGCACTGCTTTTAGAGGTGCATTTTTACTGCTGAAATAGCCCCAGGAGGCTTCGGAAAGCAGCACTTTGCCAGGGTGGGGGTGGGGGGTGTATAGTTAATTATTGTTAACTATACACCCAGGCAAATAATTATTTCATGAGTGGCTCCTCTTTTCAGCTCATGTGTTTTCTACCAAATTTTTGTTTAGCTTTGTCCTCCACTCAGACCATTTGCTGAGCTGTGGAGTTTCATGTTGTTGTCGTTGCTTTAAAAGAGAGGCATCTGAATTTCAAAGAAGCTCTTTTCAGCAGCTGGTAGGAACTCATCAGGTGAAACCAAACTATGCATGCATTGAATACCATCAGCATGCATGTGCTAATGTTACAAGCTGAGAGCGAGCTCTCAGAAAATGGATGACCTTTTCCAAATGCTAACTAAGAAAGCCTATAAATACTGAGATGATTTTGAGTAGAGCCTAGGAACTAATAATTTTATTTATATGTATCTATATCAATATTGACATTAAAATGGATATAGATGCATATGTCTGTCTGTACACAAACACACACACACACACACACACACAGAGAGAGATAGAGATAGAGATAGAGATAGAGACAGAGATAGAGATAGATAGATAGATAGATAGATAGATAGATAGATAGATAGATAGATAGATGATAGATAGATAGATAGATAGATAGATAGATAGATAGATAGATAGATAGATAGATAGATAGATAGATAGATAGATAGATAGATAGATAGATACTATATACTGTGAACACAAAACTATGGTATTACATATCAAGTCTATTCACGACCATCTGGCAAGGGCACATTTCTGAGATTGGAAAACACTGAATTTATATAAATGAAAAGAAACACTCCAGTTGCTACTACATTTTGCTCAGAAACTCTCAGCTATTCATAGAATTTCACATCACTTGGAAGGATCTACATTGCTGTGATCATATTGAGAATGATGTGTTGTTAACAGTGGTATCATCAAATTGGCACTTCTGGACTCAGGAGTTAAAAGTTTCTAGGCCCTCATAATATTCTCATTGACTATGATCCCTAAGTTCTTCTCCAACTCAGATTTCCATATTCTGTCTGCATCATCTTCAACCCAAACCTCCTTCCCACATATCCATCCCAATCCCTCAGAGTCTCTTATTCTTGTCTTTTAGGAGCCTCATGGCGCAGTGGTTAAACCACTGTACTGCAGCCAAAACTGTGCTCACAACCTGGGGTTCAATCCCACGTAGCAGCTCAAGGTTGACTCAGCCTTCTATCCTTCCGAGGTCAGTAAAATGAGTACCCAGGTTGCTTGGGGGGGGGGGGCAATGTGTAGCCTGCATAATTAACTTGTACACCACTCAGAGAGTGCTTGAAGCACTATGGGGCGGTATATAAGCAGCATGCTTTGCTTTTGCTTTTTAACCTTACCTATCAAGTTGGTATGGCCATCAGTAGCATTCTGGCATTGGTGAGCCATGGAAAGAAGTGCAGAGGTTTGTTCCTCTCCTTCTTCCTTCTCTCCTCCAGCGCCTGGCATTCCAAACCGCATGTAGCCTGAACTGCTGAATAACTCAGGCATCTGGCTGCAGAGCCAGAGGTTCGGAGTTCAATTTTTCACTTTGCCTCCCTGACAGAGGCTGTACTTGATGATCCATAGACTCCCTTCCAGCTCTGCAGTTCTAAAATGATTAAGATTAAATGTGGAGTTTCTACTGTATGTTCAGTATGTGCACCAGGTGAATGGAGATGGAGAAAGTGGGGATCTGTTTGAGAGGACTGTTAGGTAGAAGGCAAAGGTAGATCCCTCCCCTCACTCCTGTCCCTTTCCCTCCATTGTTCTAGCCAGTGGGGTGATGATGTTTGTAAGCTTATAGAGTCTGTAGTTTTTCCAAACTCTTATTCTTATCTCTTTGTCTTCTACATATGGTGGACTATTAATTCCATCATTCCTACTCAGTACAATCATACTGGCTGGATATGATGGTAGTTGTAGTCCAATAAACATGAGATGACCTGCTTTAGCCAGGGTGTTTCAAAGCTCCTTTGGAGAAAAAAAATGTGCAAAAGAAAAGAAATAGGGTTCTTTTCCTTTAACAAAATTTGTAGGAAAATAAACTTGATTGATGATAAAGATTCAGTGAAATTTCATGTGATACATCTTGTTTTCAGATGGCACTTGTTACTTCCATGTCACATTCAGACACACGAGTTACAAAAAGGGAATAACTTAAAATCAGAGCTCAAACAATTGTCACCGCCTTTTAAGTATGGAAAAAAATCCCATTAAAAAACACAGGCAGAAATTTCATATAACAATGGGAGTTGTACCATTTTTACTGGCTTTTCTTAATATTATGTGATGAAAGCCTATGGTATGACCTGTGCTTGTGGTAATTGGAGACTTTCTAAAATAGTGCCACCCTATTAGTAACATGGGAATCAAACAGCTGACTTTTCTGTTATCAAGTTTAAGGTTTCTCCTGAAGATAACTTACCGAACTTAAGATAACTCAGTCCAGTATCTGCCTAGCAATTTGGTCTCAGAGTACAGATTGTCTCGATTGTAACAGGCACTATATGAGATATTTTCATTAAAAAACTGAAAATTGAAGCGTGGGATGGATTCAGAGGAGGAAAGACTATAATTCAGGTTTGTTCCATAAGGAGATGCATGACAAAACCTACGTTTACTTCCTTTCTGATGACACTGGTACCATTAAAACCATTGGAGCCATTGTGTCTTCTGTACCATTAATGTGACATAGATAAAACAGAAAACAGTTTTATTTTCAGCCATCACTAAATGCCACTGGAATGTTTGGCTATTTAAAATTTTCACAAAAATACTTCCTCCTAGAAGGAGGAGATAAAACATCTCTTTCGGTGTTAAATGGAAAACACATTTGTAGACTAAATAAATTTAGTTGACTGGTAGGCAATTTTGTATACTCTTGAATTAAACAAGTTACCTATATCCAGATATAGGCCTCTAGGTCTGAGTTTGGAATGAAAAGTTTTGTTAGATGCCCTTTGAGATAAACTTATTAAAAGGAAGAAGAAGGATTATGTTCCTTCTGATTTTCGTGGGCATGTTAGCAGCTTCTAATAACACCAAATCTAGTATCCTTCTAGAAAAGCTAACAATTCCACGTGTGTGTTTAACAATTCTACAGTATGCCAAAAAGCTGGAGGACAAGTGTTAAATTCTTCAGGAGTTGACAGAGAGTACGGGGGCAGTTTCTTGCTGTCAGTTCTCCCAGCTCCTCTGTTTTACTGTACGTAGGTGCAGCTATACTGGCAATCTAAATCAGAGTGATTTGGTTTTGCTGTGGATTGATTCAGGGTCTTTTTTTTTACAGTTGCCGTATTTTCAGTTTAGGTGACCACACTGAGACTCTGGATTGTGTTAGTGACAGTGTCCACACTGGGCTGATGTTATTTGATACATGTCCACAGCCTCCTTTGATACTTCTTATCTGGTGATCCCTGGATCTCCTTTCATGTTTTTTGTCTGTGCAGAAGAGACCCAGTGCTAAACCTATGTATCAATGCAGTGATAAGGTGATCTGGTACTAAACCTGGCAGTTTGTTTAGAAACAAAATCAGAGAAAACAAGGAGAATGATTGGGTGGGCGGGTCGGTGTTCCTGATGTCCCAAAACATCATGTCCTAGATTAATACATAACACCATCCAGAGTCACATATACACACCCCATTATTTGGTAAAGGCAAAAATAATCACACAGGCAAAACACCATCTAAATCATTCTGGCTTTAATAATAATATTAGAACTGCAGAGCTGGAAGGAAGCCTACAGATAATTGAGACCACCTCTGTCAGGGAAGCACACTGGGGAATCAAACACTTAACTTCTGGCTCTACATCCAGATACCTAAACCACTAAGCTATCCAGCAATTCAAAGTAGATGCCCCACTAGCACAGGGGGAAACTCCAATCAGAAAAAAGGGCCAAGCTGATCGACATTGACCTTTGTTTCATGTCATCAATGAAAAGCATATCCATGCTAATTGCAGTGTGAATGCCAAAGTATTTGTCAATGTATTTGCAGCCTTAGTAATATATGTGGCTGGTACTATGTCTTTCCTATTGACAGAAAGCACAGACATAAAACTACTCCAGACATCCATTCTGTGGGATGTTGTAGTGGTAGGTGGGTATGCAGTTCCAGGTATGAACAGATGAGATTCTTTGGTTCACACGTTTTCGGTCCCAGGTTTCAGACAATGAGATTCTCCATCCCATTTGTTTCAATATCCATAGGTACCAACACTTAAATATTGAGGATACATACCCAACTTTGAAGAAGTCCAGACAACCATTAATTCTTTTCTAGAGCCTCTGGCTGGGATGATACAGAATTCATTCTTCTTTCATTTATGGCAAATGATCCATCAGGATGTGGCAACCCAGGTTTCTGCACCAATATTTGTACAGAAAAATGCAGGATAATAAAATGGAAAAAATATACTTTCTTTGAGATTCTTTCCTTAGTTGTTTCATAGCATGCATTTATTCATCACACGTTTGTTTGCTTCCTTTGATGTGCCCAGAGCAACACAGATGGAATAGTTTGGTCCTCAAAATAGCCTGGGAAGATATGGGCAGCTGAGAAATGGTGACTTAATAAAGACTACCTAGTGACACACCTTCATGTCTGAACAGAGGTTTAAACCTTGGTTTCTGATATCTGATTAAGCTGAGGCTAAGTGGGGCAGTTTATATTTCATTAAAAACTCCACTCTCCTCTCCCCTCGATGCTGAGAAGAAGGATTTGTGATTTGGCTTTTTTTACCCAAGCTAAATCTGTAAAGGTGTTATTTTCAGTATCTGCCTACTAGATAGGAAAGAAACATAATAGCAATACAGTACTAGTAGTGGAGCTGGTAGTACTAACAGTAATACTGTCATCATTATTAGGGTGAGGGAATCAATTGCCTCAGGCAACAGCTTTTGGGAATCACAACAGTTAAATAAATTGTTAGACACTGTTGTGAATATGAAGAACATGTGCTAAAGGCGTCTGGCATCCTGGTTTACTTAGTGTGAAACAATAGAAGAACATCAAATGAGAAACTTATGTGTGAGAAAGTATTTGCCTAATCTCTATGAAAGCAAAGTAAGAAAGTCATGTTCTCCTCTGGTTCTTTTCTTGTTTCTGCCATGGACCACAGCTGATAGGTTGGATAGGAATACAAAAGCTAATATTTGAGCTCTACTGCAGTGATCTAACAGTTAGCAGCTCATCCATTTGTCCTGAGTGATAAATGATTTTTTATCAAAGAAATATATAATCATAGAATAATGGAGGTAGAAGGGGCCCATAAGGCCATAGAGTCTGACTTCCTGCTCAAAGTAGGAATCCAAATCAAAGCATTTCTGACAGACGATTGTCTAATTTTCTCTTGAACGCCTCCAATATTGGAGCACTCATCACCTCTCAAGGTAATTGGTTCCATTATCATACTGATCTAACAGTTAGGAAGTTCTTCCTGATATTCAACCAAAGTATTACTTCCTATAACTGGGGCCCATTATTAAATATCCTGCACTCTGGACGACTGAGAAAATATCCTGCTCCTCCTAAGTATGACACTCTTTTCGGTACTTGAAAAGTGCTGTCATATCTCCCTTGTCTTCTTATTTCAAAGCTAAACATGCCTGTTCTTTCAGTCTTTCCTCATAGGGCTTGGTTTTCAGTTCCCTAATCATCCTTGCTGCCCTCCTCTGAACTTGTTCCATTTTGCCAGCCTCCTTCTTAAAATGCAGCTTCCAGAACTGGTTAGACCTCAAGATGAGGTCTAACCAGTGCTGAATAGAGGGGATTTAGTACCTCACAGGATTTGGAGACTATAATTCTGTTAATGCAGTCTAAAATAGCATTTGACCTTTTTGCAGTCACATCACATTGTTATCTCATATTCAGGTTTTGATCTACAACAAGTCTGAGATCCATTTTGCTTCCAGTGTTACTGAACCAAGCGTCCCCTCATCTTGTAGCTATGCATTTTTTCTTCTAGGTGTAGAGCTTGGCACTTATCCCTGTTAAATTTCGTGCTATTGCTTTCAACCCAACACTTGAGCCTTTCAATATTTTTTTTAATTTATTTCTGTCCTCCAGAGTATTAGCTATTTCCCCCAGTTTTGTGTCATCCAGAAATTTGACAAACATTCCCTGAGCACTGGTGCCAGGACTAGTCTTATGGTGCCCCACTTGTTACCTCCTTATGGGTGAGTAGTTTGCTGGGCCAACTTACAAAACCTCTTTCTTACACAGCTTTTTCTCACCCCGCCTTGTGACAACTTTTTACTCCCCTGCAAAGTCCATCAGCTCAAAAGATGTTCACACAAATAGATCCATTAGAGTGAGGAGGATGGAGAAGATGTGGTGCTTCGGCAGCTCTTACCCTATTCTTGGCACAGGATTCCATCACAACATACCCTTTATCAGACACTAGGGAGTCCCTGTAATAGATCCTGTGACAGGTTGTATGGAGGAAATGTGTGTGAGTAGCTGAAATGCACCATCTGCTCTCCAATAATCCTGTGAATGACAGCCTTGTCAGATTGCGTGTACATGTGTCATTATGAGTAACCCCCTTAGGAAGCAGACATCTCTCCGATGTGTCCCTTCCGTCAGTGTGTTTTACCTTACTATCCCTTTCCTGCTTTTCCAGAATATAAATCTTGCCCTCAATAAGAATGATTACCAATTAAGAAACCAGGAAACATATGGCTCAAATCACATTTCACTTTATTGGAAATGTTTGAACACTGCCAGCAAATACTAATGCATCTACAAATATGTGCATATGCCCTCTTAAATCTCCCAAGATGTTAATTACCAATGTTTCAATCTCTTTCACAGTTAAATAGACATGGAATTATCAGAGAAGTAGAGTGATTTGCAGATTTTTCTCCTTTCTGTCTCCAAAAGAGGTACAGTGGACATCATCTTGTCTTACCCTAGTTGCACATACTTTGGTGGATGCCTGTGTTAAAATCCTGTGGCACCTTCAGAGTCTAACTGGTTTCCTGCAGCATGTGGTTGCACAGAAAATCACTCCTTCATTGGATATGATTTGCCCTGCCAGCCCAGAGAAATGAGGAAGTGGGTTGAAATAGGGCCATACTTTATTAAACCATTGAACACAACATCATCTTTTACAAGAGAGCCTATAGTAGTGTGGAATCATGATCTAATCTGGTCTGGTCCTGCCCCAGACCCAGATTTTCTATGGGTGAGTTCTGATAATGTCAGGGGCATACATTCAGGGGGCAGGCCAGCTGACTCTCCAGACTCTAGGCAGTCCACACCCCATGTGTCCACCACCTCCTTCCCCTTTCAGCACCAAAACCTCTGGATCTTCTATGCTGGGAGATGGGCTGGCTTATCCCAATTCGAGTGCCTATTGAAACTCACCTAAAACTCATGCCTTCTGCACTACCTGCCAGAGTGACCTCACCCTGCCCAACAGACAAAATCTTGTCAAAAGACAAGAACAGGATAGGCAAAAACATACTTGCTCCTTTCATTGCCAATCATAGGAGCAGACAAAAATTCCCATCCAGTCCAGAGCAACCAGCTTTAATCTCATTCTTACAGATGTAGGTGAAAGGATGGGCCCCTGATTCCAGAAAGAAGAGGCCATGGCAGGGGTGAACAGCCTCTTAAACTAAGCTTCATCCCATTCTATCAGGCCACCAGTGTCCTTCCATGTGCACCTTGTCCAGGCGGCAGACAAAGAGCTCCCACCTCTGCTGTCGAAGGAGCTTAGTCAAAGGAGAAGATGCCAATTTAAGATTAGTATTGAACAAAAATAGCTCCCTTTCCCTACAGTCAACTTTCCACTTAATTTGTAGGCAATAAGTTTGGGGGACACTGCAGCAATTTTTCTGGAAAATGATTTTTAAGGCTCATCTAGAGGGTTTATTTGGGATTGGGGGTGCCATGTTGTTAACCATCCAGATGAGGGACAGGGGCAGGGGCAACAGTATATATAGGAGTGGATATAGAGCAGGAGAACTTGCTCCACAGAGACCAGTGATAAATTGTTCCAGTTTTCTTCCCAGCCAGAACAACTTCTTAAGTAGGGAAGGTTTATCATTGGTGGTGGGTGCCAGAAGGACATTTATCCTCCACAACACTGGAGGTCTTCCTGAGCAATTCCCAAATAATGTCACCATCTGAGCCCCCCTAAAATAGCCTTCCAAAGAATAAATTTGGAGCATTCTGAAAGGACAATGTTGGCCAACAGATGGTGTCTCAGTGAAAAGAGGCTACGTGTTGAAGACTTTTCACTACACGTAGTGCAGGAATCCACATTCTATCTCACTTCTACCCACAGAGAAAGATATATTATTTTGTAATTATTAATCAAGGGCCTATTTCTCAGGTTTTGGCCATGAGATCTCAATGTCTAGAAAGCAGCTAATCGGACAGACCTAGTTTGTCCTCATTTTGGCTTCTGTTATCCCCACCACCATTTGTAGTTATTACAACAACTCATTCAACTGTGTGGTACTTTCTATGCCCAACACATCTGTCACAACTGCTTTGTTGACAAAGGATCATGAAGATTAACCTTGACCAAAGCTGAAATGCAAAATAGTCTTACTCAGCACTGTGCCAAAAATGGTTCCCATAGGAATTTTGAACATTCTTAATCAAGCGAGTAAAAAAGAAATTCCTTCTGAAAATTTTTTTCAAAGGAGGAGATGTATGAGAAAAATCCTCATGATTGAGGTTCAGGATTCTTATGCATGCCTTACTTATTAGGTGGCTGAGCAATGTGTGAACATGCATATCTTGTCTTTTACCGAAGGAACTTTTCTGTGGCAGTTAGAAGTCCTGCTAACTTCCCACACTTCAATTAAAGCTCAGAGGAAGATGTCTTAAGGTAAAGCTTTCCGTTCGGCTTTTTCAGAATCAGTGTGTTCAGATGATGAAAGATGATGTAATAGCAAGAAAAATTAAATGCAGCACACCCCAGTGATTATCTTTTAAAAAAAATCCACAAAGAAATTCCAAAAATCCTTGAGAATGAGTTGTAAAAGGAATCATTTTCATAGGAGAATGTAAGTAAAATTTTGAGCAAATTTGAGGACAAATAATGAAACAGCATTAATGTTGCATTTTTTCAAGAGACGGACTTGGTACTGTCCTCATTCATAATGGCTACATTATGAGGAGCCACATTATAAGCATTACCAGCAAGATATTCTTTTTTTTTCCTACCCCCCCCCCTTAGGCTGCTTTGCAAAATATTTTCAAAATTCCTGTGCTACTTGTTAGACAGATGCCATTGACACCACCAAAATGCCCTGGAATGATACTAAATCAAGTGCATTGTAGAAGAAGCAAGGTGTTAGCCTGCCTGCTAATATAGTTGTTGTTGTTGACACTTGAACTTTGGGGTTGGGTGGGCAGGAGAGAGAGAGAACAAAGTTATGCTACTGTCCTAGTTAACAGTGAGTCCCTCCACTAAGAAAATGCTGGAGAATTTTTCCTTCCCCTGGAGACATTTAATGAAATGTTTTCTTTTTCCCTTTTCCATTTCTCCTTCCCAGTAACAGGACTGAGAATTTCAAAAGTCTATTCATGGACTGGCATAAAGCATTTATGGACCAAAAGCCTGTTGCATGGGTTCTGCCTGCACAATAGGAATGATGTCATTGCCAGTTACAGATTGCTACAGATTCAATGCTTTCTTTTCCATTTGGGGGTGTGTTTCACTTCATTCCATTGCATGTGACCCATGAGCACCCCTAAACTGAAAGAGGGAGCCTTTATTCAGCACCAATCTGCCATTAACATTCCCATTATGCAGGCAGAACTGCTGAAAAGAATTGTTACCATAAGATGTAGATGCTGGGCCTTAGGAAAGTCAGTGCCATGGCTCGAGAAAGCAAGGAGGAAATCTCACACCTCACCATCCTCTACTGCATCCTTTACCTTGGTAGAATTACAACTCCCATCCAACTGCAGAAGCTTTGTTTTCAGTTCATAGAGACACTTGTTGAGTAAAAGAGGCCTCATCTCACTGAAGCAGTGCACATTTATTCTAAAATAATGCTCTGAATTTGAGATAAAAGCTTTACATTATAAATGTACAAAGCATCCCACCAGATATTATAATAAATCTCCCTTCAAATATCACTCTGATGTATAATGTATAACACAAAAGAACAGATACACTTTAGATGAAATAGGCACTTCTCCTGGTACTATCTTTATAATCTTTCAAAATGTGAATGCCCGGCTTTCAATCACACACAGACTAAGGTGCAAGTACTACACTTGACTTTTCACTTTTAATTTAATGGTAGGTCTTAAAAATGGGGCGAGAGAAACGATCCTGTTTCTGAGCACAATGGCTACCTTCCTTTCACAGTGAAGAAGTCATTCTCTTATGTGAAAAGTTCATGTACTGCCATTCCCCTCCAAATGTCATGGATGCATTTTTAAAGTACATTTTGGGAGAAAGGGGAGCAACAGGTACAAAGAAGAGAGAAAAAGATACCACGGAGGACATATTATATATCTTTGGTTAATCCGACATCATTATCATTTAAAATAACAGTGCTAAATGGCACATGCTAAGTAAATGGAATAAATATAAAGCTGTGTTTAGAACTAATTGCATTTCTGGTGTGTGTTTTTTAGGAAAACAGAATGTTTTGTTTGGGCTTTATTCAAATGAATGGGTGATAGATTTTTTTCCAGGATCAAATATTGTTAATGTCAGCCTGTAGATAATATCACAACCTCCCCACACCGTTGTTGGTACGTACTATATAGTCACAACCAACTTAGGTTGCATTTTATTTATTTCTTTTATTTATTTAATTTATATGCTGCCCACTCTAGCCAAAGGTCTCTGGGCGGCTTACAACAATTAAAATTCAATACAATAAAATATAAAATGATTAAAATACGATTAAAATACAATTAAAATTGCCATCATAAAGACCCACAGTTAATGTTATTTCAATTAAAAGCCTTCTGGAACAGGAAGGTTTTGACCTTGTTATGTGGTTTCAAGTTGGAACCAACTTATAGTGACCCTAATGGAGCTTGTGACATATTTAAGGGGTGGTTTTGTAGTTCTACATCCCCAGTGAATTTCCATGGCTGAGCAGGGATTCAAGCCCAGGTCTCCTTAATCCATTACTCTGTCCACTACACCATGTGGAGTATACATATGTATGGGCATCAACTGGATGTGTCAAATGTGTGATCTCTAAATGGTGCTATCGTCAACAGCTTTGCTCAGGTGTTGCAATCTCAAGTTCATAGTTTTGTTTGAGACAATGCATCTCATGTTATATCTTTATCTTTTATTACTGCCTCCAATCCTCCCAAGTATCATTGACTTTTCTAGTCAGTCTTGTTCAAAATATAATTGTCTCAATTTCATCATTTTAGTTTCAGGCTAGATTTGATTTAGCCTTCATTTGCCTTGTTTGTTGTCCATGGTATCCATAGGACTCTTCTCAAACACCACATGTAGAATATATCTTTCCCCCCCCCCCCTTGTCACCTCTCTTCACTGTTGAACTTTCACGTCTCTACATAATAACAGGTATGATATTGGCTTTGACCTCCTCTGGTGCTACTGAATCAGATGATTGTGGCCTATTTTGCTGTTCGTCTGGGTTTTTCAGAATCCAGGCAGACTGAACAGGATGAGGCCAATTCCACCAGGAACAGCCACTCTATCCTGCACTGTAGAAGGGAAAAAGTACTGAGATAGTACTCAGAGTACTCAGAGATAGCAGAAAACACCAGAGGTCATCAAGAAGCTGTGGAGCCATGTTGGATTTACATCCACCCTATCATTTCCTTGTCATAACAAAGGAACTGCGTTTCCTCACTAACAAAACAACCTGAGCCAGCCAATCAAATGCAACTGGAGGAGTGGAAAAACCATAGATGACTGATCTGTAAGAAACCCAGCAGACAACTCTTCCTGCCTCTCCTGTGTTCCATTTTTTCTTTCTGCAGAACATTTCCCTTCAGTTCATCTCTTGCTTCCTGCTATGTTTTCAAAATAGATTGTGATCATGACATAAAATGTAGGGATGCAGGCAGAAAATGCTAGAAATAGGAGAGCTGACATCTAAGAAGGAACAAAAAAAAATGGGACTGGGAGTGGATGCTAAGTACTGAAGGTCCATTGAAGCAAATGGGGAAATGACCCACAGTATTCTTGCTACCTACATTAGAGCTTCCTTTCTGTTGAATCCCCATCCGTTACCAAACTCTGTTAGTGTGTGCTTGTGCATGTGTGTGTGTGTTTGCCAGAGAGAGGTCATTTGGCAAGAGTAGATGGAGAAAGGGCTGGCCCAATATTTTTTCCCCTCAAGCAAAAGACAACATTACAATACTTGCCCTCCCCCATTCCATTTACCAAAGCAGACAAAGGGTAAAACAAAGGAATATACAGGGTGCAGAAAAGTGACAATATTGTAAGTTTTGAAAAGAAGCTACTTGTAGCATGGAAGCACTCACGGTTAAAGACTGTGTAATCTTATGTATTAACATAGTTTATTTGGCATTATGAATGTGATTGAAGAAATGGACTGTGGTTTTCAAAAGCTTAAGTCAACTACAGTTTGGCAGTCTTTGTGAAAGTGGGCCTCTTACCTTTCTAGGAAAGGGATATAGTCTAAGAATGTTTGTGCCAAAGAAATCTTGGTAGTCTTGAAGGTGGTTCAGTATTCTTTGCTGTTGTTATGGTACACAATGGTCACTCCTCTGGAACTTTCATCTTCTAAGTCCAATGAATTTGGTATGGTGCTACAAGTGGAGGTGCACAGTGTACTCAGAAACACACTCCATGGAAAATATGGGATGTTTTGGCCACCCAGCCCACATAAGGAGACAGACAGAGGTGATGGGTTAACTAGGACCACTTTATCAAATGTTAATGATAACTTCTAACCCACTGTAGAGGGGCAGATATCGTGCATATTCCTGGATACAGTGCAGATTCCTGGGACTGGCCTAGGGAGTACCTTCCTACCCCTATGCTATATCCCCTTGAGTGAGAACCAAAACCCTGATCCATGTTTTCAAGTCAACAGCTCATTCCTAGCCAGCCAACACCCAAGTGACACTCCCACCAGCTGCCAGCCTCCCCACCTTGTGAAATTTCAGTGGTCAATGGCCACAATCAGCCCCTCATGATCCCCTCCCATCCCAACAACTGAATCTTGGAATCAGGGGTGCTGAGATGTCGGACACAATATTGTCCTTGAACAATCCTTGGGAACTCATCATTACTGATCTCCTTCTCCACATTATTTGCCAGCGGGACTTATTTAAATGCAACATCACCCCTGATTTCCCCATATTTGCCCCTCCAGGTGGTCATTGCAGGATAGGCAAAAATTGCCCACACTGGTTGTTCAGTACAGCAACCAGGCAATAAAGATCCAAAATTCCTATCCAGCCCCAAAGCTACCCGCCACTCTTACACTGGGTCCATGGGCAGGCAGGCAGGTTGATGGACCTCAATGGAGGACAGACCTGCCTTTTATGGCAGCCTAGGCAGCTCTCCATCAAGTGAACTCTAGGAAGCCTATGGGCACCCAAGGAGCCTGTCTTCTGATGGTTGTTGAAGGTTTTTCAGGCTGTCTGGCCGTGTTCTTGAGGTTTTTGTTCCTAACATTTTGCCGGTCTCTGTGGCCGGCATCTTCAGAGGACAGGAGTCGGAACTCTGTTTGTGTTCTGGTGCAGTTTGTGGGCAAAGACCCCCTGCCTATGCAGCTGTTAGAGAGGAACACACAGAGAGAGGAATTTTGGTTGCACATTTAGCATTGTAGGGTTGCTGGTTATTAGATTCCTTCTGTCCCATTTGAGTTCCATCAAATTATGGGTACACATATAAAGCAGCCAAAAAGGAATCATGAATAGATAAAACCGAAAGTCTCATTTTAAGCTCTCACATCAGTGAGAGCCAAACCACAGGTTTGACTTTACAGAAGGTTCCACTTTAAATTATGTGTTACTTCCTCATTAAAAGAACTTGGACAGTAAGTCTGAGGAAAATCTTCTGAGACACTGGTATCAATATCTCAGAAGTATCTGGATTTATTTAGCCCTGGTAGTGGCCCATAACTGGAATCTAGTTGATATTAATGTCTAATTTGAAACTCATTTATCTGTTAAATGAACTCTTAACTGAAGATACCAGCAGGTACCTCAGCTCAACCAGTCACTGAGGTTACAGGTCTTCCAAATGTTTTTGGTAGGATTGCTATTTCCAGTTTGTGTATTTGGGAACAACCTTCTTTTCCTTGTTAGAAATTTATTGCAGAGTTATCCTCTCACCCTTCGCACTTTTTTCTTTATAATTATTATTTCTCTTCTTTGGTTTGCAAGACAATGTCCTCTCCTCTCCTCTATCCACATATTAAAAAGATAAAGGAACTATTGAGTTAACTTACTGCTCTGATATAATGTGCAGTGCAGTGTATTGTATTTCATTAAAATAAGCATACCCTCTTCTCGAAAAGGCAGCTATTGTAAGATCCATGAAAATGTAATCAACATCAATAAAACTGATTGTGAAAATGGTGGGACAGCCAACCTGACACGGTCTATCTCCTGTCTCCATTTTCATTCTTTCTCTCCTTCTCATTCTCAGTGAATGCAAAAGACAATCAATAAGGGCAGAAGCCTATTGCATTTCCTGTTTCATTCCTCTTCCTATCTTAAGGTTTGCTTTTGTATTGAGCAACAACAACAAACCCACATGGTACAGCTTCAGCAATGCACAACAAGTCAGTTGATGGGATTTTGATAGAGAAATATTGTGCTTTCTCAAAGCCAGTGTGGTTCAAATATGCTGGAACTATTGACAAAGCACAATAAATCATACCACAAATTGACGTGTGTACCCAAGGTTGCAGACCACTTCTATAAAGAGCTCCATTTGAGAACCAGTTCCATTTGCTTCAGATGGCACTGCTTGCAAGCCAAGTCAAGCCAAGCCAAACCAAGCCAAATCGAACCAGACCAGACCATAACTTTGGTACCCCAGTGGATGAGTAGGTATGAAAAAGGTAACCAAGGCCACATGTTTTTAGGCAAAAATTCCCAGGTTCCATTCCCATCATCTCTAAATATAGGAAAGAATTCTGTCCTGCTTTCCTAATGTTCCAAAAGACACAGAGAGTCTCCACAGCTAGAGAATGCTCTTCTCTTTAGGCCAGTGGCTTCCAACCTTGATTCCCCAGATGTTCTCCGACTAAAATTCCCAGAAGACTTCACCACTGGCTGTGCCGGCAAGAATTGCTGGAAGTTGTAGTCCAAGAACTTCTGGAGAATCATGATTGCCAGCCACTGCTTTAGACTGTCATGTTCCACACACTGATGGAGAGAAATTACGATACAGAGGTAGGGCACTAGCAAGCTCAGGGTCTTCACATGTTAAGTACACCACCCTACCCACTGGGCTTTGGTATACTGGACGCAGGCTGTGCTTTTCTATGGAAAGATTGAGTCTGTGAGCAAAACAATACGTGGGACTGATGGATATGAATACATCAACATCGACCAGTAATCTGCTAGCCTACTTCTTTAGTGTATTAGAGAGGAAATACTATTATCTCTGTGTAGATGAACGTCTCATAAATGATACAAATAGCATGAAAAGTGTTCCCTCTACCTCTATAGCTAGCCTATCTATATCTCTACTTATATCCATTTTACACCTATATTTATAAAACAATGAATTACTTTTAAAAGTATTGATGTTTTTGTGTGTTCTTGAAGGCTTTCACGGCCAGGATCTAATGGTTGTCGTGGGTTTTTTTGGCTGTTTGGCTGTGTTCTGGATGTTTTTCATTAATAACTCAATAGATGCACATTTCTTCAAGTGCAAAAATAGTGCTTAAGCACTCACTCTGCTTATGTTCTTTCGAAGTTTGCAAAAGTAATATAGTTGTCTCTTGCTGCAGGCCTCTTCTTACCATGTTGCATGCAGATGAAGCACTAAGGGACTGCCATTGGATTGAGCCTGTGGGGCTTTTGTACAAAAGAAGCCAGCCATGCTTTTTTTATGATCAGATAATGCACTGAGCCTAGAAGTGAAACAATACATGGGACTGAAATTGCATTGATTTTAATAAAAAGCATATGTTTCTGCAAACAATTATTTTACTAAGATGCCCATGACAGACCTGCCTTTTTGATTAAATATTCATCTGTGAAAAATAAATGCTATGAGATCATCAAGAAATCCTTCTTGATTCACCAAACGTTTTTTAAAATCCTAAAAAAATCATCTATTTTGTTTCATGTATGAAAACAATACATCATAAACTGCATTGCTATTGATGAGAAACACATCTTACCATTTCGTGCAGTTTGCAGTTTCCACACAAAGATTTATGTAGAAACCAGGCATACAAAAGGCCTGATCAAGAAGAGAAAATGTGTATTTAACACAGACGCATCAGCATGTCCATAAGCTCCATCCTGACATCTGACACTTCCAACATTTTCCTTCTCTGAATTTCTTCCACCGTTTGGAATTATCAGTGAGGTGAGTACTCTTCAGCAGAACTAAAGCTGTAGCTCAGTGCCACCGCAAATGTTTCACAAACTTATGATATGAGGTTCAATCTCTAGCATCGCCAGAAAAGACTAGGAATTATATCTGTCAGAAACTATGGAGCATATAGACAAGACTGAGCAAGACCGTTTTCTGTCTTCAAGGGGAATCATCACATGAAACATTTTCCATTGTTGGTTTTTCTGCAAACACTATAAACAATATGAAACAATATTTCATGATTGGTTAGTGCTAGGTAGAGGGTCACCCTAGCCCAGAAAGGTTCCTCCCAGCCACACCTACTGTAGGCAGCATGCGAGGTTGTAAAAACTCCAACAGGAAGGAGGGGACTTGATATGACTATACACATTCTAGTGTAACATTGCTTTTTACTACTACTACTACTACTACTACTACTACTACTACTACTACTACTACTACTACTAATAATAATAATAATAATAATAATAATAATAATAATAATAATAATAATAATAATAATAATAATAATTTATTGTCATTGTAAGTATATACACAGTATACCCATACAACGAAATTCACAGACACCCAGAGGCCAGACACATGCACACACATAAAATTCCCCAAACACTCCCCACCCACTAAAAGTCTTTGCCACTATTTCACCAATACACAGTGCAAATGCATTTGTCTACATCTGCAAAGGGCTATTTAAAAAAAAAACATCAAGCCACTTATTCACATAAATATATGAAGAGTCTTATGTGTGTTGTACCAACAATCGACAAAGTTTCATGTATACATCAATAAAAGATCATACAAAAAGAGTCTTGATGTAATTTATATTTACACTCTGCAGTTATAGCAGTTTGATACCCCCTTTTAACTGCCATGACTCTGGTTTTAGGATCAGTAGTGTGGTGCAGTATTTAGAATTCGCTGCTAGAAAACTTTAATGGATTCCCCCAAAGTACAGCAGTAGAGTTCGCAAAAAGGGAAAATCGAAGTTCTTCACCAAACTCCAAATCACACAATTCCATAAAATGGAATGATCATCATCACAATCTTGGAACTGCAGAGCTGAAAGGGACCCTATGGATCATGGAGTCCCAGCCCCTGTCAAGGAGGCACAGTGGGGAATCATACTCCCAACCTCTGGCTCTGCAGCCAGAGACCGAAACCATTGAACAACCGTGACAGCTGAAATGTATCCATGACAGCCATGCAGTGCAGATATACTCCAGTCACTATGACAAAATCACAAGTGCTTTTGTCCTGAATTTTATTTATTTTTTTTTTTTTTGCATTGTTTTATTAATGAAATTTATATTCATCAGTAATATGAAGGAAGGGGAAGGAAATGTATACATGATTAGAAGGAATTGGAACCTATGGCAAACCGTACCTTCGCTAACTGTAGGATTAGAGTTCAGTTCTAACTATCCAGGATGGCAGAAGGCGAGTTGATGCTGTGCTGAATCCAATCACTTACCAGCCTTTGTGTGTTGGAAATTACTTAGGACTATCCTGGCTTTGGCCTTTTCCAACCAGTGTGGTAGCTGTATTCCTTGACTGAAAGGAGTTTGGATCTGGTGGAATTCAGTTCATTCTATCCATTGTCTCTCCACTCTTTTTTGGGGGTCTTTTTCCAGAAAATTTTGGCTGACAGAACAATTCTGCTGGCAGATTCTTGTGCTAGTAGACATTTTATAACAGTCAACAAATGGAGACTCTGCCAGCTCAAAGACAACTCTGCTGGCATGAGGCCATTTCTGATGGCAGAAGAGGCTTCTGTATGTGCCAGACTGCACTGCAATCTTTGGTTTAGAAATTCTTCTAATTAAAACAGAACTCAGGAAGTTCAGAATTCAGAGTAAGATAGAATTAGAAGGACAATAAAGGAATAGAAATGAAGAAATCTTCTAATCGTATATTTAATGTGGCGAGTGATTGATGCATTTCCTGGCTGACAATGTTAGGGTGTGATACGATGACAAGAAAGGATAATGTCTGATCACACTGGAAAGGATTGCTTTGCTGGGAGCAAGCTTCCTCAAAGCGACCCTCCTGTCCGTGCAGGAATCACTTCACTACAGCCCCAAAAGAGTAGCCCTCCTGTTGGCTCAAAAAGGTCAGGCTTGGTCATGGCTTTGGGTTGGGCTGGTTCATGATTTTCCATGCCTCTTGTGATCACTGGGAAGTGGCTTGCACTGGACCACTACAAGCAAAATACTAGCCATTTTCCTGCCTGACTTCACCCTTAGTTTCCATTACTGTCCAGAAAGTAAGAAAAGTCAAATCATTTTGATGTTCTTTTTGAAGAAGAGATGGAAAAGAATTTTGCTTTAACTGCAACATCTTATGAACATGTTTGCAAGAGCTATTGTATGAGTTCTTTGGGAGGAAACCACAAGCTTCATATTTTACCCACACCCTACTCCTCTTAAATTATATGTAAGGGCACAACTATACTCTTGAGTTGAATTAGGAGCTGGTTTGGGTTTTTAGAGTTCAATATGACATCATGTGATTTTGTCGGTGTATGCATCCTCATGGAAAATGGCTTTCTCCAACCACTGGGAACAACACAGAACTTAGAAGGAAGGCACACTCTTGCATTACAGCGAGGCAAAATTTCCAGGAAATGACTTCCATGCAGGGAGGATTGCAGAGCAGAGGAGGTTCCCAGCAAGACTTGAATCCACAAAGATCCCTGGAAGAGGAGACAGCTTCAGGGCTCCCTTCACATTGAGGAGGCTGTGGGAGGATGATCTTTGAGTTTTATCAAAGCTGTGGGGGTGGCAGTGTCAGCAGCTTCATCCTGTTCTGAGGTTCCTTGCATTTTTCAATATTTAATTTTTATATGTAAGTTTTGAACTGTCATAGCACTAAATTGATGCAGCACTGAAAAAGAAACAGGGAGAGAGAAAAGGAAGAGTTTGGACTGCAGGGTATCCTACAAACCCCAACCTCTTGTACTTGCACCTATTTCAGCAAAGCCCAGAGATTTTTACAGACATTATTTACTGCACAGGGAGTCATACACAACAAAATGTATGTCAAGAATCAGTTTAAAATAAACAACCCCATGTGGGTGTTTAGAAGACTGGCTTGCTGGATGAAAAAAAAAAAAAGGTGTACATCATTTCACTGCAGGGTATCCTACAAACCCCAACCTATTGTACTTGCACCTATTTCAGCAAAGCCCAGAGATTTTTACAGACATTATTTACTGCACAGGGAGTCACACACAACAAAATGTATGTCAAGAATCAGTTTAAAATAAACAACCCCATGTGGGTGTTTAGAAGACTGGCTTGCTGGATGAAAAAAAATGTGTACGTCATTTAGCTGGAGATTTGTAGATCACTTTCAAACATGCCAAACCTATTGCAAAAGCAGAAGTAATGTGACATGTAGTTGAGCCATAAGTAAGGGTTAATTCAAACTAGGCAACATGGCTAAAAGCTGGCTGAGCTGACACTAAACCAGTTGAAGCTGTCCTGAATCCAGATCCCTCCTAACCTAGGGAGGTTGGAAATTTCTTAGGACAACCCTTACCCTAGCCTTATTTTCTGCTGGTATAATGGTTGTCAGTCTGTGCTGAGATACTCCTTCTCTGGTCTTCCCCTTCTGCAAGCTTTTCATGTTTTACCCTTCTTCCAGCAGATCTCAGCCAGCACAGAAATTGTGCCAGCAGATCCAGTTGTGCCAGAAGATCAATATCAGCTGGCAAAAGGCAAGTTGTACTGACAAAAGGACAGTTGTGCTGGCTCAAGAAGCTTCTGGCTATTCCAAACTCACTACAGTTGATATATCTTTGGGTTTGGGTTCTACTCTAAATGAATGTGACGATGACCGAAGACGGACATTATGCTTACTCTGTGTCTAGCAAACAGCGATTCTTCAGGTTCCAGAATATTTGATTGTGAAAACAAAACTGTTCTCCAAGCTGCACATCAGATCTAATCATCTGTTCATGAGGAAGAAGATGCTTTATATTACAAAGGATCAGTTTGCTTAAAATAGTGTATGGGGGGGAAGAGTAAAATAGAATCTGCATTCACACCACTTTTCTTCCCATCTCTCGCCACAAACTACATTTATTTTGCTTGGACCAAAATAGGATAATTTTTCCTCTTTTTCAAACACAGCAATAAACACAGGAGTGAGGGTGCTTAAACAGGTACGATATCTTCCAATATTTTGTTGTTTCTCTGTAGAAGAGTAAGGAACAGAGATGTGGGATTGTAGGCTCATATGGCAAAAAGTAATCTGAGAAGAAGCAAGATGCATAGCTGGGAGAACTATTAGACATTTTTAGAACCTGAGGGAGCACTGCTTTTTAGGTACAGCATTAGCACAGAGTTTAGCATCTGAGATAAAACTGAGCCCGCCAAGTGGCTTTTATGTTCTGCACACATACTGATGGTTTCCCCACTTTAAAAAGGAAAAGCAACATTTTAGAGGGTTGGGTTTTGTTTATTGAGTCTCCCTATCACAGACAGGGAAATATGTTTCCTACTATAGGAGTACTCTGAGACTAGAGGAGGCTTATGACATTTTTAAGACCAAGTAAGAGGCAGACTGCATAGCATTTAGCCTACTGTTTCCACTACAAGAATGGGATGGGCTTCTACTTTTTTGGTGTGGCTAAGTGTGGCAGAAGGCCCATGTCCCACCTGTCCATCATGGGGAGCTCTAGAGCTAGAGCCTATGAAAGGACATGAGGGCGGAGTCAAGAAAACAGTTAGAGACAGTTGGGAGACTGAGAGAGAAGGAGAGAGAGGAGGTTTTGAAGGCTTATGAGAGAGATTGGAAAGTTGGTGTAGTGGGTTGATGTGTTAAAGAATAGTTAAAGGATAGAAGTATAATAAAATAGATAGAAAGTCATCAGATCTTATTCCATTGATTGATGTGAAGTAATACAAATAAAGAAATGTGTTTAATATCCAAGTTTAATGAGTGCAACATAATAAAACAGCTATGAACCTACTTGTGTGATTCAACAACCAAATAATAAATAAGCAGTTATATTTAACCACACGTGTCTATGCAACATTATTGGTAAAGAGTGGATAAAGATCCACTGGTGGCAGTTGGTGAAAGGAGAAATAAGCAAGTTGTGTCCAAAGGTGGACTTGGGTTTGATAGAAACAAACTAGGGTCACTGGGGGTGCCTGACAATAAGACTGCTCTCTTTTGGTCCATTTCCAATGCATGTGGTCACTGGAAGTGGACCAATAGCAAGTCTACCTACAATTTGCCAATATTGTGAAATGGCTTAATAAGACAGCCACCTCAGGATATTGGCAAATTAATCATTTCCTCAGCTCCATGGTGGGCCCAAGGAAATGAATACAAGTGTGTATTAGAGCAGTGAATATGCACTGCACCACTTTTTTTAAAAAAAGAAAAATTGAAAACTTCCTCCTTGAAATTTGTTTGCTTTTCTTTTAAAGATCCAGTTGAGAGCATGCCCAATTAGGTAGGAAGCTTCTAGTAGGAAGTTTTCCATTTTTCTTTTCTTGTTATAAAATGGTGCAGCAAATATTGACTGCCCTAATACACAATTTCCCCCCACTTTCTCAGCCTCTCCCCACAAGGAAGTGTTACTTTGCCAATATTTTGAAGTGGCTGAAAGCTAGATCATGATATTGGCAAAGTCTGTGTATCAAATAGGGTCGCTTGAGGTCTGTATGCCTTTGGGATGTGAGGATTGCATCAAATGGCATATGAGACCTCCAAGTGACCCTATTTAGCCTGATCCAGCCTGTTCTTTTCACACTAGGTAGACAAGCCTTAAGTAAAGGAAAGCCTCCATCTGTTTATCAAAAGGTGGGCTGAGGGGAAAGCCTTTCACAGTGCATATACTGTATTAATGTGAATGAATTTCCATGGAAGAAGAAAATGTTTTTCACTCCAATATGAAACCTGGAAAGGAGTGAAAGATTAATAGGATTTTGGAAAACACATGAATATGAAATTTATAGATTTTAAGGTACCTAGCCCTTGGTAATGTCCCTCATGTTATTTTAGCGGAAATTACCCATGACAAGCACTTGCTAAATGGATAGGCTTTGCAAAATCAGAAAACTTTTTTTGTTTATTTTTTTAAAACTCTCACCAGTTTTGGTTTTTTTATATATATAAATGTTATATTTTCATATGTATTTGACTTTTGATAAGAGCTTTGTGAGGGTAGCATTTTACTCCCGCTGTTTTATTTTTAAAAGGAAATGTGAATAGCAAGTACAGCACAATCCTCTTAGACATAACTCATACAAACCTCTTTTGTTCAACATATTCGCTGGTTACCTATGGCTGGTAATTACTGGCTGTTCAGCCTTCTCCATCTATTGGAGCTAAAGCATTTGACAGTTCAGTCCCACTTGGTCTTAAGCACCATTTAATACAGCTGCGTCTTCCTGTTCCCTCAAGAACCTCAGAGCAGCCTAGAATGGATTCTGAGACAGTCTCTCCACCCAAATGCCTGTCAAATCCAGACTACTTAGTTTTAGAGATGAACAGAAGTATGGTTGGTCTATGAATGTGCTTATTTGGGCATGACATGAACAGCTGTCTATAGTAAGTATTATATAAGGGTTGCTTATTGTGGCACGTCTTTTATAGGAATATGTATCACTGATTATAAAATGCACACGTTTCATGTCTATTGCAATCCATATTTATTGCATGTATAGCTTTTCTGAGGAACTACATGGATGAATAAGTTTGATACTTTAGAAATAGAAGAAACTCATTTCCTTACCATTATGTGCTGTCAAGTCACTTCAGATATATAGTGATCATAACAGTATTTTTGACAATATGTGAGATGTGCAAGAAGTATCTCACTATTGTCACTCCTCAGGGAGTTTTCATGGCCAAACAGGATTTGAACCCATCTCTACTGAGTCAGTAATGTACTCACAGCTTCAGAAGTGCATGATCTCTTCACAAGACTTACACACACACACACACACACACACACACACAGAGAGAGAGAGAGAGAGAGAGAGACAGAGACAGAGAGAGAGAGAGAGAGAAACACACACGTACATACATGATCTTTCATTCCAGAGGGCATGTGCACTCACATCCACACACACCAAATTATGATTTAGCTGTGACTATGGGGAAGGGGAAAAGAGGGATCCATGAGGAAGGAAGGGACAAGCTGACATGCAGGGACCAGTCTATCACCTTCTTCTTGAATGATTTATGAAATAAAGATATAAATATCCCTATGAGATGCAAAATACCCAGTGTGTGTAGAGAACAGAGTGACAGACTAGGACTCAGAAAGCCTGGGTTCGAATCCCCACTCAGTCAACGAAGCTCACTGGAATTGCAGATAGTGATGGACATAAACTGCCAATTTGTCAGTTCATCCCAGTTAATCTGTTGGTTCAACAGGTGTTCTGTGGGTCTGACACAGTACCCCAGCTTCCCTGATCAACCGCCTCTAGGTGCTGACTCTGAATGGTCACCTTCCAGAGGAAGTGGAGCTCAGAACTCTGGAACACCTTTTGGATCAATGGACGAACTGGCACGAATCACCTGGCAGTTTGTGCCCATCTCTAGTAGTGGAATTGGTAAAACCACTCCTTAAATACAGTATCCTATAGACTTTGACAGCCCAGTTAGGGTCTCTATAATTTGGTTATATGACAACACGTAAGAACAAATTGCAGCATAGTTATTTGACTATCTCCTACATTAGCAATGGATAAAGTTTTGCCCACTTGTTGACCTAATTGTAGCCCACCCACAGCCCAAAAAGTCTGCCACAGAAATTGTTCATAATCCCCCTCACTTGCTTTCGAAGGTTGAAGGTAATTTTGCCATGTTCATGTCTCCCCAGGCTGCTTTAGGGCTTTTTTCAAAGCTGGAAAATATTTCAGTTGGAAAAAAAAGTCCTTTTCTAGGCCTAGAAGACACTGAAAATTGATAAAATTACTGCAGTGCAGTGGGAGAAGTGAACTGCCAAAATGCATGTGGCGGCTTATAGATCCTCTGGACATCTGAAAGTTCACCATTCCAACCTATAGGGAAGCTTGTCCTCTATATTTTGCACTTTCCCAAAGTTGTGATTCATTCCTCAACATTTAAATGGATTACAATGTATATGTGAACATGCATCCCAAGGAGGAAAATGCAGATTATGTGAAGAATAATGCCGATTAAAGACTTACACCAGACCTTACAGCTAAATGGTTCTCAAGGAAACTAACAAGAAACAGGTACATCTTGCCCATCACCTTAAACTCAAACTACATAATGGTTGATCCTTTGGTTGGTCCTTTGGTTGATATATACTGCTTAGGCATGTCTCTTCTTGGTTTTGCAGTGCCAGAGTAATTGAAAATTGGTGTTAAGTGCTCTTTCTAGCAAGAAAGACAGATAGCAAATTCCTGCAATCCACTCCTTCTCTGGAAGATGAATGAGAAAACAGAACCAAGCAGAATGGAACTACATGTACAATCATATGAAGTGACATGGACTGCAAAAAGAAAGATTAACCTGTTCCTAAAAATGATCTGTTGTGAAAACAGTTTTGCCAGAATCATTAACACAATCCTGATTTTGATCCTATGACGTCAAACTGCCCTCACCATAGATCATAATTTGCAGATCATGTTTACTGTTTGTTTTATCTTAATATTTTCCTAGCAGACCCATTTTCATTAATACAATTTTAGACTAACAAAAGGCTTACTTCTATAGCCAGTTAAGTTCAGTCTGTATTATAACTACATTTGCCATACTTTTATACTCCTTTAACCCTAATGAACCAAACTGTTAGGGTCTGTCCTGATTTACCCTAGTGAAAATTATTCTATAATTAAGAAGGATAGACTACATGATTCTTCCCTCTGTTGTTATGTAGCACCCACTCTTATTTACTGAGGGCAGCACCAGCTGTGATACAAATTAAGGCTATTGCTAGGAAGCCACATGTTTCCAATACTGCTACTCTGTTGCCAGGGAGAAAGTCAGACTTGAACAGTATCTCTGGTAAATGTGTGACACTTTCAAACTAAAACCAAGTTTCACATTTCAGCAGGAAAGGACTTTGAGAAGGAATTACAAGAAGGCAGAAAATCAGGGTGTAGTGGATGAGCATTTAAGAGATCTAGGCTCAAATTCTATGAAGGGTAGGAAGGTGGCACTGGTAAAACCATCTCTTAAAATATCTTATATTGGCACCCCTATTAGGGTCACTATAAGTCAGATAAGACTTAATGGCAAACACCCTAGATATTCAGATGGCCCAGTTATCCAAAGCTGGATTTGGATAGATCATGCTAAACAGTGTTGCTTTGAGGTATGATATGTCATTTGGGTGATCTTTGCATCCACATGCAAAGATTGACCACAGCACTCCTCAGTCCTTTCTTCTGAGGGCACTGGGAATGTGCATCTTGCCCATGGCCACAGAGGTGGCAAAACATCAGGCGTACATGCTCCAAGTGATCTTGACTAGCCCTTTTTCTAGAAGGCACAGCAGGAGTTCCAACTTCCAACAGTCTAGGATGGTTTCATTATTGCGAGTCATCCTTTGTGCTCCATTATCCAAAAGTTCACTTAATAACACTGTGACTTTTAGAATGACATGTACAAAAGACACAATGTGTTGTTATTTTCAGCAGTGGCCCAAACAGAGACCGTAAGAAGCATATTATGGTGGCTTGCCTAGCCTATTTTCCTCTTTATGCTAGTGTGTATTGGGACAGTTTCTGTGTATGTTCTGTGCAAGCCATAAACTGCTTATGTAGATAACAGTATATGAATTTTCCCCCCACACCAGTGTCCTTAGAATTGCTTGAATATTTCTTTTACCTGCTCCCCTCACCCCGCGGTCAGCAAGATCAAACTGTGGTGGCATAATTCACCCAGGGCTGACAAGGTCTGAGTCCCAACATTTTTTGATTAGCAGGGATGATTGTACCATCTACAGTTCTCATGCCCACAAGATTCCCTGTCCCCGGTGAGCTTAGCTGACATCTTCACACTAGTTTGAGGAGGGAAGTGAGCATTTCCAGCAATAATTTATTGTGAATTGTTCCCTGTTATTACTTAAAATATTAGGAGACAACTTGGCCTTAAATGAGCTTTTAAGGCACTTTGAAAAAGTGGAGGACTGCTCCTGTGGCAGGTGAAAATCGCTAGAACTGATTTGCTGAAATGGATACAGCTGCTTGATGTTTGGAGTCTGCTTGGGGCCACAGCATGATGAGTAGATATATGTCTGAACATAATATACCACTGAGTGTAGTTATTAGACATATGCCTTGCCAAGGATCGCATACATCGTCTATTGCTTCTTGAGCTATGCACCTCCAGCTGTTGAGTCCCTGCTATTTCTCTTCATTGGCCAAACTGAGTGACAGATGTGACCTGGAGCCCACCAACATCTGAAGGGCCACAGATAGTCTAAGCATGACGTACTTAAAGGTCTAAAGCCAGGAATATGTTAACTCTGTTTCTTCCTTGATTGACTCAGGAACATTATTTACACACTAAAATAAGATTTGTGAAGCCAATCTCGAGGTCCTAAATATCCTCTCCAAAGACTGACTTTGAAATTAAGTATGGCAGTGATTTTAAACAACCAAATACAAGAGGACTCCTCTCTCTCTCTCTTTCTCTCTCTCCCTCCCCCCCCCTCTCCTTTCTCTTCCTTCTTCACCACTTTGACATACAATTCACTTGGGAGCAATATCCAGCAGAGTTGAAGTACTAGAATTTTAGGATAAGCAGAAGCAATGACCATCATAAAGAAAACAGGGAAAGCAAACTCTAAACCCATCATTATTCTTCCAATGTGATAAAACATACTTAATGCATACACTTTTGCTTGTCATATTGCATCCCTGCCAATGCAAAGTTAAAACTCTGTTGATTCTGTTGTCACTATCTTTTGCATTAGAATAATGTATCTTTATGGCAATGTTGTGGAACTTACAATGGGCACTTAGTTCACTATTTAGTCCACTGCCATTTTGCTTCAAAAGACAGCAGTCAGACATATTTGCTGGAGTGAACCAGCTCATTTCCAGAAAATTCCTACATGCACTTTTCTGGCCCATCTCAGGCGCTTCAACTTTTTTGATGTGGGTAGGCTCACTAAGTTTAAGTTTGACCATGTGTAATTGCTAGAAAGAAGCCAAAGTGAGCCTTCTTCTTTAAATTGTCAGTATCATGAAGTGGCTTAAGAAGAGAATCACTTCAGGATATTGGCAAATTAAACACTTCCTTTGCTTTGTGGAGGGGGCAAAGAACTGGGGTGGGTGATAAATGCATAAGGCAGCAACAAATGGGCTGCACTACTTTTTTAAAAAATAATAAAAAAAGACAAATTGAAAACTTCCTCCTGCAAGTGGGAGGAGACAGGAGGGGGCAATGAGGAGAATCTCTGTTTGGTTTTCTTTTAAAGATCCTATCAAGATTCTGCCTGATTCAGCTCTGGTAAGGCTGAATTGACCAAGGAAGTGTCTAATTTGCCAATATCTTGAATAGGCTCTCTTCTTAAGCCATTTCATGATATTGGCAAATTGTCTCTGGGCTTTTGTGGACCAAAGAGGATGGTTTGAGATCCATATATCATTTGGACATGAGGATCACACCAAATGGCATACTAGACCTCCTAGCAACGCTATTTTTTCTTCAAAGAGACCATATAAATGAATGAATGAATGAATGAATGAATGAATGAATGAATGAATGAATGAATAAATAAATAAATAAATAAATAAATAAAGAGTCATACAAAAATTTACCTTTTAAAAAGTTTGCATGCACAAACACACATACTTGACAAAACCATAAACCCTACATTTGTAAAGCTGGGTATGCCTAGATGCCAACTTCTAGGCATACCCAGGCCTTTCCTTTCCTTTCTGGCAGTCCTGGATGGAAAACTGGCTCCTGGACATGCCAAAGTTCCCCAGCCCTGCTATAGAGAGTTATCTTAGAACATGAACTTGCCATTTGTTTGTCATGGAGATATGCTCAGTCAGTATTATTGAGAAGAATAATTTCTGAGAAAAGCTACTACCAGAAAGGATAAACAGCACAGAATTAGATAAGCTAGTGGCCCAAGTGGATATAACATAGTGCCATATGTTCTGATCCATTTCCTACTCCTCACACAGTGTAGAGTGTATGTGAGGGGGCAGCTTCTGATTCTAACCAATCTGATATATATTGTGTTAGAATGAAAACGTGAAGGAAGAAGTGTTAAAATGCTTTGATTTTTATTATTTTTCTGTTCTGGCCAGTAAATTGGGCAGTTAAGGTAGATTTCTTAAAGGTAAGCCTAAGTAAACCTCTTTGTTATAATATAATGTTTTATGAGCAGTTTTACTGTTCATATCTCTGCTTTGTGCACTCACTTGTATATTCGATTCTAATCCATCCACATAAGAGGAAGAGAAAGACACCACATATGGTATGTAAAACTGTCCATAAAATATTTAATTAACAAAAATTAGTTTGGTGGAATATATTGTGTTAATTCAGCACTGTTCACTCAAGCTCCAAAATGTTGCTGTGGATTGATAGAATCATAGAATTGTTGTAGTGTTGGAAGTGACCTTGGAGGTCTTCTAGTCCAACCCCTTGCCCAAGGCAGGAGACCTCATACCATCCTGGACCTCATACCATCCCAGACAGATGGATGTCCAATTTTTTCTTAAAAACCTCCAGCCATGGGGCACCCATGACATTGGGAGGCAAGCTGTTCCATTGCTTAATGGTTCTCATCGTCAGGAAATTCCTCCCTATTTACAGGTTGGATCTCCCTCTGATGAGTTTCCCCCCATTGGTTCCTGTCCTACGCTCAGGCACAATGGAGAATAAATCAATGTCCTCTTTCCTGTGGCAACTCTTCAGATATTGTAAGACTGCTCTCATGTCTCCCCTCAGTCTTCTCTTCATACCTAGTTATTTTAGTCGTTCTTCATAGGATTTAGCCTCCCATCCCCTTATCATCTTTGCTGCTCTTCCCTGCACCACTTCCAGGGCCTCAGCGTCTTTTTTGTACTGTAGTGACCAGAACTGGACATAGCACTATATGTGTGGCCTCACCAGTGCAGTATAGAATGGTACTATCACATCCTGTGTTCTTGATGCTATCCCCCTGTTGATGCAGCCTAGGACTGTGTTGGCTTTTTTGGCAGTTGCAGCACACTGCTGACTCATCCTTAGGCAGTGGTCGACCAGGACACCTAAATCTCTCTCACAGGTACTACTGTTGAGCCGTGTACCATCTACCCTGTACTTGTGCATCTGGTTTCTCCTGCCTAAGTGCAGGACCTTACTTTTCCTGCCACTGAAATGCATCTTATTGGATAGGGCCAAATGTTCAAGTCTGTTTAGATCCT
Source organism: Pogona vitticeps (assembly GCF_051106095.1). Taxonomy (NCBI): domain Eukaryota; kingdom Metazoa; phylum Chordata; class Lepidosauria; order Squamata; family Agamidae; genus Pogona; species Pogona vitticeps. Next base: position 36,292,671 of record NC_135787.1, read on the forward strand.
TCTGAAAGTTGAGTCTGTCTTCCAAAATATTAGTAATTTCCCCCATCTTAAGAGTCTTCCTCTGCTATTTAAGCAATATGAAGATATTGGCTTCAGCATCACCCCATCTCTCCATAGGTGTCCATGACTGAATCTAGTTGTGTTCCAGGTAGACACATGGACCAGAATCCTGTGGAAAATCTGTACATTATATGCTGATTGTACAAGTGGCAGGAGGGCATTTCTGGCAAATGGTAACATACCTCACACTGGAAAACAAGCAGGTGCATAGACTCCTGATGTTGGGGACAACATCATTAGGACCTGTTATGATGTTTCCAGAGTGGATCGGAGGCAGAGCTGTCATCTGGGTCTGCATGGGATGTCATTTCTATACTGCCATTGCTACTGCAGTATCCGCTGTTGCCATCCAGAATGCCTGTCTATAAATCACCTAATATGCCTGGCCTGAGACCAATGTAATTTGAACTCAAAGCATGTTGATGTTGTAAAACGAGTGACAGAATCAGTCTTTTCAGGTTTGTAAAATTAGATTTCAAAGAAATCCTTGGGATAAATCCTGAAGTCTGATTACCAAATAAAACACACTTATTGTGTATATTCCCTGGAGTGACAGTAACTCCTTCTGAGATCCACAAATGCTTGTATTAGTTAAGGATTCTCTCCTTCTAGTTGCAGGCTGTCCTAAACTTCTGTTGCTTGTCTTCATTGCTTTCACTTTGTTATAACACATTAGCATCCATCCTAACACAGGTTTTGAGGGCATCACATTAGTAGCAATCCAGTGACACATTACTTTTTAATTTGTCTACAATGTTAATGATAGCCTTAAAATATATAACATCCACATGGCCCTAAAAATATTTGCAAAGTAGTTAGTAAATATTGTTCATTACCCCTAAACCTAAAACACATTAGCATTAATGTTAAAATGTGAAAAAGGTGTTATTTCCTTTCATTTTCCTCAAAAGGAATACATTAGAAGTTGTTACTTTTAATCTGTTACTTCAAAGCTTGGTGCCCTATAATTATGTTCCCGTGTGCAAGGTTACTGCGGCAGCATTCTGCTCCCTATTTAAATGAATTGGAGATTTTTGACATGTCCACAGAAGTTTCCTCCGTCTGATGTTCATACTTGCTTTTCTTCCCCCGTAAAATATGTGCAGCTCTTAACCAAGAATACCAGTCAGGTCTCTATAAAGGAAACGAAAGGAATGGAAAGAGGGGGAAATGTCTGCATTTACCATGGAATTTAAATTTTCTGGAGTGAGCCAGGCTGATACAAAAGGTCAGGAAAAATATCTGTAGCAACAGTAGTTTTTGGCTTATTCATTCCTCAGGACAATAGGCTCTTCTTTTTGATGATACTAATCTCAGCTAAATTCAACCCATCTTCAGTATCTCGATGACTGGCTTTTTGTTCACTTGGATGTAGCAAAATATATTTCATATTTTTCTGCTATGGAAGTAGGGAAGATATTTTTTATCCCTAATGAGTTTTGGAATGCACAGTCTTCTTTGTTTTTAGATATGACACAGGATAAAGTGGTTGTATAAAATTGCAGGTTAATTTCTGTCACCCCAGCCATGCCTTCCTCATGATTAGTGATGAGCACAAACCACTGGTTCAGCATCTCATGCCGGTTCATCCTTCAAATAAACAGGTGTTCAGCAGTTCCCAGCCCCGCCTCCTCTGACAGGTGCCTACCGAGAGTCAGCGCCCCAACTTCCCTGCCCCAGCTCCTCTGCCACAGCCTCTAAATGGGCATTCATCAGAGTAAGCGGGGCTGGGAAGTGCTGAACTCCTGCAGTTGGTGCCTATCTCTACTCATGACTCATTGACCCATACATCTAGTCCTCCTGACCAATCTCACGTACATGTCCTCATGGACAAAATCTGTGTGTGAACAATGCTATTTATAGACATTGTCAGTAGAAGATTTCATGACCTTGGCAGCATTTGTTTGGAAATTAATGCCAATGATATACTAGTTACCACATTACATTAGTCCATGTGAGTGCATATTGATGTATATGTCAGTAAACAGAGTATATTCCAGCAACAGAAGTGTTTCCATGAAGCAACTGACTTTTTGAAAAATGTAATTTGAGAGCCTGCAACAATATGTGGCAATCTCTAACAAGAGATTGTTTTCAGCCACAAACAGGAATGCTCCTGATTCAGTCAATCTGGAACATGTTTTCTAGCACATTGGAGAACGTGCACATATTTTTCCTTTTATTTCCCACACTCTTCAAACCTTTCCTCACAGTTCCATCCATAGCAACAGGGATCAGGCTTGAGTTTGGCTTTTAGTCTTAAACTTGTAAATGTTCTTGTTGTTCTCATTGTGGCTTTACTCCCTTTCTTTGGCACCTTTCGAAACTACCATCTTCCAAAGGTGGCTTACAACATAAAATAGAAAAAATATTATATCAACAAAGAAAACTTCATGGAATTATACTCATTGCTACAGCTGGGATTTTTGGTTTAACCCCAATGAAAAATGTTCCTTATGTCAGATTTTGGTATTTTGTGGCTTCAGAACATCTGAAGTCCATAAGATTCAAGATTCCAAAAGAGAAGGTACTGAAACTTACCGATTTCTTGCGGATTTCCTCTATTAAGCTCATATGTGTGAAGTCTTTCCTCTTCTGTCATTTCCTCCTTGCTAAATGTCCTGTTCTTAACCCATCCACATCTGGATATCCTTTACTTTCTGGTCTTCTGGTACTCACAAGACCCCTTAAACAAAAGAGGAGCCACCCAAAAGACCCTAAAATGAAAACAAAACAAATGAGCAAATGAGCCTACTAATTATTGAAATAATTAGGTTGACTTAGGTCCATTTTACTTATGTGTAACCTGCAAGTGGTATCTTGGTCCTTCAGACAACTGGCTTTTATTTGAGTCAAGGTTTAGTAATGTATGGAGTACATGTAGAGTGTTGCTATTCTTTGTAATGGCATGGATTTCATGTTTGCATTTTTCAGTGGATTTTAATAACTCAGTAGCATGTGAATATTAGGGCTAATATCTTTGTTCAGCTTTATTGTCTATTTGAATAGCATTTTAGTATGCAGCATATTTTCCCCAACATATCTTCTTCTCTTCCTCAGCACAGTTTTGTCCCTGTTCCACATCCTTGCATGTTTTAATGGTTTTTTTTCATCAAACCTGTGTTTAGTGTCCAGATTTTCTTGTTTGCTTGTAGATTTTTACTCTTCACTTTTGCTTATTCATTTCTATTTTCCTTTAGCTGTCCTTAGGTTGTTGGAGGCTGGAATCTCTCTCTCTCTCTCTTTCTCTCTTGGTTCACTTGTAGAGATGGTCACGAACCACAAAAATGGTGGTTCATGGCTACCCACAAATTATCCAGTCTTTTCCGCTTTATTTTATGCATCAAAAGTACCAAAACACCATGAGTCTGCATTTCCATCTCAGAGGTTCACAACTTTTCATGCATTGGAACCCAACATACTCTTTGAAATGCCCAACACAAATTAACTCAAGATAATAGAAAAGTGTATGATAAATTTCCTGCCTTTCTGCAGTGCTTTTGCATCCACTATTGTCATGTATCATGCAAATGCATACATATAAGTGAAACTGAGTTCTGATTTGGATCTCAGAACAACAAAAACAAACAAACTTGTCTCTGGTCTGCCATATATATTGCACTTCATCCTGATCCAGCTTGCACTTATTGCTAATCATGACATTCATTTCAGTGCAACTTTCTGAATAAGAAGAAGGTGTAGTATTAAAAACGTGGCTTGTACATTTTAACTTGCCAATGGTAAGAGCATCATAAGTGAGACACAGTTATGTGTGGTCTTCAAAAAGATAGGGAAACAGACACATAAGAATGCCACTGCACTTGTATACTGCTTGTGGGCTACTGAGAGGTATGATGCTGGATTATAAAAGCCTGTTATCAGATTCAACATGACTCTTCTTATGCCATTAGTGCTTAAATTTTGTTGCTGATAGAAACCATTCTGGTTTGCTCTTGCTTATGGACCACCACATTTCCTTATTTTGTGACTCTCACCTGACAGGTCATTTGAGTAGTTCAGTAACTGCTGCTCAATATTGTGGTTGTTTAGTCATTAAGTTTTGTCCAACTCTTTGTGACACCATGGACCAAAGCACAGCAGGCCCTCCTGTCTTCCACTACCTCCCAGAGTTGGGTCAAATTCCTGTTGGTAGCTTTGATGGCACTGTCCAACTATCTCATCCTCTGTCATCCCCTTCTCCTCTTGCCTTCACACTTTCCCAACATCAGGGTCTTTTCCAGGGAATCTTCTCTTCTCATGAGATGGCCGAAGTATTGGATCCTCAGCTTCAGGATCTGTTCTTCCAGTGAGCACTCAGGGTTTATTTCCTTCAAAATGGATAGGTTTGTTCTCTTTGCAGTCCAGGGGACTCTCAAGACTCTCCTCCAGCACCACAGCTTCTCAATATACTTCTCTGCATTTAGTTCCATTTATAAGGAAATACAAGCAAGACTGGCAAAAAAGGTTGCATTGAGGAATACTATCATTCAGTATGCTTGTACTTTGCCCCGCCCACTCATCCTGGTACCAATTTTCTCCACCGCCAAAATCACCCCTCCATCTATGGTCATTGAACATGCTCTGTCCACTCCATTGAGTCTCTTTTCTTTTCTTTTCTTTTTTTTAATATTTCAACAAACTATATTTCCTCAATCTGGTCATTTCTTCCTGCTACATGTACTATTTTGCCTATATAAGCAATAATTATCATGGTCTAATTAAAGAATATAGTTATTATATTGTTAGAAATAGAGCTCTCTCAACTTCCATCAGTGCTATTTTTCTTAGTGTGGCCTTTTCTCTCTCCCTTATGTCACAATTTAGGTTGCATTTGTTTTGTGATTGGTTAACAGAAGGCAAATACAGATTCTGTTTACAAAATCTGATAGCTCAGACATGTTTGCCACTCTGAGAACCACAAACAATGTTTCCTTTTTAAAACATAAGTCAGGAAGTGAGGACTTCTGTCACTGACTTTTCCATCTTCTACCTATTTTCCCCTCAAAAAGCATGTTATCTTAATTCAGTTCACTTCATATATCTCCTGGCCATCATCCTCTTCCCCTGCCTGGTGATGGAATTGTGATGCTAGAGACTGCAGGGATGCATGGCTGTTCTTAGCTCTGTTTTTAACCTTGGAGGTAAAGGTAAAGATTCCTCTTGACATTTAGTCCAGTCGTGTCCAACTCTAGGGCATGGTGCTCATCCCCGTCTCGAATCCGTAGAGTCAGCATTTGTCCGAAGACAGTTTCCTTGGTCACGGAACACTGCTACCTTCCCACTGTGGTGGTACCTATTTATCTACTTGCATTTACATGCTTTTGAACTGCTAGGTTGGCAGGTGCTGGGAGAAGTGATGGGAACTCACTCCGTTGCATGGATTCGATCTTACGACTGCTGGTTTTATGACAGAGGCTTCTGTGGTTTAACCCGCAGCACCACCACATCCCTGTAGCACCATGTCCTTGTCATAAAACCTTGGAGAGGAATTACAAAATGTTATTCTGTACTGTTCATTTTAATTGCTTTTTTTGCTTTTTCCACACAGGAAATGAGTGCAGAATTGAATAGCAAAACTGTTAATAAATAAGCAAATCATACATTAATTGAAGGATGTTTTTAGATTTTGTCCTTTTTTGCTTTTGAGCATCAATGCCTTAATAATTCACCATTTCCCCCTTTATCTTTCCGGATTCTGATAGGTAGCAGCAACCTGATGGCATTTTGCAAGAACTTTTAGTTTCTGTTGTATTTGTCAAGCAAATGCAGAAACCCAAATGATACACAGGGTAGTTTCAAGATCCCAGAGGGCTAGGCGGTTCAGGAAATGCTTTGAACTGCATTGCTTCAAAGATGGCAATATAGTTCAAATAGTTCTTAGAAGAATAACATACAGTACAGTGATTTGCAGGTACACTTGCTAGGTTGGTAGGTCACCTTGTTCTTGTTATTACATGCTGTCAAGTTGCTTCTGACATACAGTATGGCAAGCCTCATACCAATGCATGTGAGATGTTCAAGGAATGGTTTATCACAGTTTTGCCTCTGGTGAATTTCCACAGCTGAGTAGGGACATGAGCCTAGGCCTCCTGGTTTGATATTTAACATACTCGAAATAAGCTTTGCAGCATAACACTTGTCTGTTTGCAGCTTTCTTAGACCTAAAAGGGGCCTTTGATTCCATAGATAGAGATATCTTATGGCTAAAGCTCTCTAGGCTGGCCATTGGTAGGAAGTTCCTCTTTCTGATTCAAAACGTCCATGCTGGCTCTACCTGTCACATAAAAATGTTGATGCCGGGGGCCCTTTCTAATCAGATTTTCTCCAACAAAATAGTGAAGCAAGGCTGTGTTTGGCACCAACTCTGTTTAACTTATTTATTAATGATCTTGTCCCACTTCTACATAGTATCAATGGCCATAGCCCCAAACTAGACCCTATACAGATTCCCATCCTATTATATGCAGATGACATGGTTCTCCTGTCCCACACAAGGGTCGGCCTAAAGTGGCTAGTTAGCGGCTACTATGACTACCTGATATGCAATAAGCTCCAACTAAATTTCGACAAATCTAAAATTATAGTCTTTGGCAAAGCATGGAAATCTTGGTTTTTCAATGGCAAAACTATCTAGCAGGTCAGAGAGTTTAAGTATTTGGGTGTCTTTTTTCATTATAGACAGACTTGGTCGACTCACCAGCAGACAGCAATTATGTCAGCAAAGCTTTCAGTGCAGGCTATCTTATGCTTCCATAGTACTTGGGGCCACTTGTACATCCCCACAGCATTGCAGATTTTTAATGCCAAATCAGCAGCACAACTTCTTTATGGTGTCCCCATTTGGATGTCTGCATTGCACAGCTCTGATGCTGCGAGCCAGTCTCCATCATAGCCCCACAGCTCCTGGAGATGCTGGCATCTCACTCTCTAAAACAGCAATACGAGACAACATGATGTTGCCCAACTGCTTGAGCTCTTCCAACTTGCAGGCCTTTGAGTCCCTACTAGACCTCCATGCTGCACCCACACCAACCACTTCCCTGGCTAGTGCCCTCTCTCTTTCCAACCCACTCAGCTTTTCCAATATAGCCAAATAGTCTACTAAACCTTCATCTGAAGAGGAGGGGGTAACTGCTTGTGGGATGTGTGTGTGCTTGTGCTTAGTCAGTTGTTTTCCTTTTTTATTACCTTGGCATATTCTGGGCCCCATACTTGTCCTTGCAAAGCACCTCGTCCAGTCCTATTCTTTCAAAATTAAAACCTTCTTTGGGGGCTCCCTCGCTCTTTAAACACACACCACACACCACCAACTAATCACCCACAAAGAACCCTACTCAAAGTGTGAGAGCTCCAGGTTATATGCCTGCCCCCCCAACACTCCCTTACTCTCTGATTCATCGTATAGATTTTAATTTTGAAATTATATATATAGTATATAAATGTTATGGGGTCGTTTCAATTCCTTTCTTTTGTTTTTCTGTTTCTATTCTTTTCTTTGAAAAAAAGGGCTTGCAAGCCCTATATTCGGCCCATGCCCCACCTCTGAGGGGACAAGGAACTGCTTCCTCCCCAGTCCCTAGGTTGCAGAGCTGCTGGTTGCCCCCCCCGCGGAGCCCACCTGTGCTAACAGACATGTGTAAGGCCCTAGGGCTGATTAAAAGGTGCCTTGCCTAACCCGCTCTGCACCTGCTCCCCCCAATCACTATGAGGTCTGGAGACTACCTTTCTCCCAATCCCCCAAGACTCCAAACCAGTGATTGCGCAGCTGTGCAGCTGTCCACTTTTCACAGGCACACGTCAGGTCCAAAGGCGAAATTGAAAGTGCCTTGCTGAACCTGCTGTAGACCTGCTGCTTGCTCCTAGATGATCCAGTCAGCAAGAGGCAGTGCATCAGGCGAGTAGCGTTAATAAAAGCTCACTCTTGCCCTCCCTTCTCGGCCACTGTACCAGCCTCCTGTGCTTGCCTCAGCCGGGACACCCCTGCAGCCACGGCAGCTGAAGGAATCTTATTTACTCCTTCCGTCATACGCACTTCCTTCTTGAAATGAAAGTGAGCAAACCTTTGCTACTACAGTCTAAACTGCAAGCTTATATTGAAAAAGCTCCATTAGTATCTAAGGTGTTGTCATTAAAACTGAAGATACTTCTGTAAGAAACTTTTAAAAAAGGTTTTCTTCTTCCATTTAAGATGGCTTTTCCTTTTGTTTTTCTCTGTACTAAATGTTCAGTGACAGAAGATTTTGCAAACCCTCAAATACTGCCAATTTTCACTTTGAGATGCCTAAGCATTCTTTGCCCCTAATTTTAGAGTCTATGCATCTTTTTGCAGAGTTGAAATTGAAGTTTTCTATTTGTCCTCCTCTGACAGGCAGTTCTGTTACTTCCATAACACTTTGACTTAATTATTCTTTTTTCCCATATCTTTAGTAGCTGTGCTTCTTGCTTTCCCATCCTCATTGTCCCCCACCCTGCTGAGATATGCTGCCAGAATAGGATGTAGAATGGCAGATAACTTTGCCTTTGGATCAATGGCTTTGAATTTTGCCCTGTATTTATTTACACATTTTAATGTGTGTTTGTTTCTTAAGTGGTTTAACTGCTTTTCATACATTAAAGGAAATGTTAAAGCAGAACCAATTTGAAGCAAATGTTAAGATGTCCTCAGAACTTTGTTTTGTTCTGTACAGATGCAGGGCTTCTTACTGCAATTAACATAACTCAGAGAGGATATTTCCTGTTTCTCATTAACTGAAATTATGACTTTCGGAAAAAGGGGTGTGGGCTGTAATGACTAACATTGCCTCTAATCACGGTTGTCTGGATTTTAGATTTTCTGCTTCAACAAAATAAGACATGAGGGTGAAAACTTGTGTGGGATCAAAAACTAAATAAAATTGATTTTATAAGGCAGGGCTTTTACTGATAAGACTTTTTGGAGGTCATTCATTCATTCAAAGAGTTGCCATGTGTCTGAGGCAACTTGAGAGCACTTAACAACAAGTCAGTATAGTTTTCTCCATTCAGACTGCTTACTGAATTAGTGTCATCTCTATTAAGTATGTAAGTACGTAATCTACATTTATTCCCCCTTTCTTAAAAATACCCAGAAAAACATTCATAAATTGTATAGTTATTTATAATTGACTAGTCATTTGTGATTGATTACAAGTACATTTGGTATCTTGTTTATATAGTTGGTTATATGCCATCAAGTCAGAACTCATTCATTCATTTATTAAGTCAGAACTGACTTATAGTGACCTTAACAGTAAGTAAGTAAGTAAGGTAATTATGGAGTAATTTTACAAGTTCCAATACTCCAGTGAGTTTCCATGGCCAAGTCAGGAAATGAACACTGACCTCCAGATTCCTAGTCCATCATTCTATTCACTACACCACACTGGGTATCTATCTTCTTTATAGAGTGTAAATTACATAAACTTCTCTCCACTCAAGCAGCCTCCATCTCCACCCTGGACCATAGTCTTTAAGGCCTAGCGTGTAGTCTTATAGACTAAACTAAAGATATAACGTATTTTTCGCTCCATAAGACGCACCTTTCCATAAGACGCACCAATTTTTAGGAGAAGAAAACAGGAAAATATAATCTGTTTTCTTTGCTCCATAAGACGCACAGACTTTCCACCCCCCTGTTTTGTGGGGAAAAAGTGTGTCTTATGGTGCAAAAAATACGGTATGTTGTTTTAGCCAAAGTTTGGAAGCATCCAGTTTGAGAAAGCTAATTAGAAATAAATCATTACTTGTATTTTGTTCTCTTCTCTATTAACAGAAGATCTAGCTCAAGATGGGAACAGCTGAATGGACCAACGAAACAATAATAAAATGGTTTTATCTATATTCACATAATTATTGTTGTTCTCATTCCATTGCAATATAACTAAAGTTAATGTATTTGTTTCAGTTCAACAGATTAATAGAGATAATTGGACATTGCAGAGTTAAAGAACCAAATTGCCACAAGCATTCACCTAAAGAATTATTACAACTATTCACCTGAGGAAGTGTTTATTCCATGACTATTTGAGGAAAAAAAAAGACATAGCTGAAGAGAATGAAGAGGACCTGCTTAGCTTTAAGATTTGGAGTTTAAATTGGGATTTAATTGGTTTCAATACAGTTTGGCCATTGTACAAGTCACACAACGTAGCCCACCAATAGGTTAGTATATGTATGCATTTTAAAACTATTTACTATATGATCTATAGACAATAAATTTGAATTTTTGGTAGGTGAATCTTGTCCAGCCTTACATTGGGAAATGCATCTTAAAATTAAGTATTGTGCCTCTCTTAACCATAAGTTGAGGAATGTGTTATGTTTGTGTGTTATGCTTTAGGAATAATAAAACAGATTAAACTTGGAATATGATAGTGAGCTGGCATCAGTGGGTAATAAAGTTAAAACAGAACTCAGGTTTCTGGACAGAGTGGATGGTTTATGAGGTTTAAAAATATATTTCAAAGGGAAGGGACTACAAAAACAAATATTTAATCTTATATAATCAGTATGTGGACTGTCCCACTAGAGGGGAAAATACCTTGGATCAGGTATATTGTAACATCATGCATGGATATAAGACGAAGCCATTGCCTAGCTTGCGACAGTCAGATCATATATCTCTTTTTTTGATTCCATCGTACAGACCCCTTGTTAAAAGAATCAGACCATCAATTAGAGAAATACAAGTGTGGCCAGTGGATGCAACTGAGCAACTTCAAGATTGCTTTAGGAGCACTGATTGGACACTGTTAGAGGAGGACAATGTTGATACTTATGCCTCGACAGTACTGTTTTACATCAAAAGCTGCATCGATGTTATTACTACTACAAGACAAGTACGAGTGTTTTCTAACAACAAGCCTTGGCTAAATAGAGAAGTGTGCCTTTTATTAAAAGCCAGAAATGCTGCTTTTCATTCTGGTGATGAACTACAGTATAGAGAGGCCAGAGCTAAACTGAAAAGGGGCATTAGGGATGCCAAATCTATGTACAGCCAGAGAATTGAACAACACCTTGAAAGTTCTGACACTCGCCGAGTGTGGCATGGCCTACGACAAATCACTGGTCAGAGTAACAAAAACAGTCTGTGTAGCAGCAGTGATTTTTTGGCTGAGCAGTTAAATCAATTTTTCAGCCGTTTTGAGGTGGAAACAGGAACAACCATTATTCCAGCACCTACTGTCCATAATACATCACTAGAATCTACCATCGACAGACAACCACTAGTACTGCAGATTTCAGATGTGAGACGCGCTTTCCAGAATATTAATATTCGAAAGGCAGCTGGACCAGATGGAATCGTGGGACGAGTTGTTAGGGGCTGTGCTGCAGAATTAGCTGGAGTTTTTACGGATATTTTCAATCTATCCTTGTTGCAGTGTTCTGTCCCCACTTGCCTGAAGACATCTATTATAGTGCCAGTCCCGAAGCAGTCAGCTGTGGTATCTCCCAATGATTATAGACCAGTAGCTTTAACATCTGTTATTATGAAATGTTTTGAGAGATTGGTGCTGGATTACATTAAGGCTAGTCTTCCACCTTCTTTGGATCCATGGCAATTTGCATACAGGAGAAATAGATCTACTGATGATGCTGTGTCCATCGTACTCCATACTGTATTGAGCCACTTAGAACAACAGGGAACTTATGCGAGGCTGTTGTTTGTGGATTATAGCTCTGCTTTTAACATCATTCTACCAAATAGGTTGTTTTTAAAAATGATCAACCTGGGATTACCTCAGGAGATCTGCATGTGGATAAAGGATTTTCTGACAGATAGGCCACAGTCAGTAAGGATGGGATCCCACCATTCTTCTACCCTGGTACTAAGTACAGGAGCTCCCCAGGGCTGCGTGCTAAGTCCCTTCCTCTATTCCCTGTACACACATGATTGCACCCCACTATATAACACCAATGCAATTATTAAATTTGCGGATGATACGACAGTGGTGGGACTCATAAATAAGAACAATGAGTCTGCTTATAGAAAGGAAGTACAAAGATTGATACTATGGTGTAAAGAAAATCATCTCACACTTAACATCAAAAAAACTAAAGAACTCATAATTGATTTTAGGAGGAAGAGAAATGTACATTTACCACTGTACATAAATGGTGAGGAAGTGGAGAGAGTTGGTAGTTTTAAATTTCTGGGTACTTACATCTCAGAGGACCTCTCATGGACTATAAATGCCAACATGCTAATAAAGAAGGCACAGAAGAGGCTGTATTTCCTGAGAATGCTCGGGAAGTTAAATTTATCACAGCATTTACTTCTGTCCTACTACCGTAGCACCATTGAGAGTGTCCTAACTTATGGCATTCTGGCATGGTTTGGGAGTAGCTCTGTAGCGGACAAAAAAGCTCTACAGAGAACCATTAAAATTGCCCAGAATATCATCGGGCTCCAGCTACCAACCCTGGATGACATCTTCACATCCCGCTGTCTGAGGAAGTCACACAGCATCCTGAGAGACTCTTCCCATCCTGCTTATAACTTTTTTGAACTGTTACCGTCTGGCAGAAGATATAGAACAATTAAGACTTGGACCACACGTTTTCTAAATAGTTTTTATCCTAGAGCTATAATTGCAATTAATAATGAGCTTAAAGACCACCAGTAGTGAATAATTAGTTGGACTGTGTTACTTGGCCTGAGGTGTAGATGTTTGTATTTTTAGTGGGGGACTTCTAGTGGGTGGGGAGTGTTTGGGGAATGTTATGTGTGTGCATGTGTCTGGTCTCTGGGTGTCTGTGAATTTCGTTGTATGGTATACTGTGTATATACTTACAATGACAATAAATTATATTATTATTATTATTATTATTATTATTATTATTATTATTATTATTATTATTATTATTATTATTATTATTATTATTATTATTATTATTATTATTATCATCATCATCATCAGTGGGTAACAAACATGATGAGCTTGATATTAAATGCCTACACAAAGGCAGGAAAACAATTGAAGCCTCATTTTTGCCTGTCAAAGAAAGAGAGTTAGTTGATCAAAAAGAGGAGGGGAGGCATGCAACCCATCCAGCATGTTAGTTTACAAGCACTTCCTTCCTCTCAGGTGATCATGCATTGATTGCATGTTCATTTGCTAACAACTCCAACAGGGAGACCTTCCACATCACTCCAACCCAACCCAGAGCCTCACAAAAAAAGAGTAGGAGATAACAGCAGTTTCCAAAGAGGAACACTATCCTGCTGCCAGGTCCTAGTGCCCCAAGCTGCCAGCCTGGGGAACTGTCAATCAACATAAATTTGCCTATGAGTGTTTACCAACCCTTCTCTTTGGGAGAGTTCTCACTCAGATCTGCCAGCAGAAACCAGATATGAGCAAAATAACCTGAAACCAAAATTAACAGATCAGACGTTGAACCCCAGTAGCTAAATTAGCTTTTGAAATAGTAAATAAATAAATAAATAAATAAATAAATAAATAAATAAATAAATAAATAAATAAATAAATAATAAAAAAAATCATCCACAGATTAACCAGATATGTCTAAATTAATATAAAGTGTTGACATCCAACAAAACAGAAACTCTTTCACCCCCTTTAGTTTAGTATACAGTAGGTAAAAAGACTCTTACTACAAAATGGAAACTAGGACAATTTTTTAAAAAATAAATATCCTATTTGGTTCCAAAGCAACCAGCTAAGATTATTTTAACAGAGAGAGAAAGGGTAGATGCCAGAATTCTGAAAGAGGACAGAGGTACAGGATGGGGGGGCTTATGGCTTCATTATGTCACCATCTTCCAATATGGGACTCACATTGGTTTAATAGCTGATCCTCCCCACCCACAGCAATTTCTGGTACCGCTCATAGAAAGCCCAGTACTCAACTCAATTTTATTGGCAAAGAATCAACTCTTCCACCAGTATTATTTCCCCAACTGGTTAATGATCCATTTGAAAAATGTGGAAGAAATCAGTGGGTGAGACAGAATATAACCAACATCAGGCTTGTTTTAGAAGTTTGAAATATTTTGCAGAGTGTTAAGATGCCAATAGTCTTATATTTTATAGAAGTCTAATTCCAGTTAAATCAGCCTGATCCATTGCTCTCTAAATTGTGATAATCATATCATCACAATTTTAATTAACCTGATAATAGTCATTTCTATGTAGAATACTTAACAGCCTCTGACAAATTTTGATAATCAGACTCATGAAATGTCCTTTGTCATTTATATTTTTTTTAAAAAAAATCTCATCTCAAATGTCTGGAAAACAGGAAAATAGCAAACAGGTCTACAGGAAAAGTCTGAAACTTCAATTCAGATAATCACATATATTGTATTTCAGTCCATGGATTCCAGATGGGGAAAAAAACCCCACCAAATGCTACTGTAGCATTAGCAGAGATGGTAGAAACTAAGGCTTAAGCATACTTCTCTATTATATGTAATTGCTTCTAGTTCTGTACTGTAAATCCAGTTTCAACATTTCAAAGAAATGAAAGACAAAGTAAGACAGGTAGAGATAAAAAGAAAATTGGCTATAAAAGGTGATGTGCATGAAGCACACAAAATAGCAAGACACAATGCCACATATCCATGGATTTTGAGAGGAATGAGCAAGAGGCAGTGAACCTTTAAGTGACATTTTTTAAAGTTCAATAGACTTGGGAGAGACACTAGAAGTTCTCACAGCAGCAGACATGCTGTTACAACTTTTTTTTTTCTTTTTTGGAGGGGTCAAAACATAAACTATGAAATAAACAAATTGAGAGACTGTGGAAAATAACAGAGGAAATTTTTTAGGTTGAGTTGAATATTCTTCCTCACTTAGACTCATTCCTACCTATCAATGCATGTTGTGGGGGAGGTATTTGTGACTTTCAGAGGTGAAAAATCTTTAATGATAAGCTAGAGAATCAGCTTACCTTTAAAGATAAGGTGGTGCAGGGATTTCCCCCGTCTGTTCTTTCAGAAATAGACAGAAAAGCATGTTACCATCGATTCAAATAATAGCCTGACACCATTAGGTAATGTAATGGAAAACTGTTTGTAATTAAGAGCATAATGCTCCTTAACAAAAAGTTCCATGACAATGACATTGTGGTCTGCATCCAAAATCAGTGCAAAACATGTTATAATAATGGATACACATCCTATAGATTTCAGTGGGTGGATCCTAAGTTCGACCATGTCTGGACTGTACCTACCACTCTCTTCCCAGCAAGGTGTCAATGGCTGCTAGCCATGATGGATATATTTTAATTTATAGTGGAGGTAAACATGACTGGTAGTCATTGATGGACTTATCTACAACCTCATCCTGTGAGTAAAGTTTGTTGTAACCTTTGGGATTAGGAAGGTGCTACCACAAAAGATGTCATTGAAGCACCCAACATGAATTTGACCCAACTCCGGGAGGAAGTGGAAGACAGGAAGGCCTGGCGTGCTCTGGTCCATGGGGTCACGAAGAGTCGGACACGATTAAACGACTAAACAACAACAACAACCACAAAATGACCAGTGTCACTGTAATGTATATCAAGAAAGGCAGCATTCATCTTGAACATGGAAACATTCTGGCAGACAGACCATAGTTTGAAAAGTAATATTAAAAATTGACTCTACCAAATGATTTATCAAATTAAAGGACACATTTTTCTCAGCTTCACATAAATATCCTGAAATGGGCAATTGCTAGAGTGCAGCAAATTAATCAATTAATAGACATATTTAATAAAAATTGTTCTATTTCAATTGATTAATGAAGGTTCTGGATGACTTACAGATCACAATTTAAGGCACTTCAATTTTGAATAGCATATCCATTTTAAAAGAAGAAAAGAATAGCATTGAAATTTTTGAAAATCCGTGTTCAGTATATGCAGTGGACAGTTTTCCTGAACTCACTGTGGAAAATAAGATAGATTAATGACTTCCATAAATTCTTATAAGATGTCCAATGTGGACCATAACAGCCTTGTTGAAACTAGGAGTGTGGTTACATGATGAAATACTCCTGAGTTTGCATCAGATTTAGCACCCTTGAAATCAATTTAAAAATATCAATTAACACATTTTACAGCTGAGTGCACTCTTTTTTTGGCTGGGAAGCATGTGTTTTTTCCTTCAGAAAGTGAGTTCTGGTACCCAGTGTGGTATAGTGGATAGACTCAGGAGGCCTGGGTTCAGCCATGGAAACTTAACTGAGGGCATAGAACTGGTAAAACGATTCCTTAAATAGCTCACTTATCTTTAAGGTCCTATTAAGGCCACTTTAAGTCAGTTCCAACTTGACAGTGCACAACGATAGATACTTCTAACCGCTAGGCTCTGCTTTCTCAGATTTTCATTTTCCTGGTCCTACTGGTTCTGAAATTTTCCAAGCATTCATACAAGAGAAGGTGAAAGCATAAACAATCTTACATACTCCTTTACCATGTCCTTCTTGTGTGACAGGAAAAATGGCCATGCACCCATCCCACTGTTGGTTAGATACTGAATTCCGGTGTATATCAGGAGGAAAGTAGATGTACATTCTATGTTTATAAAGAAGATTATCTATGTTTATAAAGAAGAAAATTTGCTTGTTTAAGTTAGTTTCTGAGGGGAACCAAGGAGTGTGTATTTTGGGGTTATTCCTTTTTAAAAGTGAATTAATTGATGTTACATAAATAAAATCTGTCTATAGTGTGAAATGCCATCTTCAATCACCAATTAGAATATATCTATTAATTTCACTTCCTAGCTTTAAAATGGTAAAAAATTGGCCAAAATGGTGTATTTCAAGCTCCTGCCTTCAAGGAACCCCTTGCATATTGAGTTGTCTATGAGTATTTCTTGGATTTCACTCTAACTCAGCTCTGACATCCAGATTGGGTGAAATTAAGAGTGTATGGAAAGGCAGCAGGATAACTCTGCAGTCTCTGTTGGCATTCTGAAAAGGAAAACATTTGCTGCCTGTAGAGGGTTATCAATCATACAGATGGGTCTGGACATCTACAGGACAATGCCATCTTCAGATTATTACTATCTATATCAGGGGTCTTCAAACTTTTAAGTGAGAGGGCCACACCATATGTGCTCTACATTTTTGAGGGCCAAAGGAAGATGCATGCCTGGCTGCCTGGCCACCCGCCTGCATGCACTCCCACCCACCCAGCTGCCTACCTGCCCGCCCACATTTGCACACTCCCACCCACTGGCCAGCACTCCTGCCTGCCTGTATGCACATCTGCACATGCTCGCCCACGCAGACACACACGCCCACCTGCATGCACGCACACTGGGTTGGGTAAAAAGGCAAGGCAGGCTGGATGTGGCCCGTGGCCATAGTTTGGAGTCCCCTGATCTATATGAAGGAAGCACTGACAGAGGGGACAACGTTATTCAGTTTCTTTCCCTCACATGTTCAGGTTAATCCTGCCTTGAACATCTGAACAGGACCCATGTTGAAGAAGATTTTCTGGATAGGAGAATATTCTGGAAACCTATGTACAGGCTAATCACATAGGATTTTGAACCCCATTGTGTGAGGTAGGACCCCTTCCCTATAGATAATCATTTGAGGGAAATTTTGATAGTTGAGCAAGGGCAAGCTGCTTTTCAGACAGCCTAGCCTACTACTGTTTGTCTTTTTGTTAACAATGTATTCTCGAAAGCTTTCATGGCCGGGATCTGATGGTTGTTGTGGGGTTTTCGGGTTCTTTGGCCATGTTCTGAAGATTGTTCTTCCTGATGTTCCGCCAGTCTCTGTGGCCGGCATCTTCAGAGGAACAGGAGTAGGAACTCTGTTCATGCTCTGTTGCTGTTTGCTGGGTGGCTGAGTATTTATAGCTGTGGGAACAGCTTTTGTCCTTTTCAGGAGATGATGGTGATCAGCGTGTTTTTGTTGTGGATGTATTGTAGTGATGGGGGGGGGGAGATTATCTGTCACTGTGTTTGATGGGTGTCTTTAGCTGGTCTTTTGTGTGCAATGATCCCTGGTCCTTGTAGTTGGGTAGAGTTTGTTGACCTTTTGCATCTGTATTTTTCAGTGCTGGGAACCAGGCCTTATTAAGTTTTAGACTTTCCTCTTTTTTGTTGAAGCTCTGCTGGTGTTTATGGATTACAATGGCTTCCCTGTGCAGTCTAACACACTGGTTCTTAACCTTGGGTAACTCAGGAGTTTTGGACTGCAACTCCCAGAAGCCTTCACCACCTGCTGTGCTGACTGGGGTTTCTGGGAGTTGCAGTTCAAAAGCATCTGAGTAACAAAGGTTAAGAGCCACTGGTCTAACATAATGATTTCTGGTGTTGTAGAGTACTTCAATATTTTGAAATAGAATTTCATGTCCAGCTTGTTTTAGGGCATGTTCAGCTACTGCTGGTTTTTCTGGTTGTTTTAGTCTGCAGTGTTTTTGTTAACACTTCCATTTTTTCTAAGAACCCCATATACCACTTCATATAGAGTGAAAAATGCTACCTTAGATGATGGCTGCAACATAAACAACATGTCACAGAAAAATGCTACAGATTCTCCCCCCCCCCCCAAATAAATAGACAAGATTACAAAATACCGAATATAGCTCCAAAAGTACTAGGACACGTTCACATTCTTTAACATTTTTGTCCTTTGAGTATAGTTATTTTTTGAAAATGCACTTTTTAAACATTAAAGACATGCAATATTAGAGGGGAAGGTAGACTGAATGAAGCTTATTGCAAAATGGTTCTATTATTTGTATTAATAACTACTCTCAGAAACTCCTAGTACTCTAGCTTGTTTAGTAAAATGTATGAATCAGGTAACAAGGTTATAATAATGTAGAAACCATTAAAGAACTATTTAGGTATTAAAGTTCTTGTTATGTAGTACAAAATTATATATTGCATAGATGAGCGGAGCTCTAAAGATTGTTCCTAATAAGAGAGTGAGAAGGACTTCCATATTAGGCTTAAGTGTCAGCTTGTTGATTTGTTTGAGAAAACTACAGTACTTAGTACCTGATTCAGAGCGAGACCAGAGTTTCTTTACTCTTCATCTTCAAGGGAAGATAAATAGTCTTTCATAATAGACCTTGCCCTGACAATAGGAATAAATGACTGTGATTTCTGAACAATTTCAAGGAGACCTAGAGACTCAATATGCAAAACCTCTCCTTCTATATCATGGAAAGTACAGCCTTGGATTATTACTGACAGTCGAGATGCAGTTAAAGTAAAGGTCATGCAGACTATTGACAATAATAAATTTCAAGATTTGGAATCTTTTAGTTGAGGTCTGCTTTGGTACATACATCAAAAATTGGTACAAGAAAACCCAATAAAAAAGCAATATACATTTGTCAAGCGTGCTCTGGAATTCACTTTGACCAAACACCCTGCATACATTTTATATTTTAACACATTAAAAAAACCACAGGAAAACTGGCCCCCTAAAACTACAGTTTAATTCTCAAATACCCACTTATCATCCTTAATTGAAGCCATGTAGAATAATTGCTTGCTGCTAGGTGTAAGAAATCAGTGCAATTGTATCTTTGAATAAAGGCTCAATGTAAATACGTACAAGTTAATTTAGTTTTCAGCATGTACGCCTGAGGTGAAACAACTTTAACTTTGCAGGTTAACTAATTGCCAATTCCTAAATGGGAAACAAATACCTCTTGCTGAAAACCAAGGCAGAGAGAACATCTTTCTTCCTCTGTAACCTATTTATTATAATGCAGGTAACAAAATGACTTGATGGACACAAATAGAGTAACCAAGAAAAGATTTCTGGTCACTGCACAATGATATGTGATGAATAAATACGAAAATAACAATAAATGGCATGAAATCCTATTTTCCAGGCAAGAGCACAAAACTTTGCAGATTGTTATTTCATACACACCCACTGTGCTTGGGCAGGGGAGCCTTAGGTGGAGAAGCAACAGAGATGTTTGGCCTGTCTTGTCACTGGCAGGAAAACAGAGAAATTGATATGTGACAAGTTTCTTAAAAACACTTTTTACACTCATTATTTTGCTCTGCCACTCAGATGCCCCTTTCACTGGAAACCCACCCACCCCTTTTCTTTCTTGCATCAGTGTGGGCTGACCTCATCAACTAATTTTGAGACTGAATAGGAAATTTCAGAACTATGCAGTTCTTGTGTCCTCTTTTTCACTCACATCATTCTGCCTGGGTGGCAGGTGGCAATTTTAATTTAAACTAACCTTTAGCCATGTCATCATTTTGGTTAATTGGCATGCCGCTTTTCCCTCTCACATCTAATTTGTCAACTGGTTTCTCTCAATGTTAACAGGGACCCAGAATTGCCTGGGGCATCTCAGTTGGATATCAACATGGCTAGCGGGGATAGGTTGCACCTGCAGTTCTCTGGCATGATTTGAGTAATATCCAGCTCTTGTGGGCTAGGGCCGTGGTCTGGCCTAACTCTGGGGCCCATTGATATTGCCTTGCCCTCAGGAAGCAGTAAGTCATGGAGTGTCATATGCCCATGTGGTCTCCAGAGGACTGCCACTCCGGGTAGAACCTTCAGCAGCTACTGAATTGGCACTGAGGGGCAATTGGTCTCTCACTGAATTGGATACACTGATCCACTTGGTCTAGGTAAATAAGGGCCAAGAGATAATGTTACAGATGAGCAGTCATTAGAAGAGAGACAATTCCATAACTTTTTGTCCCAGAAGGATCTTTTTACACCTCCCGTATCTTGCAAATTTGATTGCTGTGTTTTGTGATTAATCTTTGGGAGCTAAGCATGACTTTATTTAGGAATCTGCTTTCTCAGACATGAAGGTCAGCTTGAATAATGTGTTTGGAATCATAATATGATTTTAATTCTCATGACACATTAGCTATATGGAATAGGTTACCTATGGATATGAAAATATTACATTCTTCAAAGAGAAAAAAAAAACTGAAAAATCCAGTAGCTATCATGTGGAAACTCAGAACTGAACATTTAAAAATCTAATAGGTGTCATGCTGAACCCCATCCATTCAAACTACAAAGAAGTAAGTGTAAAGCACATTTGTATGCTTTGGAAATAGGGCAAACTGCCTTCACTTTGCATTTTTATTAAGAAGCCAGCACAGCTTTTATTTTAGTTGTTATATGCCACTAAATTGTTTCCAACTTGTAGTGATCCTATGATTTAATGATCTCCAAAACCTCTAAAATATTGTATCATTAACAGCTCTGCTTAGGTCTTATAAGCTTCCTTAATTGAGTCACTCCATTTCATGTTAGGTCCTCCTCTTTCCCTAGCACTAATGGATATTGTCTTTTCATAATATATCAAAAATATGATGGCCCCATTTCAGTTATTTTAGCTTCCAATGATAATTCAGTCTTGATTTGATCCAGAACCCGCTTATCTATCTTTCATGTCATCCATAGTATCTGTACATCTGTCCTCCTTTGAATGAAGAGCTATTTTTTTTCATGTCAGGTTTCTTCACTGTCCAGGTTTCATACCCAAACATTGTAATTGGGAATTACCATAGTGCTTTTAGTTTCCAGCCGCACATTCTTACAACTGAAAATCTCTTTTTTGGTTCCTTCATATCTACCCTTCCAAGTCTCAAGATTCTAATTTCTTGGCTCCATTCTCTATCTAGATTGAAGATGTTTTAGCATCTTTAACAATATTGATTTACTCAGCATAATATCTAACTCAGCTGTAACCTTCATCAGTACTTGTTTAAAGTCATAGCTGTTTTCTGCCTGTAATATAGAGTCATCTGCAGATCTTAAATCATTGACATTTCCTCCACCATTTTCACTCTTCATTCATCTAGACCTAACACAGCATCTTGTGTGATATGTTTTGCATATAGATTGGAGAGACAGGGAGATAAAATACACTCGTGTGACATTTTTGACAATCGGAAACCATTCTGATTCTCCATATTCTGTCCTAATAGCAACTTCTTGCTAAGTTACATATCAGGTCAACTACACTCAATTTCTTTTAGAACCATCCATAATTTATCATGATCCACACCGTCAAAGACTTTACAGCAATCAACAAAGTACAAACTGATTGACCAAAATCCTGTTGCTGAGCAAAGTAAATCACACTAGAGTAGGCCTATTGGCCCCTTCATAAATTGTTGCCTTGTCATGGCGAAGGGTCTTGAGTAATCCAGAGAACATTGACATCCCGGGCATCAGTGAACAAAAATGGACGGGAATGGGGGAATTCAATTCAGACAATTATCATATCTACTATTGTGGGCAAGAATCCCGTTGAAGAAATGGAGTAGCCCTGATAGTCAACAAAAGAGTGGGAAAAGCTGTAATGGGATACAATCTCAAAAATGATAGAATGATTTCAATATGAATCCAAGGCAGACCTTTCAACATCACAGTAATCCAAGTTTATGCACCAACCACCAATGCTGAAGAGGCTGAAACTGACCAATTCTATGAAGACTTACAACACTTTCTAGAACTGACACCAAAGAAAGATATTCTTCTCATTCTAGGGGACTGGAATGCTAAAGTAGGGAGTCAAAAGACAAAAGGAACAACAGGCAAGTTTGGCCTTGGAGTTCAAAATGAAGCAGGGCAAAGACTAATAGAGTTTTGTCAAGAGAACCAGCTGGTCATCACAAACACTCTTTTCCAACAACACAAGAGGTGACTCTACACATGGACATCACCAGATGGGCAATATCGAAATCAGATTGATTATGATCTCTGTAGCCAAAGATGGAGAAGCTCTATGAAGTCAGCAAAAACAAGACTTGGAGCTGATTGTGGCTCTGATTATCAGCTTCTTATAGCAAAATTCAAGCTTAAACTGAAGAGAGTAGGAAAATCCACTGGGCTAGTCAGGTATAATCTAAACCAAATCCCTTATGAATACACAGTGGAAGTGAAGAACAGAGTTAAGGAACTAGATTTGGTGGACACAGTGCCTGAAGAACTGTGGATGGAAGCTCGTAACATTGTACAGGAGGCAGCACAGCTAGTGCTGAAGTCTTCTGGGAGTTTTAGTCCAAGAACATTTGGGGACCTAAGGTTGGGATTCACTGAATAATGTGTCCCTCTGTTGATAGTGCAAAAGCCCTAATCAAGGTTTAAATTTCTCTTTGATTTATTGAATCTTGGAAAAGATATTTCATTTTTTGTTTGTTTTTCATTACAGTATTCCCAATTCACATCTATCTCTTTTGAATGGTTATTACAAAAGTCATATTTGGCCCTACATCCAAGACACTGAAGAGTTTTATTTAGAATTTTGACCCTAATTGCATCATCTATTTTGTCTACTCATCTGTCATTAAACATTTTAAGAGTTTCATCACTCATCCATTGAGACTTCTATTTGTACTATTCTATAAAATTTCAGAAGAGATTTGTCCCATCTACGAGCAAAAAAAAGGTTAGTAGGAAAGAGGCAGGCCGGGATTCTCTGCCTCTTCCTTTATTCTCCCAATGAGTCACATTACTTTTGCACAGCATTGCTCTCATATGAATTGTGTGGCTCAGAAGTACTGTAAGAAGGAAGGCTGATTATAGTACTAGATGCTCTGCCTCACTGGAGCCATTAATAAGATCAAATCCACAGACTCACAGCTAGGAAACCTGCATTCAGATCCTTGCTCAGGCACTGGTTCACCAGCTTATCTTAGCCAATCCATTTTGTTTCTACAGAACAAGAAGACAATTGACTTATAGCATTTGTTGTAGGAATCATTCAGCTTAATCAAAGATAGTCCCTCCCTCATGCACGCAAGTATAGAGCAGTATCTAAATCTGAATAATTTTATTCTGATAGACTGTCTTGTCTTGTCTTGAGCTCATATTTAAAAACTATATTTTGGAAAAACCACAGAGAGTCTTGTGGTGATTGTAAGATTAGCAATATTTGTTTGACATGAGCTTTTGTGAACCTTCTTCAGGCACCCAGAGCACAATATTAAAGGTATAGGTTTCTAGGCAGAATGAAATGGGATAAAGAAGATAATGATAGTATTAGCTGTCATCATTATCATCTTAGAACTGCAAAATGGAAGTGACTCTGTGGATAAAAACAATTGTTCATCGGCTTCCAACTAGAGGTGGACACTAACTACTGGTTCATAATACCTGTAGTTTGTTCTTCAGATACAAATGTATTCCTTGAGCACCCCAGCTTCCGTCCCCTGTCTCCTCAGGAAGGTGCTCCCTCAGAGATTGTGTTTCAGCCATCCCTGCCCTGAATTCTCCTCTGAGTGGATGTCTGCCAGAGGAGGCAGGGGCTGGAAGCTGGAGCTCCTGCAAAACACCTGTGCACCCAAAGACAAACCATTATGAACTGCCAAAATGGCGATTCTTCCCCATTTCTAGTTCAACCAATTACAATTGAAAATTCCTTCCTTGTTCCTGGATATTCTTATTGCCTGCTGACTGCAGCCCTCACTACACTATCTGATTAAACCCTCCAGGACAATTTGACAGCCAAGAAACAAAAGGAAAGGCCAATAAGAAAGGAAGCATGAAAGAATCCAAAGCTTTCATGATCCTCTCTTTTGCTATAATGAAACATTTGGATTTCAGAAGCTCTCTTCTAGAAATCAACAAAAGAACCAGAAAATGCAAGTAAGAGCATCTTTCATGGGTTTCTTTCCCATTGACGATAACCAGAAAGGACCAGTTATGCCCTCAGGTTTTTTTTTTCAAATGGAAGCTAATGGCCCCAAATATTTGCAGTTTAATGAAACTGATTTGTTCTCATCAATGGATAGAAATACTGAGTAGCTATGCATGTGTAACTCAACATTACACAAGCAGTAATGTTCATTGTACCTAGCTGGAAATGCCATTTGTTAAGCATTTCTGTACATGCAATGGAATTTGGTTGAAATAGGAACCACACAGTGATTGTGAAATCAAATTGTCATTGCCTGGGTGGAATGCCTGAGGCACTTACATGGGTATAATGTTAGGCTGCCCCTATAAAAACATTTTTCCAGCCAGTCAGTCATTGTATGCCATTAAACTAATTGATTCGTTGCTATGATTAATCTTCATTTGCCATAAATACTACACATATAATGGTACCTCAGTTTACAAATTTAATGCATTTCCCAGGATGTTTTGTATTGTGAAAAATTTGCAAACCAAAATGCAATTTCCCATAGGAATGCATGCATGGGGGTGGCGCTATAAACCTCCCAGGTGCAATGCATCTTGGGGAAACTTGCTTCGTATTTGGGAAAAATGGTAAACTGAGGCATTATTTTCAATGGATTTTAATTCGTAAACTGAAAATTACGTTAACCGAGGCATTCGTAAACCAAGGTACCACTGTATTCCAATGCCATGGGAAATTTAAAAGCAAATCTACTTTCATCATCTGTACTTTGTCCTTTGAACTAGATAATGGTCTACATTCTAAGGACACGCTCAGATTAGTGAGCATGAGAATCTTGCTTTACTGAATAGTGTATCTCCTCTCTTTGTGTGTTTGTGTGTGTATCCTTTTTCTTGATTTTTAGATTCAGATATTTAACATCATGTTGATTACTCAAGGGACTTGAAGTTCTTCACAGAAAACAACTCTGAAGTAATGGGAATGATGTTATACTCTTCATACAAACGCTTCATTTTATTTATACTTCAGCTTGTGTCAATCTCAGCTGAAATATCCTTCAGGTCACTGTATCCCCCCCCTCCCTTTTTTCCTTAAGCATATATTCTTTAGTAGGGCTAGCCTGGACACATTATTTGCCATGAATAGTAGGCTGCCTCAAACACAAGAAATTAAGAAAGAAAAAATCCACCTAGCTCAGTATCTTGATTTCCACTGTGTCTAGCCATACATCTTTGGGAAGCCCTGAAGCCGGCATTAAGGTAATATCTCAGTCCCATTGCTGCCTCCAACTAAGTATATGGCTGTATTGTTCTAAATTAG
Source organism: Pogona vitticeps (assembly GCF_051106095.1). Classification (NCBI taxonomy): domain Eukaryota; kingdom Metazoa; phylum Chordata; class Lepidosauria; order Squamata; family Agamidae; genus Pogona; species Pogona vitticeps. Next base: position 36,318,630 of record NC_135787.1, read on the forward strand.
ATGGGAACAATGTGTTGTAGTTGGCATGCCAAGGATCCCAAGGCTATTAGTCCTGTGAAAGCGACAGGGCTGATAGCCTTGGGATTTGAGTCTGCTCCCCTACAACTTTCCTTCATCCAGTTGATCCAGACTGGGTTGCCAGTTTGAGCTAGTTTTCTGAATCCTATGCAACCTTATAAATGATACTTGGTCTAAATGTTGGGTTTCACAGCAGGTAATTAACCCAGTTTCTTCTATACACCAGCTTCTTCTAATACACCTGTTTATGTTGGCGTTTTATCAGTGCTTTACAGTAAGCATATAGGAAGAGAAACCACATGAATGCCCTGTTAGAAAAGAAGCCGCTAGGGAAACCAGTATGGGGAAGGGAGTGCAGGAGTGCACCACCTGCATTTTTACATTAAATATTAATATATACTGTAAAGGAAAGTAAATATTTATCATACAATTTACATTAAAATTGTATTATACTTCTGCTTTGGCAACATTCAACTTCACTCTGCAAAAATACGTTTATTAAGCACTTCTTCATGCCTTATTAGTGCTTATTTATGAAACACTGTACTCATGGGTTATTTATAAAAGTTAACTATTCAGACCAACTAAGCACATTATCAAAAATCACTTTGTAAGTTTATTTCCAAAGCTTATCATCATCGTAGTGGAAGAGCCAGAAGGCACTGCTTTAGATATACAGTATAAACTTTACCAATATAGCAGATTCATATCTTTATACATGAAATTGTTTCATATTATTACATGGAAACCATAAATATCTCCTAGACTAATAATTAATAACTACAGGGAATGCATTAAAATACTTTATCATATTTTCATTCAGAAGACATAGGTTTTGAACTCTTTTGCAGTGAACATCCTCCATAATAACACCCTTCTCAACTTCTGCTTTCCTCTTGCTTTTAAGGGACCTGCAGCTTATTATAGGACTTGAAGCTTATTTCAATGTTTCCTATTTGACAACAATAACAATACTTGCATTCAACATGCTTTGGAGATTTCTTTCATTTCAGGGAAGATGTCAAACAAAGAATGAACCTTATACTGAGCAAAGTCTCTGGGTTTCATTTGTTCAAAGCATTTGATCACATTCCAGCCCTAAAGCTCTAAATAAGAAGCATATAGTATGAGTTTAACATAGTTGCTAAGCAACTAGTCTACAGACTTAAAAACCCCACTCTCTTATTTGCTACTGGTAAGTACATAATAGAACTGCTAGAAATAACATCCTAGGAGTAAGTGGGATCATAGAAGGCCCCACCATCAAATTTTGAAGTGAGATCTCTCCCCACTTCTTCCATGAGTTGATTTTAATTGCAATATATCCAAAGGAACACCTTTCACAGATTGAATGGCACAGAGGATGTTTTTTTCTGTAATATGCTAAGTACCCTGATACCATGAGAGCAACAGTTGCAATGTGATCATCTGGGTTCCTAACAAGCTAACTCTTGACTTGTTCTTTTCCTCTTCCTTCCCATTTCATTTTGCTTATCTCTTTTTTGAGGGTTTTTGTTTTTGTTTGTTTGTTTGGTCCCTCTCTCAGACACAGGCAAAATGGGAAGTCAGATTCTCAGTAGTTCTCCAGAAGTTGTAATAAGAAACCAGATTACCTATGAGAATTTTCTTCTCTTTCCAATATGCATGTACAGTGGTGCCTCGCTTGTCAATGTTAATTCGTTCAAGTGAAATCGCTGTAGAGCAAAAACATTGTCAAATGAAATTTAAAAAAAAAACCATTGAAACGCATTGAAAACCATTTAATGCATTCTACTGGGCTGAATATATGCTCGTCCAGTGAATATCCTCCATACGGCAGCCATTTTTGGTGCCTGCAAAGCGAGGAATCTGTCCTAGAAAGCAGCGGGGAGCCATTTTCTTCAGCTGGTGGCCATTTTGAAACCCGATGATCAGTTGTTTGCTAAAGCGAAAATTGGCTCCCGAAGCAGGGAACCGATCATCGCACAGTGAAAAAAACCCAATTAAAACATTGTTTTGTGATTGCAAAAGTGATCGCAAAAACGTCAACGAAAAGCGAATTCATCGTAGAGCGGGGTAATAGTCCAGGAGGGCACAACTGTACAACTTAAAAGTATTATAAATTTTGTAAAATGATGTTTTCGTTTTTCTTTCTCTTTATCTTCTGGAGTTTTCCCCTGTTATTATTAAAGCTGTGAGGAGGGGGTTCTTAATAAATCAGAGACTGAAAGGTACTGCAAAACCAAAACACAAATCCAAATACCAATCTTATCAGATGTAACATACAGTGATCATTAGGCATCCTCCAGTGTTGAGAAACTATGGTAATGTGCTCTGAATAGAGGACTTGGAACAGCGTCTAGTGTGGCTGAGAAGGCCAATTCGAGAACGAAAATGCCTTCAACACTAAAGACAAATACAATCTGTCCCCTGTCCAGCTCCCTAATTTCGCTGGTTTCGTAACTGCCTCTTTGCTTTGGCCTGCTGGATAAGTGTCTCTTCAAAATGGGAGGGGGCATGCTACACCGCCTGTCTCCAGGCTGAATGCTGAGATGTCAAGGTTTCCCATCTGTTGAGGTCCATTCCAAAGGCCTAAAGATCCCGCTTACAGATGTCCTTGTAGCGCAGCTGTCATCTACCTCTGGGGCGATTTCCCTGCACTAATTCTCCATACAGGAGATTTTTGGAATCCAACCATCAGTCATTCTCACAACATGCCCAAGCCAACATAGACATTGCTGTTTCAATAATGTATGCATGCTAAAAATTCCAGCTCGTTCTAGGACTACTCTATTTGAACTTTGTCCTGCCAGGTGATACCAAAAATGTGTTGGAGACAATGCATATGGAACATGTTCAGCTTCCTCTCCTGACATGCACAAAGGGTCCAAGACCCACTGCAGTACAGGAGTGTGCTCAGGACACAGGTTCTATAGACCTGGATCTTGGTATATGCTGTCAGCTTCTTATTAAGCCATACTATCTTTGTGAGCCTAGAGAATGTGGTAGCCGCTTTGCCAATGCGTATATCCAACTTGACATCTAGGGAGAGAGTGTCGGAAATCATTGAGCCAAGGTACACAAAGTCAGGAACAACCTGCAATTCTTGCGTGGAGATGGTAATAGAGGGAGGTGAGTCCACACCCTGTCCCATGACTTGTGTTTTCTTCAGGCTGACTGTTAATCCAAAGTTTTGGCAGGCCCAGCTAAAGCAATTCATGAGTTGTTGTCCCCAGAGTGGGCAACAACAGCTGCATCATCAGTGAAGAGGAAGTCCCACATGCATTTCAGGTGGACTTTGGTCTTTGCTCTCAATCTAGAGAGATTAAAGAGCTTTCCATCTGATCTAGTCCGGAGATAGACACCTTCTGTTGCAGTTCCAAAGGTGTGCTTCAGCATGATAGCAAAAAAGATCCCAAACAGGGTCAGTGCGAGGACACAGCCCTGTTTCACTCTGCTTCGGATGTCAAAGGGAGCTAATGTTGAGCCATCAAAAACTACAGTGCCCGTCATTTGCTCATGAAATTACCTGATGATGTTAAGGAGACGGGGTGGACATCCAATCTTGAGAAGTATTTTAAAAAGGCCATCCCTGCTAACCAAATCAAAGGCCTTTGTGAGAGCTATGAAGGCCACAAAGAGTGGCTGTTGTTGTTCTCTACATTTCTCCTACCACTGTCTGAGGGAGAATACCATGTCAGTGGTTCATCTATTAGCTCGAAATCTACACTGTGGTTCTGGATAGACTGTCTGCAAGAACCTGGTGTCTCTTCAGCACAACACGGGCAACCTGTGGTACTCCACCTTCCCTCCAGCAAAGACAAAAGATTTCATACAGCTTGGTGATGATGATCTCTTTACAGCACTTCAGCACTTCAGCAGGAATGTTATCCTTTCCAGGTGCCTTGCTGGAGGTGAGGGAATCCAAGGCCATTTTATTTCTGCTAAAATTGGCTCGCTGTCCAACTCTTCCAAGACAGGCAGGCACTCAATGTCATTTAGTGCCTCTTTGGTTACTACATTCTCTCTGGAATATAGCTCAGAGTAGTGCTGCACCCAGCGTTCCATCTGCTGTGCTCGGTCCTGGATGATCACGCCTGTAGCAGGCTTCAAGGGACCAGATTTCTTCTGTATTGGACCGAAAGCCTGCTTGATACTGTCATACATTCCCTTGATGTTACCTGTGCCCACTGCTATCTGTATCTGAGAGCAGAGCTGAAGCCAATAATCGTTGGAACATCTGGCAGACTGTTGGGCTTTGCTACGAGCAAGTTGAAGAGCCTGCACATTGTACTTACTGGGACAGGCTTTGTATGCTGCTAGAGCTCTCCTCTTATCCTCGATGGCTGGCATTAACTCCTCCAAATGGGCTTCGAATCAGTGTGCCGTCTTTTTGGTCTTCTTGCCAAATGTGGACAAGGCGGTGTTATAAACAGCGTTCTTGAAATGTTCCCATCGGTCTGGTGCATTTACATCATCTGGGCCTGGAAAGGTTTCCTCAGGCACTTGGGCAAATTCCTCAACTTTTCTTTGATTGCAAGTCTCGCTGATGTCAATACATGGTCTTCCTTCTTTTTGTGTGTGTGTGTGATACAATATCTTTGGTCGCAGTTTTACTCTACTACACACCAGGGAGTGACCAGTATTGCAATCAACACTCTGATAACTGCATGTGATCATAATACTAGGAAGGTAGAACATCTAGTGAGGATCAAATCGAGCTGATGCCAATGCTTGGATCTTTGATGTCTCCAGGAAATTCTGTGTTGAATGTATATTTATTATGTATATTAATGTTCATTTTTTTAAAAATCCTTTCCCCCACCACTTCTCCAGCTAATGTAGGGCTGGGGACCCAAATTCCACAACCCAATTCTCCTTTAACTACAGGCCTGTGCCAATGCACAGACGAATTTCCTCTTCAGATGCCTCCAATGATCCCGGGTGCAGTGTAAGCCACATTGGTCGAAATCGAAACCAATGAAGCTTTGCACAGCACCCTCATTGCAGAAGAGAAGAAATCCAGGCAAGAGAGGGCGATGCAGGCTGGTGCAGCCTTTTGAAAGGCTCTCAAGCCCAGCCTGCTCACCCGAGATGACACAGTTGCCTGTGTCTCTCTTATCCAGCTGAGCGGGCAAAGAAGCCCTGCCTCGGCAGCCATTGCACCTCACAGAGAGGACCATGATCAAAGATAGCACTGAGGATTCTTCTTCCTAACCCTCTCTGGCTTATAGAGGGTGAGACTTACGAGAGAGGAATCCCATTGGGATTGATTTGGATCTTTTGTGGATCAGATCATGACTGTGGGCTGGAGGTTGTCTTCCAGGATTAGACTGTAACCAGATTTTAAAGGAAAAATGAAAGAAATCCTTTCTGAAACTTAAAAAAAGAAATAAAGAAAATCTGGTTAGTGGCACAGTAGAGGGTTGATAAATATATCTTGTACTAACTTTAAGAACATGAATTCTTTTCTTGGGAGTGGGGATTAATCATACCTATCTTAACTAATTAAAATATGTTGGCAAGAGGGGGAATGATTAATACTGTTTAATAAAAATTGCTTTGTGCATGTGTAAAACCCACCGTGACTGCTCTCACAAAAAGAGCCAAGAAAGAAAAGTGATTTCCCAGTGGATAGCTAGTGTAAATCTGCAATGACATACCCCACTGATAGTTCTTAGAAAGGCTGTCTGCTACAAAACAACAACAACACAAACATTATTTTGTGATTCTAACTGAATAGCTTGTGGAACAGTTTGAAGGCATTTCAACATCAAAACACCCATAACATTATGTAGATTCTATTTGAGAATTCAGGATACACACTGCTTCTTTGACATTAACATCAACCCTTCCTTGTACATCTCAGGGTGATTTTCTACCACACCCAGGGCAAGAATGTATGTTCATGTTTGTGAAGAGATACCTATATTCAAGGATATGAATGCAGTGTTTCCTGATCTTCAGCAAAACTTTCAACAAAGTCTTGAGACCTAACTTTCAATAATAATCTTGTGGCCAAATTGGGAATATCCGGGCTAGATTATTTTATTTGTTTGTTTGCTTGCTTGTTTTATATGCCACCTTTCTCCTTTTAAGAAGAACCAGGGTGTCTCACAATATTAAAAGGAATAGAATTAAAAACATAATAAGATTAAGATTTTAAAATATTTAAACTATATGCTAATTAAAATACAATTGAATAATTTACAGCAAGTGAACATTAAAAACTAACTGACTCTAAGGAGGCAATCACAGATTCAATCATGCCTCTTAAAAGCCTGCCTGAAGAGATGGGTCTTTAGTTGTCAGCATGATCTACTGAGGGAGAGCATTCCATAACCTGGAAGCTGCCACAAAGGAAGTCTTCTTCTGTATCTCCATCAGCCGTGCCTACACTGACAATGGGACTGAGAGCAGGGATTCCTCTGATAATCTTAAATGCTGAGAAGGCTCATATGGGGAGATAGTCCTTCAGATGATGATGCTCCTCTTAGGTGAACTGTATCTGGTTAAAGAGGATTCACCAAGAATTCCTTATTATCCAGGATAGAAGTGTCAAACAGGGTACCATAAACTTCTGTTCTGAGGCTGTTACATATCTTCATAAATGTCTTGAATGGAGATGTAGAGGGGATGCTTATCAAAGTTTTCAATGACATTAAGTTGGGAAGCATAGGTCAGAAGACAGGATCAGGATTCAATATGACCTTAACATACTGAAGAATTAGGACATAACAACGACAAAAAGTATGTTTCAACAATGAAAAATGTAAATTTCCTGCCAACATTTACATAGAAAACTCAGTAGCACAGATCTCGGATGGGTGATAGCTGACTTGCCAGTATTATGTGTTTGTGAAAGATCAAGTAGTCTTAGTAGATCATAATCTAAATATGGTGGCATAAAAATGCAGTTCAAAGCTACATTAACAGAAGCATGGTGTCCAGCTCAAGTGAAGCAATAGGACTGTTCTATTGTTCTACTGTGGTCAGATTCACCTGAAATAATGTTTGGATACCACAGTATACAAAGGATATGGATAACCTGGAAAGTGACCAGAAGAAGAAAATCAAGATGGTGAAAAGCTTGGAAACCGATCATGTGCTCTGTCTTAAGAAATATGTAGATGTGAACAAAAACGATGGTATCTGTGTCTTGCTGAGATGTCAGGGATAAGAGCTGCTAGTCCACCACGTTGGAATAACATCTCCAGGTAACCCTCGTGTTAAATTTTTGGTATTCATGCATTATCCCCCTACCCTGGAATAAAGATGTGAGACAACTGTTATGGAATAAACATGGACCACACTTTACTGAATATTCATAATTATCTTCTGTGAAAAAGGAGGGTCCTGCCATAGTGTGGAATCATGTTCTGCAGAGGGGTCTCAATGGGCCCCTACCAAATTATGGGTGAGTCTGAAGCCCCAAGATCTCTCATTCATGAAGACAATGAGAACCTGGACAGTCCAAATTTGACCATCCCTGGACCTCAAGCCCCCTCCTTCTTGTTGGTCCGGGAGCTGCCCCAGTGGATCTTCTCGCCCAAGCACTGTAATCGCATGACCTGCAGTGCTGGGAGATCAGGTGAGCTAAACCTTACCTGTGGTTGTGAGGGTGACTCACTGAACCCTGTTTTATCTGCACTACCTACCACAGCATAGGGACTAGAAACACTAAGTCCCATGCCTGCCAACCAGCCTCTGAGGCTCCATAGGCAGGTCCCTCTAGATGTCCTTACTATATTACTCCAGTCAAGCCATGCTCATTTCCTGGTGACGATTCACCCATCCAAGATGATTGTGCTGTTTTCTCCACAGCTAATGGCAACCCCAACTACTGTGCCATTGTTTGGAAGATTTCCAATATAAATCAGCAGCAACCAGTGTTGCTTTAACCACAAGAGGTATAGTCATCCAAACAATGGACAGTGTTGATAACCTATCCTGTTCCTGAGTTCATTCCAAATGAAGTGAACTGCTCAAATGCAGCTCACGAAACAGAACAGCCCATTGACAAGGCCCCATCAATAAAGAGCCTTGAAAATAAAAGCCCAAAAGGTCAAAGTCTAATGGATAGGCTGCCCTTCTTATCAACTTCTCTATTGAGGAGCTCAATTAGGCCCACACAGTGTCCTTTCTGGATTTTTTTTGTTGCTGGGTTAAGATGATCACCTAATGGCATGGTGTGGCCCCAAAAGACAAAGCCTTCAGGAGAGCAGCGTTATAGCCTGTGTCCTGGACTGTTGGCTATGGCCAGAAACCTAATTCTACTGTTGGACCAAAAACTGCTGGGAAAGAAGCCTATGCATACAGAGAAGCCTAATTTCCTAATTGTGTACAGTACTTGGACTTGGCCACTGTGTACCTGTAACCCCAGAACCCAGTACGCCCATGGTGTGTGTACTGGCATTCAAACTGACCACTGCCAAGCAGGGAATGTTGTGAACATGTTAGTTGCAGCCTCAAACTCATGTGTTACATCTGATATGGTCAAAATCCCCTCCACAAATGGCTTTGTCCCCATCATCCTGTCGGCTCTGCCTCCAAGCACTGACCGTCTGCTTTCAGATGGACAACAATCTTGATTCTCCTCCTCGCTCTGGCGCTGAGGTATAACTGTTGAAGCATCAGTCCCCTTATTGGACGGCTGTGACATAATCTCGCTCCTTCTCCTCACTTTGGTACTGAGATGTAGCTATTGCTGCATCTGACCCCTTCCTGGATGGTCGTAAGGTTGTCTGCTCGTTCTTTAAGATTGAAAAACGAGACAGTAAATCTTCTGTGATGGCCTTATGTTTTAGCCTTCCTATGGCTCTTGGCTCCCCTGGCCAAATGGCGCAGTTGTGGCTCCTAGCTTGGTGTGGCAACATGAGCTGCTCTCTCAGCTTCCAAAGCCGTGATTTTTTTTTCTTGGTGGTGTTGCCATATAGGCCATGCCTCCTCCTCCAAAGAGGATTGAGGAAGAGAAACTTGGGGAGCCAGACGCTTCTTTGTGGGCTATTTGCTCTTAGTATCTTGTCCTGTCCTTCAGACCATACCAACACCTCCTAACCAAGCTTCCAGTAGGTCTCTAACCACTAGACCCTACAGCCCTATCGCTGCCGACTAGGTTGTATTCTCTTTTTCCCGTGAAAACGTGCTATTATAATTATAAAATAATGCACAGGCTGTCTCTACTCACAGGAGGCATAGTGGGGAATCAAACCGCTGAACTCTGGCTCCACAGCCAGATACCTAAACCACTGAGCTATCTAGGCTGTGGTTTATATATTTAAACCTGTATGAATTTACCCCGGGCAGGACCAACTTATGGAGCCCCACATATTTATTCCACAACTCTATAATTATTCCAATTTCAATATTATTATTGGATGGTCTTTAATAAACTAGTCCCTGGATAATGAATTAAGTCCCTATTATTAATGAAATTAATTAAAATTTTATGATTACTAATTAGCTAACTATCTATCCCTACTCGCAATGTATTAAATGTTGCATGATTATAACAACTATATCACTACAATCAGTGTTTTAAATACTGTATAACTTAATAACTCAGAAGCCTTTGCTTGCCAATGCAACCTGCACTTTGCACACTCACCCCAATTACTTACTGCTCTGTTAGCTTAACACCCAGTGTAAACTATCAATCCCAAAAGATCAGCAGAATGACTGTAAACTTGAATTATAAGTAATTAACTAATCCCACGTGCTGTGGCCAATTCAATGGAAAAGGGGTAGTGGTGGGTCGTGTTGGTGTTGGGGAGGGGAGGGGAGTCATCATGAGTGCACACTGCTCACCTCATTTAAATTGATTTCAGTACCAGCAGGTCCTTACAAAAGCTTCCTTTGCCCCCCCCTTTTAAAAAGAATTAAAGCTTTCCCCCTTTAAATTATCCTCGTGCACTCGTTCCGTAATACATGGGCCGAAGCAGACTAGCAAACTGTGGGGGAGGCTCCGATGCAAACCCCCCCTCCAATGAAGCAAAGCTGCAGATAAGATTGACGCAGCAAGAAATTCAATCCCGGCTGCAGCGCTCTGTCTTCCCTCATTGTCCAAAAGGTAGAGGCCCAAGGTAAGTGAGAAACTTCTTTAAATATACTGTTCATTCCCCCTCACTTCTCAGGTCGCTTGTGAGACCACAATGTCTCGTGCTATCCTGGGAAGGGGATAATGGCGGCCTGTGCTGCCGAAGAGCCTTTTCAGCAGACCAGACAAAATAATTAAAAATGAAGAAAGAGGGATAAATGCTAAGAAAAAAGAAGGAGCATATACTCCTAATCTTAGAAATGAACTTTCATTACGTTATCTGCTGTAAACTTGTTCGTTAAATCATCAAAGGCTTCCAGTACAGCACCACTGATTCTAGACCTAGGGAACAGGAAGGGCAGAAGCAGTGAGAAAGTATGGACTAGTACGTTTTCTGCAGTACCCTTTCAAGAAGTAACCAAAGACTACTGTACTCATTGTTCTTTTAAAGCCCCTTTTCTCCTTCCTCTCCTGATGGCTGCCTTTGGAAACAAATCAGGACTTTCTCCTGACAGGAGGAAAAGAAATGGAGAAAAATAATAACAAAATGGAGACCCCAGTTCTGCAAACTGCTTCTGATGCTTTTCTGTTCTGCTTGCATCATTCAATCTTTGACATGGCCCTGCCGTTTATGGTTCCCAATTTGCTAGAAGGGAATCTTCACAAGGAACCAGAAATTTTACAAATACCTTTGTAGATCCAGACACAGATTAGATTACACTATAAATCAAAGGGCAGAGAGGGCAGCTCTGTATTCCCTTCATTTGGGCCAGTGTGGCTCATGGGGGGTGGGGGTGGTGTCATCACATCCCTAGTAGAAACCAGCCTCATGAGGAATGGTTGAGGTCACTAGGTCACTGTTTCTTTCTGCTCAAATGTGAGCAGAGAGTATGACATCTTAGTAAAGTTGTGCACAAATGGCCTTTGTGGGGAGGGACTGACCATTTCCAGTGGCAGTAGTCCAGTATTCTTTTTTTCTTCAAAGAACCTTTTGGTTTTGCTTAGCCACTGGATGTGGCAACAACAACAACTTGGTTGGCCACCTGGCTGCTGTCTTGCTTCCTCCAAAACACCCACTTCATAATGTGTGACACTGAGGTGGTGGCATTAAAAAAAGGCAAAAGCCGTTGAGAAATTTTGGAAATGATTCTGCAAAAGACCTATCTTTAGGACAGTAAGAAAAGAAAAATCTCAGAATTTTTCTCAGGAAGAAAAAAATGGTCCTCAAAGCCTTTGGCTCGTTACTCTCTAATGTTCTCTAGTACTTTCTCCAAGTCTTCTAAAAGCTACATTTTGGAACAGTCATCATAGAGGTGGTGGTGGTGGTTGTCCTCTAAGGCAGATAATGCAGCTCCTTCCTTATAAATCATACATTTAGTCTGAAGAAAGGCAGGGCTGTGCTCAGTACCAGGAAAAAGTTGAAGCTAGTACTGTGCGATAGTTTATTCTCCAATTCTGCTTCGCTGTCATATCCCAATAGGACTTTTTTTTGTTACAGTTTTGAGTTTGGTATAACATTTGTCTGTGTGTATGGTCGTCCCCCACCCCATTACACACCACATTATCCATCTGCAGCTTTACTGGCTGCTCACACTCTATGATCTGAAAAAGCACTGTGTAAGGAGTTACTTTACAACATCTTCTTCTATATTTTAATTGATTTGTGAGAAGCTGGGACTTGACATGACTTTCTTCATGCAGAGAAAGTCAAGACATGCACACACCCCACATAGTTAGAGCATGCATGAGAATCCTGAATCTTGTACATGACAATTTCACCAAAATGTTTCCTCCTTCGAAATAATGTTCCAAGGAAATTTCTTTTGTAATTGGGAATGGCCAAAAGTTTTTTGGGAGCCATTTTCTTCACATTGCAGTTTCTTAGCCTTCAGTTTTCATCTGAAAACTCCTTGAGAATTCCTATTTTTTTCCCCAAAATGTTTCCTTAGATGCAGTTCCATAAGCTGATGCCCATTATCAGAGACATCTGAGTACATGTGTTCTTCCTAACTATCCCTCTCTGAAGATACATTGGAAGCTGCATCCTGCTGAATATCATACGATGCTGATCAACATCTTCTGGATACTCGTTCATATGCAGTAAACATTACTTTTTCCCCTAATAGAAAGCAGCACAGTTTAATGGAACGCAGCAGGATTATGAAACAACACAGGGAAGATCTAGGGTAATTCCCAAAAGAACACCAGTATTTAGGCTGGGAATTGATCCTGGCTTATTACCACTCAAGCCATAACTCTCAATAGTTGCAGAGGTTATAATATCTGTTTCTCTAAGAAAGTAGATTTGGTGAATACTGTAGAGTTTAAGACAGAGTTCTTTATAAAACTTTTATTTCTAAAGAACTTGCATATACTTAATTTTGAAATACAAGTTAATACTTGAATACTACAAGAGCCCAAGCAGGGAATTTCTGAACAATAACAGCAATTTTGGATTTGCATATATAAAACACTAAGAGCAGGGTGGGGAGGCGTTACCAAATACAATCAAAGCAATGCTATGTGGGTGCAAGATAACCACTTTTAAGCTGCACAGTATGGATTAACTGTAGAGTTATTTTACAAAAGAAGTACTGAGAAAGAGAATTAAATGTTGTCTTTCTTTCACGTTTTGTGAATCCAGCTTCTCAGAGTTTGGCTCTGATTGCAGAGAACTGCTGAGTAATTTTCAAAAAAAAAAACCCCTCTGATACCACACAAAACCACTGCTGCTGTTTATTCCAAAAATGGCCTGAGGTGATGGCACTTATCAATATGAGCTGCCCTTACTCTGTGATCATGGAGCTGCTTGTGTGCCTGAAGGTACAAGAACTAAACACACTGTAAACTGAAATAACAATGCTCTCAAACCTTTCTACTCATAAACCTAAATGCTAAATTTGTGTTTACAGGTTTCTGTGCTAAAATGTGGTGTATGAGTTTAAATTAGGAACATGTTCCCAATATATTTGGTAATTCTTCAGCATTTGTTTCTGGAGAAAAAACTTTCTGACACTGGAAATCTCTCATTTACTTATGAATTTAGCTTTGCCTTTTGCTGAATGTCATTGTCAATGAAAGGAAGTTTCTTCATCCAGCAGAACACAAGTGAATCCCTTACAGACACCCACCACCAATATTCCAATTAACATCTGAAGGCCAAGGTTTGAATCTGCCTCTGCAATGTTCCCATTCCACCATGATGTGTTGATGCAATGCACATAAAGCTCGTATGATATACTGGGAGTTTCAAACTGAATTTCTTTGTATGGTAAACACTGTTAGGTTTGGGAGAATGAAAAGGAAAGGGAAAAATCCATGGCCTGATGAACTCTAGTTGGGAGAGGGCTGGAGTACATTTGTTGCTATCAGTAAGAAAGTCTCTCTCCCTTCTTAATGTTCTGCTGCTTCCTGATGAGTGCTAATACGGGATACACTGCTCCCTTGCTTTCCTGTAATGCTTTATCTACAGTGTCAATCAGGAAATGATTGTTGAGGGTTTCTCAGCACAGCACAACCACCTGTCGTGGATTCACCAGCCTGTTCCCGAGTTCATACATCCAGAGCAGGAAGTGTCCATTTGAACAGATGTCTCTAGTATCTTCTCTCTTTCTGAAGCTAGGAAGAGAAACAAATCAAACACTCAAAGGGATAGGTTGATTGCTAACAAAAACCTAAACAACCCACCCAATGCTTCTTCTTCAAAAGCCCATGGAATAAGACCCCAAATTATTGTGAACTTAAAGAAATTTGCTAAAGTCCATCTAAGCAAGTACACAAAGAGGCTCTGAACATTTTTCAGAGAAGAGAAAAACCTGTATACTTTCCCATTTGACACTGAAGAATGAAACACACAAGGATTTACATCTCTCAGAGAAAGATGAGTTCGCTATTTGAGGACTGTTCCTTCAAAAATATGTCTGCTCGCATTTGCAGCCAGAAAATAAAACTAAAAGGGAGAAGAACTTTCAGCCCAGCATTACTTTAGGAGGGTGAAAAAGCTTTAAATATTGTTTCCTTCAAGCTTCACTTAACATTCCAGAATACATTTGAAGTGTTCAAAATAACAGGCTGCTAAGAAGCTCCATGTGATCTCACATGTCATGTATCACTTGCCCTATGAGATCCAGATAAGAAGAAGTAGGAGGATTTTAGGGAGAGGACATACCAGGATATAATCTATGAGTAAATTATAAAGTACAGAGATATTCTCAGATGGAAAAAAAAATATGCTGCCATAGCAGTGAACACAAGCATAACATCTAATCCATTGGCATTCAGAGTTAAAACTACCTACCAGCAATGAAATGAAAGCCACCAAATTAAGGTAACCTACAATAGTATATACCGTATTGTTCTGTGTATAAGACACTAATTTTTCCTAAAATCATTACACTAAAAATTGAGGGGTGTCTTTTGCACAGAAGTAAGCTGAGATAGCTGAGGACAGAACAAAATGACACATACCTTGCCTCTGTAAACAAGCATATTTCAGTCATGAGGCTTAGCTTCCTACAGTCAGGAGACTTAGCTTCCTGCAATCACGAGCCTTGTGGAACTGACATCAGCTGACAAACCAATTGGAACACACCTAGTTGGAGCTGGAGACTGTAGGCTCAGATTCAACAGGGACTCCTAATGTCCAAAGTCCTGAGCCCAGAGGCTGAATATGCAAAGCTATTTTTAAATTTTTTTTTATTATGGTTGGGTGACCAGCTCATACTCAAAGCTAAGTTTTCTTAATTTGGGGGTTAGAAAAGGGGGGTGTCTTATAAATGGGGGCACATATACTGAAGTGATCACAAAGAATATATATAGAATATATATTTTAATTCTTGAGTACAACAAAATTCCCCCACTGATTAGCTTTGTGTGAATGCGACTTGCTGAGCACAATATGTGCTAAGATACACTACTGCCATATCTCAAAGATCCTTCAGATCTTTCAGAACATGTGGCAGTTCAAAAATGTGCTCTGAGAGCATACTGGGCAACAATCCAACATGTACCCAACCAACATTTCATTGACATTTGACTTGAGAGAGACAGAATTCACAGCTGAGCAAATTACTCTACATTTGCTCAGTTATTAAAAAAAAACCTAGACTGATCTGAAACAGGCTCAGGAAGCCAATCTAAAAATGTTTGTGCCACCAGAAATTGACTGATATACCACATCTAATTTATGAACAAATAAGACAATTTAGTATTGGCTGATGGCATAAGCTGATGGATGAGATGGCTGGACAGTGTCTGCAAAGCAACCAACATGAATTTGACACAACTCCGGGAGTCAGTGGAAGATAGGAGGGCCTGGCGTGCTCTGGTCCATGGGGTCAGGAAGAGTCGGACATGACTAAACGACTAAATGAAACAATAGAATAAACTGGATGGGAAACACCACCATTTTGTGGTAGTGATTCTGTAAATATAGTAATCAATTGTCCATTATACCAGCTTGGAAGAAACAAGTTTCAAATAACATAGAAACTACAAAATTACTTTCCAGATGTAATGACTAACTGCTAAGTTTATTAGGTGTCACAAAGTTGCTTTCAAAAATTACTTTATCAAGCCATTTTATTGCATTTTACAGGAATTTTTGAAGGAATTGTTAAGGTTTTTTGACATTCTATTAATATTGTTGTCGTTGTTCTTCCCTTATCAATCCTAAGTGGCAAGGAAACTACACTTTTCATTTTGTTTTGTTTTTTGTTTGTATACATAGTGCAATATTAAAGTTACTCACTAGAGGAGACCAATACATATTTCCCTGCATTTTCTGGCCTATTGACAATAGCAGTGTAATGTGATTACAATGCAGAGTACAACAAATTCCTTGCATAATCAGAGCAAAGACTGTGATAACAAGAATCGAGGAATGCAAGAGAAGTAAGGAGTAATGCAATCAGTTCCTTTTAGGATGTAATGCTCCAAACTCGGTCTTTCACAATAACAGAATGTACTTGTAAATCACTTACCTTTTGCTAGGAATACTGAGATGGCTTGATAGAAAGAGGCAGCATAGACTGGTGTGCCAGATTTAAGCACAGTTGAAAGCCTGACTTGGCATCCATGATCCCTGTATTGATGATAATGTCACCTGGTATGGTCTTTGAAAGTTTTTTTTTTCCTAAAAGAAATCTCTACCATTTTACCACAATGTTCAATTCTTTTCTTTCCAAGTCAACAAAATAAGGAATGGCTTTATAGTTCCTAATACTACTTGCTTGTGTTGAACAAAAAACACATTGTCTATCTCTGAAGCAAATTACTCATATTTATTGTTGTTTAGAACTGCAATCAAGTTTTTTTGGGATAATTTTTTTAAATCTTCTTTTGGAGGAGAAAATATTGAAAGTCCACCATTTCATGGTTGTTTCACAGACTAGAAGGCTGCATATTTATTATAAGTGAGGAAAGTTATTTTCAGTAATACCACAGATTTATGAGATTCCTCATCCAAAATATCTTATATCTTTGTTTTTTTTTCCCCCAATATATAAAATTTCTGGTAGCCTGACAATTTCATATCTGCTGCTACAAAGCCATTCATCCAGAGACCTGGTCACATTCTTTATACTTCTGAGGTAGGGCTGCACACCGGTGTGTTTCTCTTTCTAAGTGTATCTTTGGTGTGTGTACCTGAGTACAACAGTGAAGGAGAACTAATCATTCACTCATACCAGAGCATAATCTACTTCACTTGCTCTCCTTTTGTCCACTGAAACATTTTCCTCTGCAGCAGGAAGTCAGTACAGGAACTGTGTTATGTGGGAGATGGAACTGAATAGCATAAGAATGGTGTCTCCATATTCAATTAAAATTAAGAAGAGGATGTGCTATAGGAGCTCAGGATGAGGAGGAGGACAGGTAAGGCTTTTTTTTCTCTCTCTCCCCATTATGGTCACTGCCTATCAAGATGTTTAATTGGAAAACCCTTCCATATTTCAGCAATTATACTGCCAAGGTAATGTCTATATAGGTTTGAATTGGTGCTACTCCTTCATGACATCAATTGTCATGCGGCATTTCCTGATTAACACTGTAGATAAAGCATTACAGGAGAGCAAGGGAGCAGTGCATCCTGAATTAGCACCCATCAGGAAGTAGTAATCTGCCAGAAATTATTATGTTGACATTTTGGGTATCACAAAGATCATGCTTGCAGGAATAAAAAAAGGAGGAGGGAAAGCTATCAGAGTAAATGCTGCATTAGATATAGATGATACTGATTAGTTTGGAATCTTGAGCAGGTGAAACAGTAAATAATAGCTGATATTTTCCTAATAACTCCTAAGGAAGCTTATTCAATACTTGAAGGACTCACTGAAATAGCTGTGAATTTATAATGTGCTGCATGACAAATAAGCTTAGCTGGGAATGTTTCAGTTGTTCATATCAGAGATGTGATGAGTATTCACATTTTTTTTCAATTCTCAATGATTTTCTGAATCTCATCAAGCTGAATCAAAATCCTAATGATTTTAGGAACCTGTGATTGCCCAAATTCCCACAAAAATGAGACTGTTGCCAGTCTCACTTTGCCATGTCTAATTTTTGGATTTCTGATCATTTTTCTACAAAACTACAACACTTCCAAATCCTGTGTAGCTTTATGTCCTTTTTAGTGGTTCCCATGCAGGAAGGTTTGCCTCTCAGCAGGAATTGTAATAATCCTGTAGAAGCTGGTGCATCTTCCACCTTTGCCAGGTAAAACCTGAACAGAATGACCACTCCGACGGGATGCAGGGTTGTTGTGTCGGGGAGGCTTTGCCCACCCATCTGGAGACATAGCATCACGGGTGAAGCTGTTTTCAGAGGGGGAAGGGATGGAGCCTTTAAGAAGGCAGTCTCTTTGCTGTCTTTCTCACAATCTCTCCCACCCACCCTTGGAATAAGGGAGAGATTAACTATGGAGTTAATCTATGGAGCCACCTATGAAGCCGGATGGGAATTTTTGGCCTGTATCCTAATTGGCAGCTGGTTGTGGGTGCATTTTCACCCATCCCATTCTTATCTACAGGGTGTGGTTATAAATGCTCTGGAAAAATAATGGTTAGTTACAATCCTTTTGGTCGCAGCTTCAGGTAATGCAATGAAAAAGTTTGGGTGAGTTCAAGATTGACACGTGGTGCCAAAAATTTGGCCATCTCTCTGTCAGTTTGTGACAATTAGCTATCAGCTGAGAGGTGGTTTTATATGGTACAATCTCCCTGCCAACTGCCCGCTTAGGGTCACAACGCTCGGCAGGAGGAGTTGATTGGGGGGTACCATTTCACAGAGCACCTGAAGGCGTGCTTTACAGCAGACAGCATGATTCAGAAATAGGAGTTTGCCCTGCTATAGGAAATGTCTGGAGATCTAGGATTATCCGGACATTGAAGAATATCGCATTTCAGTAGCCCCCATTGCATTTTGGGGGATACAATTTTAAATAGTTGTGGCCCAGGTTTTGAACCCAACACCTGTGTCTTGTCCCATTATTTCCAGGCTGGGTGGGCAAAATGTGTTATTTTGTGTAGAAATTTTAGAGTTCTATATACCTTGGCATTTCTTGTAGGAAAAAAATGCCTGTGGCATTTCTGAGCATGCTCACAAGATTTCTTGTGATATTTTTCATGGAGGAGAATCTCACACAAAGAAATCTTGCAACAATGAGAGAAAAAAGTGATTTCAAATCCCCCCCCCCCCCCCGATTTCTTTCCCGGAGCAAGCAGCTGACAGATTCATTTCCCTTATTCAGAGAACTTTGTATAATTTCTTTTCTGGCACCTAGTTTAATTTAATAATCAAACATTCAGTAGGTATACTTGCATTGTGCCACAAAAAATTAAGCTGTCTGTATGCCAGTTATATTAATGGGCTACCTACAGTATGAGAAGACAAGAGCTGCTGGAAAAGATAATGATGCTAGGAAATGTTGAATGCAGCCAGAAAAGAGGAAGATCAAATATGAGATGGGCTGACTCAATAAAGGAAGCCACAGGCTTGAGTTTGCAAGAGCTGGGTAGAACTGTTAATGATAGGACAATCTGGAGCTCACTCATTCATAGGGCTGCCAGAAGTCAGAAGCAACAATGGCAAATAAAAACACCACCATATACTATTTAAAATCTTGAAAAGATGATGCTGTTAAGGTGCTACATTCAATATGCCAGCAAGTTTGGAAAACTCAACAGTGGCCAGAGGATTGGAAAAGATCAGTCTACATCCCAATCCCAAAGAAAGGCAGTGCCAAAGAATGCTCCAACTACCGTACAATTGCACTCATTTCGCACGCTAGCAAGGTTATGCTCAAAATCCTCCAAGGTAGGCTTCAGCAGTATGTGGACCGAGAACTCCCAGAAGTACAAGCTGGATTCCGAAGAGGCAGAGGAACTCGAGACCAAATTGCTAACTTGCGCTGGATTATGGAGAAAGCCAGAGAGTTCCAGAAAAATATCTACTTCTGCTTCATTGACTATGCGAAAGCCTTTGACTGTGTGGACCACAGCAAACTATGGCAAGTTCTTAAAGAAATGGGAGTGCCTGACCACTTTATCTGTCTCCTGAGAAACCTATATGTGGGACAGGAAGCAACAGTTAGAACTGGTCATGGAACAACTGAGTGGTTCAAAATTGGGAAAGGAGTACGGCAAGGCTGTATATTGTCCCCCAGCTTATTTAACTTATATGCAGAATACATCATGCGGAAGGCTGGACTGGAAGAAACCCAAGCCGGAATAAAGATTGCCGGAAGAAATATCAACAACCTCCGATATGCAGATGATACCACTCTGATGGCAGAAAGTGAGGAGGAATTAAAGAACCTTGTAATGAGAGTGAAAGAGGAGAGTGCAAAAAACGGTCTGAAACTCAACATCAAAAAAACTAAGATCATGGCCACTGGTCCCATCACCTCCTGGGAAATAGGAGGGGAAGATATGGAGGCAGTGTCAAATTTTATCTTCCTGGGCTCCATGATCACTGCAGATGGAGACAGCAGCCCTGAAATTAAAAGGCGCCTTCTTCTTGGGAGGAAAGCGATGACAAATCTTGACAGCATCTTGAAAAGCAGAGACATCACCTTGCCAACAAAAGTCCGAATAGTCAAAGCTATGGTTTTTCCTGTTGTGATGTATGGAAGTGAGAGCTGGACCATAAAGAAAGCAGACCGCCGAAGAATTGATGCCTTTGAATTGTGGTGCTGGAGGAGGCTCTTGAGAATCCCCTGGACTGCAAGGAGAACAAACCTATCAGTTCTAAAGGAAATCAACCCTGAATGCTCACTTGAAGGACAGATCCTGAAGCTGAGGCTCCAGTACTTTGGCCATCTCATGAGAAGAAAAGAGTCCTTGGAAAAAACCTTGATGTTAGGAAGGTGTGATGGCAAGAGGAGAAGGGGACGACCGAGGATGAGATGGCTGGACAGTGTCTGCGAAGCAACCAACATGAACCTGACACAACTCCGGGAGGCAGTAGAAGACAGGAGGGCCTGGCGTGCTCTGGTCCATGGGGTCACGAAGAGTCGGACACGACTAAACGACTAAACACATACAGTAGATCTGTTTAAATATATTGACATGTATCTGGCTTCTTAGCTACAAATTAAGATTTCAGTGTATCTACTTAAGCTTAATTTTTGTCAGTTCTTTTAAAAAATCTTGTTATACAGAGGGAAGACTGAATGAAACATTTTTCTCTGTTTGGCTCAGTAGCAATAATCCATGCAACTTCTCCTTATATAGAATCTTCACGTAGAAGTAGTTCAAGTGACCTCTCAGAAGTACCTTCATTTTCTTTTTCGACAAGAAAACAAAGACAGTGGCATTTGATCTGCCAAAATATATTTTGATCTTAACTTTCCAAGGTGGCTAACTTGTCTCTTAACCTCGCATGGGCAGATTAGGGAAGATGTCCTCACTTACATGACTCTTAAACAAAACTGTGGACAAAAGGTCATTTGAAATTTTCCACCTTATCTGTGGGAAAAGAAACTGGACAGACTGTTTCTCTAAATTTCCCCAGAGAAAGAGAAATGATCCAACAATTTCTCAGGAGTGGGACATACTATTAGGAATAGTTGTAGTTCAGCTTTGCCCTCACAGGTATTTTTCATTTGCAGCACCACTGCAAATGTCAACAATAGCAACTCTGTCTGTAGTCAAGCCACCATTTTGCTTCCTCTTCATTGCCCTCTGTTGGTGTAGTTCTAGTCCTGTAGATAAAAATGTTTCATGGATTCTGTAACATGACAGATGAGACTGAAGACTGTATGGCAAATCTAACAAAAAAGTTTTCTGCATGTCTGCTTTCCTTTGCCTTTATCCACCACTAACTTCCATGGGATTTGAGCAAACTCAGTAATACAGTCCTGGATACCCATCCCATCTAATCCCCCATAGTGTGATACCTGCAATTCAGAATCCGTCCAAAAAATGTAGAATTTGAGCATGCCTAAGCTTCGGGTTAAACTGCTGAGCCACTGGGCTTGTAGAATTGAAGATTGGGCTGTATGAATCCATGTGACAAGGAGAGCCCTCATTGCTTGTCCCAGCTCCTGTCAATTTAGCACTTTGAAAGCATGCAAATGTGAGTGGATGAATAGGTACCACCATGTTGGGAAGGTAACAGCTTCCGTGTCTAGTCCTGCCAGCCATGTGACACAGAAGGTGTCTACGGACAAACTAAAGTTTACAAACGGGCATGAGCACTGGCACCTAAAGTTAGAGATGACTTTAGGGTTAAGATTAATTGCCAAGGGGAACCTTTATCTTTAAGCATCAATAAGCTATCATTATTTTTTTTCAGGAAAACTATTTAACTATGAATGTGTAACCATTTATAGTTGGTAGCAGAAATGTACTGTTATATGCTGTCAAGTCAGCTCTGATGTATGACAACACTATGAATGAACGATCCCCAAAATGTCCTGTCCTCAACAGTCATGATCCACTTTTGTAAACTCAAGCCTTTGGTTCCCTAATGGAGCCAATCCATCTCATATTTGGCCTTTCTCTTTTCTTGCTGCCTTCAACCTTTCCCAGAAGTCTCTGATTCCTGAGAATCTTGCCTTCTCATGATGTGCACAAAGTAGAACATCCTCAGTTTCATCCTTATTCATCTTCCTGGCAGTGCAGGGTATCTGTAAGGCGCTCCTATACCACCATATTTTGAGCTCCCATTATGATGATAAACACAATTAGTTTGACAAAGAAGGTTAAGCCTAGCAGTCTGCACTGCATGTGATTTAAAGGATAGCAACTTACAGAAAGCTCTGGGACCTAATATAATGACAGCAATTTTCTGCAAACATCATATCTGGTCATACAACACATTGCAACATTTTATTGACTATTTCAGTGCATTTTCAATTATCTCCCATGGCTCAACTGTCAGCTATGAAACAAATTCTTTTGCAAGGCAGCATTATCATACAATGACCTTGGTCCCAGGCTTGGCTAGAGAGCCCGCTAATTGTTTTGCAGTAACTTTAGGTAAACTTTCAAGCCATTTTACATAAGCAGAGCATCCGCTAGCTGGTTTACAAGGCAACAGTGGTGAAAGTACTCTAAGTCATAGAGGATATTTGTACTTCCAGTGAAAAAGCTAAATAAATTCAAACATCCAGACTTCATGACTGCCTCCTTGGTATACCAGAAGATGCACCAACGGAACTGATACAGAGAAGAGTACTTCAGTATATTAACTCCTTTATCCAGCCTATTACCGATCTCAGATACCAATTCAGCAGTCTCATAGCATCACCTAAATTAAATGACAAGGTGAACAATGTCACGAGGCTTATGATAATATCATGTTTCAGACGCCTATTTGGCAGTTTCATATTGACTTTAATTGCAAGGATGGTATGTAAAATGAAACTGTTTTCTTGTAGGTTTTTTAATTGTGCAGCCCCCCCAAACCACAGATATTGCAGTTGCTTGATGTGAAGGGCACATTAATTCATTATTGGTGCCAAGGAGGGCATCAATATGTTGTGCTGACAGCAGAATTCAGCATTCTATAAGCCAGCTCACTATCATTAACACTTGATGAAAAATAGCCCTGACAATTGTTTTGCGTTTGGGTGACAAATGGTTAAATGATGAAAAAAATGAGTCAGCTTCCAGGATTTTATCCTGAATGGTGTCACTTTGCAAATAGTAGTGAGCAGAATAAGGCATCATGTACACCATCCTGACTACTGTTATTGGTGTTGTCAACATTCAGGCTGCCCTTTGTTATGTAAAGCTTGCCATCCTTTTTCCTGCTGGCAATGCAGGCACAATATTTTACAGTAATATTGGGCCATTTCCTGCATTTTTGAATCATGGCTACAGAAGCACAATATCCCACATTCATAAAACAGAGGTTTTTTGAAGAATTGAATATTGAACCTTTGTTTCTCCAAATATATAGATCTACAGTTCCCACCCACTCCATCCAGAACAGCCAATGGGGTATTTTGTGAGTAGTAGTTCAAAAAGTAGTGTTCTAACATTAAAAATAATATCTTAAAACAACGACAATTACAATAACAAAACACTGAAGTTGCACAGCATGATAGGTTTATGTTTCATAAATACTGCTCCAAAGACTCTTCTCCAAAGTGTTATTAGCACTGGTACTTTCTGAAAATCTTCCTTTACATATGTTCTGTTTTTCACCCTGCTCAAAATAAGGGATAGTTTCTAGAGCAGCAGACAGTTGATGTCAGTCTGATCCAGGTTCACACAGACATGTACAAGTTTCCTACATGCAACTGTCAGAATACTTTAATCCCAACCTGCCACAGTTCTCTGATTCACTGTGGGGCCTCTCTGAACAGGCTATAGTTGTGATAAATAGTGTCAGGTTGTTTGAGAGTTTCTGCTATGTTGTGCTACCACTGAATTTAGCAAACAAACAAACAAACCTATCTTGCATTTTAACTTAAGTTGTTGACTGGGTATACATTCTTTGGCATGTTGGGTGGGGGAAAGAGAAACTCTGTGTAAAAAAAAAAAATCACTAAAACTATCAGATACTTCTCCCTCCCACCCACCCCAAAAAAGTTTAAAGGGCAAAGTAAGTGCCCTTCTTGGATGACCATTTATGTATGTATGTATGTATGTATGTATGTATGTATGTATGTATGTATGTATGTATGTATGTATGTATGTATGTATGTATGTATGCATGCATGCATGCATGCATGCATGCATGCATGCATGCATGCATGTATGCATGCATGTATACATTATTAGGGGAAAATGCAAAAAGGTAATTCCTGTATTAAAAAGAACCGAAAGACTGTCCTAGATGGACAACAGAAGAAACACTTGAAATTGTGGAAGATGGAGAAGAAGCAAAATTAAAAGGTGACAGAAATAGGGTCAGGACCCTGCATGCAGTTTTTCAGCTACTGTCACATAGAGACAAAGAGAACGATTACAATAATCAGTGCACAGAAAGAGAGGAGAAAAACAAAAGGGAACAAAAGCAAGAGCTCTCTTTCAGAAGATCCAAGAAATCAAAGGGAAATGTAAGCCTAGATTAGGAATGCTGAATGATGTTTTATTTATAATAGTTGTTATTATCTCAGACCATAAAGATGAATTATATTTAGAAGTACATAGAGAAGGGAAGGTTGTCCATATATAGGAATGCTTAGAGCACATATTCCCCAGATGATACGAGGAAAGTATGCCCCCTTTGTTCTCACTTTCAGTGTTCAACAATCATGTTCTATCTACAAAGTGGGAGTTTCCTGTATTTTCCTCCATGTAGGCTCTCCAAGTGGGAAACTTTAATTTGTTGTTGTGAAGCAGGCACAAATACAGAAGCCTCACCCCTTTTCATGTCATCATTTTAATTTGTCTAAAGTGACAGTGGAAGGAGCAGTTAATGTGCTCGCCTCATCACATACAGTGGTGCCTTGCTAGACAGTTACCCCGCATCACAGGTTTTTTTGCAAGACATTGACTTTTTGCAGTCACTATAGCAATTTGCAAAACAGTAATTCCTGTGAGGGAATTTCACTGGACAATGTTTGGTCCCCGCTTCGCAAACCAATTTTCGCTAGATGACGATTTTGACAGCTTCCTCTGCGCTTGCAAAACAGGTGTTTTCGGGACCTAAGCTTCATAAGACAGCGATTTAAACAGCTCATCAGCGGTTCGCAAAGCAGCTTTCCTATGGCCAATCTTCGCTAGGCAATGACGATTTTTCCCCATTGGAATGCATTAAACAAGTTTCAATGCATTCCAATGGGGAAATGCTTTTCGCTAGACAATGATTTCGCTAAACAGCAATTTCAGTGGAATGGATTATCATCGTCTAGTGAGGCAACACTGTATGGGGAACATACACTTTAAGAGTGCCTAAATAGGGCATCCAAAAGGGACGTGGTGGCGCTGTGGGTTAAACCGCAGAAGCCTCTGTGCTGCAGGGTTAGAAGACCAGCAGTTGTAAGATTGAATCCATGTGACAGAGTGAGCTCCTGTCACTTGTCCCAGCTCCCGCCAACCTAGCAGTTCGAAAGCATGCAAATGCAAGTAGATAAATAGGTACCACCACAGTGGGAAGGTAACGGCATTCCGTGTCTAGTCATGCTGCCCATGTGACTATGGAAACTGTCTTTGGACAAGTGCTGGCTCTGCGCCTTGGAACCGGGCATGAGCACCAGGCCCTAGAGTTGGACCCGACTGCACTAAATATCAAGGGGAACCTTTACCTAAATAGGGCATCCAAATTTTCTGATTCTAAAACTCATTTATGTTAATTTGCTCTGTTACATCTGTTTAGATGCTGCTATGTCTGTACTGTTTATGATTCATAGGACTGTAGATTGATTCTTGTGTCCGTACAAGAGAAAAGAATGCAGATGTAGTTTATCAAATAAGGAAAACAAATATTTTTAGACAAGCTGAAGAATGCAAAAGAGAAGAAAGGAAAAGAAGAAATAATTATTAACATCAAAAACTGTACTGTTCAATATTCACTTTAAACAGTAAATTACTTTTTGCATTATCTATTAACAAAACAATTAAATGTACTCAAAATAGTAACATCTAACTGCACATTTGGGAGAACTGGGTGAAAAAATAGAAATGGTAAGTTAAATGTTGTATTATAGTGAAACATTTATAGAATACTAAAAGGAGTTGATAAAATATAGCATTAATTATGCATTCAATTGAATTTAGGAAGAAAATACGTAGTTTTACATTTCACATACTGTAATTGGAGACGTGTTAATTGTTAATATACAACCCAGAGAAACCATACCCGAGTCATAAACAATTAAGATTGCTACTTCCACAGATAGTCTTTTTTCAGTTGGCAATGGTAACATAGTACTTCACAGGATTAGTCACATTCTATTCTCTTGTGCTACTTATCTGAGCAATAAAAGGTCAAAGTATTCAATGGACATGGTGGATATATAACGTCACATATTGCTTCATTGATTTCACTGCATTTATTCACAGTATGTGAAATGTATGGATTAATATTTCCTACAGCATTCATGGAACTATACCTGTATATATATATACACAACATGAGGACTGCAGGTTTCTACCAAGCAGCCAACGGGAATGTTGAGGATGGAAACTGGGGTAGCTTCAAAGACTTAGCCGAAATTGTTTTAGGAATGGGTGAGTTGCCCTGGGCACTGAGTCAGAAAAGCTAGCATTTGTGAACTGATTTATTTGCTGTGAGCAAGGACAAAGAAGAAAGAAGAAAAGAAGAACATAATCCTATGCATAGCTATTTGAAAGTAAATCCTATGATACAATTCTATACTCATTCCTAAGTAAGTATAGAATTGCAAACTAAGCCCCAGTCCAGTTGTTTGTTCCAACTGGAGTAGACCCACTGAATCAATTACTAAAATGTAAATAAACATTTGTGTAAATCCTGTTTACTTAAATTCAGATTAGCAATTGGATTTAAGGCTAAACATCTTTATATCATTTACATTGCTAATACTAACATGGGCAATTCATGGCAACTGGATCTCTCTCTCTCTCTCTCTCTCTCTCTCCTTGTGTGAATCTAAGTTCATAGGGTTTTGGAACTATCATCTCCTGATTCTTGAGATCCAGATTGATTTATGTTTCTGAGAAGCATTGGTACTGACAGGTGAGGAAAACAGAGTGATGGCTTAGTAGTGCAGCAGCAAAGATAAAGCAAATTGAAGCGGATATCTCTGTTCCATCTAACAAAGCTGTTCTTTCTTACAAACAATATGAAGGGAGGTGTGTTTCATCGCAAATAAAGAGAAACGGTGAGGCACAGTGCCCAAAAGCTATCTGCGTTGTCCACATTCTACTGAATCCTTCAGCATGACTGGTAAATACAGAATATATGATGCCATGTTTATCTGAAGATATAATAGATTAATAAGATTTTTTTTTTACATGTCTGTGCTGTACAAACACACTGCGTGCTGCTGTTCAATCAGCTTTTCAGTCTTCTGCCTGTATTTCTAACACATTAGAATGCAAATACGAGTAAACTGTTTTGTGAAGTTTATCACACAGCAAAGGACTTATAAGCTTTATTTTATAAAACCAGTCTGTGTTAAAACTCTCCCTCCTCCTTTTCCCTTTCTTCTTCCTTTTCAGCCTTGAGGAGTGTTGCACACATCAAAAAGCAACAGTTATATGAAAGGTAGGGATTTAAGGCACAACAAAACAAAGTAAATCATGGAATAATGCTTTCATTTTCATGCAAAGTGTTAGCAAGCAATTAACATTTCAATGGATAATGAAATTCAATGGTGGGGGGAAATGCCATTTGCCACAGTTGTGTAGCATAATGGCTCGTCAAAACTAGTGATATAAGTTCAAGGAAGGCTTGTTAACAATGTCCTGCCACATGTACTGTGCATGGGCTTTAAGTACAGAAGACATTTATTTGTTAATAGACCTTGTGATGACTTTAGCACATGAAAAATTAACATGAGAATTGGGCACTGGCAAGGGGGTTATAAGAAGGGTCATTAAACCGCTCCAAAAGATTGCAATGCACTTTCTTTTTCAGAGAGGTTAACAAGAGGCCATATACATATCATATATATTTGATGTTACTACGATCCTTTCCTAACCTTGGCCTAAAGACTGCACTGCAATCTTATAGAGGTGCTTAATGACCCTTCATATTATCTCTCTGTTGCATCCCAACGCTTGTGTTAATTTTAATATCATCACCATATGGAGAACCTTTCTCCTCAATCCATTAACATAGTTTCATCTGCAGGTTATTGTGCCAGGGAGATCACACAAAGTGGGTGCTACTTCATGTTGGGGTTTTCTTGAGTGATCATTGTGTTACTTCATGGCCTCTAAGTCATTTCCTAGCCTAATTTATATTGAGAGTTTCAGCCTAAACTTAACTGCCCAACCTTGTTTAGAGTAAAAAAAAAGTAAATGTTCCCTGTTTAGCAATGCTGTAGGCAAGAAACAAGTCCATTTCCCCATGCCACAAGGGCAGAAGTGGCCATGCTTTCTCTATCGGTTGTTGGTAGTACTTCTCATTATGAGATGCACACAATTCTTTCTTGTCCACTTACAGGGCTGGCCTGCTCTGCTCTTCCTGTCTTCAAAACATGTTCTTCTTGCCAAAAGCTTAGCAATGAATGAAGACAACTTTCTTCCTATGCTGCAACTTTCTTCTGTTCTTCCTGTGCTGTTCTGCACTGCAGTTGCAAGAAGATGAAGGCAGAGATAATCATGGGGAAAAATCGAGTTTTGCCTTGCCTTTTCCTCTCTTTGCCATCACTGCTTTTTTGTCCCTTCCAATCAGGTGAACAGTAACAGGAGGAAAGAGAAAGGGGTGGTACTTCCTCCCCCATGATGAATAACATCAAATAATTTGTTAATTAGTTTTATGCTCTCATTATCCCATGACACTTTTTTAAAAAAAAAGTTGTTTGAATAGATGGACCTTTTAAAAACACAATTGAAATGAATTCTATAATCCAAACAAAACACAACAATGACAAAAAAAAATGAGAATTTAAAAATCAAAGAAGGATTGTTGCAACATTTCCACAAATCAGTGCAAATCAACATCTCTGGGGAAAAGGTGGTGTAAATACAGTGGGACACTTGTATCTGTAAGGGATCACTTTCATGGATGCCTGAAATTGTGGATATGAAGGAACCCTATATGCAATATACAAGGTGGTGTGACAAAGGCTACAAGGAGGCAGAACAAAGGCCATCAGAGGGTTCCCTTATATGTTGTATATAGGGCTGTGGCAAGCTGTGGATAAGTGAAACTGTGGATGCCGGTCCCACGGATACAAGTGTCTTATTGTACTGTTTCTGCTCACTATTTTGACTTATGTCTTTTTTCTTCCTCATTGCTATGCTCCCATGCTTGGGATGTCGTAATGAAATGTTGTGAGGACCCTTTTTTCCATACACTGTTTATACAAGATGATATCCTAGATATATGTTGATGTTGTTTAGTCATTAAGTCATGTCTGACTCTTCATGACCCCATGGACCAGAGCATGCGAGGCCCTCCTGTCTTCCACTGCCTCCTGGAGTTTGGCCAAAATTCTAGATATATAGATATAGACAATTATAAAATTTTGTGATAATTGGTTACAGTTATGTCTTCAAGCTTTACAAGGATCTCCCTCTGTCTTCTCTCCCCCCCCCCCCCTTTGGCTGTTACATTCATGGCTGGTTCTTAAGTTACTCTCTGCTTTTTTCTTTCCCCTGCACTGCAAAACTGCCAAGATGGGATAAAATGTATTCTGTAAAGTATGGTAGGCTTTGGAAATTATAAGAGATGGCCATACTTGAGAATGTGTTTATCTATTTATTTATATTATCCATATGCCACCTTTCTTTCCTTAGTAGACCCCAAACAGCTCATAATAATTAAAACTATATAGTGCTAGCAGGTTACAAATATTATATTTTTAACATTGACTGATATTTAAGTGTTTATATATATAGACACTTAAACATCAGTCAATGTTAAAAGCAAGATTAAAAGCATTTTTTTTAAAAAATGTGTTAGCTGTGATGCTACAATACCATTTGCTAGGATACAATGCCATCAAACATCCCGCAACAAGTGCTTAGCAGAATATTGGAGAAGAGACTAGAACACACCCACCCACATCTGCTTGTACACTATCTTTAAGGAATGAGAGAAAACACAGGGAAAATTTATTTTTAAAATGCGTGGGGGGGGTAATCCTCTTTTCTTCACTATTGCTGCACACAGACTGTGGAACTCCCTTCCACAAGAAGCCAGACTGGTTCCATCATTGTAGTTCACGCCTATACTCTGACATGATTTTAGCTTTCAGTGATGAACTCTGTGTAACATGTAGTTTGACCACGAGAGACCATGTATTGTACTTGTTTTACTGCACTTTATGATATTTGATTTATGCCCGAATTGTATTATTATTATTATTTTGTATATGTATTATATTGTTATTCTGTTTTTTTATCTGCTGTAAACTGTCCAGAGTGGCCCTGGCTGCCAGATGGGTGGTCTATATATATAGAGAGAGCAATTATATATATAAGTCATCAAATAAACCCCAGAATAAACCCCACAATGAGAGGCAGTCATGGCCCCAGTGAATCCAAATATCCCTTCTTCTGCTGTACAGGCCACAGGATCCTCCCCACTCCTGCATCTGAAGATGGTGTAGATAATTCTTCTTTACCCATCAACATCCAATGGATAAGGAACAAAAAAACACACAACATAAACAATATGAGAATGTCTGTTCCACACCTCCCATTTTTTTTGCTGGCAGAGACAAGTTTTGGAGGCAACAGTCCCACATGCTGTCCTGTAGCATTGCTGTGACATGCATCTGTTTTAAAAGGTAGCAACCAATTTTGATTTGAGAGAACATGATTTTTTTCTAATGTAGAAAAAAAGGCAAGCGTCCTTTATTATAACTGTTTTACTGTCAACTGAGAACAATGAATGAGCATTAACCGCAGTACATCTGTTCCAGTTTCTTTTATTCCTCTTGCTTTATGTTTTCTTTCTTTTTTTTAAAGGAAAGAAATAATATTTTCTTTTCAATTGTATCATGATCTGCTCCATGTGTTGAATTTTAATGGATTTTTTATAAGTATTATTTTATGTGGGTGAGAGTATGTGTGTTTTTTGTTGTGCAGAGCCTTTTGAGGAAACCCAGAGGAGAATCAGAGGGACATTTTAAAACATTTGAAAGTGTAGTGCTGCCCTCGGGTGAAAACAGTAAAGCTGTAAACATAATACAGGGTCTTTTATGACTGGTTTGAGGAAACATTTAATTAAACATTTGGCATTTTATAGGTACCCCAGGACAGAAGATGAACAGAATGCGTGGAATACAAGGGGCAGAAACAGTTGTATGCATTAGAGAATTAGACCATTTCCTAGTAATTCAAACTGTCTACGTCCAGTGTTGTTTCCAATATTTGGTGGAACAAAAATATATTAGAGTTTGCTTTGTGGTTGTATTGGAATTAGCAAAAACATGTTTTCTGACATTTGCTTTAGAAAAAAGAACACAAGTGCAGGCAAACCCACTTTGGGCTGTAATTCAAAACACAACTACATAGAAAGAAGTCATTAAACTCTATACAATTTCTTCTAATGGAATACATTTGTGCTTAGGCCAATGACAGCTGCTCCAATGTACCCAAGCCAATCTGCTCCTGCCCCCATCACAAGCATGGATGTTTGCCTGTCTCTGCCTGTGCCTCTCCCTGTGTAAACACCAGCTTTTGCCCCAGCTCTGCCTGTTACACCTGTTTCTACCTCACTTTGTCTACTATACCTTATGACCCACCAGCAGCAGTTGACACAAGATGCCACTGAGTTTATCTGGTTGACTCTCTAATGGTTCATGGTATGCAATTTTATATCTACAATCAGTGTTCCCTCTAATTTTCAGACCCATTGGGTGGGGCTCCATAACTTATGCATTTGACTCTGCCGCTGTGCATGTGACTCAACCCCCATGTGGATTCTGCTGCGACTGGAACCACACTCACTGTGGGTGTGCAGAGGAGGAGGAATGTTGCACAGAGAAGAGCCACAATGCTGTGCACCCGCACAACCACACAGCTTAGAGGGAACCGTGATTACAACCATGTATAATATGCTGTATTGCTCTCACTAGCCACACTTAGTTATTTATTTTCCTTTCTGTTAGGAATAAATAAGAACAACATTCACATACTATACACACGAACATGTATTTGTTACTGCAAAACACAAACTTTTTTATTTATTTTTTAAAAAATAATATTTAATTTATGTTTAATTTAACTAATTTAGGTTATTCTACGGTGCACAAGAATGACAGAAAATGCAATCTAATTATAGCACTTCATTAAAATGCATAAATTAAGTTACCAAACCATAAGGAATGGTAACATGAGCAGCAAATCGTTGCACAAAGAGATGTTAATCAGTAATACTAAAAGCTAGCTTAGATGATATACTGGAAAACCCGGGCAAATAAAAATAAAAAGGACAATTTGAAAAAAAATATTCACCTAATGCTGGACATTTAACCTGGCCTCAAGCGTGTTTCCCTGTGAAGGATTTTTTGCACAGACAACTCAGTTCAGATGGCAGAGGCAATTGGAGAAGGACCACTGATTAACAGAATTAAGTGCTGTTCCATATATCAGGTAACTCAAACCTTTACATAACATTTTCATTTAGTTGATTTTGTAGGGGACAAGTTTTCATCTATAGAATACTGTACATCTGTATACTTGCTTAATGCTCATTTCCTGTGAAATCCCCTAACTCCAAGATTCTTGGCTGCAACTGGAAGAACTTCTACATGAGAAACAATGTAAAGTACTGTGAACAAAAGGTTAGGGATGAGCTCAACAATTCTGCATTTAAAGACAAAAAAGGTCATAATATGGATTCATGATTCTCGGAAACAGCTGTAGGCAGAATCTGATGGTGATACCTAGAACAAGCAAATATTTTGTAATAAGTGATGTAGCCTGTGAAGATGGTGTAAATTGATCATCTGTCATATCAAAACTTATTCTTCTCTTAAAAATATGCATTTATTTAAGGGATTTAGGGAGGGAAGATTGCCTGGAATACTGACAAATGTCATAATTTAACAGATCTCTTTCTTGATTCACATTCTTCTTTATCAGCTTAATAGGCTTTTTCATTTCCATTTTCTTATGTGTTGTGAATGCATCCTTCTATCAGAGAGTCATTTAAAAAGGGTTTGTGGAATTTTTGTCATATTATGAGCAAACAGTAGGTATCAGTTCTATGAGTCAGATATAAAATTCTAGTTTCAAACAAAATCTCAATACTTTCGGTGTGAAAGAAAAAGATATTCTTTTTGTAAAAATGTAAGATCTCAGGCAGGGTGGTTGAGAGTTCCGACGCTGAGAGGGGCCCGGAAAACAACCAATAGAAATTGAGCCTTATCGGCAGTAGCTCCACAGTTATGGAACAGCCTCCCACCTGAAATCCACCTGGCCCCTTCACTGGGTACCTTTAAAAAACTACTAAAAACCGGGTTATTTAAACAGGCCTTTCCAGATTAAAAAAACATTCTGATCCAATAGTAGTTCTGATAACTTAACATCTAACCTACCACCATGCTTTTCATGTTATTTTATTTTATTATGTTCTTTCGTTATATTTTATGGTAAATCTGTTTTGCACCTTTATATTTTATGAATGTTGTCAAGTTCTTTGTCATTATGTTATTGTTATTGTTTAGTTGCTGTAAATCACCCAGAGTGGTCTTGGCTGCCAGGTGGGTGGTATAGAAATCAAATAAATAAATAAAAATAAATAATTACTCTCCAATACTAATATAAACAGGAGCAAATAACATAGCAGAGAGGCTGTCTATATTTCTCAAAAAAACCCACAATATGTAGCTTTTTAATTTTAGCAAACTCAAGTCACATTTTTAGTCATTTCCTGAATTTCTACTCAGAACTGAAATGTATATCTTCTGTTAATGTACTGATTTTGGAGGCTACACACTTTCAGCTTGTGTTCTTTAATCAGATATGCATGGAAAGACTCCTTTTTAAAATAATCTGTAAGGTTCACAATGGGCTTAAGTCGATTGAGAAAACTGTGTTAAATTAAATGGCCCTCTGTTGGCCGTTTATTTTAACTTGCTTCCTAAGAAAATGAAACAAGTCAGAGGGAAATAAATATGCACTTTGGAATCCAATGTGTGAACATGAAACTCAGCATGGTTTTCAACATAGATCAAATCCCAGTTTTTTTGGCTGTGACCAGGCTCAAATATTCACTCAACTCAGGGGATTGCTTTGTGCTAGCAAAGTGAGCAACCTTTATTTAGGCTTGGTTTTATGATATCTGGATCCTTCAGTGCAAACAGTTCAGTAAAGCATGTTCTTTGAATTCCCCCTTTCCCTAGTTCAAATTGCTGACCTTTTTTTTAGCTAATGGTCATTTAGCTAAATACTAAATGGCATATGTAGGATCTGTGTGGTGCTACTTTAGCTTGGGGATGGTGAACAGCACCTCATTGCTGCCATCTGTAGTTGCCCCAGAACTGCACAACAGTTACCCCCTAAATCGATCTGGGTTTTGTTTTTTGTTTTTGCATGTGAGAGCACATACATGTAAAAAGAAATCTCTTAATGTGGATAGTTAGTTGTACATGTGTAAATGCTCTTTGGAGCCAAGGGCTATTAGACCATGAACTGGCGATCACATGAATGGTGCATAGATTACAGATCACAAAAATATTTGCTAACTTCCTTGTTTTTGTTCCCACATGCAGTTTGGAGTGACAAAAGGAGTGCCATTTTTTCTTGTTCAGGTCTCTGAAATTTATTTAGACTCTGTGTGTGCAAAACCCATATTTTCCCTTTGAGAAGCAAAGAGCATACACAGAAAGCAAGCATGAAATGACAGACTAATGGTGAATAAAGGAAAAGAGAAGAAATAAGTACAAAAATTTCTTCTCCAGTTTTTCAATCCTTAAACGCCTATCAACCCACATTATTTGAACAATTTGCATTATTTGCCTTAAAGTATTATTTGTGTTCTTTGAGCATTTTACTTAAGTTGCACAAAAATCTTATTCTTTTGTTGAAAGTGCCATAAAATATGTTTCCTCTCATGAAACAAGGAGAATTCAGTTCTTCAAAAAACCTCTGGTTTATGAATGTGGGATATTGTCCTTCTGAATCCAAAATTCAAAATGTCAGGAAATGCCCTGATATTGCTGCACTCTATTGTACTCACATTGCAAGCAGGAAAAAGGATGCCAAATTTTAAATAGCAAAAAGCAGCCTGAATGTTGATGATACCCATCTCTGAAATCAAGATGGTCTACAGGACACCCTCCTGTAGGAAATCAACCCTGAGTGCTCACTGGAAGGACAGATCCTGAAGCTGAGGCTCCAATACTTTTGCCATCTCATGAGAAGAGAAGACTCCCTGGAAAAGACCCTGATGTTGGAAAAGTGTGAAGGCAAGAGGAGAAGGGAGCGACAAAGGAAGAGATGGTTGGACAGTGTCATTGAAGCTACAAACATGAATCTGACAAAACTCAGGGAGGCACTGGAAGACAGGAGGGCCTGGCATGCTCTGGTCCACGGGGTCACGAAGAGTTGGACACAACTTAACGACTAAACAAATCCAAAAGTAAGCTGATGTTTCCAAGAAATACAAAAGCATTCCACCCACTTGTATACTGCTCCCAGGCTGTTAGGAACATTTTTTTCTATTTTCCCAATGAATGGTGTTCCAACTTTTCATGGTGCTCTCCCCTCATCACCCAGTAGTGTGCTCTGGGTTAGCTCTTTGGTTACATTTTACCTCTTCACACTGACATGTCCGTTCTTTGAATCACTCCTCTTTTTTTCTTTTCTTGGTGAAAAAGAAGGAGGCAGCTTATTTCTGTTTAGATAATGAAGAAAGTTGTGGATTGGGTCAGGTGAAATACAGTGTCTTGTTTTCTGTGCTGGGCTGAATCTAGTTTCTTGGTAAGAGAAATTTCTTTCATAGGACACTGGAGGAAGGAGTCAGCCATTCTTTTCCATACCTCTTTTCCCTGTGCTGCCTGAAAAGCTATTCCAAATGGTGGCAGAAGTGTCTAGAACAAAGTAAAAGATGGTTCAGGAACAGGAGAAGCTCCTCATCACTCTTCCTTCAGCGAGAGGCTTCAAAAAATGCGAATGCCTTCCACAGACAGAAGGTGTGTTTTAGTTCTCAGAAAGGAACTTCTGGTTCCAACTCATTGTAAATGAAGAGCTAGAAGACAAAAGAAAATAAAAACCTACGTGCCTTTTCGAAAGTACACAAACTTTGTGGTGTGAATAATTCATCACAGTTATATCAGATGCCCCTTCAAGAGAAAACAATTCAAAATGCTATTGATTTGAGACAATTTCATTTTGAAAATATTGCCACTGATATTTTTCTCCTAAGCCTCTGTACATACATAACTAAACATCCCTTCAAGCAAGCATTTATATAAGTTAATTATGTATCCCATAGATATAAAATATATATTAAAAAGCTGAGGCAGTTTTTAAGCCACATGCACTGAAAGAAGACCTGAGCTTCAGATGACCTTCACCTCAGATATCTGTGCTGCCAATATTGTAGGTGGTGTTATGTTTACTGCTGCCAACCATCCCCTGATGGTCTAATGTAAATGTTATGCATGGAAAAGGAATAAGGGGAGAAGTGCTTACTAAAAACCTAATTAACCCCTAATGCATTTAAGGTGAACCTGTTGTTCTTTAAATGTCTGCATATGCATAATGCAAACAGCCCTTTGAGTGGAGAATTCAGTGTCCATTTTTTAAAACGGAAATTCATTTCTAATATACACCAATGGGATGTGAAACATTCTATTTTTGCTGCTTTTATTTTTTGAAGGACAATAAGGAACTCATTAAATCTGCCATTGAAGCAGACAGTTCTAAAGTACAATGAGGTAAGTCTTTCTATTGATTTCTTTTTTCCTTTCCTTTTCTTTGTGAGCGTGGATGGAAGAGGGAAATGTGACACCCAGAAATCTATGGTAAATCTGAAAACATAGGAAATTCCATGGGTCTTAGCCAAGGGTTTGAAAAGGTTTATGCCCCCTTAAAACTGAAGTACCAGTTAAGACAACTATATGAAAACATAAAACTCACAAGCAGCTTTAGTGCTCTTGAGGATGTTTCTATAGTCTCCATCATTTTATTTTGAAAGTTGCTTAGATATGTTCCCTTCCTTTGGGAGAGCTATCCCAAGACATTTTGCTATAGGTAGCAAAAGATGAAAGGATGTTCCCTTCCATTCCACAGCTGGCTGGATACCTCAGTAGTTTAGGTATCTCACTATGGAGCTGCAGGTTGGGAGTTTGATTCCCTACTCTGCATCCTGCAAGTAGACCCTATTGGTACTACCAGTCTGTGTGGCCCTGGACAAGTTGCACAGTCCCAAGATTTCCCTAGAGGAAGGGAATTGAAAACCACTTCTACGTATTCTCTAGCTGGAAAACCCTGAAAAGTTTCACTATAAGTCAGAAATGACCTGATGGCATATGATTATTATTATTATTATTCCATTCCACAGGGAGAAGCCAGCTTTACTGACAGCTGAATATTAGGAATTTCCACCATACCCGAGGGCAGCAGACTAATTTATGGGGGCAGACCAGGCTGCAGGACAAACACAGCTCTATCTTTCAAGAGGCATGAATGGACCTGGGACTCAGAAGAAACAGGTGGAGGTCTACTGCTGCTCCCCAGCATCTAACTCACACTACTTAATGCAAGGGAAGTCAATACATGACCTGTGATTCCCATGGACCTTCATCCATTTTGTTGCTTCACCCACAAGATTCCTTAAGAATCCCCTTCCAGCATCATTGTGCTACTGATACTGAGCAGCATGGTGGTAAGAAAAGATGGTTGATTTACTTTAAAAGTGCATTTTCACCTTTTTATCAAGAAAACACAACTTCCAATGCTAAGTTATGACCAGGGTTACTAGTATATATCTGTGGCATCAAGGGACCAGACCTAGTCATGTCCAGTATCTTCACATGTTCAGATGTGAATGTCTCATGAGTAGAGATGGGGACGAATAAAAAACGGATTGGTTTTTCTGACAAATATAGCTGATTCGTTAAATATTCATCGATCCATATTTGTGGGTTCGAGAGACCCCCACAGATACAAAGGGATGAATATTTACCTGTTTTTATTCTTCGTATTAAAAAACAAAAAACAAAACAAAACACCATTCTGCCTACCGGCCGCTGATCAACTGATTGGTGACAAAGAGGCAGCCACCACCCCACACAGCCACCCAGTACCACAGCCTATACCCCACCCATTTCTTTCCCTACCTTAGGCCCCATGCCATCCCCCCACCAACACCCTCTTACCTTAATTGCTGCTGCCGAGGTCTTCCAGCCTCAGAGCCACACATGTAAAAATGGAGACTGGCTGTGTGACATTCCACCCAGTGTCCCCTGTTTGTTTTCCCCAAACCAAGGTTCACTCTGGTGACCTTCCCTGCACATTTGGTATCTCTAGGTCATCGGGGGCCAGTGTTATAGCCTTTTAAAATGAAGATGAATCAACAGATTGATTCATCAATTCATCGAAGAATAATCATACATTAGTATTTGTTGATCCGTTAACCTTGACAAATAACGGATCAAAATGAATTGCCATTTTTGAATTTGTCCACATCTCTACTCATGAGGGCTTTTGCCTCCCACTTTTATATCAAAATAGGCAAAATTAAATCCCTGATTAAGGGCTCTTCTGCTAAAAATTGGTGTAAGCGACTACAATTGTTGTTGCTGTTTAGTCGTTAAGTGGTGTCCGACTCTTTGTGACCCTATGGACCAGAGCACACCAGGCCCTCCCGTCTTCCACTGACTCCCGGAGCTGGGCCAAATTCATGTTTATAGCTTCGATGACACTATCCAACCATCTCCTCCTCTGTCATCCCTTTCTCCTGTTGCCTTCACACTTTCCCAACTTCAGGGTCTTTTCCAGGGAGTCTTCTCTTCTTTGGCCATGACATGGCCAATGTAATGGAGCCTCAACTTCAGGATCTGTCCTTCCAGTGAGCACTCAGGCTTGATTTCCTTCAAAATGGATGGGTTTGATCTCCTTGCAGTCCAGGGGACTCTCAAGAGTCTCCAGCACCACAGTTCAAAAGCATCAATTCTTTGGTAGTCAGCCTTCTTTATGGTCCAGCTCTCACTTCCATACATTACTACAGGGAAAACCATAACTTTCACTATTCGGACTTTTGTTGGCAAGGTGATGTCTCTGCTTTTTAAGATCCTATCGAGGTTTGTCATCGCTTTTCTCCCAAGAAGCAGGCATCTTTTAATTTCGTGGCTGCTGTCCCCATCTGCAGGGATCATGGAGCTCAAGAAAGTGAAATCTGTCACTGCCTCCATATCTTCTCCTTCTATTTGCCAGGAGGTGATGGGACCAGTGGCCATGATCTTAGGTTTTTGCATGCTGAGCTTCAGACCGTTTTTTGCACTCTCCTCTTTCACCCTCATTACAAGGTTCCTTGATTCCTCCTCAGTTTTTGCCATCAGAGTGGTATCATCTGCATATCGGAGGTTGTGATATTTCTTCCGGCAATCTTAATTCTGGCTTGGGATTCCTCCAGTCCTGCCTTTTGCATGATGTATTCTGCATATAAGTTAAATAAGCAAGGGGGCAATGTACAGCCTTGTTGTACTCCCATTTTGATCCAATCAGTTGTTCCATATCCAGTTCTAACTGTGGCTTCCTGTCCCACATATAGGTTTTTCAGGAGGTAGATAAGATGATCAGGCACTCCCATTTCTTTAAGGACTTGCCACGGTTTGCTGTAGTCCACAGTCAAAGGCTTTTGCATAGTCAATGAAGCAGAAGTAGATGTTTTTCTGGAACTCTCTGGCTTTCTCCATAATCTAGTGCATATTAGCAATTTGGTCCCTAGTTCCTCTGCCCCTTTGAAATCCAGCTTGTACTTCTGGGAGTTCTTGGTCCACATACTGCTGAAGCCTATCTTGGAGGATTTTGAGCATAACCTTACTAGCGTGTGAAATGAGTACAATTGTATGGTAGTTGGAGCATTCTTTGGCACTGCCCTTCTTTGGGATTGGGACGTAGAGTGATCGTTTCCAGTCCTCTGGCTACTGCTGAGTTTTCCAAACTTGCTGGCATATTGAATGTAGCACTTTAACAGCGTCATCTTTTAAGATTTTAAATAGTTCCACAGGGATGCCATCACCTCCACTGGCCTTGTTGTTAGACAAGCTTTCTAAGGCCCACTTGACTTCGCTCTCCAGGATGTCTGGCTCTAAGTCAGCAACCATACCATCTGGGTTGTCCGGGATATCCAAATCTTTTTGGTATAGTTCCTCTGTGTATTCTTGTCACCTCTTCTTGATGCCTTTTGCTTCTGTTAGGTCCCTACCATTTTTTAACAGATCTCTGGTGTGACAAACCCAGACCTACTGGGATCTGCCACACAGTTACACCAAGCTGCCACCAACCATTCCCTATAATAAGTCACACAGACCAGGGATGGATTTTTAAACAATAAAAGAATAAGGTTTATTTTAAATACAAACAGGGTAAATAAAACAATCAGGTGAATAAAATAAAGTAACGTGGCTTATTCTCACACACACAAGCATACAGTGTGGTTCACCTAGAACCTTTAACTTAAAGCACAGACCCTGAACCCATCAGTTCTGGCTACCCAACCGACCCCTGAACCTATCAGGGTGGTACTCTGACCCACAGTAGTACCCTGTCAGACACCCAGACTCCCACAACAGCTTCTTCTTCCCAGCTGCTGCTTCGTCACAACCCAGTGTCTCACAGTGTCTGTCTCAGCATCTCCCTTCACCACACAGGCATCACATATTTATACAGTACAGCCCCTCCTCCTGATGTCCCGCCTTCCACTCCCCATAGGATGGAACTTTCCCTCCAAACCCATGACAGACAGGTAACATCAGTGCTGTTATGTAACACCTCCCCTCTTTAAAAGTTGTTTTGTAGGGGGAAAGCTAAAAGTGCTTTTCACCAAAAAAACAACCTGCATAAAATACACA
Source organism: Pogona vitticeps (assembly GCF_051106095.1). Lineage (NCBI taxonomy): Eukaryota > Metazoa > Chordata > Lepidosauria > Squamata > Agamidae > Pogona > Pogona vitticeps. Next base: position 36,359,744 of record NC_135787.1, read on the forward strand.
ACAACATTTATACATACCAGATAATACTTACATATACTTACACTCCAAGTTAACCATAGCAAATATGCATTTAAACATTTTACCATATACAGTACATCAATTTACCTTTATTAATACCAACCAAATTCAAAACCAGGTACATTTTAACTTTTTGTTCTCATTATATACATATAGTCCATGTTCTTTCGCCGTCTTCAGTCTTCAGGTCTTCTTGATAAGGCGTCAGCAACACAGTTCACTGACCCTCTGACCACCTTCACTTCAAAGTCATAGTCCTGTAAGTTCAAAGCCCACCTCATAAGTTTGCTATTGTGGGTTTTCATCGTCTTTAACCATTGCAATGGTGAATGGTCAGTACACAGAACAAAATGTCTTCCCCAGATGTAAGGCTTGGCCTTCTGGATCGCGTAGACTATTGCCAAACACTCCTTCTCCACGGTTGCCAAATGTCTCTCACCTTTCTGAAGTTTCCTACTCAGGTAGGACACTGGATGCTGGTCACCATTCTCATCCTCCTGGCACAGAACTGCTCCTACCCCGCTGTTAGACGCATCGGTGTAGATGATGAACTCCCGGTCGAAGTCTGGAGCACGCAGGACAGGATAGTTGATCAACGCCTCCTTCAACCTCTGGAACGCCGCCTCACAGTCGCTGGTCCACGGGATGCGGTCATCAGCCTTCTTCCTCGTCAGATCGGTCAGCGGAGCCGCAATCTCGCTAAACCTCGGGATGAACTTTCTGTAGTAGCCCACCAACCCAAGAAATGATTTGACCTTTTTCTTGGTGTTGGGTCTAGGCCAATCACGAACTGCTTCTATTTTGGCCTCCAGGGGTTTTATCATTCCTCCCCCTACCATGTGACCCAAGTATTTTATTTCTGGGCTACCCAGCTGACACTTGCTGGCCTTTACTGTTAGCCCTGCTGCACTTAACCTCTGCAGCACTAACTCCAGGTATATCAGGTGATCTTCCCAGGTATTACTGAAGATCCCTATGTCGTCAATGTAGGCCACTGTAAAGTCACTGAGCCCTGCCAAGGTCTGGTCCATCAGCCTTTGGAATGTGGCTGGTGCATTTCTGAGACCAAAGCTCAGGACTCGAAACTCATAGAGACCAAAAGGGCTGCAAAAGGCAGTCTTTTCTTGATCCCTGGGATCAATTCTTAATTGCCAATATCCCTTTACCAGGTCCAATGATGAGATGAACCGACAACCCCCTATGGTTTCAATCAGGTTGTCTAGCCTGGGCATTGGGTAGGCATCAGGAGTGGTTACACGGTTTAATTTCCTGTAATCGACACAAAACCTAATGCTCCCATCAGGCTTGTCCACAAGGACTATCGGAGAGGACCAAGGACTAGAAGAGGGGACGATTATGTTCTCCCTCAGCATCTCGTCCAGCTCCTTCCGCACCTTGTCCCTATAGGGTCCCGTTACTCGGTATGGGGATACTGCCTGCGGGGGTGCATCCCCTGTGTGGATCCGATGCATCACTCCCTTCACTATCCCCGGCTTGTTGGAAAACACCTGTTGATATTTTCTAAGCAGCATTTTTAGTTCTTGCTGCTGGTCTTGGGTGAGTGCAGGACTGATCTTTACCTCCTCTGGGTTGTATTTTACTTCCCCTCTACCCTCCCAGAAGGGTAATTCAGCTTCCTCACTCTCAGCTGCTTTTATCGCGAATAAAACCCTCTGTTCCCCTCTGTAGTAGGGTTTTAGGGCATTCACATGAACCACCCTCCTTGCTTGGTTCTCCTCCTGCTCTATTAGGTAGTTCAGGTCTGACATCTTGGAAATGACCCTATATGGTCCTGCCCATTTGAGCTGCAGTTTATTCTCTCTGCAGGGCCTAAGCCAGAGCACTTCCTCCCCTGGGTCAAAGTGCCTCTCTCTAGCTTTGCGGTCATACCATGTTTTCTGTTTGACCTTCTGCGCTTGCAGGTTTTCTGCTGCCAGCTCTAGATTTCGCTTTAGGTCATTCATCAAGGTGTCTATGTAAGTCACAACGTCTTGTGGGTCATCCTGGGTGATCTGCTCCCAATTTTGTTTGATCAAATCAAGGGGCCCTTTCACCCGTCTCCCAAATAGAAGTTCAAATGGACTAAACCCGGTACTGGCTTGTGGCACTGATCGATAAGCAAACAAAAGGGATTGCAGCTTCTGGTCCCAATTGTTTGGATTCTCCGCCAAGTAAGCCCTAATCATGCGCATTAGAGTCCCATTGAACTTCTCAGTTAACCCATTGCTTTCAGGATGATAAGCAGTGGTTTCCTTGTGCTTAATTCCACAGATCTGCCATAAGCGTTTCATGAGCTTTGATGTGAACGATGCGCCCAAATCTGTGATTATCTCTGAGGCAAATCCCATCCTGGACATATACCCCACCAAAGCATCGGCCACTGTGTTAGTTTCAATGTTAGTCAAGGGTATGGCTTCAGGATACCTTGTGGCATGGTCCACAATTGTTAGAATGAACCTGTTCCCCCTCTTTGTGGCCTTGGGCAAAGGTCCCACAATATCCACCCCTATGCATTTGAACGGAGTGTCAATCACAGGCAAAGGGCACAACTTTGCTTTAGTCCTGTCGCGGTTATTCCCCTGCCTTTGACACACATCACATTGTTTACAGAACTCCCTGATCTGCTTCCCTATGTCAGGCCAGTAGAAATTCTGTGTGATTCTCTGCTGTGTTTTGTTCACTCCTAAGTGTGCAGCAAACATGTCAGAGTGCCCCCTTTGTAAGATCATGGGGCGATACTTTTCAGGTACCACCAGTTGACTTCTGATCCCATCTCCCCCTTTTGAGATGTTCCTCAAGGTCTCTCTATATAAAATCCCCTTTTTCTCCAGAAATCTCACTGGGGTTTCAGGTGTTAGCTGGGCGTCAGTCACCTGTTCAAAACACTTTTGGAGAGTGGCGTCTGCCTTTTGCTCCTGTCCAAATCTGCTGTCTGTGGTTAAGGTTTCCACCACAGCTTCTGAACTCCCCCCACCTGCTTCCGTCTCTGGCTCATCATTACCCCCCTGAACTGTCCCTGTGGTGGCTTGTGAGCGTGTAATCACTAGCACCCGTTTCACATGTTCAGCCAGGTCATTTCCCACGAGCACGGCTGCTGGCAGAGTCGATGAAATCGCTATCCGCCAATCTCCCCTCCAGCCTTGAAAGTTGACAGGTACCTCTGCTACTGGCAGAGAGATTATCTGCCCCTCAATCCCTGCCACCTTCATGCTCTCATTTGGGATTATAAACTCCCTAGGGATGATATCTGGATGGCATAGGGTTACTTGGGAACAAGTGTCCCGCAGCCCCCTATACTGACGGTCAAGTATTCCTACGTCCACCCCTGCTGTCTCAAACAACTGAGAATCTGTTTTTATCAGCAAGCAGCGCTTTACCTCCAGAAGAGGACCATTTTCCTCAGCCTGATCAGCAGAGGCAGCTGTCCCAGACTGAGTAGCCATGGCAACAGGCTCCCTCTGTGACACTGAGCCTTGCTCTTTCTGGACACAGAACACAGCTTTTGGCTTGGTCCCACTAGAATTCTGAGGCACCATTCCTTTTAGCTGCTTTAATTTCTCACACTCTGAGATTAGATGACCCTTTCCCTGACAGAAATAACATTTTCTGGCGTATTTTGATTCTCTCTCATCTTGTTTTGGTTTTCCCTCCAAAATCTGAGGTCTTTGTTTCATGTCTGAGGGCTTCCCTTCACCATGGGCCCCTCCCCCTTGCTGGCTTTTCCCTGGTCCCTGAGAGTACTTGCTGTAGGTTTCTTTGGGTTTACCTACAGATTTCCCCTCACCCAAGGGCTTTCTTATTTGGGAGATAAAATCTGCGATCTCTGCGGCTGCTGCCACAGATTTCGGTTTCCTTTCCCTCACCTGGAATTTCAATTCCCCATGCAGAACTGAATAGAACTGTTCCAGGGCTATCAAGTCTTTAAGCTGTTCATAGGTCTCTGTCCCCTCCTGCGATAGCCATTTCTCAAGCAGCCTCACCAATTGGGCCCCCACTTGGGTAAAAGTCTGTTCTGGCTTCTTGGTGAGGGACCTGAACCTTTGTCTCAGCTGCTCTGCATTTATCCCATGTCTTGCAAACACCAGTTTTTTAAACTCTGCGAAATCTTTCATCCGTTCCTCAGGCATCTCGGCATAAACCTCAGCCAGGCTACCACTGATTAAAGATCGCATGATGGTCATCTTCTCAGTTTCCCTCACTGAGAAGTCCACAAACGCTCTTTCCACTAAGGAAAAGAACACCTCAGGACAATCTCCCTTGTGGTACACAGGGAATTTCTTCAGGTCAGCCTTAGACAGTTGGCCTCCCTCAGAATCCCTATTATTATTATTGTTCTGGTTCATCATTTCCAGTTTTCTTAATTCAAACGCCATTCTTTCTTTTTCCAGAGCAATTCTCTCTCTCTCCCTCTCCATTTCCATTCTTTCTCTCTCTCTCTCTAATTCAAATTGCCGCTGTTTCTCTCTTTCCCTTTCCTCCATTTCCCTCACCCTCAGTTCATGCTGTTGGGCTATGAGTATTTTTCTGAGTTCTGGGTCTTGCTCTCCTGTGCTGTCACCTTGCACTGAGCCAAATTCATCCTCAGAACCTTGGTCAATCTGGGGGTCTTTCACTTCACTCATGTCTGCTACTTGGCTTCGAGTCAAGGGCATACCCCCCCCTCAGAACAGGCTGCTTTAAAAAGTCAAGCCTCAGAATAAAACGACCACTTTTTTCCTTTTTGCCTCAGAACCAGCTCTCCCTAGAGATTGCTGCTGTTCTTCAGCACTAAACTTGCAACAGTATCGAGTCAGAGCCTACCCCCCTCTGCTGGGCCTCTCAGCTGGCAAGCTAGCTCGCTGTTGCTACGCAGTTTTGCCTCAGCGTTTTCCCGCCAAAATCAGGCTGCCTCAGAGCACCTTAATCTAAGTCTCCCCAGTTGGCACGTTCTTCTACTAGCGCACCTCCCCGTGAGGTACACCTAGAAGATTACCTACGCGCCTCAGACTGTCCCTGACTGGACCCCCCTTGCTCTGGGCACACCTGCCAAGGCTTTGCTGGACCGCTGGACAACTGGACCAGTCGTATCCCACACGCTGGACACCAATCAATGTGACAAACCCAGACCTACTGGGATCTGCCACACAGTTACACCAAGCTGCCACCAACCATTCCCTATAATAAGTCACACAGACCAGGGATGGATTTTTAAACAATAAAAGAATAAGGTTTATTTTAAATACAAACAGGGTAAATAAAACAATCAGGTGAATAAAATAAAGTAACGTGGCTTATTCTCACACACACAAGCATACAGTGTGGTTCACCTAGAACCTTTAACTTAAAGCACAGACCCTGAACCCATCAGTTCTGGCTACCCAACCGACCCCTGAACCTATCAGGGTGGTACTCTGACCCACAGTAGTACCCTGTCAGACACCCAGACTCCCACAACAGCTTCTTCTTCCCAGCTGCTGCTTCGTCACAACCCAGTGTCTCACAGTGTCTGTCTCAGCATCTCCCTTCACCACACAGGCATCACATATTTATACAGTACAGCCCCTCCTCCTGATGTCCCGCCTTCCACTCCCCATAGGATGGAACTTTCCCTCCAAACCCATGACAGACAGGTAACATCAGTGCTGTTATGTAACATCTGGTTTTTCCCTTTCTATTATTTTCCTCTATTTCTTTGCACAGTTCATTTAAGAAGGCCCTCTTGTCTCTCCTTGCTATTCTTTGGAAGTCCGCATTCCATTTTCTGTAACTTTCCCTATCTCCCTTGCATTTTGTTTTCCTTTTCTTCTCTGCTATTTGTAAGGCCTCGTTGGACAGCCACTTTGCTTTCTTGCATTTCCTTTTCTTTGGGATGGTTTTTGTTGCTGCCTCCTATGCAATGTTACGGGCCTCCATCCATAGTTCTTCAGGCACTCTGTCCACCAAATCTAGTTCCTTAAATCTGTTCTTCACTTCCACTGTGTATTCATAAGGGATTTGGTTTAGATTATACCTGACTAACCCAGTGGTTTTCCTACTTTCTTCAGTTTAAGCTTGAGTTTTGCTATAAGGAGCTGATGATCCGAACCACAGTCAGGGTCTTGTTTTGCTGACTGTATAGAAGAGACTACAGAGATGAGAAAAATAAAGGAAAGGGGGAGGCTAGAGGGAAATATTATGTTCTTTTAATGCTGAAAGCTGGAGCAGGAGAAGAAATGGAGACTGAGTAGCCTGAAACAGTTGTGTGTGTATGTGTGTGTGTGTTGAGGGAGGGCATTAAAAGCCAGGTGGAGGAGGATATAAAGGTACATAAATACAGTTGAGTAGTTAGTGACTTTCAAGCTAATATGACCAATGATGCCCTTCCAATACTTCCGTTGAGGTCTCTCTTTGTATTCATTATGGATTTGGTCAGCATATAAACTGCCTTGAACCGTAAGATACACTCCTCACTCACTCATATAAGTTAGCAAGCAAGCTGAGAACAATTCTATTCCATATGTCTTTCAAAGCTCCTTGGGTGGGAAGAGCCGGTAATCAAATTGGAAGCAACTAACAAACTAGATTACTGGAGATAATTTTAGATAACCTGAAGACTCTGAGGGTTTGCTTTTTGCCTCACAATGTGAGCCGTGTATTCACTCACTTGGAATTTTGAGGTTATTCTGTTTGCATTGTTAGGTTTCCATGAAGGCCTAGACTTTTATTTCATTTTTCCACTTTCCATTTTAATGATATTACAACCTAAAATTTATTTTAGTATCCCCTGAAACTTCTTTAAGAAATATTGAGTCCAGAAGATTGAAGCCAATATTCTTCAAATTTTTATGAGTTCTACGATGATACACTGGTGAACTCTAATTAATCCATTTCACTTTTGGCTTTTATAAAAGGAAAAACTTTTTTTCCTCCTCCAAACCTGGTGCTTTTGAAGAAACAGCAGCAGAATGCATAGCACCAGAGCACCTGTAACATTCAAGGAAGAACAGCAAAGATACAGTTTGATGCACAACTCAATTAAATTTAAATAGATTTCATCCAACAGATGTCAACAGCTGTGAGTCAAAGCTCCACATGGACATAGGGAAACATTCATTGCTGATTACCTACAGGAAGTGCTTTCCAATTTCAGAGACAGCACAGATAACCCTGCATACACTGGAAAACATATTGGATCACAGTGTGCATGTTTATGTAAGTGGATTGCCTTCCCGCAATGATCTCAACTTTTTTTTTCAAGGTGCACAGATTTCTTGGAAAAGGTAATGCATTCTAAAAATACATTGAGAAACTGCAAATGTAATCCACAAAAAGACACTTCATAAAATGAGACTTTTTTCAGACAATCCTTGTGTCTGTGGGGCATCAAAAGGGATGTCAAGGAAGAAGTCCTTATGTTCAGGATGTCCGAGTTTTTTTTTTTATTGATTTGACTGTCAAATTGCACAGATAACGACATAGCTGGTTATCTATGCAGTGGTACCTTGCAAGACAATTTTAATTCATTCCACGAAAATCATCATCTTGTGAAAAAATCATCTTGCGAGGTTCCCTATGAATCGGTCTCAAAAAAAAAAAAAAAAAAGTCTTGCGAAGCATTGGTCTAAAAAAAACAAACGTCTTGCGACAAACGTCTTGCGAAGCATCAGTCTAAAAAAAACCAAACCCACGTCTTGCGAAGCGCGGTCATAGAAAAAAAGTCTTGTGAGGCACCATAGTGATCGCAAAAACCAATTGTCATGAGTTTTTCGTCCTGCCAGGCAATCGTCTAGCGAGGCACCACTGTATATCTATTCATCTATCTACCAACCTACATGTCTATCCAATTTTTACCACATATTTCATCCTGTACATAGATTCAAGGTAGCTTCCTGAGGATTTTAAAAACACAAATATTAAAAAGGTGCAAATATAATAAATCACACTATTAAAACAATCAAACATACTAATTATTAAAAGGCAGTAAATAAAATCCCTTCAACAATTTAAAATACATATATAAAAAGACAAAACTCGATTCCCCTCTTAAAATTTCTTTCTCAGCAGTTTGCATATCAAAGGACTACTTAAAAATAAAGCTCCTTGCCTAGCCAGCAGAAACACACTGCAACACAATTCCTCCAAGTCCCATCTCAGATAGAAGGTTAGTATGGTTGACAGTACCACTGAGAGGTCAATAGGAGCACATTCCTCCTGTCTAGATACTGGTATGGCTAGTCCAACAAGGAGACCAAAGCAGTTGCCATCCCATACCCAGGCCTGAAGCCAGATTGAAATGCAGTTAGATAATCCATGTGTTATACAGAAATCCCTGGAGCAGAAAAACCACCACAAATTTCATAACCTTGCCCAAGAATGGAATATTTTACATTGGCCAATAATTATCTAGAACAGTGAGGTTTAGGCAGAGTTTTTTTCAACAAAGACTGTATAACCGCCTCTTTTAGTAGACTGCCTTATTTCAAGGAAACTTTCCAGCCCCCTAATCCAGTCTCCTAGCAGTTGCTTTAATGAGCCAGGAAGGGCAAGGATTCAATATGCACATGCTTGCTCTCATCCTCAGGCTACTCATGGTGGAAGGTATCCATTATCACAGGACAAGCAGGCACCAAAGTTCCATCCACAGGAGCTGTGTGAATTACAGTGTCAACGTCAGAACAGATCCAAGTGATTTTATGTGCAGAGTGTCAAGCAATTTTTCAGTGTAAGCTGAGAGGGGCTCTGCATTTTCTCTTTGTGGACCACAATTTCAATAGGCCCTCTTCTGCTCAAGAGAGCTGCACTAGACAATTCTGTGCATAAATTTCTGTCATTTTGCTTTAGAGTCCATCTCCACTCACTTGTCCAGGTTTCATGGCCACCTGGAAAAATGAGTGTGGATGGAAACTAGAGTATAATACAAATACTTATCAGCCACCAATCAATGGTCAAACAACCTTTCTATTTTATCTCTGCATCAATTTATGTATCTCTTATAGGCACCAACTTCAGTGAGACATTTTGGGGTATGCATAATCAGCTTATGTTGACAAATCTGCTTAGCCCATTACTATAATAATAATAATAATAATAATAATAATAATAATAATAATAATAATAATAATAATAATAATAATAATAATAATAATAATAATAATAATAATAATAATAATAATATGACCCATCAAGTCAATTTTGACCTATGTTGATCCTTTTTCTAGGTAGTGAGTACTCAGAAGTGGTTTACCATTCCCTTCTTCTCGAGGTGCCCTGTGCGGCTTGCCAAAGGCCATAATTTTCCTCTCTCTACCCCTCCTTTTCTTTATTTGTTTTTTCTAATATTTCATCATTTTCTTTTTGAATTTGTGATTGAGCCATCATTATGTAGTAAGACGTTGAAACTATAATAATCTCACATAAGTGCTTGTTTAAGACATTTATTTATATTTATGAAACTGAAGCTTAAAAATGCTTTGACATTTACTAAAGATTGGACGTAGCAGCCTAAAAAGTTTTTGCTAAAACAAATATAAAACCACAAATGCCATAAATGGGTCTTTCTCTATACATTGTACTTTCTCTCTCTTTTATTTTAAATCACTTAGCAGAAAATGAACAGATAAAAAAATAACACCACCAAAATATGCAACTAAAACAACACATAACCAGAATACATGACACAACCAACCTAATCATGATTAATCTAATGGATTTTATGAATGTGCTCCCCTTCATCAGGACCACTAAGGATACATTCAGTTTTACATTTAATATAGTGGATCTACTTATTGTCCCATTTTCCAGTGCCACAGCTCTTATCCAAACTCGAGCCTCCCATAGATTATTTTACAAAAATAACGTTTAGTAGGGAGGTTGAAATTCGAACTCCCAGCATACCATCTAATTTGGTCAAGAGTCTACAAAACCAAATATATTTGAAAATATAGGTACTCATCTTTGCTTATAACTGTAACCAGCTATACCAATTTTGGGTCCCCAAAATGAACAGCCTTCCCTTCATATTTAATGCATTCTTTTTAATACTAAGATCAAACACAAGAAGATTATTCAAATGCGTCTTCACTCTCCTCACCTTAATAAACCGTGTAAACAAAGTGAAGAGCATGAGTGCATCTAAAAGATATCACCCTCTTTGCAAAACATATTATTCCTTTAAATTTCAAGAATTTTAATGAGAATTCTTCAAAGCAATAAGAAAGATAGGTAACTTGATTCTAAACTAATAATTCTGCTCTTAGTGAGCACCGCAAAACCTTTGTGTCAATAGAACAATAGAATGACCCTGTTTTCTATAATCCTCATCAAAAGCAAACTCAAAGGAATTTATAATATTATGTGATCATTATTTAAAGTAGGCTGAACTCAAAGTATCAAGCAACTCATTGGTTCAGAAAAAAATAACTAATATTATAAATATGTCATTTTCTTTTTCAGCTTTCAGTAGCTAGAACTATGTAGCCCAAGGCAACCTATATTTTTCTTCTGCAAACCTGTTTTTATACATTTGAGAATAAGGAACAATTTACTCATGCTTGCTTGACTGGAGAAGCAACACAGGCCCAAACAACACCACTAGCAACAACACAAACATCTTGTCCAGACCCACTATGTAGCAAATGTTGATACTGTTATTATATATGGTGGATTTTTTTTCTTATTATCATTTAGTTGAGGTACCTTGAGTGGCCCCTTCATGGATCACTGCCTTGTTGTGGTGAAGGGGATTGAGCAACTCAGAGAAGCTATGGGCTATATATTTGTTGGCAGGGCCACCAAAGACGGACAAGTCATAGTGGAGAGTTCTGACTAAACATGATCCACCTGGAGCAGGAACTGGCAAGCCACTCCAGTATCCCTGCCAAGAAAACTCAATGGACAGAAACAAAAGGCTAAAAGATATGACGCTGGAAGATGAGCCCCTCAGGTCGGAAGTCATCGAATATGCTACTGAGGAAGAGTGGAGGACAAGTACAAGTAGCTCCAGAGATAATGAAGTGGCTGGGCCAAAGCTGAAAGGATTTTCAGCTGTGGCCGCTCCTGGAAGTGAAAGGAAAGTCCGATGCTGCAAAGAAAAATACTGCATAGGAACCTGGAATGTAAGATATATATGAACCTTGGTAAGCTGGATATGCTCAAACAGGAGATGGAAAGAATAAACATTGACATCCTGGGCGTCAGTGAACTAAAATGGATAGGAATGGGTGAATTAAATTCAGATGATTATCATATCTACTATTGTGGGCAAGAATCCCGTAGAAGAAATGGAGTAGCCCTGATAGTCAACAAAAGAGCGGGAAAAGCTGTATTGGGATACAATCTCAAAAATGATAGAATGATTTCAATACAAACCCAAGGCAGATGTTTCAGCATCACAGTAATCCAAGTTTATGCACCAACCACCAATGCTGAAGAGGCTGAAATTGACCAATTCTATGAAGACTTACAACACCTTATAGAACTGACACCAAAGAAAGATATTCTTCTCATTATAGGGGACTGGAATGCTAAAGTAGGAAGTCAAAAGATGAAAGGAACAACAAGCAAGTTTAGTCTTGGAGTTCAAAATGAAGCAGGTCAAAGGCTAATAGAATTTTGTCAAGAGAACAAGCTGGTCATCACAAACACTCTTTTCCAACAACACGAGGCAACTCTACACATGGACATCACCAGATGGGCAATACCAAAATCAGATTGATTATGTTCTCTACAGTCAAAGATGCTCTTTACAGTCAGCAAAAACAAGACCTGGAGCTGATTGTGGCTCTGATCATCAGCTTCCTATAGCAAAATTCAAGCTTAAACTGAAGAAAGTAGGAAAAACCACTGGGCTAGTCAGGTATAATCTAAACCAAATCCCTTATGAATACACAGGGGAAGTGAAGAACAGATTTAAGGAACTCGATTTGGTGGACAGAGTGCCTGAAGAACTATGGATGGAGGCTCAAAACATTGATTTTTGAAGGTTTACTTTGCTACCTATATTCCATCCTGAATGTATCTGCTCAGTGGGGCTCTTCTAAGTGGTGTAAAGTTTATTATAATCTCTCCCAACAAATGATGTATTTCTATCCTTGCAATATCACTCAAATTATTATTTTTAAAATGTTTTTAGGATAAAATGTATTTACCCTGCATTGATTTTGACACAAAAGTTTATGTGTCCAACACACTGCCTTATTGGATTTTGTGGGATCAATTCCGGTTGATAGAATATGATGACTGGGACAAGACAATTTTCACATGCAACCAAGCACATGTTCTCTTGACCATTTTTCATCACATCTCACTAGTTAACCACAGGGGACAGCTGGATATATGGTTTCAGGGAGTGAGAAAAGTATTCTGCATTCGAAGGTGGTGCCAGCTAACTTCAAAGAGGCAGTTGTCTAACCATTCCTGACAAAGGCTGTAACTACACTGGCAAGCCAAATTTCTCCTTAATTATGATTTAATTTTCAGCCTGCATTACAGTTGAATCCACAGTTTGTAATTACACAGGGATTGTGGACTGATTTTAGAGTTCAGTGTTCACACTCAATGAGATGTGATTCAAATTTCAGCACATAGCTTCAGCTTCCACTTCCTTCCTTCCTTCCTTCCTTCCTTCCTTCCTTCCTTCCTTCCTTCCTTCCTTCCTTCCTTCCTTCCTTCCTCTGGTCTCACTAATCCTTTAATGGTTCACTGTCAAGCCACTTGGTTTTGAAAGGATTGTAAAGTGTTCCAGAAAAGGTGGTAGCATTCCAAACCTCTTCTTAACATGTACAGAAATACTATATACCATAGGAACATCTCTTTTTTTCCATCAGGGTCATTTCTGTTTTGTTTGTATTTTTTTAAAAAAACAGCCCTGATCCTGACGTAATCTAGAACACAAGGCAATAAGGCAATCTAGTGTTAACCTCACATATGTAAAATAATAATAATAATAATAATAATAATAATAATAATAATAATAATAATAATAATAATAATAATAATAATAATAATAATAATAATAATAATAATAATAATAATAATAATAATAATGAGGAAGAGGAGGAGGAGGAGGAGGAGGAGGAGGAGGAGGAGGAGAAGGAGCAGGGAAGAACCCCAGGGCAAGTGTTCTCACAATCCTGAATATCATACCCCAACTGCCTGTATCACAGAAACACCACCCACAGACATACCCCATCATTACAAGAAATAATCAACTGATCACAAAGACAAAAGTCTGTTTGAATTGTTCCAGCTTGAGAAAAGGAGAAGCCCCCAGTGGCAAAGGAATAAAACTGGGTTGGGAGGAAAAGGAGCCAGACCAATCTGAGTCAGCCTTTGTGTCCTATGATCAGAAAAAAAAAACCTTCAAATTGACCTGTACTATAACTACAACAAATCCTGTCTAGTCATAGCCAAAATCATCCCCTGATCCAGATGTTTAGAAGAACCACTGTCCTGTTACAAATAGATCCTTTTAGCCAATGTGCTTGAGAGGGTAGTGATATTGCAAACTCTCAAGGGCAATGAGTTTTATTTGCCATTGCCTCTGGTGCCTTTTTGTTGGTTTTTTTTTTTAATTGGGTGTATGTGCTGGTGGGTGAGTTCTTATTTCTTTTTCTTGCTGTTAGCTGCCCAGAGTAGTGCTCTGTCACTAGATGGTTGGGATACAAATGCAAGCAAGCAAGCAAGCAAGCAAGCAAGCAAGCAAGCAAGCAAGCAAGCAAGCAAAGAAAGAAAGAAAGAAAGAAAGAAAGAAAGAAAGAAAGAAAGAAAGAAAGAAAGAAAGAAAGAAAGAAAGAAAGAAAGAAAGAAAGAAAGAAAGAAAGAGAGTGCAATATTTTCTCTCTCTCTTGGTTCAAGTCTGATTTTGGGATGGAATCAGCTTTTGTCATCCTGATTATCTTTAGTGAGAAAGCAATAAGGGAGTACAACCCTGTTGCTTCTGCTTGATCTCTCTTTGTCTTTTGATAGCACTGTATTAAACACTGTATCTTCTTTGATCAGTTAGGCTCAAGAACACTGTATTGCAGTGGTTCTGCTCCTACATGGAGGGTATCCTTCTATCTCGCCTCACTGCTTTTTAACATCTATATCAAGCTATTGGGGATGTTCATTAGATGTTCAGGGACAAAGTGTCACATCAATAAATAGATGTTACTCAGCTTTATTTCTCTGTTACATCTGAGACAGCTGTGGCCATGTATAACCTGGACCAGCTAATTAACTGAAGTCAAATCCTGAAAAGAGGAAGGCCCTGTTGGTAGGTAATTCCTTGGGTTTGAGGGTTGTATGATTATCAGCTCCAGAGGATGTTGTATTCCCTGTACAGGATTATGTGTATAGTTTCAAATATTCTTGGGTTCTTCTCTGTCATGACAGAGCCTCATCAACTAAGTGGCAAAGGGTACCTACAAGGAATGTGAATATTGTAATCTCCAAAACTCCAGGGTGAGAAAACTCCAGTTTCTCTGTAGAAGACTCCCCCACTCAAGAAAATCCACAAGAAATATTTTGGGATTTCTTGGAAGTTTCATTTTTTTTCTGGAACAAACTGCAAGCTGCATAGAATAATTACATTCCTGCACATAATGGGATCCTCTGAAAAGGATCCTCTGAAAAGGACATTAAGTAGCACAGATGTTGAGAATTTCCTGTACAGAACAATGGACAAAAAGTCAGAGAAATGGGAGGGAAGGATATCAAAGTGATGCAAGGGTAAGCATCAGTTAGACGTTTAGGCAGACTTGGAAAAGTCTGAGTACACATTACATCCTTAATGGCTAACAGCTTCAGTACTACAAACTTTAGCTGGTACTACATTCATGACCATTTCTGGACAAGGATAACCTAGCCACAATGTTCTATGCACTGGTAACCTCAAGGTTATACTACTGCTTTTATTTCTATGAAGGATTACTATTGTGCTTGGCTCAGAGGCTGTGACTAGTAGAGACAAACTGCTAAGCGGGGCTCTTACCATGCACATATAAATTCTGTGCTGAAAGGTTTGCAATGGTTGTCAATTAAGTCAGTAACCGGGTTGCAAGGTGGCATGTTTGCCTCATACTCTAAGTCCCTGTCTAATTCGTATTCTTTAAAAATTCCTTCATTCTTCACTCTGATAATTAGGTTTCACCATACTTTGGCCTAATGAGGTTGATTCCTTTGCAGTACAGAGAAGAGCCTTCTCCATTGTAAAGCTCATACTCCTCTTATTGAGATTAGCAAGTTTCTTGTTCTGAATGATTCCACCACGGACTGAAAATATATTTAGCCAGGCATGTTCCTGATTGTTTTCCAGATTGTTAACACTATAATTCAACTCAATTTTGAATGCATGGTAGTTTTATGGATTGTACTGATTTGACTGCTGCACACTTTTATTCTTCTAGCTGCTAGAATAATAGAATCATACAGGTGTAGAACTGGAAGGTACCCTATTTGTATCACTCTGCAGCTTCCTTGACTGCACCTACTCCCAAATACAAAAAAAGTATTTGTACTTTTGCTTTGCTTTGCTTTCCTTTGGAAGGAAAGGCCTTTGAACTGCATAGGGCTCTATGAATCATTGAGTCCACCCCTTGTCAAGGAAGCACAGTATGAAACAAAACTTCCACTCCACAGCCAGATGCCTAAACCACTGAACTATCCAGCAATGGTTTTCCCCCAGCTTTAAGGAAGGGAGGCTTCACCGAACTACAACAGAGATGATGTAATGCCTCACTTCACCAGTCACTGTTGTTTCAGACATAGTACAGTTGACAGGGATGTATCAGAAGGTGATGGTGCAGATGTAAGGCCCATTTGTCTCAAGGAAAGATGCAAGCTGAAAGAATTTCAAGGCTCTCTGAACCCTCTTTGGAAATAGCTTGAGAAATGGCAGAGGTTGGCGGGAAGCTATAAATTCTGTGTATGCTTCCAGCAGTGTCTTTGTGGAAGCTAATGTGGAAGTTCACCTCTTGCCTGTTATCTACTCTGTCCAGTTTCCTGGAACCTTGATGAATAGACTATGGATAACTTTGATTCTGCTGCTCCCTGCTGTGAAGGTGACTGATCTATGTAAATCAAACTAATGGTTTGACTCAGTATGGACCTCCTGTGCTGACTTCCTGTTTTGTAAATAACTACTGGCTATAAGACAAGGCAGCCCTATGATGCTGTCTCACACATCATAGATGACTGCAGAACGAGAGACAAGACATGCCAAATATTTTTTTTTTCAGCCATTTTAATAAATAAGATGAGTAGAAGAAATCTGAAACTCATTCAGAACTGCTCTGAAACCTTTTTTGGAATCCTTTTAGAGAGGATTTCTTTTCTCCACAATGGATTTGAAAATGGTTGTCATTCTCTTGGAAGTATTTTTCTTTCACACAGAGACAAAATGGTCAGAGTTCTTATGGAATACATTTTTTGGCATATATGTAAGCTTAAACTTGGAGTAAGCACATCTGTGTGAAGGATTTTGTGTCTTTTATTAACCATGTTCTATCATATTACCCTCTACCCTTTAAAAACATTTGTTCATTAAAATCTATCTTAAATTCTACATTTCAGATGTGATTGTTATGCTTCTTGGGGTCTTCTTCTTCTTCTTCCAAAAAGCAACCTCATACATTTTAAATTCAATGAATAAAATATCACCCTGAATGACAACCTATCGGAACGTGACCATATTCACTTAATTGCCTATCTGCATTCAGGATAATAAACTATGGAACTTGAAGCTTTGTGACCGCATGGCTTGTTCTGGAGAAAGTTGGGCAAAACACCTATTTTGATGTCAATGAAAATGCAAGAGAATGAATCGCCACTGAAGTAGCTGAATTGAATGAAAAAGGATCTTTCAGAAGATGGGGCTTCAGATGAGTATTTGTCAAAGGAAATGAGTATGCAAATTTGATTCATAAATTTAAAAAGCACTATTGGTATAAACTATAATTTTATTTACTTTATTTGATTATCTCTTCAATTATTAAAAGGTTGCCCTTAAATATTATTGGGAATTAATGGCTCCTATTTATTAATGAAGCAATGTTTGTCTGACATGTGTGCATGCATCCATTGGTGAAAACAAGCAAACAAATCATTATAGCCAACTTATGGCTTTTAAAAATGATTTTCTCTTCCACTTATCCTTCAGACAAGACAAGTGAAAACTGAGGAAAAGAGTCAGATATATAGCATGGACCTATAGATATTTTTAAGAAGTGAGTCCCACTGATTTTATTGGCTCTATCTCCTGATTATACACAGGCTTATTCAGGCCTAATAAGCTGAACTTGTCTGGGACACTAATTTTCATCTTTCTTTTTAGGCAGGAATTGTGGTGATATCCCCCATACCAAAGGTACAGGGCTCCTATGCTTCTGACAATAACTGATTCTAGCAGAAATTCAGCAGGAAACACTCTTTGAAACACTCACATGCTGGCATTAGTGGGATAGTACTTGTTGTGTTTACGTCAGTCATTCCACTGAAGTCTCATACACACAACGAAGTAGGGCCAAATGTCTGTGCAGTGACAGGTATGGCTACTGTAACAGCTACTGGATCAATATCTGTACTGACAATGGAAGCCTCAAATATAATGCTGATTTCTATGCTGAACCAGGCTTTACATGCCCCAACCAATGCCATCTCCTGCTATGAATTTAGGCTTATAGCTTCATAGCTTGCATACAACATGCATAATTAACTTGCACACAAGTTTCTAATTAAAAGAAAACAATGAAAAGGTTTGCATGCTTTTAGAACTCTAGAGGGATATTGGCATATTTATTTATGTGTTTGTTCTTAGTGAAAATTTGTCTTTGCTTTAATTCAAATTGGTGTAGCCACTGCTAATTTTATTAGAGACATTACAATTTAATAGATCCTACTTGCTGTTTGTTATCAAAAGTGCATACTTTACATGCTTATTAGTAAGCCTCATTAACTTAGAATGATTTTACACTTCTGGTGAAATAGTAATAATGGAATAGTCTTTGATGTGGGATATGCTATACCGAGCTCATTCTAAAAGCTCTATAAGCAGTGGAGAAAGAGTATGTGTTGCAATCAAGTCTAAGTTTGTAAGTACCTATACTCATTTAATGATTATTCAATGTAGTTATTAAAGGCAGACAAAAATTTTCTTTGTTTGCTTGTTTTCTTGTTTGTTTGTTAAGGAAACTAAATTGCTCAGACTTAATCAAAACAGTGTGGACATTTCTCCAAATGTAGTCAAAATGGTATATCAAGTGATGAGACTTCAGAAATAATGCCAGCCATCTCCAGCTAGTCCTCCTGGAAGTCGAAATACATAGAGAGGTACAGTGGTTAGATAGTTGGACCAATACCAGAAAGACACGGGTTCAAAACCCATTCGGCAATGGAGCTCACCAGGTGACCTTTAAGCAATCAATATCTCTAGAACCTAGAGATCCAGAGCTGGTTCTAGTCCTCTGGATCATTGAGTCCAGCCCCAGTCAAGGAGGCATAGTGGGGAACCCAACCCCCAGCCTTTGGCTCTGCAAGTCACTGCTGAAACCACTGAGCTCAACTTAATGCCTTAATTTAATGTACCTTGTGGAGTTGTTATGTGAATTAAAAATGGGCAGTGGGAAATTGTATGCTGCTTGATTGAGTTTCTTGGACAAAAGATGGGATAACTACCATTACCCCAACTAACATTATATATAAAAAGCATGGAACTGAAAATAAATATTGCCTTCCACCCTCCCTTCATCTTTCCCTTGTCATTGTCATGTGGTCAAGAACCATACACAGCACTTACCTTTAGGTTTTATGAGCTAATACAGTGGGGTCTTGACTTAAGAACAGCTTGAGTTAAGAACATTTTGACTTAAGAACCGCTCTCATAGGAAAATATTGACTTGACTTACATACTTAGATTTGAGTTAAGAACTGAAAAAAAACCACGTGGGAGGCAGGGAAAGTGCAAAATTTGAACTTTCAGTTAACTGTTGGCCAGTGAAAAGGGTGCCTGTCTGCTTCCTCACTCCTCCCAGCGTTTAGAGAGTGAAATGGGAGACAGTCTTCGGACTGCCTGGTACTGCCTGGACTGTATTTTCCCTGCCTTCCCTGAACCTTTCTTGACCTAAGAAAAAAAGAAACAAAATATCCCCCTCTAGTGGTCGAAGGCAGAATAGCAGCTTCCCATTAGTTTCTATGGACAGAAAAGAGCAGATACGGATCAAATGGTTCTCAATGCATTCCTATGGGAAATGCAGATTTGACCTGAGAACTTTTTGACTTGAGAACCGCCTTCCAATACGGATTAAGTTCTCAAGTCAAGACCCCACTGTACCAAACTGGGAAGTGGTGCCACAATAGTTACGTCTACACTTTGCAAAGTTATGAGAAATTACCTCAGAATGCTGCAAGCAAGACCCTGGTGGCTTTTTGACAGGAATAACAGTAAGGTAGCTGGTTCTGAAGGTCCTTGATGAAATGACAGGTAGACAGACAAACACATATTAGAAGCTGTTACTGTTCTGCTCTTCTGATCAAAATCTTTCTTATACTTTTCTTCTTACAAATATACTTTCAAAGCAGTGCATATCAGATTTCAGCTAAAACTATACAAATGATTTTCAAACACATTCATTAATCCATTAAAAGCACATCATCCCTGGAGAGATCATGTTCTCAGAGGAGGAAATATACATTTGCTTGATGCTGAGTTGTACTGGCCACTGCTGCTGGTTATGCCCTATTCTGTAGTCTCTGTGTATATATTGATAGTAAATATTATAGTTGATAAAAAAAAATTCATTGGTACCCCACTAAACTAGATTATGCAGAATTAAAATATGATATAATTAACATATAACATATTTATATCCTTGTATGTTCATTCAGAGTGTCTTTTATTGGAATTATTTGTTTCCCCGCCAGTTCCGTTTTTTAAAAAGATTCCATCAAACTTTGTTCAATCAAGGAGTGTTTCAGCCAATTATCCCATGCACGTCTATTTCTTTTGTGGCAGTTTATGTTCCAGCATTTGCTGCCACTTGCACTTTACTAAATTAGGATAGCCTATAACATGTCACGCCCAGTACTTGCAGAATATTAAAATCTTATTTGAGGGCTCTGTTACAGGCACACTTCATTTGCATTCTCTTTTCTCACCACATATGTTAGAGAAAACTGTTCACATAGTCATCTCATGGCTTTTGAGCAGAGTTCTTCACCTTTAGAGTTTAATGAGCTGTCCGAATTACAATAGGACTTTGTTATTTACCCTTGACATAAATTCCTAGTCTCTTTATGACTTTAATGAGATGTATAGTAAAAGTGTCATCAATTTATATTAGATATTCCCCAGATCCCTTTATACTAATCCCTATACTAAGTAATGTTGGCCTCCAAGAGCCATAAATGCTAATTTTTATTGATGGCTACCATCAGGAAATTAGCAAACAATGCACTCTAAATTTTAAAGTGAAATGTAAGGCAATAAAATAATAAATATTGTTAATTCATATTTTCTGATTCAATGTAACAGTTAGCTAATTGTCACCAGTAAGGTTTTCTTTCTCTTTCTTCCTTTCTTTTTTTAAAGCATGGACATTTTGCTCAATTTGTACACCTTAAGAAGGTGTTTGACAATATTCACAGAAAATCATTTTATAAAGTCTTAGGCCAGTGTGGAATACCATCCCAATTTACAAATGCTGTTGTCAACATAAGACAACCTTGAATACAAAGTGATTGATAATCCTCAACTTCATGACAGATTTACAGGAATATATGAGTAAACAAGGACACATTCCATTGTTTGTTATGCTGGCAATGGACTGGATGAAGAATGAGAAAAACTACATTGTACAGCAAAGAAAAAACTGTTTTCTTCCAAGCAAGACAGTGACTTGAACATCAAATTAACACAGACCAGAAAAATTCTGCCTTCTCTTTTCATAGCTCAGAAGATATGCCTGAAGATACAAAAGAGGGCTAAGAATGTGTTACACAAACGTAGTTTCTGTTAGAGATAAAGATAAATGAAAAATGTAGAAAAGAATCATATTGAAATTTATGTTTGTTTCCCTCAAACTGCATTAACCCACTCCAATTAATATGAATCTATACTTTTGTCTGAAATTTCAGTTTAGGTGGAGCCCAATGCCTCTTCCTTTAAAATGTATCTACTCTTATCAACCTTTTTTTTTTTTGCATCAAATGAAGTTCAGCCTGAGCAAGAACTACTGACATTGCCTTAAATGTGGAAGTGCCCCTTTAGCTCAGAAAAGTCCGTCCTCCCCTACAAGGTTCTTCTATTTTAAACATCAACTTGAAACTTGTTATCTGTGACCTATCGGCTCAGATCCACAGAAGTGCCACATTTAAACTAATGCAGTAAAAACTGTTAGAAGAACAGAAAGTTCAAAGGTGTTGAAATCCAGGAGTAAGTCACAACTAGAATCAATACAATTTATGCAAGTGTTGATTCACCAAGTCCCCACTCATTTAATAGGCCTACATTAGTTGCAACTTACTACTGGATTTCAGCCATTATTTTTTTTTCTCATTTTCAGAAGGGTATATCATATGGTTCTGCCAAATTATGACAAAAACAAACAAACAAAAACGATAGATATATTTTTTCAGACTTGCTGTAGAAGAACATTCTTTATTCGTTTTGGAGTTCTGGGAAGTTCTGAGCAGCAGTTCAAAAGTTGAGATTTTTATGCCCCATTAAACCCAATCGGACAAAATTCTGGCAAAGTTAACTTCTTGTAGTTTCATTTCTTCATTTTGAACTTAGAAACATGTGAGCACTCACATTGACAATAATTAGAAATCAACATGTGACTATGAAGGAGTGAACTGCCAGGAGTAAAAGGCACAGGGCTGCAGTGGCTGTGAGGGGTCCTCCCGCTGGGACAGCACTGCACCCAGGGCTACGCTGGAGGCATCCATCTCCACAGTAAATGATAGTTGGTGATCTGGATAATGCAGGATTGGCTTGGTTGTAAAACGAGTTTTCAGGGTGGTGAAGGCATGGTCTGCCTCCGGAGTCCAAAGGAACGGCTCTTTGGACCGGAGGAGACGGGTCAGACGTGTGGTTATGTCCACATAGGCAGGTATAAACTGGTGGTAATAGTTCACAAAACCAAGAAATCGCTGCACTTCCTTATGGTTCAAGGGCTTCTCACAGGTCAGAACTGCTTTTATTTCCTTTGGGTCCATCTGGATCTCTTGGGATGACACAATGTGGCCTAGGAACTTGACTTCCTGCAGGTTGAACTCACACCTCTCCAGCTTGGCATAGAGTCGGCGGTCTCATAATCATTGTAGGACCCGGCGAACGTGTTTTGTGTGCCAAGTGACATCTCGGGAGAAAATCAAAATGTCATCCAAATAGATGATCACAAAGCAATCAAGCAGGTCTCGGAAGATGACGTTCATGAACCGCTGGAAGACGGCTGGAGTGTTGGTCTGGCCAAAAGGCATGACCAGGTATTCATGTTGGCCATAACGAGTTCCAAAAGCTGTCTTCCACTCGTCGCCTGCACGGATTCTCACCAGATTGTAGATGCCATGGAGGTCCAGCTTGGTACAGACCCGTGCCCCCTTAAGGCTCAATGGCAGAGGGTAGCAGTCCCAAATTGTTATTTTATTCAAGGCCCAGTAATCACTGCAGCGGCGGAGCTCTCTGCCCGTTTTTTGACAATGATAAGGGGTGCAGACAGGAGTGATGTGGACGGTCGGATAAATCCCCGTTTCAGGTTTTTATCAAGAAAGGCCCCCAAGGCCACGAGTTCTGGTTCAGACATGGGATAGATCCACGCCACAGGAAGGGGTGCCCCAGGCACCAAATTGCTGACACAATCATAGGGTCGATGCGGGGGTAGCTCGTCAGCCGTCTTTTCCTCAAAAACATAAGCAAAGTCCCTGTATTCCAGAGGCATCATGGGACTGTCTGTTGATCCTGCTGCAGCCAAGGTAGCCGGTAGACCCAGATGTAGACCCATATCCCTGAAGCTCAACTCTCCTTGTGCCCAGTCTACTAGGGGGTTATGCATTCAGAGATAGGAAAGTCCCAGAATGAGTGGAAAATGGGGCGTATGTGCAACATTGAATTGTAGTTGCTCCTGATGTGTTGGATATGGAGAATAACTGGATAGGTTTCCTGGGTCACTGGGCTGGGCTGGAGGAGATGCCCATCTATGGACACAACTAGGGTCGGGGTCTCTTTGTCCTGTACAGGGATCTGGTGTTGTTTCACGAAGGCTGTGTCAATGAAACAGCAGTCAGCCCCAGAATCAACCATGGCATAAACAAACAGCCAGCGCCTATCTGGTAAGCAAAGTTTCACTGGCACAAGGACTGGACCCTGGATATTAACATAGGGTTCAGGGGACCCAGCTAAGTGCCCCACATCTGGAGGGTCCACTCAGACATGGGGCAAATCTTTTACTGATGGTGGTAGCGCGCAGCCGGGGGTACGCCACTTGACCAAGCAGCTTGAAGTGAAGTGTCCTGCTCCCCCACAGTACAGGCAGAAAGTGAGAATGGCATCATGTTTTTTCCTCAGGGGTGAGGCATGGCCAAGCAGCCCCCAACTGCATGGGCTCAGAATTCTCTTGTCCAGTGCTAATGGGCGTCGGTGTGACTGCGAGGGACGGTAACCGCTCCGTACTAGGCATCAACTCTCTAGGTAGCCATCAATGCGAAGGCACAGCGTGATTAGCTCTTGCGGCGTATTGGGTCAGTCCACATGCGCCAGCTCATCCAAGATATCATCAGCCAACCCCTCCATATATTGGTCCATGAAAGCTGCCTTGTTCCAGAACAAGTCTTGAGCCAAAAGTCTGAACTCAGTGGAATACTGAGAAACTGAACCTTTACCCTGTTTCAGGGCCCAAATCTTCCTATTGGCAGTAGCAGCTTGCAAGGGATTAACAAAAGCTGCTGAAATATGGTCCAAAAAGCCCTGGTAGTTGGTTAACAGGGGTGAAGGAGCAAGGAGTAGAGGAGTAGCCCATTTAACTTCCTGTCCCTTGAGAAGGCTGACTATGAAGCATACCTTGGTTTTATCCGTGGGAAAGTCTCTGGCACACAGCTCAATATACAGTTTACACTGTGCCAGGAATGCTGGAAACTCCCCCACCTTTTCTCCAAACTTTTCTGGAGGAAGCACAGGGCATTTGACCTGGGAATCAGTGTTGGCTTGGGATTGCAGTTGTTGCTGAAGCTATGCCACCATTTGTATAAGAAACTGCACTTGAGTAGGCACACCATTCAGCTGACCCAAACCTTTGCTTGCTTCTCTCTCCATCTTGCAGAGAGAGTGTGTGGTGGAAGCAATCTGTCATGTTCCCAGGGGCAACAGTCCAGTAAGCCAGTCCAATATCAGAAGTCCAGAAGATGCAAAGCAGATACCGAAACACAAAAGCCAAAACACAAACTGTAGTCAGCAGTCAGAGTCCAAAGCCAGGGGTCCAGAGAACAAGGTCCAGGATAAGCAGGAGCGTGGATGCGAGACAAAGTTTTTGACATGTTGCTTCCACTTGTTGCAAGCCTCTGAAGGCAGATTTTATAGCAACAACAGCCATCTAAACACCTCATCCTGCTAATACTCAGGGCTGGTCAACCTGATGTTCCTATGGGAAGCATTCATGCGGGCTTCGCATCTTCGTGTCATGAGTCCTTGCCGAAGCTTCTCCCTTACCCTGGCTACTAGGGGAGGAGAATCTGGTGGTGATTCAGCTGTCTGTGATTCTGTTTGCCCAGCATTCTCCTCAGCTGTAATTAACCCTTCAGATTCCAGATCTTCTTCAGCAGAACTCATGACAGTGACCAGAATTAATCCACCAGAATGCCAACAACCCTTATCCAGTGTGGGATAGGCAAAAAATCCCCCCATCCATAAGCCAATCAGGATGAAGGTCAAAAATTCTTATCCAGCCCCAGAAAGGCGACTAGAAAAACTCCAACTAGAAAAAAGGGAGGGCAGGTGGAACCCGAAAAAGAAAGCAGGCAGTGCAAGGGGGAAAACCACTTAAATATCTAGGGTTTTCCCGCCCCTTGTACAATGTCTTGTCAGACTTAACCACAGCCTCACTGTCGATTGTGCTATCCAAAGGCGATGCCTTGCCAGGGATCACAGCATTCTGGCTGGTTTCTATCAACAGGCTCAAATACATTTGGGATAAATGTAATCTCTCTCTTTTTTCTGATATTGTCATGTTTCTGAGTCTTTCTGCTCCCAACCAGCAAAGAAGCAGTCTTTTGCCTGTAGAGATGGAAAGAGAGAGCATGACACTATATCCTAAAAGAAATGACAAGGAGAACAAGGAGGTAAGATGATAATAAAACGAGAATGTGAGAGTGAGAGAAAGTATTTGGTGAAAATTTAGACAAGTTAGTCCACGCTAGCATGCCAGGCAAAAAACACAACAAAAATGAAAATATAAAGAAGCCAAAAATGTTCTTTCTCAGAAGAAGATGTGGACCTATCTGTGAAAGCTCACTTTAAAATATAGCAGCTACTTTTTAAAGTGCCATCATGTTTTTTTTCCTCTCTCTCTTTTTCATTTTTGTTTTGGTTTTGC
Organism: Pogona vitticeps; assembly: GCF_051106095.1. Classification (NCBI taxonomy): domain Eukaryota; kingdom Metazoa; phylum Chordata; class Lepidosauria; order Squamata; family Agamidae; genus Pogona; species Pogona vitticeps. The sequence goes on from NC_135787.1 coordinate 36,385,279, forward strand.
TTGTTTCGGTGAAGTAGATGAAAAATGTTTTTCCCCTCTCAAAAATTCCCATAACATTTTCCTTCTTGCCTACGCTCAAAACAGATGTGGGCAGGATTAAATTCATGGAAGGAATAGCTCACTTTCATTATGGTATGGCTTTTAGCAGATAATGTAAATTTAAATACCAATTAAATCAACAGAAACTTTTAAAAAGTTCTCCTTTGAGAGGTATCGATGGTTCTACAGATATGGATATCTAAAGGCTCAAAGTTCAATTGCCTCCTTAACAGGGGTTGGATTTGATGATTTATAGGGTCTCTTCCAGCCCTGCAGTTCTATTAGTACTATTACTATTACCATTACTATTAGTATTAATACTACTATTACTATTACTATTACTATTACTATTACTATTACTATTACTATTACTATTACTATTACTATTACTATAATAATAATAATAATAATAATAATAATAATAATAATAATAATAATAATAATAATAATAATAATAATAATAATAATAATAATAATAATAATAATAATAATAATAATAATAATAATAGTTGTTGTTGTTGTTGTTGTTGTTGTTGTTGTTGTTGTTGTTGTTGTTGTTGTTGCTGCTGCTGCTGCTGCTGCTGCTGTTAAAGTAATCATACAAAAGGATACTGTACCAAACAGTCCTTGAAGGCCAAAGGAACAGATTCAGAAATGTCAAATATATATATATATTATTTTTTACTTTTAAAGCGAAGAATCAAACAGATGTATACTGAGGAGGACCAAATAAGAGAGAACATTGGCCACCCTTTTAGCCATTTATACCGCAAGCCAAAAACTACTGTTGCAAAATAGTGCTGGACCATGAGTGAGATCAACTAAAATGATCACTTATCTTGAGAGAGAGAGAGAGAGAGAGAGAGAGAGAGAGAGAGAGATGTTACAAAACTCTAAGGGAAACTAATGATGGCTATATTCAATTAGTGGAAACATGCAATGATTAAGAGGCCACTGAGAATACTCTGTGTAAATATACAAAGGTAACAAAGTGAGACAACCGTAATGATGTTAAGGTGATCTATTGAAAGGAGATAACACTAAAGAACTGCGTCAAATTGATTAATAGATAACTTAGGAACAGCTAAAGAACTGGTGAAAATTGCCTTCTTTGCAAGAGGATATTCCATGAGGCACTCTAGCCTATGGAGGTTCTTTCATAGTATGCAACACTAAAGTCAGATTTTCCTTTGGAGATTAGCCCGAACAGAAAAATTTTAGATGAGAGCACATAGAGGTTTCTTGTTTGCCTTAGTCCACAGGCAGCTTGCTGAAAAAGAGATCTGCCCTTGTTATTGTGTCGTCAGATCTTTTTGGAGCCTGGGCTTACAAGAAAATATGCAATTTATTTCCTTTACCTGAAAGAGATTTTGGTGTTAAAGATAATGCTGAAGTTACTAAAAGGCATATAGGCTATTGTAAATTCATACCTGAGGGAGGGGTGGATTACCTTGTTAACATTACAAAAGCGCTAATGATTGCAAAAAAACCCCTACATTTTTTAAAAATGCACTGTGTTTTCATTTTATTCCCAACTTTATCATATGGTGTGTTTCAGATGTTCAGCTTTTATGAAAAGGAATACATTTTCCCACTGGCAAAAGAAGACATAACCACTGCTGTATGAACAGTCATATCATAGTAGCTTCTGAAGGGTAGATGCTCCCCATGACAGCACCCATGGGAAACTCCAAAAAAAAACAAGTATCTGTGTTGATCAAAACCAACGCAGGAATTCCAGCAGTTTTCATTTCTACTAGGAGCAGGTATTTTGTAAAGCCACTTATCTCAAATGTATGTGCAAGACAAAGTTACCTTAAAAGCTTTGGTAGGGACAATTCACAAGTTACATATTGTGCCTGATGAACCTATTTCCCATCAGCTACCCTGAAGATTGCAGCTACTATGAAAAGGAAGGGTTTTTTAAAGTTAAAAAGTGCTAGTGCTTTAGTTGCGTGAGCCCTCGTACCAATGCACTAGAGCATGGCTCATAAATATATATAATCCTGGATGGAATATCCAGAAGGGATACAATGCAGATCTTGCTCCTTAATTATTCCTGAGCATATTGCGTTGCATTAAAACACTTCCCCTACCCAATAATAATAATAATAATAATAACAACAACAACAACAACAACAACAACAACAACAACAACAACAACAACAACAACAGCAGCAGCAGCAGCAGCAGCAGCAGCAGCAGCAACAACAACAACAACAACAACAACAACAACAACAACAGCAACTTACAGCATTGCAGCAAAGTTTTAAATGAGATCAGTTTTGTGAATGTGCATCCACTAGAATCTGAAAAAGGGTCTAGGAATATGTACTTTGTTTCTTAATTTGGAAAATCTTCCCTTTGAACATTCTAAATCCAGGTAGTGTGAAACATAAGGCAACATTCTTAAAGAACAATTTTGTGCAATGAGCTGAGACCATGAAATAGGTGCTTACAGCAGGATTTTCTGTTCCCTCACTTATTGCTTTGAGTAGGCCATGACCTAAAAGATCTATCAGCTGTGACTTGTGGAGGGCCAGGTAGCTGGCACATGATAGGAGAGAAAACTCAGTCAAGGGTGAATCTCCAGGTAAAATACAGCCCACCCAGGTGAACCTTAGCTGCTTCTTCCCAGCTATTACTGTAAGATGAATACTAGGGGCATGAAAGGGCATAGTTAGAACATGCCATTCTCCAAAAAAAATCCATTTTCTGTAGTGAACTTGAGGTTCAGCTGAGACAGCTGGAAAGAATGCAAGGTGCTATATCAGATTTTTGCTTCCGCCTCAGTTCTGTGTTTCTCAGGACACTGGAGAATAGAAGGAAGAAAAGCTAAACACATTCAAAAAATGAAATATAATTCCCACAATCTCTGACCACGCATGCATACATAAGACTGTCTTTGGGAACTCTTTCATGTGTGCGCACTAATATTTTCTGTGTAATGTAACACAGGCAAGTATGATTCAAAATTCTGTACATGCTGGGACTTCCCATTTTATGAAAATAAATATGTGCATCATTGCCACTGAATCATGACTGCAGTGCTTACTGAATCAGGCCAGTTATTCTCTACAGAAACGTTTACGTGGAATAGACAAAATGATTAATAGAAAAATGTTGAGAATAATTGCCCAGTAAGTCTAGTATATCCCTTCAAATGCCTCCTGATGTTCATAATTTAAAAAGTACCAAATGAGTAGTACTGTCAAGTTATCATAGACACAATTTCTTTTAGATTTAGGATGCTTTGACTTTATATAGAAATAAAAGCCAGTGTTCTATTGTTAGCTGGCTAGATTGCACAGTGGTTTACGTACCTGGCTGTAGAGCCAGAGATTGAGAGTTTCATTACCCACTGTGTCTCCTGTGAGTAGGGCCAGCCTGCATGGCCTTGGGCAAACTGCACAGTTACAGTATACTATCTAAATAAATAAATAAACGAACTGCCAATACCTAAATGAGCACTGAGGCTAGACTATGTGGTGGCTCTAATTTATGCTGCTCATCAGCTGTCCAGCTAGATTAGCCCATGTGGTATCCCATCCTTGTTGATTTGGTGGTAGCCAGGGCATTAATTTGTGCATGTATCTCTTGTGGCTATAGTACATGCATAAATGAAGTCTATGGGTGAGGTGTCCCACATACATTTCATGTAATTTGTGAAACAAGCCCTAGTTAAAGTTGGTAGCATAACGTAATCACTTCAACATAAGATGGTGGAAGCACCAACTGTATCAATGAGCCCTGATGCTTAAGACTGTATTCAAAAGGTTTAGTTTGCAGGACTGTGAAAAACAACAACAGTTCATGCATCCACAAGAAGCATGCATGCCCAAGTAGTTACTCGTTCATACATGTGACATCACCTTTCATTCCATAATAGACTTACCATGGAGACAGGATCAGAATGGATGGCACACATAACTTAAAAAATAAAAATAAAACTGCATGCTGTCCTTTGCTATGCAAAGCTTGGTGTCACACACACCCAGTGACCCCTGTGTATTTTCTCACTCACACAAGTTCATCTTCAGACACAAATTGTTCTTTTCCCCTTTTTCGCTGCCACCAGAGGATATTATCCTCACTATATCAATTACGAGTCTCACACTTTTGCTGCCAAATAAAACAAGATTTATTTAAGATGAATAAGTGAATCACAGAAGGAAAATCATGGATGTTCTATTATCATTCATTCATTAAACATGGATTTGATTTCTTATAACCTTGCTTATATTCATTTACTTTAATCAAGATCTCAATATTTTCTGACAATGTACTTCTAATTCCTTTTTAATACTTTCTAACTAACCAACTGTCCAATATCTAGTCTAAGCGCTTCCCAGTCTTCTCTCTAACTGGTTGTTGTGGGTTTTTCGGGGTCTTTGGCCATGTTCTGAAGGTTGTTCTTTCTAACATTTCACCAGTCTCTGTGGCCGGCATCTTCAGAGTGCTGTCCTCTGAAGATGCCGGCCACAGAGACTGGTGAAATGTTAGGAAGAACAACCTTCAGAACACGGCCAAAGAGCCCGAAAAACCCATAACAACCATTAGATCCTGGCCATGAAAGCCTTCACGAATACTTCTCTCTAAATGTCCAAAATCTTTACCATCTTTTTCCTAATTCACTCTCTGTCTCACTCTAACTGCTTCTCTGGCATGCCCAGTTCTCTTGACTCTGCCCCTCCTGTCCTGTCATAGACTCCTGCACTGGAGCTCTACAATGACTGACAGAAGTGAGGTGTGGGATGTTCACCACACTTGGGAGCCTTTTTCCTCCTGGCAATGTGGGCATGATATTGTGAAGCAACATTGGGCCATTTCCTGGCAATGTGAATTGTGGATACAGAAGCACAATATCCCACATTCATAAACTGGAGATATTGTTTTTTGTTTGTTTGTTTATTTTTTGAAGAATTTAATGTACTTTTTTGCTAGGCTTCTGCATGTGACAACTGGATGCCAGAATGTGTCTTTAAATATGTCTCTCCTACCTAGCACAGTAAACTATATTCCCTGTCCTGCAATTAAAACACACACACACACACACACACACACATACAGAGAGAGAGAGAGAGAGAGAAACAAACAAAGAGAGAGAAACCCTTATATTCAGACCTTTCACAAGTCCAAAGGAAAAGCCTAACAAGTCTTGTACAGGTTTTTAGAAAGGTCCAGGGTGCACAGAGCACATTATATTTTATAGTTATTTATTTACTGTTCTTAAACTGGATCCTTGCCTCCCCCCCCCCAGATAATGTACATAATCTTTTTCATTTACATAACATACAGATTGTGTCGTCTAGCTCTGTGACTCAATTCTGGGGTCTTGGGTATAACCTTGCTTTGATGATACATCCTTATCCACCTGGCTCATCTTATGTTGGGGAAAAAGACAAAGTCTTCAGAAATGTTTCACCAAACACATGAGAAATAAACAGGAACCTGTGAGGTTCCCACTGCCAATGTGAATTGTTCAGTTTGAAGGAGGCAGCATAGGATTTCAAGACAACAGTCCTCTGACTGGGACAATCATGCATCAACCAGCAAAGCATGGATCATGCAGCTCTGGAATGTATATATGCTATATAGGTGCTGCAGCTTCATCCTGATTTCAAAAATCATAGAAAAGTGAAGTTGGAAGTGGCCTACAAGGCCATCAAGTCCAACTCCCTGATTAGTGCAGAAATTCATAGATTTAATGATTGTGATTCCATCCTATAGCCTCCTGGGATTTGACATTTCGGGAAGCATATGGAATTCTCTGCTAGACTGTTCTTGAAAATTAGTTCAGGGGTCTCCAGCAGAGAATTTTAAGTCATTCCATCAATGATACATCCCATGGTTCCACAGGGTGTATTTGTGACACTTAAAGTGAGATCAATCTGGTCTTCTTTCTTTTCTCCTTTGTTTGTGATCAGGTGAATAATGGGCAATTTCAACAGCATTTGGAACAGGTAATCATCATACCTTCTATGGTACATGATGAAGGGCCTAGAGCAGCCTGTAATAGGTGTGAAGTTGCCTGTTCTTCACTCTCTTACAAACAACTACATCTGTGTGAGAACCTAATTTTCTTAAGTTCACTTTGGTTTTGCTAACTCCGACCCATATCAATCTGATATACATAAGCATGCACCCTAGATACACCTAGACATTAGGATTCATTATGTATGGTATTTTACTCATCCCTATATGGAACCCCACAGATGCACTGAATGTAAATGAGGTAGCAACACTAAACCCATGTCTTCCCATTTGACTTTTCATGTGGTTAAACTAAGTATCTTGGGGGGTATCAAATAGAACAGAAATGGAAACTGATGAGTACTCAGCATTTTAGGAAAAGAACACTGAACACTTACTTAAATTGTTTAAGCAGTCCTGCTATTCAGCTAGTGGAATTCTATGCATGGTTAGGACCCCATAGTTTCCAGTGCAGCATTAATGGCAGGAAAAGGGGAGTCAAATTTTGATCAACCTATTGGATCTGATGTCTAATTTTGTGAGCTAGCTGACAAAATAACCATGGTCAGAGCTATGGCAGATTTTGGCAGTAAAAGAAGACCTTGATAGTATGGCTGCTAATCCTTTCTCCTGTTTTGTTTTGCTTTGCTGCCTGTACACTCTTTTAGATAGATACATGCAAGGAAAACAAATATAGATAAGTTCATCACTTTTGCTTGTGTTTATCTTTCTGAAAAGAAATGCTCTTTTAAAGCAGTGAAAACCCCCCACAAACTTTAAAGTGTAAATAAGCCTAAGGGAGTTATTTCAAGCTAATGATGGAGACAGAAAAGAACTGAAGCAGCAGAAAATGTCTGAAATTCAGATTGATTGTCACTATATGATGCTGCTTTATAGCCTCTCTGGAACAGAGAAAATATTACCTTTTAATGTTTGGTTATAATTTAATTTCTGAACTGGAAAGAAGGGAGAAGGAAAGTAAGTGTGTTTTTCAGATTCACAATCTGGGCAGGAGCTACAACAACAATCTGATTAGTCTTTTCTCTTTATAAATGTTAATGAAAATGGTTGTTTTCTTTTTTTTTTTAAGTAGTTCTTTCAGATGTGTACTTATGAATACATTCTTTGTTTTTGTTTTCTTGTTTTATTAATTTTATTACTATTATGATAAAACACCACAAAGAAATGTATAGAACACACCAACAAAGTATAGAAGATATACAAACCAAAATATGAGAGAAAGGAATAAAAATGTTTCTCATGTAGCAGAACTCCACGCAACCTTGAAAAGGAAATACATTGTTCTTTTAAGAAAGCTACAGTTACAATCATGTACATGTGGTTGGACACTAACTAGTTGTTAAAGGTCATAAAATGTTGAGGGTAGCTCTCTGCATCCGTAGTATTGACCAGGGTTTCAGAGAACAGATTTGAAACTGCTGGTAGAACTATGGGTGATTTGCAATTTACCTAGCAAGACATTCTTCCTTCCAGTGGCCAAACAATGGCAACAACTAAAGAGAACCACTAATGAGTTTCACATTTGAGTGACAATGTGAGTCCTGGTTTCCTGAGTTTTAGTCAATATCTAACTGCTACATTATACTGGCTGATATTTTGAGTTGTTATTATTTGGCAGTGGTGGGGTTGTCATAAGACGGGTTCTCATGAAAGACATTTTGAGCATAGTTCCGGTCCTGATCTGCACATCATCTCAAGCACATCAAATCATAGAATCATAGAACAGTGAAGCCATCAAGTCCAACCCCCTGCTTGATACATGAACACAAATCTAAGGATATTCTGCCAGGTGTTTGTCTAAATTTCTCTTGAATGCCTGCAGTGTTGGAGCACTCACTACCTTTCAAGGTAATTGGTTCCACATGTTCTTCATGCTTTCTTAATGGATGCCCACCTACCTGTGTTGGTGTGTTGCACCTGACTACAGCTGCTGGAGTTAAGGTTCTAGGAAAAGGTATAGTCCCTGGCAGAACAAAGGCATCTGCTACTTCAGCCTGTGGTTCCATGACATTTAACTTCACCTTAAAATGTATGGAATAGCTTTCATCTGCTGTGATTCCTTATCTGATGATACTGATTGATTGATTGACTTTTTCAGCCCTCCTTTCTCCCTCCCTCCTTTTCAGCCTTCCTTTCTCCCATTGAGCTCAAAGAAATGTACATGCCTCTTTTCCCCACCTTATCCTTACAACAACCCTGTGAGGTAGAGCAGGACATGAAAGTATGATTTGCCCAGGGTCACCTAATGAGTTTCGCATTTGAGTGACAATGTGAGTCCTGGTTTCCTGAGTTTTAGTCAATATCTAACTGCTATATTATACTGGCTGATATTCAATGTGTTTGGAGCTCTGAATCATAGTGAATGAAGGATGCTCAAAGATTTACTTTGACCTACATTTTTCCAAAAAAACCCAATACTCTTATTTTAGTAATATAGCCCAGTAGGTCTGTATGTTTTAGGACTCTTGTTCCATGTGAAACCTTTCCAGACTGCAAAGCAGAGCTTATTCCCCTGCAAAATCATCTTAGGATGCAAACCAGATCACATGCCCATGCAAACTAAGAAATTCTTGGGGAAGCATGAGAGTTATTAGGCTAAATACCTCTAATTATGTAGTAAATAAAAATTCAGGGACCTACATCAACTGGCACTTACTGTCTCAACAACTCATTCAAAGACACTGGCAAGAGAAAGAATAAAAAGTTCTATTTACTCACAGTTCTTAATAGATCAAAAACAATATATTGTAGATAAATAATGACTGGGTACATGAACAGAACTTAACTGATTCTTAGTCTGCTTACTGACTACATACATAATGGAAAGAACACTGATTTTGACTACGGACTATCTGATTGAAAATGAGTGAGAGGGAAATTCTTGAGCAGAGAGGTATGGCTCTCTTCAAAACCTAAGACAGAGAGGGGACAATTGGTTGTTGCTGGATTAATTGACAGTCATCCCAGCCCAAAAGGTCCTTCTGAGGCAAAACTTTGTAAAGGGAGCATACAAAGGTTGTTAAATGTCAACAGAAATCCCATCAGCCACATACTAGTATGGGCAGAAGCCTTTTAATAAACATGTTTAGGATCAGGTTCAAAGTAAAATGAACACAGACCCTGTTTGTTTAAGGTCGAGGGGATACACACCTTTTATCAGCTACCATTTAATACCATTTAATACTTAGCAGTGGTTTAGGAGCCAGAGGTTGGGAGTTCGATTCCTCACTGTGCCCCTTGTGAATACAGCCACCCTATATTGCCTTGAACAAGCTACACAGCCCCAGGGTGCCCCCAGAAGAAGGAAATGGTGAATCACTTATTAGTATTCTCTACCCTGAAAAGGGTTGGCATAAGTCATAATTGACTTGATAACACATGATTATCCCCACTGCAGAGAAATTTGATTTGAATTTTATTATTAACAGAATTTTGTCATGATCAGAATTTGACTGCATAGCTCTTCTATCACAAACATGAAATGCTGTAACCATCAAATATTTTCAGCAAATAAATCTAAGGTAGTGGTAAGGAAACCTTAGGAGATGAAGGAACAATTAGGTCCAATTAATTTCTGTTCCATACAGAGGATAAAATCTAAGCAATATATCACCTATAGATATACATTCCTAAAGCAGTATTGTAGTCCAGTACCAATTGAGCCTGATGTAGACGGAGAAACAGAAGAGCCTGAATATTCATTTAAAAACATTGAAAAGTCTTATATATAAAGATAGAACATGGAGGTACACAGGAATGTCTTTCTGCCCTCTTTTGGGCAGGGAATAGAAAGCTACTCTCTACTAAGCTCTCTTTTTCAGTTAGTAATGGGGGAGAGAGAGGGTCAATTAGCATCCTTCTTTTCTATCCATAACATGAAAAGGCCAAATGTGAAATAAATAAAGACCCTCGTCCTATGGGAACAAATTCAGATCACAGAAGAAAGCTCATGTTTTGTCAGGCGTAGCTTGAAGAGACTCGGGCTTGCTAGGGAAAGAAATTAGAATGTCTCTCCATCGGCAAAAAAGTGGCCATCTGAGGATACAGCTGACATGACTTCTCAGTGTACACTTGACATGAGGGTGCTTGGTGCTATCATGGGGAAAAGGCAACAAAGGCTTGAGTTGGAACCACTGACAGTCTGTCTTCCTCAAACCCATACATCCAACATTTTACGCTTCAAATTAATTGCATGTAGTGTGTGCTTGTTAAGCAGCCAGTGGACATTTTGTAATTAACTGTCTACTTCAAAGTCCTAAGTCCCCCCCCCCTTTCTCCTTGAAAGCAACCATAAAAGGTATTTCTTTATGCTCCACTTTGGATGTTTGTGTTACTCAAAAGAATGCATACTGCTTTTAATAGGCTTCTAGGATTGTCTGTTCAGATGGGTTGAAATAGGCTTGTTTTCTTGAAATGGCAATTTCAGGTGATACATATTGCCATTTATTTAAGCAAGATAAAGTTACATAGGAAGTTTTCATAGCTACAAGTGTAAAAACAACTCAAAGCTCTTATAAAGATGTGCAGCCTTATAATTCTCTGTAGTAACTTTTTGGTTGGCTTTAATGCAAACGGTATTTGATCTTTTCCCTCTGAAACCCCATATATAGTGCATCACAATGAAGATTGTGAGAATTCACTGTTCTATATCTGTCCCATTTTCAGTTTTAAAGCTGCTCCTTGGAAGACTTGCCTTCTTGTCACTAACTATTAAGTTCAAGCTTCCTCAGTATATTAACCATTACTCAATCGTGCAACTAGCACATTGCTTCTCTTAATTTGTCCTCAAGACTAAGTTAGTATCTGAAATGCATCAGAGTTGGCAACAAGCACATTAGTATTCTAGAGTTAGGGTACCACAACAGATAAGGCCTAGTCATACTTCACCACCCACATTATAAAAATGATAAATTTAATTATTTTCCCCCAAATCTTATCAAAGCTCTAAAGACAGTCAGAGACATAGCAAGCAGGGTATCTCCAGTAGGGAGACACTAAAGTAGTACCTGCATCCTGAAAGCTGGTTTCTCTTTCTTTCGTAGGAACTGATCTTTCAGTTTTTCAGTTATTTGAATGTGTGATACACATTCAGTTAAAAATTCACTGACATACTTGAAAAGGAGTGTAGAAATGTCCTTGGTCAATGACTCTAGAACATACACTGTTGATGTTATGTGCTATGAAGTTACACTCCCAACTTATGGCAACACCATGAATGAGCAATCTTCAAAGTGTCCTATCCTCAGCAGCCCTACTCAGCTCTTGCAAACTCAAGCCTTTGGCATCCTTTAGAGAGTCAATCTAACTTGTATTTGGCCCTTCTCTTTTCCTGTTGCCTTAAACATTTCCCATCATTACTGTCTTTTTCAGGGAATCCTGTCTTCTTATGACGTGTCCAAAGAAGGGCATATGCTACATGTGTGTAAAGTTTCAAATTCTATCCTTAGCCTCTCTAGCTTTTCTAAGAGAAATAGCTCACCTGGAAAGATGAGAATCTGTAGATGTCACTACTATTAGTGAAAAATCTCAATAAATATAAGGTAAAGGTAAAGGTTCCCCTTGACATTTAGTCCAGTCGTGTCTGACTCTAGGGCGCGGTGCTCATCCCCATTTCCAAGCCATAGAGCCAGTGTTTGTTCGTAGACAGTTTACGTGGTCACTTGGCCAGTGTGACTAGACACGGAACACTGTTACCTTCCCACCAAGGTGGTACCTAATTATCTACTGGCATTTTTACATGCTTTCAAACTGCTAGATTAGCAGGAGCTGGGACAAGCGACGGGAGCTCATATAAGGTAAGGGCATGCAAATAGCATTTGCTTTAATTTAGTCTGAATTATTTATCTTTCAAATTGAAATCACTTTGCTTTGAGCACATTCATAGCTGATCTAAACTGATTTGTATCAAAATATTTTAAAGTATTTGTAAAGACTTCTGTTCATCCAAATAGTGGCAGGGGGTATAAAATGAGGAAAATAAAGAGCTCTGATCTGGGATGAGGGTGAAACTCATTTCAATCAATCAGTGGTTGACTTCCAGAATGCAGGCAAGGCTCTCACCAGTTTCTTTCCTTTCATCTTATCCTCAGCACTGGGAACTGTGCAATTAAGATGGGCTCTGTGACTGGGATTTCCAAGACACCTTGGGCTTTGTATAGGATTTTGAGCTTTCAATCTCCTTCTGGTGTTGCCTTTCTCATTTTCAAATGATCTATGATTGAGTTTTCATTGGCACTTGAGCTGTGAATCTCCTTCTGCTTTGGCTTCCTGGTTCTGTTACAACATTACTATGGTTTTCTTTTAAATTAAAAATCCAGATTTTAAAAACCCCTGGAATTCTAAAGCAATATTTAGTGCCTTGTGTAGAGCCCTGATTCAATGTGAACACTACTTTGAATGCTAACCCTGTTATGTCACAGATGCAACTAGCACATCCTTCATATTTACTAGGGGGAGAGGTATGGCATTCATTGGAAAAAATGGTTAAAGGAGAGGTGAAATCACCTAGCTGGCTCTCCTGTTCATCACTCCAGGTCACATGTTGTGACTCCTATGGGTCCTACAGGTGTCCTTGCATCCTGAAGACCATTCCTCTTGACAGCGAATGAAGCAGCCTCATCAATTTTCCAAATCATGGAAGTGCTTAGGATCTTATTTCCCTAGGTGGCCCATAATCTGGGAAACCATGCCTCACATACCACTACAAGATGCACCCTCCATTGGCCTATAGATCTTGAATATTTATTCCTTTGCAATAAGGATTGTCATACCATAATTCATTCAGTCATGATGCCTGGTTGGTGGCATCTTTTTCATTCCCTCAAAAACGCACAATTTTTGTGATGGTCCATGCACTCAGAGTATAAAATTTCTACTGGAGGGTTAACATTGGAATAAGGGAAGGAACAGTACATACAGTGAGGAGAACTGCAAAATTGTCCCTATCCACCAAATAGAAGTGCAAAGCATAAGCATCAATTTATAGAAGAAATACACTAATTTAATCTCTTCAGTGAGTCTTCTCTCTTCATAGTAATGACTGAAAGATCAGTCTCAGTGTGTGGTCAGTCTAATTGCTTCATGTATAAAGGTTCCATTTCTCAAGTTCTTTGTGAAGAAGATTGCTTCCTTAGATTGTAAATCACACTATCTTCTTGGATTGTGCTCTTGATTTAAAAAAATATCCTAAAATGAAAAGTATAAAGTATTTGGCAGAACAACTCCACCGATTGGGTAAATAGCCATGCAAGTTTGGTTATAAATCTCTATATTGCACATTTCTCTGGGTCAGATCTGCAGTCAAATATTACACCTTGCATGTTTAGAAAGATCTAAAATAGTAATCTGTGATGGAAACAGGAAATGAAATGACTGTAACTAAGACTGGTGCCTGGTATTTTGCTGCAAACATGCATTTGGAAAACAGCAGTGACGAGCAAATATTGGTTACTCTCTTGGAAAATGGAATTATGCATAGCTGTTAAACTCAGCTAAAGTAAAAACCAAAATCACCCACTGACAAGAAAATACCAATTGTAGTTGAAAGATTAGTGGACTCTATTTTCAACACATAGATAGTCTTTAAGACATTTAAAATTCTCTAGTTTAACAGTGCATGAATTTTCTTTCTCGTGGTGAACATTTCTTTAATCCTCCTAGTTAGGATCTAGCAACATTAAAAGAAAGGAAGAAAAAATAAGTCTTGGTGATTGTAATACTTAGAACTGCTTTGAGGAAGTTTCTGGATTATTTTTCTTGTTAAGTAGAAAGAAAGCTGCTTTTCATCTCCATTTTAACTTCAATGTTTGTGACAGGTGATGACAGTAACTGCCATGAAGCGAATGAAATTTGTGAAATAATGTTGGCCATGTGGGAAATGTACTTTCTGTGTTTCTTCCTCACAATTGTGACATTTAAAGGCTGGGCATCAAGTGAACAGTAGCAGTCATGGTCCTTTCTGTTCAAAAGTTACTTGATAACAATTGGACATGACAATAATGTGGGCAGCACCTATTCACTTCCCCCACCCATATGATAAAAATGTTTTCGATTTGATGCTTACTGCTGTAATGCGGGATTACATTACTGAAAAGCAATGGCCTTGTTGCTATGATAATGGCAAATTGCCAGCGCCACACACATATGATTTGCTTTCCCTTCCAACTTAATTCTAGACACTTTCAAGCATAGAATATTAGGGACATTCTGATAAGTTCTCAGACTCTGATGCATTTTCAAAGTGGCCATAAGGATACATTGAGAGAAGGAGAAAAAAAATGCTTAGCCATGAAGGCTACAAAGATGTCATGGAGAGATCGTTCTCATTGAGGATCCCGGGATGCCTCTTCCATCATAGCTATCTATAGCAAGGAGCATCTAGGAAACCAATATTGGAAAAAGCCTTTTCAGCAAGGCAAACCAATTAAGGACCATTCTCTCAAGAAAGGATGTGATCAAGAATAATAAATGTATGTCAATAAAATCAAAGAGCAGTTAAAAGCATCATTATGGTAACTAATATGAATGTGTTGCTCATATTTGAAATTCAGATTTGAAGTGAAATCCAACAAGTTTTTGTGGACAGATCTAGGCCCTCTCTAAAGTCCCCACCAAATGGGCCTCTGAAAGTGATTGGACTGTGAGAAGGGCATCTCTGGCAGAGCTCAGTGCCAGGGATGGAAGTATATGGTCTCTCAAGTTGTACAGGGCACTATAGGTCATAACCAGCACTCTGAAAAGTTCCCAGAAGCAGATTGAGGGCCCTTGCACCTGTTGTAGAAAGGGAATTATATGGTTGTTATCAGCTGAGATTGATAATTACATAATTGGGAGAGGGCATTGTAATGTTTCCTCTCCCCAACCCAGGTCTCCTGAGTCGTACCCCACTTCACCACACTGGTACCCTACTGTTTGTTTTACATACTTTATATACCCTCAAAGATTGTCTTGGTATTATGCAGAATAGCAGTGGCTATCTTAAAAGGATTTTGAGATGGCTGGTGAATTCATACGGAAGGCCAATCAGGTCGTTTGAACCTCAGCACTGGCCCAATTTGTACTCAGGTGAGTCCTTTAATACATCCAACAGACACGGATATGACAATTGCCAGCTGTAAGGGAAGATCAATACTGTAGAGAGGACTGTCTGCCATTACTAATATTTCCATTAAAAAGATTTCTAATAAGTGTCTAATAAACTGTGCGGGTACCCCAGAAACCTGTTCAAATGCCACATTTTTAAAAAAGCAGGATATTTACATGATCTGAAGAGAATCCAGAATATGAATGCCACTTTTTAAAAATCTGCTCCCCCAACATATTCAGTTTCTTAAGTAGAGTTAGGAACCTTTTTAAAAAAAAAATATTGCCTGTCTATGAATCTCATTTATTCACTCTTTCTATGTTCTCATAGATGAAGTCTCTAAAAATTTTTTAGCATTCATTATGGGTATGTTATATGATTCATGCATTGTGCTTCTATGGAGCTTTCTAGCACTAAGCCTCCTGCCAGCTGTAATTTGCATCTGGCACTTTAATAGGCATTGATTTTCACTTCTCTGCTCCAAACACAGCAATGGGATTTGCAATGTCAGTGTTGAGTATGATATTCCTTCTGGGATTCAGCTTCTTCCTGCTCTTCTCTACCAGAGGCTTCTAATTTCTATGAGGAAAGATTTATAGTGCAATCTCAGATTGGAGACATTTGTGTGGGCACATATTGTTTGGTATAAAGTGACAGCTGGGTACACTGTGGTCTTGTTGACTGTCACCTACACTGCTTAGTAAAAGTGCTTATCCAGTATGAAAAAGGTATGTTGCAAAATGGGATTTATTTATTTATTTACTTTTGTAAACTCATTGAAGGAATGAAGCTCACGGATCCTTACTGTGTATTTCTGCATAAGAAGCCAAAACAAATGCAACTTGAATTTTCCAGCCCCAGGATGCCCTCGGAAGAAGGAAATAGCAAACCACTTTTGAGTACTCTCTGCCTAGAAAATCCTGTAAAAAGTCACCATGTAGAATTTGACTTGATGGCACACAATTGCCGTTGTTCTTGTTGTTAATAGGAACTGCCTTTATGATGAGGAGTGGGGATTCTTCTCCTCAGGTGGGCTAGGCAGAGGGTGCTGGTATGTTGGATGCGGGTGGTCACTTGCCCTTGTAGGCATGTGGTATACATACCTTCACCAGTGAGGTTGTAAGAATGACTAGCTGCTCTATTTGGCCCTTATACCTGGTAGGCTTCTGCTGTGGCGTGACCAAGCAACAGAAGTACCCTACCCAGCTGGCTTCAGATGGCACCTGGGGAGGAAGCAGTGAGTGTGTGGGTCCAAGGGCTTTGCTTCTAGTTG
Organism: Pogona vitticeps; assembly: GCF_051106095.1. Lineage (NCBI taxonomy): Eukaryota > Metazoa > Chordata > Lepidosauria > Squamata > Agamidae > Pogona > Pogona vitticeps. Next base: position 36,401,667 of record NC_135787.1, read on the forward strand.
GTTTTGCAGATTCCTGAGGAGGCTCTGTCCTCTTTGGTGGCAATGTTGGGCCTGGCATTGGTTCTCCAAGTGGCAAGCTTCACGACACTGAGCCTCCTTCCAGTACAGTATACCCAAGTGGCTTCCTCAGGCAGCACTAGAATGTCCACCCAGTTGCTGGTGTCTGGGTCATGCCAGTAGACCACTTCCCACTCCGCCTTTGATTGTGGCTTTACCTCTTCAGCCCTTAATGCCTTCACGTTTACTGTGTCCACTCACAAGTTCTCCTCCTCAACTGTCAGCCTCTCCTTAAATAGCAGCTCCACATGACTGCACCTGTGTCCTCAAGGGCATCTCCTGTGGCTGTATCTTCACCACCCAATCTATTGGTGAGCTGTGGGTCAGGAAGGCCAACACCCAACTCAACTCAGTGCTAAAAGGGCTCTTGCCAACCCAGAGCGTTAGTGAAGTGTTGCTTTGTCAACACCACTATGCCAGGAAAATACATGGATTTTTTTTCTAATGCAATCTAGAGACCAATTCAAATATTGCACCTTGGAAGTCATTACAGAAATACAAACGGAAAAATGAAATGAGATTTCCCTTCCCATTTGGAATGGATAAAACAATGTCAGACAACCTGAATTATCGCTGCCAACTCATTCTAAAAATTCTTTAAAATGACTTTTAAAAGTAATTGAAGTGCTACTATTGCACTTAAAAAAGGGTGACTACAGGTAATTATATACCTTGTAAATAGTTACTTAAAAGTTCTGCAGAGACGTAAACTGCTCAAAGGCTGGTTAGGTACAGATGGCCAAAGAAATGGCAACTGTGGAAGAGACCGAAACAAGGGAAGAACAATGTGGTCATTCTAGTGTGCCTGTTTTTTATTCTATTCAAGAAACAAGGCGTTACTGTACTGGTCTAAAAAATTCTTGAGTGTATTTCACAATTCACTTTCAAGAAATCACTAGATTGTGACGATACATTTTTTGGTTGAGCAGAGCAGAAGTCATTTAGGTGAAATTCCACTAACTTTTCCCTTCTTGTAATTTCTTGAGGTGCATGGCTCCTGAAAAATACAACTTAGAAGGATATTTGTGAAATAATACTGATTGTGCCAATGCTGTGATGTGGAAATTTGACAAACTAAGCCAGGAAGAGTGGGAACCAAGTGTTCTTTTAAAGTCATGTTTAAATGTTTTCTGAATAGGTCTTGTTCACTTTTAAACTGCTTAACCAAAGGGAAGTACACAGACAAGGATTTAATACTTCAAATGAAAAATCTTGGGACCGTGGATTTTAATCCATATATAATCTGCAAAGAGCCACATCTCATCATTGCTTATAGAGCTGGCTTCCCAGAGGGATAAACTGGTAAGTGCGAATATATATTGTAAAAGATCCAGACTTTCTGGGCCAGAGGAGACATCGCAGAAGTTTCAGAAAATACAAATATACACTGATCAGCCAGCTGGAATTCAGAAAACCTTTATTTGACAATATGTTTCTTACGCAACTAACCTCAAAGCAATAAGCTGTTTATTTCTGTAAAAGGTAATTGAATTTATTCAGATTTATGTGTCAGGGAGTCTCCTGCCATTTAAAAAAATTATACTCATTAGAGACAAGACTAAAATTGCAAATAAGTATGCAAGAGAAGCAAAGAGTATCATAGGAGCTATTATTAACCATGTATTTGAAAGGATTGAGAAAGATGAAAACCAAAGTGGGCAACACTATGTGGTCAATAAAGGATGTGAAAATAAAATATTGGCTCCCCTATTGTGACACAAGGAAGCATCAGTGATACTACATGGCAAAACAAGTCAACATTCTACAATGGAATTCTAAAAATGGGAGCAGTCCAAACAAAAACATTGGAATTGGGATTTAGATCAATAACACATTTAGCATAGGTGTAGGAGACAGTCTGCTTCTTGTTGTTTAGTTGTTAAGTTGTGTCTGACTTTTCATGACCCCCATAGACCACCGCACCCCAAGCCCTCCTGTCTTCCACTGCCTCCCAGAGTTTGGTCAAATTCATGCTGGTAGCTTTGATGACACTGTCCAACCATCTCGTCCTCTGTCGTCCCCTTCTCCTCTTGACTTCACTCCTTCCTAGCATCAGGGACTTTTCCAGGGAGATTTCTCTCTTCTCATGAGATGGCCAAAGCCTCAGCTTCAGGATCTGTCCTTCCAGTGAGCACTCAGAGTGGATTTCCTTCAAAATGAATAGGTTTGATATCCTTGCAGTCCAGGGGACTCTCAAGAGTCTCCTCCAGCACCACAATTCAAAAGCATCAATTCTTCAGCGGTCAGCCTTCTTTATGGTCTGCTTCTATTCTGTGCCAAATTGGTGTAGGTCTGGACAAAGCATATACAAGTTATACATATATTTAAAAGTAAAACTATTTTACATCCCATTCAGAAATAGGCTACCCTAAGCTACCCCAAATTTAAAATAGCTGATGTAAATCAAAAATACCAGTCTTGCTCATCTTGAAAGGAAATGGTTGGCCCCAGCTGCTCTTTTTTATTTGGAAAGAATCAAGGCTGTAGGTCTGAAATATTGGTCCCCCAAAAAGACCTTCCAAATGGGAGAAACAGTAATTACTTATCACACTGAACATGCATAGTACAGGATAATCAGCAAGAGCTTTCAGACATTGTAGTTTCTGCAGGACAACCAGAAGTAAAGATACATCAAAATGAGTTGAAAAAACGGATTTGCTTGAAAGAAAGTAATGGATGGATAGTCCTCCAGAAAGGGGGACATTTTATCATGTAGTTTCAGTAAATTAGCATACTATTTGGTAAGGTACATTCAAAATATTTTCTCACACTTTAAAAAAACAAATAGCACTTATGTTTTATCCTAGTGCTTTCAGTAAAAATTAAAAATTATTTCTGAGACCAAACCATCTTACATAAGTTTACAAAGAGGAAATCACTTCTGGCTCTGAGACAATCTGAACTTTTGAACCTCTCAATCAGAACCCAATAAATGACTATAAGTATTCTTTTTTAACTCCTTCCTCACCAAACAGTGGAATATATGCTTGCAAGGGGATTCTATGCGTGGTTGTAAAAATATGAAAAAAGACATTTTAAAAATAGAGAACAAATGCTTAGCTCACTCATTTAAACTGTGAAATTACTATTTGTTTGGGATAATTTTGCTTTGTGGCTAGGAATGGTTTCACTCAGTTGTAGCATAATTTTTTTGTTTACATATCTTGTCATAGTCCCCAGACTACTGTTCCCTCCAGTCCTTGCAGTATTGTCTTTTCCAGTAAGTTCTGCTCAGATCTTGCAAACTCATAGCTGTGGCTTCCTTTTATAGAGTCAATCTGTCTCCTGTTAGGATTTCCTCTCATCTTACTGCACCCCACTTTTGACAGCAATACTATCTTTTCTGGTCAGTTCTGTATTCTCTTGATATGTGCATGATAGGATAGCATCAGTTTATCCATTTCTGCTCTAGCGAGATTCCAGGCTTGACTTGATTGAGGACCCACTTTTCTGCCTTTTCTGGTTGTCTGTGGTCCCTGTAACACTCTCCTCCAACATCATATTTCATGGATTTTTGTCTTTCTTCACTGTCCATCTTTTATATATGGATGATTTTGTCATTGGTTTCTAGTGACAATCCTTGGCGTAGTCACAGCTCCCACTTTTTAACTTCAAAATAAAATGTTAATTTATCTGAGAGGTTAAAGAATATGCATTTTTCTTTCTTGTATATGTTGATCTTACTCACACCTTTGTTTTACCATTTCATTAAGTTGAAAACATTGATGGCTCAACATCAGATCCTTTTGACATTTGAAGCAGAGTGAAATAGGGCTGTGTCCTCACACTGACTCTGGTTTTTTTTGTTTGTTTTTTTGTGGGGTTTTTTGCTGTCATGCTGAAGCACGCCTTTGGAACTGCAAGAGAAGGTGTCTATCTCTGGACTAGATCAGATGGAAAGCTCTTTAATCTCTTTAGATTGAGAGTGAAGACTCCAGCTGAAATGCATGTGGGACTTCCTCTTCGCCGATGATGCAGCCATTGTTGCACACTCTGCTGAAGACCTCCAGCAATTCATGAATCATTTTAGCAAGGTCTGCCAAGACTTTGGACTAACAATCAGACTGAAGAAAACACAAGTCATGGGCCAGGGTCTGGACTCACCTCCCTCTATTACCATCTCCATGCAGGAATTGGAGGTTGTTCATGACTTTGTGTACCTTGGCTCAACCATCTCTGACACTCTCTCCCTAGATGTCGAGCTGGATAGATGATCGATTTGGCATCCTTCAGTCTTGAGAGACTATGGTAACGTGCTCTGTATGGAGGAGCTGGATAAATGCATTGGCAAAGCAGCTACCATGTTCTCTAGACTCACAAGGAGCATATGGCTTAATAAGAAACTGACAACATATACCAAGATACAGGTCTACAGAGCCTGTGTCCAAAAGATCTCCTATATGGAGAATTCATGCAGGGAGACCACAGCTGCAATACAAGAACATCTGCAAATGGGATCTGAAGGCCTTAGGAATAGACCTGAACAGATGGGAAACCCTGACATCTGAGCATTCAGCCTGGAGGCAGGTGTTGTATCACAGCCTCTCCCATTTTGAAGAGACCCTTGTCCAGCAGGCCGAGGCAAAGAGGAAGTCACAAAAGCAGCCAAATCAGGGAGCTGGACAATGGACAGATTGTATTTGTCTTCAGTGTGGAAGGGACTGTCACTCTCAAATTGGCCTCCTTAACCACACTAGATGCTGTTCCAAGTCCTCCATACAGAGCACGTTACCATAGTCTCTTGAGACTGAAGGATGCCTCATCTAAGTTGAAAACAGCCCAAACTGCCTTTGCTTACACCCTCTCCTATCAACCATAGCTCATCTTCCAGGATCCTCTCTCATTGGGTAATTCTATATGAAGGACGTTTCTGTCAGAATTTGTGTGCAGTGTATGCATACTTAAACTTCAGTTTTAAAAGTCAGGGAATTCAATTCTTAAAAAGACCATATGGTTTATGAATGTGGGATATTGTACTTCTCTATCTGTGATTCAAAACGCCAGCAAATGGCCTGATACTGCTTCACAATATCATGTCTGTATTACCGGCAGGACAAAAGATATCAAACTTTACATAGCAAAGGGGAGCTTGAATGTCGACAACAACTATGGGAGCAGCCAATATGGTGTATAGTTAACATCCTCTTGTGCTCACCAACACTGATAAAGAGATGCCAAGCAGGAGAAAATCCTAGAACCAGGCTCCTTTTCTTCATCCATTAACCAATTCTCACCCAAACACAAAGCAGGGCTGTTTTTCTAACATTCTCTAGGATGTTTGTTTGTTTTGTAAAGAATTTAATTTATATTGAGATGTAGGTAGATATATTTCCTTAAAACAGAACAAGATAAAGAAGAGTCAACATTGTTTCCCATTATACCCCTAATTTTTTAAAAAATACTATAATGTGATGTAGCAGCAGGGAGAGAAAATGAGAGAGAGAGCAAGAGAGAGAGAGAGAGCAAACAAATCAACAAGGAACGTTATCCTAGGTGACATCAAGAGAGGCACAGTGTCCAGAAAGAGGAAAATAATAGTACCACTCTAGGCAGTTTTAGCCAGATATTATTATTATTGAGCCAAAAATCTTTGTAAGGGTACCTACATGTCTAAAATGTCCTGAATTTTGGAAATGTAGGCAGTATTTTTCCATTCCTCCGCACATGTGTGTATGTTGTCGACACCTCCTTTAAAAAAAAGAATCAGTCAAAAGCCAGGAAATGGATTGGTTTTCTGACTGCAAATCATGGCCATTTCCATGTTCAGTCTGAGAGATGTGAATCTGGTAAATCCATCTTTAAAAATACAATGAAGGATATTTCTCACCCATCCTTATTTATTACAAGGAAATCTGACGAGGACAAGTCCCATAATCTGCTTTGTGCATTTCCATTGTTGTGTCTGAAGCAAAACATGCATTGAGAAGGTGCATCTGCATCAAGGGCACATGTAGTAAGCACATTGCTCCCGTGTGTTATGCTTCATAAGGAGCAAAAATGAAACAGTATTCTAGAGTGCTCTCTTGGCCATATTTCTCTCATTGTCCAGAGCCATTCAAAGATTCAAGCTCTATTATTCAGTCCTAGGTTGAAGAATCTCACTGTTGCCACTGTTGATACAGATGGCAGAGACTGAATTTAACCACTAAAGCATGAGTACAGCGCTGCTAACCAGAGCATGACTCCAGCAGGGGATCACTAAAAAATACCTTTCCAAGTAAGGTATTTTAATGAATCATTTCCCTTCCAAAGCCCCTTGTCAGTCACCAGAACATCCACAGTAAGAGATATCCGTAACATAAAATGTCTGCAACCAATAATTTATTAAATATCTTTCTTTGTGTAATGATAAAATTGTGATCTGTAAGGTATAAATTGGGGTGTTAACACAATCTCCCTTTAATGCAATAATCATTACAATTAGAACAGTAAAAGCATCCAGCAGCAGGATAAAATTAAAACAGTGGCCTACTTTCACCTTTAATTATCTCAAAAGGAAAACGGTAATTCTTCGAAATCTATTTTCATGGCACCAGCACTTGGGAACCTATTCAAATATCTATCTGTTAGTTACACTCAATGCTTGCATGCCAAAGAAAATCCTGGAGCTGGAACTAGCAGCATCTCTCCATTTTGTTTTGTCCGTTTAAATATATTATAATTCATCACACATCCTCTTCCTTCTCTTATTCTTTCCCATTCTCTTGATCTGCTCCTTCTTCTCCCATCTAAGTTGCCCTTTTATGTCTCCCTCCATCTTTATTTTATTCCTTCATTGTTTCACTCTCTTCAAGTGTTCTGTTCTTCCATTACTTTAATTCTTCTCTTTGTATACTCTCTCTTTTTCCCTCTGTCTCTCTCTCTCTGGAGAGGCAGGGGATGTATTTACTTTAAGTTATATCCAACAGTCCATAAATAATGTTAATAAGAAATCAATAGGCCTATTCTAGTGTGATTTACTACACTAAGCAAAAAGATTTTGGCCTATATAGTACAGCTTTTGTGAGCTGCACTTTGTTCTGGGAGCCAGCTGATGCTGACAATATATCAGTTTGGGTTATCACAATGGTAAGGCTGTGAGGGGAAACAAAAATCAGAGCAACAGCTTGGGAAAGAATCTACAAGCGATTTTACAGTGATCTTAATTCCTAAATTTAAGACTGTGGGCCTGAGGGTGGAATAACAGCCTCCTCTGTGGGACAGTGTGACTCCCAAATTATTTATCTAGGACAGAGCTTCCAACCTTGACTCCCCATACATTATTGGACCACAGCACTGAAAAATGCTGGCTAGCACAACTAGTGATGAAGCTTCTGGGAGTTTTAGTCCAAGAACATCTGGGGATCCAAGATTGGGAACCACTGCTGGGATATGCAAGTGTTCTAGAGTGTTGTCTTGGCTGTATTTCTCTCATTGTCCAGAGCCACTCAAAGACAGGAAGGTATTTCCCCATGACTGCATTATGTTTGCTCTGAATTAACTGTCATAGCTATCAGATGTAGTATAAGCACATTCCCACACAGAGCTTGTTGACCTGTTCATAAGTATATCCTTAATAGAACTGGGGCCCTGGTTCACCAAAGCAACGTGTGTTATCTCTTTATTTCCCATGTCTGGCTGCAAACATCCATATTTCTAGGTTATACTTGCATAACAATAGGTCATTGCTATTACCACTGGAGCATCTCATTTCCTCCACTACACATACCCTTAACCCCACTTATTTTTTAAACTTGCTTGGCAAACATACAGTACCAATATCTCCTAATCTGATTTCACATTCTTGTGGACTCTGGGCTAACTCTTACCACCAAATATCTGGCAATGTGTTACTCTAGTAAGTGAGAGCTAATTAAGCTACAGCAAATAGCTGAGAAATAAAATTCCTTCTGAGTCCAAAGTACACAGTTTCAGGCTGCAGTCCAGAGCTATTCGAAAGTACTGCAAAAATATAAAAAATTGATTCTCTTAATCGTTTTTGTTTCTGAAGATTGAAGTAAGAGAATGCTGAAAAACTGTACATTAATGCAGCCAATGCATTACTGGATTAGCATACATACCTGCTTTTTAATGTTACAAAGCTCAAGCTTTGCCTTATAAAGGTGCAGTTCAGTCCACAGGTACAATGGACCCTCTACTTATGGAATTAATCCATATTGGAACGATGGCTGCAGGTCGAAAAGTCTGTAAGTCGAGTCTCCATTGACCTACAATGCATTGAAAATTGGTTAATCCCATAACCAGCCATTTTTGCTCTATTTTTGTTCCATTTTGGTTTTTTTCTGATCTGTAGGTCGATTCTCTGGCTGCACGTTGAACCTAAATTTTGCGGCCAGAGAAGTCTGTAACTCGAAAAGTCTGTAAGTCGGGCCGTCTGTAAGTCGAGGGTCCACTGTATTCCTGGGAAGTATAACAGTCTGATACCCTGGAAAACTGATTTCTGTCTTGATGTGCCATCCTGTACAGAATCATCATCATCATCTTAGAACTGCAAAGCTGGAAGAGACCCTATGAATCAGCAAATCTGGCCACTGTCAAGGAGGCATAGTGGAGAATTGAACTCCCAACCAGACAACTAAATTACTGTGCTATCCAGCAGTTCAATGCACATACACAATTCTAACCATGCAAAATAAGGTTTCCCTCTGAGAATCCCCTCTAGTCTTCATGGGTAGGGCGGGGATACAGAATTGATCTGAAGGATCTCCTTAATTATATTTATGGACATGGTCTTGCTCTTTGTGCAAGCTTAAACTACAAGCCAGGACATGCTCGGTGCAAGAACCCTTCCATTCCTTAACTTGCCAGATGAGCCATAGAAAGCACAGGAATCATTTCTTCGAGGCTTTGCAAAATGGGAGAATCAGATGATTTTTTTTTTTGGAAAAAAATCACAAAGGATGATGAAATAATTTTTTTGTAGGACACTTTTGAAACATTGATATATGATATGCATTGAATGCCTGTGATTAATCATGTGGATGCTATGACAAGCTATGAATATCTGCAAACAGGATCTTAACTGTGGAAAATTTTGGGTGAACAGAATCCACAGTGAAGCAAGGAAAAAAGGTGAAAAAGTCAGATGAAAACCTTAACATTATTTCAGTTTTTAATGCCTCATGGCAACATGATTACACAGCACTTAGATGTAAGAGTGGTACCATATGGCTAAAGATGTACTTTAACCACAATAGTGGTTTTTATAACTCATTTGCTTCACAGCAAAGCAGAACTTTAAGACCATGTCAGATGGCATCTGAATCCTTACATTTTCAAAGAATTCTGAATATTTTTTAATGACTTCTGTGCTTTAAATCCTATGCAAGAGTTGCAGGCAGGAGAGTGTTCTCCCTGTATCAACATGTTTTTTTCAGTGGTGTTACATTCATTTCTAACCAAAAAGTGACTAAATGACAATCATCACCTACTATTTCAGCACAATGTGTTGCTGGTTGGAATGTAAATTTGAATAACTCAATGACTTGTGAAGAATTTTTCTTAATGCTTTATGTTTGAGGAAATTGATTTTTAATCCCTTATGCAACAGCAAAGGAGTCCTCCCCCATTCAGCTCATCGTTTCAAATATTACATTAAGATTTCAAGCAAATAAATGTCAGAACGTTTAAAAATGGACTTCTAAATAAAACATTCTTGCATTCATTTTTATTCTTTGCATATCATATCACTCCCCAGTCAGAATGACTGATATAGAAGTTAGTTCCTGAAATGTAAATGATTCAGGTAATCATATTAGAAAGGATAGGGAACCATAAATTTCTTATGAGATAAGAAGTGACAGTGCAGTAGAGATAACTGGAGACCCATTTTCGCAGCTTCAAAAACAGATTAAATGGAACATACAGGTTAAAAAATAGAAAGGAAAAAGAAATGAAGTGAGTATCTGAAATATGACCTATAGTCCTTTCCTTTGGTGCTAGCCCTAGATATTTTGCTTCCAGTCATGGAGCCCAAAGGGCACCCCAGAGCTTCCAGGCTGAACATTTGAAACATATTGAAATGTCTCACCTAGACCTCAATTCCTACCTTCACCAGCTATCATACTGACTAAAACATAACTTTTCACTCTGCTGGACATTAAATCGGTTCTGCTTTTATGGTAGGAGAGAGAAATCCTAATAAATAAGAAGGTAGGGCGAGAGAATAAAAGCATTTGGGTGAGGGTCTATGGAGATCTCTTGCAAAGGTTGGTGCCATTTGAATAAGTGTGGTGTACATGTGTGTGTCTACCAAAGCTGTAGCTACTGTGAAGATTGGAAAACAATAATTTGGTATATATATCTGTCTGTGTATTTTCAGGGACCTTTTAAAAATTAAATAAATGGATTCATTTTAATAAAAATAAATTTGTTTATAGCCTACAGTACTACTTTGGCCACCAGGTGGCAGATGTTGGTAATCATGGCATAGTTGTTATTCAGCAAACTGGCACTTTTTCAACTGATGGATTTCTGGGATGGGGACTCAAGTCATAGGACATACTGTCAAGTGGGACTTAAGTTGCACTGGTGACTTGACTTTTCCCCCCCAAATGACTCAGGTGTAACTTGCAGCTTGGAACTTATCTATTCCCCCCCCCCATTTTTTTCCTTCTCATACCCTTCATGGTATCTTTCATAGCAGCCAGAGATGCTTTATCTCCCACAGCTCATATACTGTAATTGCTTTAAGGTTCTTGCACATCATACTACAAGGAGCTATTGTAATCTGCACAAAGCCAGACACTTTCACTAGTGTTAAAACAAGTAATCTTATATAATCTTCAACACTGATTCCCAAGCAGGACATCATGTCCACATGGGATCATGAATAAATCCCAGAGGGATCATAAAACAGTAAGATTGTCATGACAAAATGTGTTCATGAGCTTAAACAATTAATTATAGCTTTAACCTTTGTCTGGTTTGTGTTACTTTTTAAGGTAAATTGGATTTACATTAACATTTTATGACATGAAAAATATTTTAAGTGTTGGTATCTACTTTTAAATTCAGTTTACTATTACTATTTTTACTGTTTTATGACTGCCCATGTTTCTGCGTTTATAAGAATAAATGAGTTATATTTGAACAAGATAATACAGTATGTTTAACCAGTTGAATTCTGTCTAGTGTCAGCCAGTAGGTGCTTAGAGGGTTATAAGAGAGATATAAGAGAGAGTGATGGTTAGGATGAGGCTTGCCTGTATTTGATAACTTGCCTGTTAGCAAGAGGCTTTCCTGTTAATAACTCTGTTGATATGCAGGTGTCCAGTTAGGAGTGGCTGCTGCTATGTGCCTTAGTATGTTATTAAAAGAGGATGCTATGAAACTGTTATTCCCTTCATGGATTGCTGTCTTGTCATGGCGAAGGGGATTGAGTTATTCAGAGAAGCTATGGGCTATGCCGTGCAGGGACATCCAAGACAGACAGGTCATAATGGAGAGTTTTGACTAAACATGATCCACCTGGAGCAGGAACTGGCAAGCCACTCCAGTGTTATAAGTTCGTCAAGAACAAGCTAAATCTATACCAAGTTAAATTTTCAAGTACTGTTAATTTATTCTTCAACATATTATACAGTAAACATTTTTAAGGTTTACTATGTCTAAATGATTATTCTTTTAACTACTGCCGCACACACATATGTATCAAGAGAGAATACTACTGTACTCATGATTTGTGTGGTCTTTTATATTCCACTGTGTACAAACTCTCAAAAAAATTTCAGCAGTTTCATACCCATAACTTCACTTACCAGCCTGCCACACTTTGCAAACTTAGTTATCACAAATTTCTACCAATGCTGGTTGCATTCATATCCTACCTTTCTTCCAATGAGCTCAAGGTGATGTGCATGGCTGTTCTCGTCCCTGCTTTATCTTCAGAACAACCCTCTGAAAGAAAGAGAGAGAGAGAGATCACCTGGTGCATTACATGGCTCAGCAGCAAAGAGAATGTTGCCCTCCCAAGTGCCAGTTTAAATCTTAGCTGTACATTGGCTTTATTTTGCCTGTATAAGAAAGACATGACCTTGATGAAGCTAAATGTGCACAAGAGTTTTTGCTTCAAAACACAGGATACAGAATCAGATTGTGTGTTTATGATTTTTCTTTCTTTTAATAATGCATTCTTGCTTTCACCAAACATTGTTAAACAATCCTCGGTAGCTTTAGAATGCAGTTAAAGAGCAATTACACTGTTTGAGACATCCATGTAATTTCAAAGTTTCTGAAACTTTTTTTAAAAAAATGTCCTTTCCTTTTTTCCCCCTCTCCAATATAATAAAGGAAAACACACAGAAAAAAAAGGACTGTAGATATATGGTGGGAGAAAAGCTCCCAAAATGCAGGTAATCAGTTGCATTCCGTTGTACCTATGGCATATAACATCATGAGCCTATTTTCCAATGCACTTCTTAGAACAGCAAGCAAAACAAACTATTATTTGAGCAGGCAGTACTGAACAAATAAACAAAAGGCAGCCCAAACAAGCCTTTCCAGCACTACAGAAGTGCTAATCACCATCTTTGTCTTCATCAGAGATAGCAGGAGGCCACCAATGGTTAACAACCATTTGCATAGTGATCTTTAGCAAAGATGCCTTCTGTTCTTCACTACCAGATAATTCTGTCCTCAGTTAATAGGGCAGAACAAACACATCGAGGGACTCTCTACGGGATTGTCGCAGCTGAACTTGTGAATCTTTGTTGACAACCTGCAACTAACCTTGCTGATTCTTCATGGGCTAAACCTTCTTTCTAATGCTGGCAGTGACTTTCAAATCTTTTCTCGCTAACCTGTACAGAAAAATAAGGCTATTGGGCACTGGACATGCACAAGGAGGTTAATTCTAGAGAGAACAAAATGCAACAGAACAACCAATAGTACAACTAGCTCTGTAATGCGGGGTTTTAAAGAAATGCTTCTTGAATACCATAGAGAGCAGTTGCCACCTTTCTAGTTGTCAGGGGCTTTAGAGACCTATACCAAATGTTTTCCCTTACATGTCCTGGCTGGCTTGCTTGTGTAATTGGAAGAGATCTTACACCATGGGTACATATATGGTGAATGAACACATGGGGAAGAGCCTCCTCTAGTTTTATACCAAAGTCATACATCTAGTCTGATTCAAAAAATCTTGTTCATGTGCTTCATCACTGTTTTTAGACATCGAATTTTAAGTCAATGTACATTTCATTTCTTTTAATCACCTATCCTAGTGGTTCCCAATCTTGGGTTCCCAGATGTTCTTGGGCTGCAACTCACCACTAGCTATACTAACCAGGATTTCTGGGAATTGTGGTCCGTGAATGTCTGGGGATTCAAAATTGGGAACCACTATCCTAGCCTTCTGAAATCACTGTATTATATCGACATTTCCTAAGAAAATGCTATTTTAAAATTTGTTATTTTCACATTGTTGCTATCAGTAATCAAATGGGGACAGCCACTGATTAGATGGAAAACAATGGTCGCATATATTAAATAAATCATGAATAAACAAGAACAAGCGCCTGTCTTCTGCCACAATCCTCCATGGTGCCAAAAACTCTGCTCCAGAGGGTTTCCTGCTTTTCCAAAGCAGATTTTTAGGGTGCTGATGGAAATTCTGATATCTAGCAGAAGTACAACACTAGACTGTATTTATTTATTTATTTAATTTGATTTATACCCCACCTATCTGGGCTACAAGTCCATTCTAGGTGGCTTCCATACAAAAACAGGCAATAAAACACAGATAAATACATGCTGATTCAGTAACAGCTACAATAAAATAAAAAAATAGAAGAGAAAGAAAAGAAAAAAATGTTAAGAGTAGCTAAGGTCCTTATTAGAGATGGGGGTATTCGTATACGAATATCCCCATACAGGTGGCGATAACGAGGGTCCAGCCTCATGGGGCTGGACGGTCCGCGCACCAATCCGCCACTGCCGTGGACACAGCGATTCTTCCAATGGCTCTGCAGATCGCAATCTGCAAGCCACTCTTCAACCTTGCAGCAAGGCTTGTCCTCCTACCTCCTGCCAGGAGTGCCTAGCCGATCATGATCTGCAGAGCCATTGGAAGAATCACGGCATCCACGATGTATTGGTGAGTGGACCGTCCGGCCCCATGGGGTTGGACCCTCGTTATCCCCATCTGTGTGGGAATATTCGTATAAGAAAATAAATATGCTCATCTCTAGTCCTTATAGATACAATAAAACGGTACAGCTGAGGAGATCCACATTCAAAAGGATGACTACATTATTAACAGCCTGCTCCTTCAAACACTCCATACATGGGAAATCACTCTGTGCCATCTCCTGAAGGCCTCATGGTTTTGCAGGGAAGAGTGACATACTCAACCCAAACACAGTGGTCACAAGGCAACATTTACTCACAAACTTCAGCTGAAAACTGATGGTTCCTGAATAATTTTCTGTTTGTGTCTTCACCTTGTAGAGTAGAGAAGAAAGTAAGGTCTTTAGCTAGCAGCAAGAGTTCTGATGTCTACTCACATACCCGCTAGCACAGGTCTTGTTGGGTGGCTAAACAAAAATATTGCTTCCAGTTCTGCTATCAGGAAGAAGTAGGCGGATGGATTAGAAAGCTAATCTTAGGGGCAGAGAGCATGGACGAGATATTGGAGACAGTATTATATGCAGTACACATCCTATCCTGCACTGGGTAAGCCAGCCTGATACCCCAGGTGAATGGAGCATGCATTTTTAATGGGTCCATCTGCCTGCTTTTTTAAAGTAAAATTATATTGTTAGTCTAAATCACTTTTTCACATGAACTGAGTGGATGGATAATCTGGTCCTACCAATCCTACCAAATTATATTCGGGAGTCATCTCACTCCTGATACTACTGCTCCACAGAAAAGTAAGGACAAGAAGCAGGAATTTTTCACTCCTTACCACACAATGGCTAGTATCCTGTTGCTAATCCCAATTCGAGTAGACCAATTATTTCAATGGAATTTACATAGCTATTGGCTTCCCATTCAGCAATTGATTTAGTAGGTCTAATCTTGGTTGGGACCAGCAATAGGATAGTGGCCTATATAATAACAGAAAGCTAAGGCCATATCCTTCTTTCCTTTATTTGTCTTCTGAAACTGGGCTTTAAAATTAAAGCTGCTCATTGTAAATGGGGTGGAAAACTGGAAAAAGAGATTTATATCTAAATTCCAAGATGACCTAATTATTAAAAGGGCAGAAGGGTACAGGGACAGCCAAATCTCCACTCAAGAGAACTGTACGATATCCCATTTTAGGTATAAAAGAACAAACATCATATATACTGATCAATGAATATTTTATTTATTTAAAATATTTTAACCTTTCTTCTTTAAAAGTCTAATAAAATAAATAAATAAAAGAAAAAGTACCTATCTTACAACAACTAAAAGACAGAATTAAAGCTAACAAGAGTGAGTATACAATACTAAAAGGATCAATGAATACAATACCAAAAAGCATAAGCAACACGAAAACACATTCAATGCAGTAGGGTACAATAATCCATTTTAAAAATCCCACTCAGCAGCCATTGACTCAGGAAAAGCTTACCTTAAGAGAGAAGTCTTCACCTGTTTGTGGAAGGACAATAAAGATGGGGGTCAGCCTAGTCTCCTGTGGGGGGAGTTCCAAAGTCTGGGAGCATAGAGAAGGCCCTCTCTTGCGTCTCCCCCATGCACTTGTGATGGTGGTGGGACCAAGAGGAAGGCCTCTCCTGATGATCTTAACATTCAAGCAGGCTCATAAAGGGAGTTGTGGTCCTTCAGATAGCTCAGACCCAAGCTATTTAGGGTTTTATAGGTTAGTATCCGCACTTTGAATTCAGCCTGGAACCAGCGGAGCTGCTGTAACAAGGAGTTCATGTAATCCCTGTGTAAATTCTAGTTTGTCTCATCCTCACAGGAAAGGACAAGAAACAACAACATTATTATATTTACCTTGTGAAAGGGCAGAATGTTCTGTAGTGCTTTCAACAAGAATTTTGTTTTGTTTTGTTTTTTTGCAGAAGTAAGCAAAATTGTGCAAATAACACTCTAAAGCAAAATGACACAGACCATGTGAAATGGTGGGGGTTCCTGCTCTGTGCTGCAGACATTTAAGGATAAGTAGAATTTGGGATTCTTTGTACGTGTGTTCCCCCCCCCCCCCTTAATCCAATGGTTAATCATTTGATGCTTGTTGTGTGTGTATTTTCTTTTTCAGAGGCAAAGGACTTGAATCCTGCGGAGAGATGGTTTATGTATATTATGGAGACCTTGAGGTGAAAAAAAATGGCTGTCATCTGAAGGTGAGGAATCTCACAGGGCTTGGCAATTTCTCATCAGGGCACCTCATCAAGTCAAGACAACCTCAATCAAAGAAAATGAAAAAAAAACAGTATCTCTTATCTTCCTGATGCTAAACATTAGTGAGTTTATGTAGTGGCTTTCATTGATAATCCTGATATAACCTGTTAGCTGCCCATAAAATATGTTGTGAGATACAGCAGTAAGATTACATTTATGTTCCTTATCCAGTTTGATGTGATGATAATTTAGTGCTTTTCTGTTGTGTACCTTCCCCTTTGATTATAAGTATAATTGCTGTAACCTTGACAAATAAAGAAACCCTTGGGTTTTTCAGTGTGTATTCTTTTTAGAAAACATGAACACTGCAGAGGCTGACATATTTAAAGAAAATAATGCAGGTACAGTTTTCTCTCCCGTCTTTGCTGTGGATATGCCCATAGTTATTTTTTTAAATGAGCTAAGTCTTTGTCCTTTGTAAAGAAAAAAAGTGGCAGGGGTATTTTAAATTTAGTTAAAGATCAACAAGATTGCATATCATTATATTGTTTGTCTCTGAGCTCAGTTAATTCACTACCAGTTATGCTTCTTATTCTTTCACAGGCAAGGGGAAATAATTTTACTCAAACAGTAGATATAACAATTCTTTATCATTCTTGATTTTAATTTCCATCTGTCTATGGAAAAATAACATACTTGCATGATACCTACCACAAGACAAATTGGCTACATACAATTATTTATATAGAGGTAACCTACCCCCCCCTCCTTGGACGCGTGCCTTAATGCGGTGAACGAAGCCAAGATCAATGCTATCAGGTGGCTAGACTCCATTATGGCACTAGACTCCTAACAAGACTACTCAAGGCAGGATGGCCAAAGCTGAGCACCAGATTAAGTTATAACCACCCTTTTTGGGAATAACAGCTGCATCAGTAGAAGGGAATGAATGGTTCCAATGGTGATGGGGGTGGGGAAACTTCTGAAGGACAGCTTCTGGGCAGCAGTGATTCCTGAATGCAACACTGGTGGAAAATTCTTTGCAGACAATGGCAGTGGCATTCAAGCTAACCTTTGTTGCTACTGTGTAGAAGAAGGCAATGGTAAATTACTGGTAACGTTTCTTACCAGGAAAACCCAACAATCCAAAATGAAAGAAGAGGTAGTGCTGGAACATGAGACTTCTGGGTTAGAAAGCACTCAACCAGCTACTGGAGAATCATAGAAAAGTGAAGTTGGAAAGGGCCTACAAGGCCATCAAGTCCAATCACCTGCTCAATGCAGGAATATAATCAAAGCATATCTGCCAGGTGATTATCCAAGTTTTTCTTGAATGCCTCCACTCACCAACTCTAGAGGTAACTGGTTCCACTGTCGTACTCCTCTAACAGTTAGGAAATTTTTCCTGATATTCAGCCAAAATCTGACTTCCTTTAACTTGAGCCCATTATTGCATGTCCTGCACTCTGGGATGATTGAGAACAGATCTTGCCCCTCCTCTGTATGACAGCCTTTCAAATATTTGAAAAGTGCTATCATATCACGCCTCAGTCTTCTTTTCTCAAGGTGAAACACGCCCAATTCTTTCAGCCTTTCCTCATAAGGTTTGGTTTCCACCCCCCTGATCATCCTTGTCGCCCTCCTCTGCACTTATTTCAATTTGTTAGCATCTTTCTTGAAGTGTGGTGTCCAGAACTGGACACAATACTCAAGGTGAGGCCTGACCAGTGCTGAATAGAGGGGAACTAGCACCTCACAGGATTTAGAAACTATACTATTAATGCAGCCTAAAATATCATTTGCCTTTTTTGTAGCCACATCACACTGTTGGCTCATATTTAGCTTGTGAACTATGACAATTCCAAGATCCTTCTTGCTTGTAGTTTTGCTGAGCCAAGTATATCCCATCTTGTAACTGTGCAACTGGTTTCTTTTTCTGAGGTGCAGTACTTTGCACTTCTCCATGTTGAATTTCATTCTGTTGCTTTTGGCCCAGTGCTCCATTCTATCAAGGTCATTTTGAATTTTGTTTCCATCTTATAGGGTTTTAGCTATTCCACCCAATTTGGTATCATCTGCAAATCTGACAAGCATTCCCTGTACTCCCTAATCCAAGTCATCAATAAAAATATTGAAGAGCACTGGGTCCAGGACTGTGCCTTGGGGTACCTCACTTGTTACCTCCTCGCAGTTAGAGAAGGATCCATTAATCATCACCCTCTGAGTACGATTCTGTAGCCAATTGTGTACCCACTCGACACTTGATCTATCCAGCACACACCTAGTTAGCTTGCTAATCAGGATATATTGGGGCATATTGTCAAAAGCTTTGCTGAAGTCAAGATATACTATATCTACAGCATCCCCTCTGTTTATCATGGAGGTGACCTGATCAAAAAACGAGATCAAATGATTTTGGAAGGATTTGTTCTTGACAAATCTATGTTGGCTTCTAGTTATTACTACATTGTTTTCTAGGTGTACATACAGGCATCATCGGACAGTCAATACAGAAAGCAAACAGACTATGTAATTGGAAGCAGGAGATGGAGAAGTTGTATTCTCTCTGCCAAAAGAAGACTAGAAGCAGATTGTGGTACTGTCATGAACTGTTTATATGGAACATTAAAGCTGAAGAACACAAAAAGAATAGTAATGCTAAAATATAATTTAAACAACATTTCTGAGGAATTTAAAGTCCACATAAATAACAGTTTTGTATTACTATACTCAGCTGATTGAGAACTAGATACATTATTAAGGAAGAATACAGAAAAGCAATTGCTGTTGTAAAAAGAAGAAAATACTATTTTTGTGAGAAGCAAAAATAAAGGGTGACAGAAGTAACAGTTCTCTGTGTCTCATAGAGACAAAGAGAACTGTTACAATAATTGGTGCAGGAAAGAAAGACAAGAACAAAAGGAGAAAAACAAGAGTTCTCTTCTAGAAGATCAAAGAAATCAAAGAGAAATGTAAGCCTAGATTAGGAATGGTGAAAGACCAACATGGAAGCAAACTATCTCACCAGGATTTTAAAAAAAGGGATGGTATACTGAAGACATATACAGAAGAGATAAAAGAGTGGCAGGTTGTTTTGAAGAGGAATCCTATGATGAACCCGTAATTCTAGAAAGTAAAGTTAAAGCTGCTCTGATAATATTGAGAGGAAATAAATGCCCAGCATAGATGAAACACCAATAGAACTATTTCAAGCTATAGATACTGGTTTGTCCTAAAAAGATGCCCAAAATATGCTAAACAAATTGGTCTACAGAATGGAAACATTCAAGATAACTTTCAATCACCAAAAAAGGAAATGCTAAGGTGTGAAGTAACTACAGTGGTGCCTCGACTTACAAACGTCCCTATTTGCGACCATTTTGAGTTACAACCAGCTCCGGCTGCAAAATTTTGCTTCTACTTGTGACTGGAGTTTCCACTTACGAACAAAAAAAGGCAGGGGAAAAGGTGGGGAATTCAAATTTCTAACTCTAGGTGGCAACAAGGCTGCTTCTTTGTAGCTCTTTCACCCCAAAATTTAGTGTGTGTGCATCGGAGGAGGCTTGGGACTGCCTCGCTTCTGCGTGAGCGTGTGTGTGTGTTTGCATGGAGGCTTCGGGCTGCCTGGTAAGGTAAGGTGCTGTTTTCTGCTTTTTAAAAACTGTTCTGGGTGTTTTTGCAGCGTGATCAACAAATGCAAGGATGTGTGAATGGAGACCAAGACCAAGATCATCCATGCTCCTGTATTCCCAGTCACTACTTTTGGATGTGAAAGCTGGACAGTTAAGAAGGCTGACAGGACAAAAATCAAGTTTATAGGACCTGAACAGAGCTGTTGATGACATTAACAAGGTCACCATATCAGATGATTTGAAAGCAGACAACAACAAATCTACTATCTGAATGATTCTTATGGGTGTCAGACTGTCTTTCTCCAACTCTTTGTATCTCTTCAAAAATAACTCTAGGCAGTGATTTCCTTAGAGAAATATTAAACAAAGGCTTGGGTTTTTTATAGAGTTGGAAGTGGAAGTACTTCAGGGTTCATAGTTCTCAGGGTGCTGGTTAAAGCATGTAAACTGTTATCCTCACTCCAAGCAGGAAGACAATCTCAGGATGAGCAGATATGAAGGAATAGAAAGTTAGATTTTTATATATGAAATGGATTTCACCCATCTCTGCCCTTTTCCAACTAATATCAGGTCTCTCCAACTCTATGCAAATATGTTTTTAATGTATGTTGTGCTCAAGCTTTGTCTACACACCAAAAGCCAGGAAGGAGAGGAAGGTACTGGGGAGAAAGCCAGCAAGTTCACGTCTTAGGGCCCACTGTGCCATTTGGAACAAGATAACGAGTGAAGCACCGACTGTCAATTCATTTATCTTCTCATTGCACAAGGTTGAAGTGCAGAACCTGGGGACACCTCACCATGGGTTGGTGGTGAGCCTTTCACAAGTCCCAACAGGTGCACAGAATATTTGCTTTGCCACTGGCAAGACAATGGTACAAAACCTGAAAAATGCCTTAACATCACTTTTAAAATCATATTTGAAAGTAATTAAGAATGCTACTAGTTATTACACCTAAAACAGTCCTGTAACTACTTATTTTTACTGTAGCTTTGTAACAATAGTAGGACTCTATATCTGGAGGATCAGAACCTCCAGTTTCAGTTATCTGCTGCCTGAAAATATTAAATAAAAAAATTGCAGAAAAATTGTGTTACCAAGTTGTATTGTCAGAATTGGTCACTAGAGAGAACCAGAGACTATGCTATATATAGTTTGCTTATCTGTGGTTTTTGGCATCTGTGGGGGGCAGCTTGGAATTGAACCCTGCATATTTATTTATTTATTTATTTATTTATTTATTTATTTATTTATTTATTTATTTATTTATTTATTTATTTATTTATTGCATTTATATGCCGCCCATCTAGACATAGTCTACTCTGGGCGGCTCACAATTTAGAAATCCTAGGACTTTACTTGTCACCAATAAGTAAATAATTGCAGGAGGTGCAGGTCTTGTCACTAATTACTTCCAAGTTTTGAGTTAGGTTGTGAGACTATAATTTACTGGCCCTTTGTACAAAAATCTAAAAACAGGCAAACAGCCAAACATTTTGAGTCCTGCTGTACCTTTCTTCAGGTTGGGACAGTCATGGGAAGTAAGTCATTTTTAAACATTTGGAATTGTTAGAAAGAAGTAGGGCATGAATGGGTAGAGATGCACACAAGAAAGTGCCCAAGAGAGAGAATGGGTGCTGAGCTGACACATGCTGGAACGTGTGGACAGGAGGATGTAAACAGAGAGCAAAAGGAGACAGACACACTTGTAGAAAGAGAGTGAGTGCGCGCACACCAAGAGAACATGTGCGCATATGAGAGACAGAAGAGGCATACAAGTGAGAGTGGGAGCCGGAAAGAAAAAGCAAGAATGGCTGGATACATTTGTGCAAGGAAGTACAGATAAGACTATATGAAGGGGTGCAGGTAAGACTGTGCAAAAGCAGGTGTGAAAAGATATAAGAAGGAGCAACAGTGGGCAAGTATAGGAGCCAAAAAGAGAAAGACTTCCTTGAGAGAGCAGGTAAGCAGCATATATTTTGCAATGGCTGGACCAGTAAGAATCATAGTAGCACATTAGTACTGAGCAACAGAATGAACAACATTTGCAGTGGGGTAAAAATAACTGTTAACACCATGCTGATACAGTATTCCAAAAGAGGAATGTGAGAAATGGAACAAGTCCCTCTATTTAAAAAAGTGACATCCCAAGCTGTGGGCTGGACATGACAGGATGTGAGGGCATAGGGAACAGAAAACTCCAAACATCTCTTGGCCAGATGTCAGGATCAGTGTTAAAATAATGTCTCAAGAGGGAGACTCCACACTTGTTGCATCATCATGAGATATGAGACTTGGGATTTGGCCTCGTTCTCCTTAATCCAAGTCTTTCAGTATAACCATTATACAAGATTGGATGCATTCACATAAATTCCTTTATCACTGCACCCCACCATTTCTTTGTGGATAGACAAACTACTTATTGTACACCGAGATAATGTGAGGCCTTATTGGTATAGTTTAGACATCTGTCCTACCAGAATTTTAAAAAGCCATCAGGCTCCCAAACACTAAAATCCCAGGTAATATTTCCAAGCTCAATTGTATGCCTCTTAAACATAAACCGGGTTTCTGCAAGAAATTCAGTATCCTAGCCTTTTTTTATACTTCATCATACTGCAGGGATATAAACTTCACAAAAATGCTATTTGGTCCTTAAAAGGGATGGGGGAAAGGAAGGAGAGAAAGAGAGAGATAACAGATTGACCCTCTACATGGAACCATAAAGCAGAATCCTAGGCTGCTGCCATTCAAATGAATAGAAACCAGCAGCAAATCTAACACCCTTCCCGTTTCAATTTTGTAACATCTGCAAGCACCATGCTGGAATGGTAAACATTTTAATGGTCAGATTTTGTCCGTTTTATCATTACTATTTCCCATATTATTCCCCGACTTTTGTGGGAGAGTGAAATGAAAAGGTGACAGATTGCTGCAAATGAAATGAATGGGAGATGTCATTTGCATTCAGTTCAGTTGCAGCAAACACCCTACTTTCCTATTCCTTTGTTGTCCTTCTGAGACACCGTTTCACGGCGTCTGGAAATTCAAGTGTCAGGCACTCCATTTTGATAATGCAGCTGGAACCTTAGGCACTGGCCTGTGAATTGATTCAATAACACCAACTCACTTTATAATTACAGTTTATCTCTTCGTTATAAATCCAAATTGATTGAGATTAATAGGAAGATTTAAAACCTACATGCTCTGAAAAGGGAGATTTTTGGAAATGTAATTCTTTAACCAAGTATACAAAAGGCCATTCTCAAAGCTAAACGCTCCATCTACCTGAATATTTATTTAAAATTACTTGACTGTGACTCTTATACGATCAGCCTGGGTTTCTTATAAAAAGAGATAATTTGAGGGCGTCTGATTCTTTGCAAAGTAATAAGTATGCTGAGGTGATTTCCCCCCCTTTCTTTTTAAAATTTCCTGTGTGCTGAAGTCTTTTTAGAAACTTCCCTTATTTTTATTCTTCACCCCTATTGCTATCTTTCAGAACATCACCTAGCAGTGATAAGAGAGTCCTGGAATCCATCAATACTGACACAATGCTTCAGAGGAGTAGAGAAAACATATCACTGGTTTCTAAACAAACCGATTCATATTGGAAGGTCTTCATGAGAAGAAAAGTGATTGAGGGTCAGAAAATTCACTGCAAAACATCAATTAGAATATCAGTCTAAAAGTCCACATCCAACCATGCTTCATACCTTCTGAATAGTTACTTTGTCTACCAATTGTCCATATCCATAGAACTATCCATGGGTTTGGACGTGGTGGCGCTGTGGGCTAAACAGCAGAAGCCTGTGCTGCAGGGTCAGAAGACCAAGCAGTCGTAAGATCGAATCCACGCGACGGAGTGAGCTCCCGTCGCTTGTCCCAGCTCCCACCAACCTAGCGGTTCGAAAGCATGCAAACGCATGTAGATAAATAGGGACCACCTCGGTGGGAAGGTAACAGTGTTCCGTGTCTAAGTCGCACTGGCCATGTGACCACGGAAGATTGTCTTCGGACAAAACGCTGGCTCTATGGCTTGGAAACGGGGATGAGCACAGCTCCCTAGAGTCGAACATGACTGGACAAAAAAAAATTGTCAAGGGGAACCTTTACCTTTACCTTTATCCATGGGTCAATGATTTATAAACAGAGCATAAGGCAAGTCTGATGTTGTTAATTCTGGACAGTTACTTTGCAGCTCTTACTTTTGGTCAAACTTGCAGAATATTACGGTTTCTAGATCCAGGTAGAGTGCAGAAAAGGCTGGATGTACTAACTAAGAGTTTAACAATTTAAAAGCATAACACTGATACATGTCTTAGTATTCCTCCAATTTGTCCTGACTTACGAACTCAACATCTTGATCTCCTGCATGCTGGTACTGAAGATAATATCTTTGTCACTAAAATTATAGTTTTATTAGCAAGTACAATTTATTAAATGAAATTTAGGATTGCTAAATAGGTTAGTTAGCTTTAGAGAAGTTGTTAATCTCCTGATGATAATATGTGTTTTTAGAATAATTTTTAATCAGCAAGTATTTAACTATGTGCATAGCATTTCAGTATGTTTCACATATATCTCTCCTGTATTAACTATGGAGGGTTCTTTTTTTCCTTTTTTTGCCTTCTATCCTTTCCTTTGATATATGCAAAATGCATGATTGGTATTTTGCACAATAATAAACAGAATCAGGAGTGTTGTGCAGGGAGTCCATCCTGAAATGTAGCAGTGAAGGCCCCCCCACACATTAACAAAGTGTTAATAAAGATGGTAATTCATCAGATTGCAAGAATGATGCTTGACTTCATTATACAATGACTAATCACATGCCCCTATTCATCCCAGAATAGATAAATTTGTTAACAGAAACCAAAGGTTCTAACACAGAAATGCATTTTGATTTTATTAAATAATTTCTACATAAGCAGTGGGGAGGGTGGCATTATCTAGCAGTTCAGAATAATCTCAAAAAGCAATCCCCCCAAAAAAATTTAATATGCAATTCTTTTCTGAGACATTTTGGCCTTGATTGAAAAATCCTACAAGAAGAGTTATGTGACCTCAACATATGGAGCAGGAATGGGCAACTCTTAGAAGTATAACTTTTCATCAGAGGCTTTGTTGCAAGGGCTACAGGGAATTGGATGCTAAAAACATATTCAGGGCAACCATTGCATCCTCTAGATGTAGAGGAATGTTTCTGTGTTTCAGTACCTGTTGGCTTGTTTAAGAAAGCAATACACAACTTAAAATGCAATCATAGTAGAGAGAAATGTTTGTTGAAGGGCCTTGACAGAGTTTTATTTACTCTCTAGCACACTGTCAGTTGTCTTCCTACATCATTTGTGGTTACAGTCACTGTATGTGTTTGCTGACAATATGACCTCCAACTGAAAGCAGAGCGCAAGACAAGCATGACCCATAATACTTGTTACCACGGTACCTGTACTTTAATAGTATGTTAAAAGATCAGTTCTTTCCAAAGTATTCTGTTTTCTTAGAAAAATTTCAGCCCACAAGATACAGTATAATGAATGCTGATCTCTTGAAATCACTAAGCTGTGAAGCATTACCAACATTTTCTCACCCTCCTTAAATACAACTGTGTGATAAAGCAGGCCTACCGTTGATGAATCACAGGGATGAGACTGTCCTGAAGCTTATCCATGGCATTGAAAAATGAGGTCATTAGTAAAAATAAAATGCAAATATTATCCAATGGTGGGTCATTTTTCTTCACATTTTTAGTCTAGAATCTCATCATAGCATGCAAGTATGAACAAGTATGAACATGTATCAATATGGAAATGGGAGGTGCGTTTATTAAAAAGTGTGAAGAATCCACACTTCAATCTCACCCCCTTAAGAACTCATCAGCAAGAGTTCTGGCAGCCCAGGGACTACTAGAGAATAGGGTTTTGGTTTTTTTTTTTACTCTCTCTCTCCCATCTTTTGAAACCTTTTCTATCTTCCCTGTCTTGCCACTCACAATACCAGCATCTACATTCTCTCAGTAAAATGTGTTTTTTATATACATCAATGAACCCCACACAGATTCACAAGAAAGGGGGCCTTACTGTTATGCCCTGTAGCAAGTGGGTAATGGGATCCCACTGGCCCCTCACAACTGTCATGCAGAAATTTCTCTGTGTGCAGGACTTTTTCTGGAACCTGTAACCTGTAAGAACTGAGTTTGAGGTCCTCATTGGCACCCTTGTGCCAGCCATCCCTGCATAACACAGAGACATTAGGGATGGCAGAAGGTATCAACATAAGGGGTATAGGCCTCTTTAAATGCACAATCTCCAACTCAAGCTCTCACCTATTGGTGAAAAACCTAATGGCATTTGAAAATTCTTCACTATAAATAAAATGGTGAATTCAATATGTATTATTTGCATTTCTTTCACAGATACAAGACTTAAGTAAGGAGACTGAGGGAACAATCTGAATGTGGTCTACTGCAAATAGCACCTGATAATATGGCATCAGCCTTCTGGAAAAAAATGTTCTTACATTTTACATGTAGTTAAGACTCCAGTTTGTCTGATGGGAACCTTGGGTTGTTTATCAAGCAGATGATACAGTACTGAACTTGTATCTTGTACTCTTTTTTTTTAAAAAAAGAGAAATATATGAAACATGCACTCCTTACTTCAATTTGATTGGACTCCATATGATGAAACTTTGCACCACAGCTCACCAATTTCCAAGCAATGTTACTGTTTTTCCTAAGTCATTCAACTAATTAATTGCAGGCACATGATTTTATGCTTATCAGAGCAGCAATGCAAAATGGTACTGTATGTTTCTGTGCGTAACTGATATCCAAACATATGATTCTTATTATGTGGACATCATACAATATTTGAATTCTTCCACAAACTGTAGCTAAGTGGTGGAAGCCTTGCTATGCATGCAGAAGGTCCAATGTTTGGTTTTATATCCAGTGAAAGGAGGAGGTAGCAAATGATAGAAAAGACTCCTTTTTAAGAACTTGAAGAGGTTTTAATTACAGATATTAAGGGTTGAGGCAAAGGTGAACTCAGTGGCCACATTTACCGTAATTTGTTTACATTTCAGTAGGGGTGGAGACAAAGATATAAAAGCAGTGCATTTAGCTTCTACCCTTCACTAGGAAATACAAAATCATAGGAGATGCTCTTCAGAGTTTTAGGAACTCATACAAATGCTGGAAAATCACAAACAATGGTGTCATGAAAAAGTGGGTTTAGTCACTGAAGGAAGCCCCAAAGGCTAGATGGTATCTCCAGAGACTTAGATTCATCCTCAGGGCTTGAATATCTCCACCCTGCATTAACAAGAATCAGTACTGTATGTGATAATAACTCATATTCTCTCCCACAACATGACTTTTTTTCCAGATTTGCATGTTTTAGCAATAAAATTTGCAAATTAAGCAGATTTTTTTTTTAAAAAATCTTTCAACAGGCAGTTGCAGAACATAGCACATCAAGTGCAAGATATGCTAGTGAGGAAATTGGGTGGTACAATAAAACACATGCATCTGTTTTCAAAATGTGCTACTCATCCCATGTGGCTTAATCCTCAGGTAAAGGTAAAAGTTCCCCTTGACAAATGTCCAGTTGTGTCCAACTCTAGGGGGTGGTGCTCATCCCCGTTTCCAAGCCGTAGACAGTTTCCATGGTCACATGGCCAGCATGACTAGACACAGAACGCTGTTACCTTCCCACTGTGGTGGTACCTATTTATCTACTTGCATTCTTTCGAACTGCTAGATTGGTAGGAGCTGGGACAAGCAACGGGAGCTCACTCCGTCACATGGATTCAATCTTACGACTACTGGTCTTCCAACCTTGCAGCACAGAGGCTTCAGCGGTTTAACCCACAGCGCCACCATGTGCCTTGGTAGATAGGACAATAATCTGACTCAGTATAATTGTGAGAAATTTTGTTTCGATTTCATATCATTTTCAACACAGTAGACTGTCTATCTGAATCCTCCTGATCTCACTTGAAAGCTACCCTTGCAAAAGTTCTAAGATATTGCATATTTTGGACAGTAAAAGAAGGTATAGGATGGCATATTAAGTTCTAACAGGGGACAGTCACTGTAACATTGGTCCAGGGGTACCTTCAGAAATTGTCCCCTCATGTGATCCATTGGAAGCACATTGCAGCAAGCAATCATATATGACCACCTTAGCTTTGAAAATGTCACTATATTAAGATAAAGAGGTGGGTCAAGTTGGGCAGAATATTTAATTCCCAGGTGAAGTGGGGAGCATTTTTGCCTAGCATCCTCTTGAAGGCATTCCAGTCTTGTTTAATTAACTTTCCGTAAGTAGTCTTCATTTCCTCTTGTTTAGGTATTCTATTTTCTGTAAGCCCAGTTTCCTTGCTTTATATGACTAGTACAAAGTCCCATCATCGTCAGGCTATACCTGCAAACTGTGAAACACAGAGGCACAAACATGGCTGCCAACTACATTATTGCAGAATATGTTATCTTTCTCCCTAATGCATTCCTTGACTTGCTTACAGAAAAGGAAAAATCTTTATTTGGCCTTGTATGTTGCTCTTAAAGAAAAATACCCAATAAATTTCCTCTTACTACTGAAGAATATTTCTATTTTAAATCTTTTCATGGAGGCAGAATCAAAATGATTGTGTTCCTTGCCCTTTTGCTCAACTCATCTTGATTGCGTTCACAGTGAGGAGATAGAGAAAAAAATAAAAGTACCAGTTATATGTGTTTCTCAAGGAGAGAAAAGAGGCACAAACATTCTCCCTCATTCTTTGATCTCATGCGAGCATTAAAAAAAATCAGGTCTCTATACTGAAGAATTTGAAGCCTATTAAAAATACTTAAAAAAAAACAGAAT
This sequence comes from Pogona vitticeps, assembly GCF_051106095.1. Taxonomy (NCBI): domain Eukaryota; kingdom Metazoa; phylum Chordata; class Lepidosauria; order Squamata; family Agamidae; genus Pogona; species Pogona vitticeps. Next base: position 36,430,523 of record NC_135787.1, read on the forward strand.
CAAGGGAAACAAAAGGCAAGTACATTGAAATGATGTTACTTTTATCCTATATGGCTCTGTGAGCAACAGGGCACCACAGCAGTTTATGTGATTAGAGAGGCTTTGTTCCCTTAACCTAATGGAGCAATCATAAAGTGACCAGTAAAATTGACAGGAAAAAGGTTTGATTTCTCCATTGGAGCCATCTGTAAATTCAAATGCCATGCAGATGTTAAGTCTTCAGACTGAGCCCCATGAATTCCAATGGAAGAAATGACAGTTTTACTCACAGGCAATTTACCTGCTATATAGCTGTGCATGGAGGTAGTGGGCAGGGAGAGAAGAGGTGAGCACCTAGGTTCATATGAAATCAGAATACTGGACATGCCACATCAGTGCTAAACCTGTTGCCTCTTTTCCAGTGTCTAACTTTGTGGACCAGGATGGATTGAACATTAATGAAGGCAGGCTGGAACCTGCTGTAAGCCACAATGCTCGTATTTCCCCCAAATCCACATGTACATATAACTGTTGCTGATCTCTGGTTTCGGAACTCCCTCCCACAGAAGACCAGGCTGGCCCCATCTCTGCTGTCCTTCCACAAGCAGGCAAAGACCTTTCTTTTCAGGCAAGCTTTCTTTCAGTGACTGGCTGCCTGCCGGAGGGTTGGGGTTTTTTTGTTTGTTTGTTTGTTTGTTTTTACTGGATTGTTGTATCCTACTGCATTGGTCCCTAACCTTGGGCCTCCAAATGTTCTTTGACTACAACTCCCAAAAGCCTTCACCACCACCTCTGCTGGCCGGGATTTCTGGGAGTTGGTCCAATAACATCTGGAGGCCCAAGGTTGGGGACAACTCTCCTACTGCTTTGAATGTGTTGTCGAATTGCTTATGTTTTTTAGTACAGTGCTTGTTTGAGTCTCTTCAGTATTTATATACTTGTTAGCTTTAAGATTGTCTTTTAATGATGTAAGCCACTGGAGGTCTTTTTAGGGAGAAAGGTGGGGTAATTTTTTTTTTTAAATGAATGAATGAATTAAATCAATAAATAAAAAATATCCACAGAAATTAATTAGTGGTCATTCCAGGGCCATTGATCTGATCAGGTAGAACTCTAAAATATCTTCTCCCCTTAAAGTTTCAGTATGGCTTCTTCTGTCCCTTCCAAATGTATATCCCCTAGATAAGGAAGTTAGTTCCACTGAAATCAGTGTCACACGTCTTGACTAACATGCAACATTGACTTCAAAGATATGTGTGTTCAATTAACTTAGTCTGGATCCAAACCAGTGCATACAGCAAATGGAGGAAAAGTCCCATTATAAGGTATTGTTTGATATTATTTGCATGATAATGTGCCCACTCAGTTAAGCCATGCTTGTACTGAAACAGTCATTAATTTACTTCATGAGAGGCACAATTGACAAACAGCATAGTGTATTTCATCTATGCTATTGAGAAAGCTATTTGAATGTGGCTTTTTAATGCTAACATGTGAATATATGAGTTTAAAAAACATTTATATATGTGATTAAAAAAAACAGACCAGTGTAATAAGAATTAGTCTATTTTGCAACAGCATGGCTACTTTGGGATGAATACATGTTTATCACAACCAGAGACACTGTCACCCACCGTAGTCATGCAATAATTCCAAAATGTTTTAAAACATTTTAAATTTAAACTATACACACGCTAAGATCAATGTAGGGGCAGAGGCCATGGTTGCAAGAACTGGAGCCCACTTTTGCCCTTTCCTTTTGGCTGCCCCCCCCACAAAAGTCTGCTCTAAAAGATCTCCGAACCCTTCATATCTGAATATGAGAGTACAGTGGTGCCTCGCATAACGTTTGCTTCGTTTAACGTTTTTTTCACTTAACGTTTATTTTTTCAGAGTCAGATTGTGCTTCGTATAATGTTTTTCCCTATGGGCGATTTTCGCATAGCGTTTTTGGGACCATGCTTCGCTTAACGTTTTTTGTTTTAGGTCCCCTGCTTCACTTAACGATGTTCATTTTTTCAATTACAAAAGTGTCTTAACATGTTGAAAAACAGTTTTAAATGCTTGGAATCATTAGTGCACCTTCTAAAATGTGTGCATACTTAATTTGGCGTTGATCTGACTTTTCGTTAATTTTTTGTGAATTTTTGTTTTTTGGCCCATAGGAACCAATGGACCTGTCAAAATCTGACAGCTCCATGCTTTCCTATGGGGGAGAAAACAATTTACAAAAAATTAACGAAAGTTCAGATCAACGCCAAATCAGGTTTTCACACAACTTAGGGGGTCCTCTAACGAACCCAAGAATTTAGAACAGTTGCTGAGTCTTCATTAATTTTTTGTGAATTTTTTCTTCCCCCATAGGAAATAATGGAGCTGTCAGATTTTGACAGCTGTCAAAAGTTGGGGGAAAAAAATTCACCATTAATTAACGAAAAGTCAGATCAAAGCCAAATTAACTTTTGCATCCGTTTTAGAGGGTGCAGAAGCTAATCCAAGCATTTAAAACCATTTTTGACCCTTTTATGACACACTTAATTTTGCAAAAATTGACTTCGCAAAGCCATTGAAATGTATTGAGTCAGCTACAATACATTCCAATGGAGGATACATTGTATCGTTTAACGATGTTTCCTATGGGTTTTTTCGCTTAAGGATGGCAATCCGTGCCTATTGGAACGGATTAACCAGTTTCCAATGCATCTCTATGGGAAATGGTGTTTCGCATAACGATGTTTCACATAACGTTTTTTTTTTTTGGAACCAATTAAAAACGTTATGCGAGGCACCACTGTATATAGAGGCTGCAGAGTAGAAAGGAAATGACCTCCTTCTGGTTCTGCTGATAAAAGCAGTTCCATCAGAAGAAAATATTCAGCAGATTTCCCCTAAAGAGAAATACCACGCTGAAACACTTATAAGAAACCTGGAAACTCAAAAACTATATGACAATTATTACTGGCTGCTGTTGCTTCTGCTGCTGCTACTATGGTAGTTGTGGGCTTTTTACTCTTGTAAGAAAAATTCAGTTTCTGAGTCAATAGGGAAACACACATTTGTCTGAACTCTTTTTAAAGAATCAGGCTGCTCACTTTAGCTGTTAGTGTAAAGGAACTTTCAGGTGAATTGGATGGGCTCTCTGTGGTATTCCAGTCAGACTAATGAGCAAGCACTTCATCCTTCCAGACTTCGCCGCCATTGAACTTCACTTCACTTTTGTGAATGGCAGTTCCTCTTCACAGAACAGTTTCAAGATCTGGTTCAGAGGAGATACAGAGAAGCCAACTGAGTCAGTGGAAAAATCCAAGGGACTTCTGAAGTTATGGTCTAAAGAGACCATAAGATTTCATGAGACAATGTGTGTGGGTGTGCGTGCGTGTTATTAGGAATACCTCGCCTAAGAACACGAGCAACCTTTAGACATTTGCAGAAGAGCAAATGCTTCCTGACCAAGTGAACAGCAGGCTAAGCAAATTAGTGACAGCTGAAGAGCAGGGGAAATGGGATGCCCCATGTGAAGAGACACCCTCCAGACTCTTTCTTACTTTGTACAGATATGCAGCATCAAGGCAACAACATCTGCTACTTGGCATTCATCAGACCACCTAGGTTGTAGGGTTGGGAGAGATGTAGGAGAAAGGGAAAATCAAAAGCTGCATGAAGATGGGTTGGGGGAAGAAAGAATGCAATCCCACTAAATGGCATGACCTCTATTATCACCTTCCAAGTTACTTACACCCACTCCTCAATTTTAAGCGCAGCATTCACAGAAAAAGTAGAGCAAAGAGGGCAGGTGACACAGGCGAGCAAGAACAGAAGTAAATTGCCGATCAGATGGTAATTTGCAACCGCTAAGTACATTCCAGGCCTCATGAAATAAACCATTCTGAAGTGGCAAGAACATTTATATGAACCAGGGAATAGCACCGCATGTGGCATTTCAATGCCTACAAAACCCTTAATGTCAAGGAATGAATACTGTGACAAACAAGCAAATGCTATTTATTGTACAACACTCCGTACCTTTCAAGCATAGATGAGAAGGGTGATGCCAGAGAAGATTCATAAGAATCCATTTGTGACTAATCACAAATAATATAAGGAAATGGAAATTCAGGAATAGGAAAAAGCCATTGCCTCAGGCATACTTAAGCTGTCTTTAGTTCTCTGGCATATTGTGCACATTTTCTTCAAGGAAATTCCTTCTTTCTTTCTTTTTCAATGGCTCACTGGCCTGGGTTCTCAAAAATTACAGGGAAGTGGATTTGAAATAAAGCTGGTGATTGGACATTAACCTGGTGTCAGTCAGTGAAAAGGATTTGTTCTTTAAGTTGCTGCTACATTAAAATAGTTAAAACTTTCCCTTACAACTTGATTTCCTAAGGCTGGATTATTTGGTGTCTATCAATCAATGCCTTGTCATGACTGGCTGATTTAACTGGGTTGGATTCGGAAAAAAGATGTGCTAGCTTGTAACTCATTTATTTTAACAGGCCTGTTCTAAGTACAGCTGAGTCTGAACCCAACCCATTGTCACAAGTTACATTTTTATTTTCTTTATTTGTATCAGAGTGTTGCACAATTTAAAATTATATATAAAATATAAATAAAATTAAAACATATCAAACTATTAAAACAATTAGATTATTTTAGCCCAGAAGTGGCCTACTTTAAATCGCAAACACACAAATTCTATATTGATTGAATTTTTCCAAATTCACAGAAAAGTTGTTCCATATCTATTTCTTCTACTGCATATCCATTCTACTTGATTGTTTTTCCTACTTTGCTTTGAAGTCTATTGAATTCTAGAATCTTGTCGTGGTAGGAGATACACTTTGACATTCATCCATTTGGCAAGGTATGTTACTTTTGCTCTCTGTGGGTTTAGCCTAGCCTATTTTGGTTTAATATTCAGAGCTTGAGAGAGATGCAGAGTTTTCCTTGATTTTACCCATCATTTAGGGCAGTGGTTCTTAACCTTTGTTACTCGGATGCTTTTGAACTGCAACTCCCAGAAACCCCAGCCAGCGCAGTTGGTGGTGAAGGCTTCTGGGAGTTGCAGTCCAAAACTCCTGAGTAACCCAATGTTAAGAACCAGTGATTTAGGGGATTGGTTTCCATGAAGTCAGTGAGTTTGGTGCTGTATTACTTTATTTCATTAGTATTTGCTAGCACCTCTTCACATACTTCTGGAAGGGTAAAGTTACATTATCGTCTGATATTCATTGATTAATATGGTTAAAGTATTTGCTATTAACTAATTGCCATTACTCTTTGGAGATCTTTACAAATCTATTTATAGCAATATCTGGATGAAATACATTTCAACAATTTCCAAACTGATTTAGTGTAAGGTCCCCATAGTTAGAAACCAAGTGGATGAAAACTAATATGAATATGAGCTAATGAGATCTGTCCCTTTACTATTATACCTTTCCATTACACTATCCTCTTCCTGGCTGGATATGCAATTACAAGATTTGAAAAACACAAGTCCAGGTTTGGATATTGTTTGGCTGAGGTAGACTCCTCCCTAACTTTCTGAAAATGATATCTAGGCAGTTGTTTAGCAACTAATGGATAGAAAACAAGTGTTCTGCTTATATACTATCCCATAGCACTTAAATCAAAACTAAGTGTGCTGCTTGTATACCACCTTATAGTGCTTAACGCACTCTCTGAGTGGTTTACAATTTAATTATGCAGGACACACATTGTCCTCCTTAGTGAACTGGGTATTCCATCTACCGACCTTGGAAGGCTAGAAGGTTAAGTCAAACTTGAGCCAGTTATCTGAGCCCGTCAGGACTGAATTCAGATCATGAGCAGAATCTTAACTGCCGTACTGAAGATTAACCACTGCACCGTGAAGTTTCCATAAGCCCAAATATCAGGGAAAAAATATGACAAAAATGTTGTGGCATCTTAAAGAATAACTGTTATATTTTCATGTGAGATTTTGTGGACCAGTCTATTTCCTCAGACTTGTTCATGAAAGCTCACATGAAAATATAGCAGTTAGTGTTTAAGATATTACAATGTTTTAGTCTTCTTTATTTTTTTTGTTTGTTTTTGCCAGATATCCTAGCACAGACTAACATGGCTCTCTCTTCTAAAATTATTACCATCATAGACCAGAAGTGGCACACAATACACATTGCAATATGTCTAGCACAAGAATACCATGCATATGCCTTTCCATTGAGACCAAGCAATGAGTTTATTATAATGGGTGCAACTTTGGAATTTCCACAGTTTTATAAATCATCTTTTTCAAATCTGTCAGTCTACACAGGTGCTTGCTTCCATGTATTGGGGCTGTTCTCTTCATAACCATAACCCTCCTGGTATCAACAGCTGAAAAGCCCCATGTTAATCACATTCCTTTTATCAATATTTCACATGATTTCAGCCAACAGCTGAATACCAATAAAACAAACCAACTTTTGAAAAAAAACACAACCTACAAACAGTATTCAGACCCACCACAAAAATACAACAAATGTTACAGTCAGCAAAGGACAAAAGGGATCCCCACCCCACTGCAAGATTATACCGGATACCTTGCAGTTGTGGACAGGTATATATTGTAACCACAAAATGCAACATTCACACCAGAATCAAAGAACATGAAAGACACTGCAGACTAAAAGAACAGAAAAATCAACAGTAGTTGAACATGCCCTAACACAAGCTGGACATGAAATTCTATTTCAAAATACTGAAGTACTGGGCAACACCAGCAATCATTATGTTGGACTGCACAGGGAGGCCATTGAAATCCATAAACAGCAACAGAACTTCAACAAAAAGGAAGAAGGCTTAAAGCTAAACACAGCCTGGCTCCCAATATTGAAAAATACAGCCTGTAAAAGGTCAACGAACTCTATCCAGCCTCAAGGACCAGGGATCATTGCACAAAAAAGACCAGCTATCGACACCCATCAATCTCAGTAACAGATAATCTCTCCAATTTATCACAACAAAAAACATGCTGATCACCATATCTCCTGAAAAAAGACAAAAGCTGTTCCCACAGCTATAAATACTCAACTATCCAACAAACAGCAACAGAGCATGGACAGAGTTCCTACTCCAGTCCTCTGAAGATGCCGGCCACAGAGACTGGCGAAATGTCAGGAAGAACAACCTTCAGAACATGGCCAAAAAACCCGAAAAACCCACAGCAACAATCAGGATTTATATTATGCGCTAGGATCAATCCAAGGGTAAAGCACTAGCTTTAATTTTTCTGTCATGACCAAGTAAATTTTCAGTCAAATAGAAAAACAGGTGCAGGATCACAAAAACAAAATTCTGTCATATACTGTATATTAGGCTGGGTGGTGGTATAATATTACGGCACATTGTTAATTCCCTTAACCTCAACATATCCTTTTTAACCTGATCCACCCCACACCCAAAATGGCTAGTCTGGACAGAATCTTAATTTGTGAGAGTGTTGGAGGATAGAGCACCTCCAGACCTCATTCAGAATGTACAAAGTCTGGGAACTGGAATGTTCAGATTTTCTGATGTTATAACCAATTTATTTGGACCCATTCCAAATAACAACCAAGTTAGTTTCTTTTAAGCAGGCTCATTCAAAACTGAAGTAAGAAAGCTTGCACAGCACAACATTGCTGGCATTAAATAAATGTCAAGTAGTGAACAGCTATACAAATATCACTTTTGCCTTTGTAACAGAAGGATGAACTAAAGTGGTCTCTAGCAAACCCATGAATAACTACTTATCAGAAACATATCACAGAGGAACTAGAGACCAAACCTCTTCTGCAGGGCAAAATATTACCCTGATTCCCTGAAAATAAGACCTAATCTGAAAATAAGTCCTACTATGATTTTTCAGGATGTTCGTAATATAAGCCTCACCCCAAAAATAAACCCCAGTTAAGTGAAACCCCGGTCTCCACCATTGTGCAGCAACCAGAAGATGACAGGACTGCATTTGAATAAATGTAGGTTGTTGCATATGAAAAAAATCCCCTGAAAATAAGCCCCAATGCGTTTTTGGAGCAAAAATTAATATAAGATGGTAAACATGGTACTATACGAAGTTCTTTTGGACACATCTAAAAAAATTACAAAGGCTGAAGTGAATGCTATTAACACAATTCTTTGCTTATTTTAACTGTATTGCTAGAACCATAGGACAGGTATATAAACATTATGTCCTCGTATCTGAGTAACATAGTATTATATAAACAAGTAAAGCAAAAAGACTGGAAATGGCATTCCAATAACGGAACTCAAAAAGACTGGAGAAGCCTTAGTAGTCATTTTATTCAAAGAGCCATTCTTTTCACAGACTCTTCCAGCAATAACCTTACAGCAATTCTTTAAATTGCATTGATAGGCCAGAAATTTTACATTATTAAGTATTGCTGGTACTGCTGTTATTTAGCATTGTCAGGGAGGGAGACACTATTTCACCCTGAATTTCTCCTTCCCAGTTTCAAACTCTCCTGATAGTCAATGGCACTCCAGTTTACCTCATATTTTGTATTTTCCCAGCTGCTGCTTTCCTATATTCTGTTGTTCGAGAATTGTGGGAGATATGGGGCACCTAACTGGGGACATGCATAACTGGTCCAACCCAGCTATCCCCAATCTGGCGTTCTCTAGATGTTCTCAATGACCAACTCCTATTCTCCTCAACCATGGGCTACGCTGGATGAGTTGACGGAAGCTGTAGATCAAAACATCCAAAATTCAACCAGTTTGCTGATAACTGGTCTGTGTAATGTCATCCAACCCTGTATTTCTTTGTCTTCTCAACTCTCCTTTCACATTGCTCAGCCCCTACTCACTCACTCACTCACTCACTCACTCACTCACTCACTCACTCACTCACTCACTCGCTCGCTCACTCACTCACTCACTCACACTCATTCATTTAACTTCTATTCCACCTCACTAGTACAAACACTCTCTGAGCAGTTCACAACCCATCAAGGCATAATTACATATCATACAATTAAAAAAAACCAGAATACAATAAATACAACAAAACACCTATCACTAGCTGAAATGATAAGACCTACATTTAAAGAGCATTAAAAACCAATCTGAACATCTCAATAGTTAAAATATTAGTAAAGGGCAGCTTTGTATAATTCAATTTTAATTTACTTCTTAAAAACTGAGAAAGATGAAGCCAGATAAATCTTTGTAGGAAGCTTGTTCCATAGGACCTTGACAGAAAAAGCACAGTTCCTGGTGTCCTCATTTGGTCTCCTTGGGTGTCACATTTCTTAAGATCAAGGATTGTGAGGAGTGGATGGGATGGATAGCTATTTTGTAGAAGAGAAGTTCCAGCACGTATCGAGGTCCCAAACTGTTAAAGGCTTTATAGGTCATGACCAGCACTTTGAATTGGGTATGAAAACTAACAGAGAGCGAGTGAAGGCATGCCAGCACTGGAGATATGTGTTTATATTTACTGGTACCTGTAATCAGTCTGACAGCTACATTTTGAACCTGCTGAAGTTTCTGCATTAACTTCAAAGACAGCACTACCTTGTTGTTGTTTACTTGTTAAGTTGTGTAAACGACGGCAGGCCCTCCTGTCTTCCACTGCCTCCCAGAGTTGGGTCAAATTCATCTTAGTAGCTTCAATGACACTGTCCAGCCATCTTGTCCTCTGTTGTCCCCTTCTCCTCTTGCCTTCACACTTCCCAACATCAGGGTTTTTTCCAGGGAGTCTTCTCTTCTCATGAGATGGCCAAAGTATTGGAGCCTCAGCTTCAGGATCTGTCCTTCCAGTGAGCGTTCAGGGTTGATTTCCTTCATAATGGATAGGTTTCTTCTCCTTGCAGTCCAGGGGACTCTCAAGCATCTCCTCCAGCATTAATTCTTTGGCTGTCAGTCTTCTTTAGATTACTCAGGAGATGGATAAGGTGGTCAGGCACTCCAATTTCTTTAAGAACATGCCACAGTTTGCTGTGGTCCACACAGTCAAATGCTTTTATGTAGTCAATGAAAAAGAAGTAGATGTTTATCTGGAACTCTCTGGCCTTCTCCATAATCCAGCGCATGCCCTCTCAAAATCCAGTTTATACTTCTGGGAGTTCTCGGTCCACATACTGCTGAAGCCTACCTTGTAGGATTTTGAGCATAACCTTGCTAGCGTGTGAAATGAGTGCAATTGTATGGTACTTGGAGCATTCTTTGGCACTGCCCTTCTTTGGGATTGGGATGTAGGCTGATCTTTTCCAATCCTCTGGCCACTGCTGAGTTTTCCAAGCTTGCTGGCATATTGAGTGTAGCACCTTAACAGCGTCATATTTTAAGATTTTAAATAGTTCAACTGTCATCTCCACTGGCCTTATTGTTAGCCATGCTTTCTAAGGCCCACTTGACTTCACTCTCCAGGATGTTTGGCTCAAGGTCAGCAACCACACTATCTGGGTTATCCAGGACATCCAGATCTTTCTGGTATAATTCCTCTGTGTATTCTTGCCGACTCTTCTTGATGTCTTCTGCTTCTGTAAGGTCCCTACCATTTTTGTTCTTTATGATGTCCATCTTTGCACAAAAAGTTCCTTTAATATCTCCACTTTTCTTGAACAGATCTCTGGTTTTTTCCCTTTCTATTCTTTTCCTCTATTTCTTTGCACTGTTCATTTAAGAAAGCCCTCTTGTCTCTCCTTGCTATTCTTTGGAAGTCTGCATTCAATTTTCTGTAACTTTCCCTATCTCCCTTGCATTTTATTTCCTTTCTCTTCTCTGCTATTTGTAAGGCCTCGTTGGACAGCCACTTTGCTTTCTTGCATTTCCTTTTCTTTGGGATGTTTTTTGTTGCTGCCTCCTGTACAATGTTACAAGCCTCCATCCATAGTTCTTCAGGCACTCTGTCCAGCAGCTCTACATAGACAGCATTATAGTAGTCTATATTAGAGATTACTAACACATGAAAAACTTTTCCTAGGGATTTCTTATCCAGGTTGGAGCCCAGCTGGACAGTCAATCAAAGTTGATTGACTGTCCAGCTGGCCACAGCAGATATGTGTGCCTCCATGGAGAGAGCTGGATCTAAGATGACCCCAAGCTAGCTACCTGATTCTTCAGGAGCAGTGTAACTCCATTAAGGCCAGATAAGTATCCCTCTAAGTAGTCTGACAATCCTCCCATCAGTATGATCTCCATCTTATATGGATTCCGTTTCAGTTTATGGGCCCTCATCCAGCCTATTGTTGATGCTAGGCAGGGTTCAAGGAACTGTATAGTTTCATCTGCAGATGAAGAAAAGACAAAGCTGTGTGTCATCTGTTTATTGATTAGAATGATCTCCAAATCTCTATATGACTTATCCCATCAGCTAAATATAGATATTAAACAGCATTTGGGAAATGGATGATCCCCAGGGGACCATATAATGGAGGTTCCAAGAGATAGACACCACCTCCTCAAGCCATATCATCTGAGATCAACATTCAAGGAAAGATTGGGACCATCAAGAAATGGAGGCCCCAAGTCCTAAACTCACTAGCCATCTTGAAAGGATTTTTTTGGTTGATGGTGTCAAAGCACACACAAAAATCCAGGAGGACCAGAAGTGTTACAGTCCCCCAGGAGACCATCTTGCAGGGTGTCTAATGGTGTTTCAGTTCCATGGCACAGCCTGAACCCTAATTGAAATGGATCTATGCTATCTATTTCCTCCAAGAATGTCTGGGGCTGTTCAACAGCCACCCCCTTGATAAATTTGCCTAAGTATTGCATGTTTGCAACAAGCCTATAATTATTAAAATCATCTGTTGCTAGATATGATATCTATGGAATGGACTTTATAATGGTTTCTTTTAAATGGGAGGGCAAATGACCACCCTGTAGAGACTCATGAAAGATTCATTTAGCCCATTCCACAGTCATGTCTTTTGCTGATGTTAAGATCCACAATAAGCAAGGATCTAGAGAAGAGGTGGTGGCTTTGCAGTGTGCCAGTGCCTTGACTGCATCCTCAGGCACTAGCTGAAACGTTTTCAGTTTATTCTGACTAGAATGGTGCACTGGAGATCCCCTTCAGGTCAAGGTCCCGATGGATGCTTTTAACCTTAGGTCCAAAATGGGTTGCCATTGTATGTAGAAAATGTTTTTGTTTGGGAGAGAAAAGGACAGAGACTACATGGACCATGTGTTGATTCAAAGCAGCCTTAATTAGATTATATCCCGGATTTATACTGTTGTGTTTGGGCCTCTTCACTCAGCCACAATTTCCCTGCCCCCCCCTCTCTTTTTGGCCTATTTCTTGCTTCTATATATTTCGAACAAAAGTTACTGGACCAACTTTCATTGGCATTTGTAATCGATTTCTCCATCTGTTTAACATTCCCATGTATTTTGTAATATAGCCAATGCTGCTTAGCTTCAGTCTAAGGTCAATACCTGATATTCTTTGGTATGATGTCCATTAAGGAACGACAACCAGATCTTAGGAAAAGTTAATACATGTGGTGTGAAAAGCTCCTAAATGATAACTGCATGTCTTTCATTACTGGGGACATCCCATTAAAATTTATATTTAATGAACAAGAAACAGCACATTATTTTCATTTATTCATAATAAGTTCTATGTACTTTTGAAGATAAAGAAACATTTTGATTATATATAATATCAGCTATGTACTTTAGCACTGATAGGAAACTTTAGCAATCAGAAGGAGATAAAAAGGCTTCAGAGAGTTTAATCACATACTTCAAAGTAAACTTAAGAACATATATTTCAAAAATGAAGATAAAATATGAATGTTTAATTTACCATCTTTCTTTCTTATCACAAGTGTTTCTGATTCCAATGCTAATAACCTAGTTGATTCTGACAGCTAGCACTAGTGCCTTAAAAATAATTCTCAACAAACTTTTGTTGCGAAGAGAAACTGCTAATTAGCTTTTCATTTTCAAAATGATTGAATGGAAGCTAAGTGTTACTCATGCAAAGGTCAACACGTATTCATGGGTATTCACAGAATGGTGGGACTAAGATGAATGAAGTCTATGTAACTACACAATCTGTGGCCAACTTAACTTGTTTTAAACATCATATGGAATATGCAGATCCTTTCTTTAAACAAGGTCTTTAACCAGCTGCTGGTTTTTCTCTTTTCCTCCTGTCACAAAATCACTAATGAATGGGTGGAAGAAAAGAGATGATAGGAGATTGCAAATGTGGAAATGTTTTGGAAACACAGCATTTTCAGATTGCTTTCCAGTCAGATGGTTTGATGCTTTCATAAAGCTCCTCTTCTAACTGCAGCCAACAGGACACACAGCTCCATAACCCAGCACCAGATCTTGGAGGGATACAGGAAGGTGAAAGAGATGATTTCCATTCCACTGAGATAAGGCATGACCAGATGAGTGCCTATGTTTTACACAGTGGTAACAACAGGGGGTGCAGATTGGAGGGTAGGTTTCAAGCAGAATAAAGCAGCAGATTTTGGGAGATAGAGAAAAAGAGGTGAGGAGGGAGAATTAAAATTTGATTTGGGAATATACCTGAATGCCTTTCATTTCACTTTAAACCATGCTCATGTGACAACTGATTCACAATGTCTACGACCATTCTAGTTTTTAATCTTTCCTAATGTTCCATATCTTTTATAAATATAAAATATAAATATAACCTAGAACGGAGGCAAATGAAAATGATCCTTGTGTTTTGTAGCTGTATTGTGACTATCATGTCCAGACAACTAAATCAACATTGTAACCACGACCTACATTTTCGTGCATGGTACACAGTATTCATTAGTGAAATGAATTACAAAGTAAAAATCTTTCACCAGTGAAACACTAAAATTCATCTGCGAGTTGAATAATCAGCTTCAATAATTTTTAGTTTAAATTTTCTGAGGAAAAATATCTATCTATCTATCTATCTATCTATCTATCTATCTATCTATCTATCTATCTATCTATCTATCTATCTATCTATCTATCTATCTATCTATCTATCTATCTATCTATCTATCTATCTATCTATCTGTCTGTCTGTCTATCTATCTATCTATCTATCTATCATCTGTCTGTCTGTTTATCTATCTATCTTCAGGAAAATTAGGCAGCACTCAATATGAGATGGGATGAATATTGAATGCTACCTTTTCAGTGCAGGGTTGGGGATAAAAGCAATAGGAAAAAGTGATAAGAATTGGAAATGGGAATGCAAATAAGACCTAAATACTTAGCATATCTGATAAATTTATAAAAACTGAAATTAAAGTTGGCAAAGACCTTGGCAGTGTTCTTATCCGGCTCATCTAAGCTTACTCATGTCTGCATATTACAGTTTAACTTGAACACTGATCAACAAAGCCACTTTCCATCTGGTTCAGAAGGACATTTTGTTCATAATGTCATACTCAAGTAGACTTCCATTATGTTTGCATATCTTGAAGCAAATCAAGGCAATATCTTAGAATTATCCTTGGGTATATTTCAAGCAGTTATCTTCAGGCAATTGATTTTTGGGCAATAGATACAGGCCATGGATGCAGAGCTAGAGTTTCTATCCACTTTTCTAAAGCGTGTCACTTAGGCAAGCTTACAGCAATTAAAATCTTGATACCATGTAAGAAGTGCAATACAAAATAATGTGCAATGAATGCAGGCAGAACAGATATAAAAGTCAGGTCATTTGTATATCCACACAGGAAGGAAAAATTCTGCTTGGGTAATGACATTTTCATCAGTTGGCAGAAGATGATTAAAGAAGGGGCCATCGAAGCTACACAGGGCAAGGAATGCCACAATTTGGGCATGGCCATCAAAGGAAGCTATAGCACAAGTGGAACACAGTCTTAGGCAATGGACTGCCAGGGGTAGCTGGAGGTGGCCCTTCAGATATAGCGGCCCCTGAGCCTTTGAAGAATTTAAAAAGTAATTATCAGCACTTGGAATTGTGTCTGAAAATAAACTGGCAACCAACAGTGAATTAGCATATGATAATCTTATTGGTGAGCGCACATTAATGTCATTGGGAAATTGTTCCTGACAAACTGAAGCTTCCAAACACTCCTCAAAGTTAGACTCTTGTAGGTCATGTGGCAATAATTTAGACTAGAATTGCTAAGGCCTATTTCTATAGTCAGACTGAGATCCTCAAGAATGTATAAAACCAACATTCCAGGTTAGCTAGTTAAGGACACAGAAAGCAACAGGGAACAAGAGGCAGCATTATGGTGTTCATACCATGCGAGATCCAAACCAATGGAAAGCAGCATGGTCAGGATTGTGTGCAACTCATCTACAGTAACGGACGAATGCAGCATACTGCAATATACTTGCTCCTCTGCAACACTACAACATTTGGTCTGCCATTTCTGCTAGCCTGTATGTGCGTAACAAAGCTGTTACGTGGCACAGGAAGTCGCCTAGTCTTTCTCTGCTGTCTTTCTCCCAATTACAAGGCCCAAGGCAGCTCATAGATAATTAAAAGTCATACCAGTTCAAAACATGAGAAAGTATTACATTAAAAACAGTTAGGCATATATTAGTATTAAAATAATTAGTCAACCCAGTTAAAAATCTCTAAAACAGCTTCAGAAATATATGAAATAATATACAGCACCCAAAATTCAAACTCTTCCCTGCCCAATTAATGGTTGAAAGTTGACTAAAAAGTACGGTCTTTACTTGGCACAGAAGGACAAGAAAGAGAAGGCCAAACCAGCCTACTTGGAGAAGGGCATTCCAAAACCTGGGATTATTCACAAAGAAGGCCCTCTCAGCAAACATCCCTGAGAGGGTGGTGGTAATGAAACAAGGACCTCCACTGAAGAGCTTAAGAGATGAGAAGGCTCATATAGTGAGCTGGAATCCTGGCCATACATGTCATAACCAGCACTTAGTACTGGTCCCAGAAATGGAATGGCAACCAGTGAAGTGTTGTAACAGGGATTCAAAGCCTCCTTTGATTCAGTCATTTACCCCAACCATTAGGTGCCCATACAGACTGCTCCTGTTACCCGAAAACAAACATATCCATAATTCACATATCCATGATGATTGCAGGAGTTAAGGGTGAGCTAGAAGAAACATCTTCCATATGCAGGAACTGTTAACTATGCACTTGCAAGGCCACATATGATTTCTATGACTTCCTAAGTGCTCACAAGTCTACTGTCTCCAAGTTCCAGCCTTAAATTTAATTAGCGAGCTTTGTAACATTTATTCCAGATCATTAAACGCTATAAAGAAAACAGGATCAAGTGCTGATCCCTCCAGCAGTATCTGTCAAACTGCAGCATTATCAATGCTCACAGTGATGCATTGTTTTGTCTTCCCATTTTTCCCACTGAAAGAGGAAAGAGTGGCCTATTTGAGTTTGAATGGCATTCTAGCAGAACTTCTTGAGGGTGTCAGAGGACAATGGGTGCTGTCACCACTGGAAGCATTTGAAGAAATTGTATGGTTTCTCAAATAAGGAGATGGGGAAGAGCATAATATCATGCCTCTTCATGTTCAGTCATGCATCTAAGCATGTATTTCTTCATGCACACAGAGGTACATAGATAGATAGACTGACTTTAGAGTCATTTAAAGTTCTTGGTGGGCTGCTGTATGTAACTTAAATGGTGAAAACAAATACTGTACAAATGAATTGCAGACTGTGTCAGCATGCCTTAAACTAAGTTCTGTAGGCCAGCAATATTAGTGAAGGGCTTTTCTATGTGGGCCAGAACTCTGGAAACGTAAGGTCCACAATTTCACTGGAAGCCTCCCCAGGTATTGGGGACTCTCTGTGTCAGACTTACTGTTTTAGTGAGCAAAATGACCTACATTTAGGGAAGAAAAACAACAATGGAGGCATCAGTGCAAATGCATGTGGTTCTTCATGTGATGATTTAATGACAAGAAAAAAAATAGCTCAAGTCAGAAGCATAACACCTGTGTCCTGTTTTTAACTTGTATCCTTTGCAAATTTTATGGATTTTGAAATGTACTTTCCTTAGCTTTTAGGGTTTTCCAGTGGGGTGGGTTTATATGGTTTTATTAACATTTTGGCTGAATCTTGGTTTTCATTTCTTCTAAAAAAATTTCTAGCCATTTGAGTCCTTTCAGTGCAAAGGAGGGGTATGCATGTAATTAAAATTAATTAAATAATGTGTATTCAAGCAAAAGTGTTAGCACAGAACAACAGTGGATCTCATGAGATCTTAATGATTAACTATATACAGTATATTACCTTCAGTTGACAAGTGTGTGTTGTGAATAGATAGTTGTGGGTATCATATGTATATGAATTTGGAGATTGGCTGCCATAGCCTCGTGACCTAACTCAGAGATCCTCAATGATTGCAAAAGACTTCCATCAGTGTTGCATGTTGCCTGAGATCTGCATTCTCAAATTTTCTTCTCCTTTACAACACCGAGTTATACAAAAAAACCCAAGTTGCTCAAATAAATCTTAATATATGTCCAGAGATATAGATGTAGGCTTACATTTCTGTATAGATTTTGATTGGTTCACTTTTGAACACCAGAGTCTGTTCTCCTTTTCCAAACCCACTTTTGTTTGTTTATTTGTTTGTTTGTTTTCTTGTTGGTTGCTTGTGTCACTCTCAAAGACCGTGATAGCTCTATCCTGTTCACATTTTAATTGAATTCTCTAGGCTGGAGACGGACAAATAATTCTGTCAGAAATAATCCGGATTGTCCTATGTAATACTCAGTCCCAACGCATAGCTGCCTATATTTCCTTATTCATGGGTATGTCTCCTTTCCTAGAGATCCCAAAACGCATAAAAACTGGTATGGAAGGTCAAATATGAGTTTGGAATGTTTCCAAAGACAAACAGTGTGGTTCAGGCTCAAATCTATGTGCCCTTCTTTAGGTACAGACTGGGTTAGGGGGCCACTGCACGTCCCTAATATAGATGCACATGATCCTACTGAGAAAAATGTTCATACAACCAACTAATTTCCAAGCAGTGGAAAACCCAAATGGTTCAAGTGATTTGACTTTTTCATGGCTTGGGCATGGAATATCCAGGATCTCCATATGCAGATGTTGCATATTTGTACCAACAATAGCCACTTATGTAGCACCAATAGTTTCAAAACTAGGATGATCCTGTGTTACTAGACTGACAGAGCTTAAATTCTGTCAGTGTCCAATTGAACACTCGCCATGGATACAGACAGTGACACTGAGTATGCTAAATTTATGGCATGGTACCTAAAATAATGACATAGTCAAATGCATCTCCCTGCTTCTAGTGGGGTCATTGAGCCACTCAGATCCAAAAGAGCTTATGACATAATAATGTTCTTAGATCATCAAGAGATTTTTGTTCTTCCTTGAACAGATTAAGGGCCACTCTCTATGATACTGATTGTACAATTTATCTTTGTTTGCAGATCTTTTTCTTTCAGCACTGGAATCATGTCAGGATAATAATATTGGAGGAGGGGCAGCTGGAAGCTTCCTTAATCTTCTGCCCTGTGTGATGACCACAAAGGAAAAACAAGCAATTGAGTTGTTCACAAATACTTTCTGAAATGTATTCGCGAAGGCTTTCACGGCCGGGATCTAATGGTTGTTGTGGATTTTTCGGGCTTCTTGGCCGTGTTCTGAAAACGTGTTCAGAACACGGCCAAGAAGCCCGAAAAATCCACAACAACCACTTTCTGAAATGCTATCATGTATATAAAAGAATGATATCTCTTTGTTGAGTCTAAAGTAAGGAGAAGATATCAACCAGGTGTAGTGAACTTTTTAGTGTAGCTTTTCAGATTACTTAGTAGATAAGGCAGGTTCCAAACCGCTGCACGCTCCTCCCCCGATCTTTAGCTATTGCTTGCTTTGTCTCCCTGAAAGAGACACATCTTAACAACTTTGCTCCAGTCTTCTGCTTCCTACTGAAATGTACACTATGCAGTTTCAGCCTTTGAATGCCCTTTATCCATAGTGTCAGGGGTTTCTGCAGCAAGAAAAGGGTAATAACATTATATTCAATGTTAGGGGGTTTGCATTCATCTTTATTTTCACAACTGACTGGTGAAGGCACTGAATGAGGAAGGCCCAGGATTAAGACATCTTGTATTTCGTTCCTCATTTTCACTGTACTGCCCTTGCCTCTAGTCTATATGGGAGAGAAAGCTCCAGTCAGAGCAGATGGATATGGAAATTACAAGTAGAAGGTGCTGGGGAGAGATGCAAATAGGGTTGTATAACAGAGAGTAAAAGGCTAAAGCTCCTATACCTCCCCACTTCATGTTTCTCAATCCAAGGCCATGTCACACCAGCCAAATCTAGCCTTCCTATCCTCCACTGGGTTTATAACATGCATTTCTGTTCACATGATGCAGAGCCATTATCAAATGATTTGCCTGCTGACCATGCTAATTGCAGATGATTTATCACTCAGCCAGGGGGTTCTACTCTTTTTCCTGCAGTTATTATTTTTTTTTAAAGTTGTGTGATGGCATGCGTGAACAGTCCTCTCGTGCAAGGAGAATGCCATTACTGCCATACAGCGGTCCCATTAAATTTTGTTTGCTTTTTAGAAAATGTTGCTGCAGCATTTGTGTCAATGCATCAGTTAACTCTGGTCAAATGCTCTCTTCAAGTATAATCCCTGCCATGTGCCCTGAGAATCCTGGCAGCCTCCGCCAACCTTTTCCCTAATCTCTGAGATCCCCGTTTACATTGCAACCTCAGGATCAGACCCTCCCCCACCTCTCCTTTCCTCTGTGTGACCCCACACACACCTTCCATAAGTTCCAGCTGCCCTTCCCCTCTCTTCACCACCACAGCTCCAGGCTCTACAGTCAGGAGCCAAGGGCAAATCTTGGCTGGGGTCTCAGCAGAGGTCTCAACAGCTGCTTCCCCACTCTGGGACGGGGTGGGGAGGAGAGGGAAGAAGAAGCCAATGCAAGATCTGAAATACCAGCCATTGCTACTGCCTGAATGCATCTGCGTGAGAGCAAGAGGCCACGGATGGCAGGGCTGGCCTTTGGCTCCTTCCTGCTCCCCCCCTCTGGTGGTGCCTGGTGCTAGTGGTGGTGCTGACAGGAACAGCAGCAGCATGTCAGACTCCACCAGCCTGGACAAGGTGCTGAAGATTTCCCTTCTCCGGAAAACCAAGGTCCATTTGGTGGCAGGTATGGATGCTTGGTTTCAAGAAGCTCTTAGTGCATTGTCAACACATGGATGTATCTGGAATGTTTCTTTTTTTCTTTTTTTCTTTCTTTTTAATGGAAGCAAAAATGCCCCAAACCAAGAAGGGATATGTTTTGCTCCTGATATGTAGCCGCACATGGTGCATCTAATTTTGTTAACTCTTTAAAAACACGTCAGAATGCACATCCAGGGATATAGGTCACATTACTGCAGTGTACAACTACTCAGTGATTAAAAGACATGAAAAAAACAGGGGAGCATTTTTCTGATGTGAACACGGCCCAAATCATTAGCACTCTCTTCTTCCCCAAGGGTGGTTATATTTGAAAGAGAAATCTTATCCTAGAGGGCAAACAATTTGAGTACTAACACCACACATGATTTGGCCCCTAACATAACTATTGTTTCGTAGTTCTGCAAAATGCCTGTCAGATACAGAAAAACTAGAAAGTGAAGAACATTCATGGTAGCTACTAACAATTACTCCTTGTTTTGTGTGGAAGAATTCTGCCTCCTGCTGTTTAGGGAAAATGACTTTAAAAAGTCATACAAGATACTTTTGCCCTTGGGCCTAAGACCTGGCTACATTTAATATTGTTTGAACTTTCATGGCTATAAATGGTCTCAATAATCATAAAGCTATTCATCCTTTTAAAAATATAACCCCTGTACTTGACTCAGAGACCTCACATGGCAATGAAATCTGAAGGTATTCTGCAGCTGTACAACAAGGCTCTTTGGGTAGCTTTCTAAGTCTTACTTTATAAACGACAAAACCAATGTTAATTTATTGATTGGTTGATGAACTGATTGATTGATTGATTTAAATTTTCTGGGGTTATTTTGCTATTTTTTTTATTCTTACGGAGAGAACAAAGCTATATAGCCTGAAGCTGTTCATATTTACTCAGAAGAAAATTCAGTTGAGTTCAAAAGATTTTTTTTCAAGCAAGTGTACATTGGATTGCAGATTTAGAGGAAAAGAAAAACATATAAGAAATATGCATTTGGGAAAAAAAAGTCTTAAACAGTTTCATTTTTATTAATAGTTCTGATCACATGTACCTTGAGAAACTAGGTTGCCCAGCTCCCTCTTCCTTTCTAAGCTAGGTTTTTAGTGCCAAGTGGAATGCTGAATTTATTGAATCCAATATTTTTTTTTAAAAAAAGGTTTTTTAAAGTGTTATCAGTGATGGTTTTTAATAATATCTTTAATTGTGTTTAATAGTATATCTTCTGGTGTTTTTAACTGTGATAAGCACTGTTTTAACTGATTGTGAGCAATTATTGGGAAGAAATAAATAACCAAACAAGTAAGCAAATAGTTTTGATCTCTTGTTCAGATAACCTATGAAACAAATTACTGTATACAGAAACGTACTGGCTTTATGCATGTGAACCCTATCCTTTTCAATGGTACTTCAGTGTTGACAGCTCTATGGAACTACAGTCATTGGTAATTCACAAACATGTGCACATGGCAGGGGAGGATATGCAAAGAAGGTGACAGATCTCTTCAGAAAAAGAAATAAATTGTGACTCTCGCAGCAACCTTGGAGCTGCAAAACAACTTTAGAAAGGAAAAGCTAAAAACTAAGCAACTGTCCAGTTTATGTATAGCTCACAAGCAGGAAGGAGCTGAAGCCACAATAAGTTCTCCACCAGAGGTGTCTCACTGCTGAAGCAAAAACAGCTCAAACAATTGTTTCACATATTTCGTTCCAGATGTAACTGGCAATTAATTGAGATACAGGCTTACTTTGAATGATTTCAAATCTTCAGCCTGATAAACTGCACCCACAAGTATTGAAGGAACTGGCTGAGGAATAAACCACTCTGTCTTATTTTTGTTGGAATCATTAGATTAGGCATCCTTCAGTCTTGAGAGACTATGGTAACATGCTCTGAAATAGAGGTCTTGGAACAGCATGTAGTGTGGCTGAAGAGGCCAATTCAAGAGTGACAGTCCCTTCCACACTGAAGACAAATACAATCTGTTCCCTGTCCAGCTCCCGGATTTGGCTGGTTTCGGGACTGCCTCTTTGCTTTGACCTGCTGCACAAGTGTCTCTTCAAATTGGGAGAGGCCCTGCTATATTGCCTGCCTCCAGGCTGAACACTCAGATGTCAAGTTTTCCCGTCTGTTGAGGTCCATTCTTAAGGCCTTCAAATCCTGCTTGCAGATATCCTTGTATCACAGCTGTGGTCTCCCGCTGGGGCACTTTCCCTGCATTAAGTCTCCATACAGGAAATCTTTGAAATACAACCATCAGCCATTCTCACAACATGCCCGAGCCAACATAGACATCACTGTTTCAGTAATGTATAAACATTTCCAGTTCTAGGACTGCTCTACTCTACATGGCTACTTGTTCTAGGACTACTCTTGGAATCATAGATGATGGACAAAGTGCCAGATGAATGAAGGAGAGCTAATGCTGTCCCTATTCCTCAAAAAGAACAAAAAGAAGTGCAAACGAATCAGCCTGACATCAATCCCAAGGAAAATTCTGGAGCAGATTGATTATCAAGTGGTCAGCCTCTAAGTAATTTGAATACAATCTTGTTAATCAGAAGTCAACATACATTTGTGAAGAAAAAATCCTGCCAGGCTAATCTTATCTCATTTTTTGATCGGGTAACCTACCGGCTATATAGTGGTAATGCTGTAGATATAATATATCTTGACTTCATCAAAGCCTTTGACAAAGTGCCCCAGGGATATTCTGATTAACAACCTAACTGTGGCTGGATAGAATGATCAAGTGGAGACACAGGTGGTTATAGAATTATAATTAAAAGGGTGTTTATCAATGGCTACCTCTCAAACTGGGAGGAGGTAATAATTGGGGTACCTCAAGGCTTAGTCCTCTGCCTCGTGCTCTTCAACACTTTTATGAATGGTTTAGATGAAGAAGTGCAGGGAATACTTACAAAATCTGTGGATAACACAAAGTTCAGTAGAATAGCTAATACCCTGGAACAGAGGAACAATATTCAAAAATATCTCGATAGGCTTGAGCACTGGTCTGAAAACCACAGAAAGAAATTTAACAGGGATGAGTGTAAAGTTCTACACCTTGGAGCTGAAAGTAGTTATTGAAGGAAATTCCAGGATAAAAATTTAATGATTAAGGCTCATGCCCCAGTACTGGACGTTTCAATATGCCAGGGATATTTTGTTGTTGTTGTATAATCCTCACAGATCTGGGCCCACAGTCTAAGAATGCTATGACATTCTTATGGAATTAAAAATGTTTGTCAAGTCATTCTATGCAAGTTTTGTTTTTAAAATATGATGATCAGGGGTTAATAAATGAATATAGATAGGCCTCAGGGATATTAAAACCTATTAAGGAAAGGTGCCTATCTCAAGTTTCCTGAATGCCTGATTTTAAAACTATGGTCCTAGTTATACCTACATATTTTCCCCTCATCTGACCTTCAGGCCGAATACCTGTGAGGCATCTGTGTAGCAACCAGGTGATGCATCCTCTGTAGAAACTAAGAAATATTGTTTCCAGCTATTTTATAACAAAGCTTTAATAGGCTCATACAGTCAATTTATTTTCAGATTCGATATACTAAAGTGCAGTCCTGGTATAAATATTTAATTGAAGACCAAAAAGAATAGCTTTCATTCTAACCTTTTACACTTTTTTCATCCATCTGCAGTCCACTGTACAACACCATGTGTGTTACTATATATGGTGGCTTTTAATGTATCTGAAATAAAAACAAAAGGTCATGGTCGAATCCCTGCTTCACTTTCTACATTTGTAAAATAACTCCAAATTGCCAAGGTCCAATAGAATAGCAGATTTATTGAATATGTTTTTGAATAAATTGCTGGCAAGTTAAAGTTGTTAGCAAGGTTCAAGTTACCATCTTACCTGGCAAAGATCTACGTGATTTCAAAAACTTAATATAATCATCTTTCCCCCTCAAAATATCTACCATCAGATACCATTCTCTACTGTAGCTTACTATTGGAAAAAATTCCTTGCCTACCACATAACCCCTGTGCATTGCAAGTATTTGGACCTTTTGCTCCAGGACATAACTATAGTCTGTCAACATGCAGGATTCTGGTGCACAAACAGTTCATGAAAAAACAACATAGGCAGCCGCCATCTTTTCTAAAAATCTGCTGCAGTGTTTTCATTATGCACCCTCAGAGATCTGTGAATGTAGTAGGGCAAGTAGGTGTATCAAGGAAACTGGGAAGGAATATTTATTGGAGACACAGCTGTATTGTGTCCAAGCACAGAGAGAGATTTAAGAGTATACAAATGTTCTCTAACCTTGAATCTGACAACCCTAGGACTACGACGGCTATTCTCCATCCATGGTTCTTTTATTTCAACTCCAGAATGAAATGAATAAAACCCTGAATTACATCAACTTGGCAAAAGGAGAAAAATATTTTACACGGAAACCTTGTTATTTTAAAATAAATGTATTTCTTTATTATTATTATAATGCCTCCTTACCCTCCCACTTGCTAGCTCAAGGTTCAGATTTCCTCTCTTGGCTGGTTCTCAATTTCAAAGCAGATATTTACTTTCCATAAAGCCAAGTACCCATAAATTCCTCTCATGGCATTTTCTTACTCTCCGTATATTGATAATGCATTTCTGAGAGCAAAAAGGGTAAAAAAATAAAAACACACACACACACAACCCTGTGGAGCCACTTTCTAGAAGCCTGGAGCAAAATTATTTTTAAAACATAAAGAAATGGAAGCAATGGGGAGTGTTTCAGGAATTACTCCATTTAAACAACACTCATTCAAACATGGAGTAAAAATCACACCTCCTATTCAGGGTACATTGAGGCACAAAGAATCTGAGGCCTTTTGTGGCAATCATCCATATTAAGTCAGCTTATGTAAGGAAGTTAACTCCACTCTTAGATGCATAAGGTCACCCTCAACAATGCATCTGCATAACAGGCCAAGAACACAGCATTCAGTAAAAAGAATCACAACCCCCTTTTTAGCCAGAGTTCTTCATTCCCAATGAAAAGATCACTAAATTACCATTAAATAAGCAGTGAATGTCCACTGCTTGTATTTAGCATTATAAAATCTAGATTTTTCAGCTCTACATCATAGTTGGTTGCTAAGTGGAATGTTGGTTGAGAAGTCTCTCTGATTTGAGCTAAAAGCAGGTCTATAAGGAAAACATTTTCAACAGAAGATTTTATGGCTATTGAAATGCCAATCAGGTAATTTGGTTTTCATACACATTACTTAGGCTATGACTACATAGTCAAAACCAGCAGGATTTGGTGCAGGTGTAAAACTGAAAAATTTACATATATTTTTTTACTGATCATATGACGCAAAGACCAATTCCAATCCAGCCAGCCTCTTTTCCTCATGACATGAAGTTTTTCCCTCTGCTGCTGAGGGCTTCTACCTTTTTCAGGCCAGAATGATTCAAATGAACTTTTCCTTATGCAATCAGTTGATTTGTTCTTCAAAGGTATATATAGAGTATTGAAATAATAAAGCAGGGTTAGAAAAAGCAGCCCTGAAAATTGAAAGAATTTTTAAAATTGAGGCTTGAACTATAGTTTATAAAATTATTGCAAAACAATTTCCCAGCTCTCTAGCCAAGCAAGGTCAATATATCATTACGTTTTTGATAGTTTACGTGTTTTATACATGAAAACAAAGCATAAACAAAGGATTTATATATTAAAAAGGATACATGTAGCAACAGTTTGCCAGATTTTGAGTTACAAGCCCTTGGAGTTACATAAAATGCAGGGACAATAGAATTTCCTATACATTTTCCCCTTGGTGCATCAGTCCCCTAAAACTTGCAGGCCCTGAAGAAGATATTGTTTACAGTTGGAAGGGAAAAGAAAAGAACTGAAAGAATTATAAATATAGGTTAGGGAGACACACAAACATGAATTCAACACATCATTACTTCATTGCAGCTCCAGGACATGCAACACACACTGGATACCAATAATAGTAATAATAGATTTTCCTCCATATATACAAATTGGCACGAAGTTAGTTTGGCTCGGTAAGATTGTTCGATTATTTGATAATTTTTCATATGTATTATTCCCCCCCCCCCAGTTTACTGGAACTTACAGTTGTTGTTTTCACCTTTATTTTGTTGCTAACATGTTCTGTGACTACAATACTGCAATTTTTTAAAAATCTTTTTTCAGTTCACCAGACCTTATTGTTGCTGAGTTGGTTCTTTATTTTCTTATTCTGTGTTTTGTAACTGAATGTAATTTAAAAATACATGCTATGGTACTTTTTAACAGTATTCTAGAAGAAATATGATTCTAAATATACATCACTAGGGTATATGAACAGGTGGAAACTGTTGCCTTCATGTCCTCCATGTGGGATTGCCATGTGGTCATTTGAGCTCAG
Organism: Pogona vitticeps; assembly: GCF_051106095.1. Taxonomy (NCBI): domain Eukaryota; kingdom Metazoa; phylum Chordata; class Lepidosauria; order Squamata; family Agamidae; genus Pogona; species Pogona vitticeps. Next base: position 36,457,062 of record NC_135787.1, read on the forward strand.
CACCATGAGAATGGAATGCTGATCTAGATAGGTTTCTGAGATGATCCAACACAGTTCTTGTTATGTTTTTAGTGTTAGTATGCGCAGAAGCTGAAAACATCAACAAAATGTCAGTGAAGAGAAGGATGTTGATTAAAGAACATTCTTTTGAGAGAAACCATGAGGGATCCTGCCAAGACTGCCACCATGATTAAAAGAGGAAGAGGTCATAGAAGGAAAATGAAGTCAAGTCTGAGTGTATAGGTAAGAAAGGAAGCAATGGAGCAGGCAGGAGAAAGAGGCACCACATCAGAGAATCCTAGAAACCTCTTTCTTCTTCTATTGCCTCCTGTAGGCACTCAGCTGTCTATGTGCAGTTCCACATTTTCCCACTTCTTATACAGTACTCAGGAGATATGAAGTCTAAGGCCTTTCATCCCTAATTGGGAATATTGTTGTCCCTAGATGGCAATCATCATATCTGATGACAGTACAAAATTCTAGGCTTTAGAATTTATTTATTTATTTATTCATTTTATTACTTCAATATACTGCTCCATTAGTGCCAAAGCACTATTCTGGGTGGTTTACAAAGGATTAAAAACAAAACTTCACAACAGAACACTAAAATATAACACAAAATAGCAACAATGTGCATTTAAAAAAGAGAAAAGAACCAGTGGCGCCAACAAATTATCACAGAAAAATGGAGCTAGAAGCAAAACGCTTAACTGGAGTCTGATTGAAAAACCTCTCTGAAAAAAAGTGTTTTTCAATTGTTTCCTTAAAGAATACAGGGAGCATAGTTCCTTCAGGAGCTGGTTCCATAATCTTGGTATCACCACAGAGAAGGTCCTACCTACGTCTACCTACCACCCTTTGGGCTTCTCTCAGGGTGATTATGCAAAGGACCCTGGCCTGAGACAATCTGGTGGTCTGAGCAGATTCAATTGGGAAAAGATGCTCCGACAGGTAATGTGGTCTCAAACTGTATATTCTTGAAACTTTGAAACTGATGTGGGACACAATGGATAACCAGTGGAGGCTGGTCAGAACTGAAGTGATGTGATCCCATTTGCTTGCACTGACCACCACTCTGGTGCCATGTCATCTCTGGCTCAACCTCAAGGGCAGTTCCACATAAAGATGGTTTATGACCTGAGGGAGCCCTCATCAAGGTATAGACAGAACACATTGGGTTACAAATGAGAGAGCTCACCTGTAGCCTTCTTCAACCCAGTAGTAACAATCCTCTACATGTTTTGTATCACAACTCCCAGCAGCCTTAGAGTGCACAGTCAGTGATCAGTAGAATTGGAATCCAAAATATGTAGAGGGCACTAGGCTTGAAAAAGCTACGTGTTGGAGCATTAAGGCTATTAATGTTTTCATGGAGTACTATTTCACCCTCTTTATACCAGAAATGACATATACTGCAGGACAGAATAATGATGCATTAGGATTCATTTATGCAACCAGTACAGACAGCAGTTAAAAATCATAGGCAGAAAAGCCATCTCCAATTTTTGTGGTTTTATGAACTTTCTCCAAAGAAAATGTGGTGAGTTCATCTTTTTAATTGCCCATGCTATACTTCTAGCATTTGCACAGAAATGATTTCTCAGACTCCATGCAGTTCTGGAATTAACAGTAAGGATTTTAGTGATCCTAGTAATGAAAACATTCTTTGAAAAAAAAATGAAAATACAACAAATAGATAATAATCATAAGTCTTTGGTTCCAAGTATGGAAAACATTGTACTCCTAACTTGTCTAAGTGGAAAGAAACTCAAGAGTAAGGCTAGTAGCTTCAACTGAGTGAAAAGGACAATAAATGGTGCTGCTATAACATATATCTTTATTTGCATAGATGGGTTGCCCCACAAGACATGGAGCTGTCATGGTGGGGGCACTTTGCCTTCCCACCCAGAGAATGGCAGTGCAGGCTGATGACGCTGCACTCAGGTAGGGGGCCGGGAGGCAGAGCCTTTAAATAGCAGCTTCCCTTGTGCCTGGCCTCTCTCTCTGATTGGCGGAGTTGGGTCAAATTCATGTTTGTAGCTTTGATGACACTGTCCAACCATTTCGTCCTCTTCTCCCCTTGCCCTCACACTTTCCCAACATCAGGGTCTTTTCCAGGGAGTCTTCTCTTCTCATGAGATGGCCAAAGTATTGGAGCCTCAGCTTCAGGATCTGTCCTTCCAGTGAAAACTCAGGGTTGATTTCCTTCAAAATGGATAGGTTTGTTCTCTTTGCAGTCCAGGGGACCCTTCAAGAGTCTCCTCAAACACCACAATTCAAAAGCATAAATTCTTCGGCGGTCAGCCTTCTTTATCATCCAGCTCTCACTTCCAACCATAGCTTTGACTATGTGTACCTTTGACAGCAAGGTGATGTCTCTGCTTTTAAAGATGTTGTTGTCTAGTTTTGTCAGACCAACTTATAGTGATCCTAATAGGGCTTTCAAGGTAGGTGAGATATTTAAGGAGTAGTTTTACCAGTTTTACTCCCCCAGTGAGCTTCCATGGCCAAGTAAGGATTCAAACTCTATTCTCCAGATTTCAAGTCCATCACCTATATCCACCACAGCACATTAGAAATCCCAGAGATATATAGAAACATTTCTATTAGAGTTCATCAGTTCATGCTGGTTCATCCCTTGGATGAACAGGTGTTTGGAATTTCCCAACCTGACCTCCTCCAGCAAGTGTCCACTCAGGGGCAGTTCCCCCGCTTCCCTGCCCCAACTCCTCTGAGTACTGATTCTGAGTGGGCGCCCACTGGAGGAGGTGGGGCTGGGAAGTAGCAAACACCTGTTCATCCAAACAACAAACCAGCATGAATTACTGAACTAGCAGACTATGATAATCTCTAATAGAAATATATAGATATAGATAGAGACAGCATAAGTGGAGGCAGGTGTAGAGTATTAGTACAAACAGAAGTTTCTCAAAGAGCATCTCATAGCTAAAAGGTCGTATCCTTTGTTTCTGATCACCAAAACTATGTCTCTCTCTCACACACACAGAGACAATTCTAAATATTTCTTGCACACACCTCTGCCAGGCCTAGTAACTCCAATTTGCAGGCCAATTTCCTAGCCAGGGAATCATTCACAGTTAAAGAAAAATTAACATTATTTTTAAGTTCTGGGACTTACTATAATTGTCAGAATAAACAGGTGACAATTTATAGTAATAGAGTCATTACACACCATGAACTCACAGTACTGATAACCAAAAGCATTTATTCTAGAATCAAACTGTACTTTAATATTATTACAGAGCTGCACCACTATCTTTTGCAAACATCACAAAAGTATTCACATATTAGTGGCTCTTTGGAAAGTAGATTTTTTTTTAAAAAAATCATCTTAATGGATGTTTATGTGTTTTTGAAAAAGAAAACCTTGATTTTTGAGTTTCTTAATATGATGTTATTGATTTCAGTGGAACAGGATTTCATGTAATGAAAAACCCACTCTTTTCGTAAGCAAGCATCTGAAGTCTGCATTCTAGAACAACATTTCTTTTCCTCCCAATTATATTTAAAGGAGATTAATGCAGTGTTGGTACTCACAGCAGTTGTATACTGTATTGGTACATTTCCCGTGGTTTTGTAATTCAAAAGAATAATTTTTCTGCAAGTAATCTACTAGCCCACTTTGAGAGCTACAGCTGGGACTGTATGCATCAATTCAATGAATGTGGCAAGATGAAGCATTTTGGCAATGAGCTTCACCCTCACATGCGTGTGTCCCATGTGTCTGAAGAAGTGGATCGTAAACTATGAAATCTAAAATAAATTTGTTAGTCTTAAAGGTACCGCAATTTTATTTTTACTTCTCTGGGTTTTTTAAAAAATTATATATGCATTCTTCCTAGTTCTCTCTAAAACATATCTTTCTATTTCTCTCTTAAAAATATAACCTTGCACATAGACACTCTGTGCACCAAAAATGTACTGTATAGGTATCCTGGCTCCTCTTACCTTGATTGGTTACCTGTAAAAATTGTCCATATATGCATGCTTATACATGCTGTGCAACACATTTAGATGTACAACGGAACGTGATTTGGTTGAGGAAGGTGGATCTTGATGAGTTCACTGCCTTATATCCTTCCTAGTGTATTTCAAGATAAAATATTGAAGTACTTTTATGTCTTCATATAATGAAAATAAATGTAGAGTTCTCTTCTTGATAGGACCAGTGAGAGACCCCATGAAATACTTTGGCAATAGAGAATATAATCTGCCTTGCACTGGCCTATAGCAGATGACTTTCTGACCTTTTGTTTCTTTACAGCTGCCTTTCTTAGGAGGTTGGGATGTTCCCAAACCTTCTTTCTCCTTTGACCAGAATTGGCAAGAGGGTACAACACATGTTTTAAATCAATAATCTGTGCCCAGGAAATTTCACATCTGAAATGTGCTTTGAATTCTAACTACAAACAAACAAGACTGTTTCAGGAAGTTGTTTCTAAAACCTAATATTCCCATTCTTGAGTTCATTTTACATGGAGATCTTCTTAAGTTGCTGAATGTTATAATGCTTGAGGATTAAAATTCCTCCCCACCACATCTTCTTAACATATGTTTTTTAAAGTTTCAATAACATGGTCTATATTTATCAAAAATGTTTTAACGAGCATCTGTTAAGCACAATAGGAGAGGAATAAAATTTGTCGTGCATGAGTATGTGTTAGGCCATATAAATTAGTCTTTAAAAATCTGCAGTAATCGTAATATTTCACATTTAACTATCGATCACATAAATCATTTTATTTGTAATTAAGCTGCCATCCCTTTCAGGGAGGCCTACAGCAGTGCAGACTCCTCTTATTCAATGCTCTTAGAGTCTTTGCCCACTAAGCTAAACTGAAACTGTGCCTTGTTTACATAAGAGGCATCATTATTTCACAGGGCATTCAGTTGCAGAAATTAAGTGGCTTTTGTCATTGACATGGATAGTCTGCTATGACTAAGAATCTGATTTTGATTGACTGGGATCAGTCAATTACAAAGGGGGTTTTCAAAATCAAAACACAAATATACTGGGCAAAAGGCACTGGGGAATTATACCGGCACAGTGCAATGAACAGAGATGCAACACAGCAAAAGAACAAACACAGCTGTCTTCTTTTGCCATTCTCATTCATATCAGTGGAATAAGCGTAGGAAACATCTCTGCTATATTTGCTGAAAGCTAACAAAGATGATGTCCCTGTACTTCCCAAAATTTGACCACACACACAAAAAAGCTATAGAAACATTTTATATTTTTCATCTTTTGGTCTTTTGAAAACTCCAGTTCAGTAGGGATGTAGTTTAGTATTAGAGCACATGTTAAAAGCAGGTTCCATGTACAACTCCCAGCTAAGACTAAGAAAGACGCCTACCTGAAACCACAAAGAACCAGGGTTTTGACAATACTGAGATAGGTGTACTGATAGTATGATTCATTAAAAGGAAGCTTCCAATGACCCTTCTTTCAGCTGATTTTGACATGAATTTCTTGCAGTGCCTTTGAGTTATATAAAAGCTGGGTGTCTAGTGACTAATGTGGAATTTTTCATCTTCATTCTGTAGTCACCAGCTGGGTGCCTATCAACTTTCTTGAAGACTATGCCATTTTTCTGGGCCACCTGACAGCTTAGTAAGTTGGAGTAGCTACCTGGGCCTAAGTTCTATTCCATGCTATGCTTCCAAGGGGAAGAGTCAGCCTGTATAGCCTTGAGCAAGCTGCACAGCTCCACAGCATCCCCAGAAGAGGGGAATAGTAAACCATTTCTGAGTATTTTATACTGCCAAAATTTGGTCAAGGGTCACCATATATCATAATTGACTTGAAGGCAGACAATTATTACTGTTATAGCAATCTTCTTAACTGTTATACCTGCAGGTAAAATGAGGTCATGTCAGGGTTGGAAGCTGCTGTTTGTAATAATTTGACAGCAAGAGTATCCCAGTACTGTATTACTAAACAACTGATGTTAGAAAGCCACTTGGCTTTTGAGCCCACGTCCTTTCATTCCTTTGAATAATATGCAGACAATGGCAAGCAATTAATGGAATTTAATGGTCATTCAATGGTCTGAATGAACCTTCCAATATCTATATAATTTCACATAGTAGGCATAAATAAATAAAATAAATAAGGAGTTCCACTCCGCCTGTAAGTTTCCATGACCAAATGGGAATTTGAACCCTCTTCTCTAGAGTCCTAGTTTGTTACTCTATCCACTACACTATTTAATTGATTAATAATTAATAAACACATCACTCATCTAGACCAAAGTCTACTCTGGGCGGCTAGCAACAATCCATAAAATGATAACAATATAAAATTAAACAACAATACTAATATAATTGAATATGGCAAGAAATAGATTAGATGATGATGGGAGGAAAGGCCTGCCTAAAGAGCCAGGACTTAAGTTTGCTTTTAAAAGCACCCAGTGAGGGAGCCAGACAAATTTCTGAAGACAGACTGTTCCAGAGGTGAGGGGCCACTGCCAAGAAGGTCTATTTTTTTTTTGTTGTTGTTCTTTCTCTCTGAGCCTCCCTCGGCATTAGGCCCCTCAGCCACCCATCCTGGCTAGAATGAGTGATTTGGATAAATCTAGGTGGGAGAAGGTGTTCTCCTAGATATTGAGACCCTAAACAGTTTAGAGCTTTATATGTCATCATTAATACTTTGAAATCAATGCAGAAACAAACGGACAGCCAATGCAGGTTAGCCAGAGTATGAGACATATGAGAGTATGAGAGATGTTTTTTCACCTCGGTGAGAAGCCTGGCTGCCACATTCTGCACCATTTGAAGCTTCCGCATCAATCTCAAAGGTAGCCCCATGTAGAGCACATTACAGTAGGCTAATGACAAGTGCATGGACCAGAGTGGTGAGTGCCCCAACATCAAGATAGGGACGCAGCTGGACAATCCGCTAAAGATGGAAGTAGGCGGTGAGGACCACTGACGCTACCTGGGTTTCCATGGTGAGCACCAGATCCAGATGGGCCCACAAGCTTGAACCTTACTCTTCTTGGTGGGAGTCACTCCCCCAAAAGAGAGGGAACTTTCCAAGCCACCAATGGTGGGGCAACCCACCCTCAGGACCTCTGTCTTGTCCAGGTTCAGCCTTAGTCCGTTCATCTGCATTCATTACAATATGGCCTCCAGGCAGTACTGAAGGGACAAAACGGCATCCTCTGTTGTTGGAAAAAAGGAGATATAGAGCTGGGTGTCCTCAGCATACTGATGACATGAAGCCTCACACCCCTGACCTAGCAGCCTCATGCAGATATTAAACAGCATTGGGGAGATAATTCAGCCCTGCAGAACCCCACAATTGAGACTCTGTGGAGCCGGTACACTGTCCCCAAGCTGTACTCTCTGAGGATGGTCCTCCAAGAAGGACCAGAGCCAGGCAAGCACCAGACCACCAATGCCCAACTTGGAGAACCTCCTCAGGAGGATACTGTGTTCAACGGTATCAAAGGTGGCTGAGATATTGAGAAGGACCAACAGAGACATTTTGCTCCTGTTGGCCTCCCTCAACAAACCATTACTACACTGGGATCTAAACTTCTGTAGTGTATCTAGTCATTTGTGGGCATAGTGTTGCAAAATAGCAAAATATTAAATAAGCAAACAAACAAATAAACAAACCAGGAGTTCCTGTTGTCTACAAGCTACCTGTATTTCCTGGTTTAAGACAGTCTAACTCTCTATGATACCTATCAGTTGCAATAGCTACGTTTTTTTATTTTATTTTACATTTATGATGCATGCAGCACACAAAAACACTGTAAAAGCACAATTGATTGAAACTATTGTCCTAAATAGGTAAAGGTTCCCCTTGACAATTTTTGTCCAGTCGTGTCCGACTCTAGGGGGCGGCGCTCATCCCGCTCTTCAAGCCATAGAGCCAGCGTTTGTCCAAAGACAATCTTTCCGTGGTCACATGGCCAGTGTGATTTAGACACGGAACGCTGTTTACCTTCCCACCGAGATGGTCCCTATTTATCTACTCACATTTGCATGCTTTCGAACCGCTAGGTTGGCAGGATTGTCCTAAATAAATGATGCCAATATTTAGCAGACTGGTAGAAATAACCTGTGGGAAAAAGTGATGTATATCTTACCTTCCCTTGTAATCTTGTAAACATAACTGACCATCTGCACTGTCAGTAGGTCTGTTGAAGCTGTGATGAAACCAGCCCCACAGCAATAGTGGAAATTGCTAAGGTGGGGACACAAAGTCTACAGAAAACCCACCCACACAGACCGGTACCCACACAAAAACTCCAACCACCACCCACAGCAAAAAAGAGGCATAATCAAAACACTGGTAGACAGTGCAAATCAGAACTGTAAAGCTCAGTTTCTCAGCACTGAACACAACCATCTGAATTCGGCCCTACAGGCAAATGGCTACTCCAAAAATGAAATCACAAGAGCCATCAAACCAAGAAAACAACACCGAACTGAAGAAGAAAAACAGCCACCCACCAATAAAGTATTTCTGCCATACATCAAAGGGGTCATGGATCGTATGGGGAAACTTTTGAAAAAACACAACCTACAAACAGTATTCAAGCCCACCACTAAAATACAACAAATGTTAAGGTCAGCAAAGGACAGAAGGGACCCCCTCACCACTGCCAGAGTATACCGGATACCTTGCAGTTGTGGCCAGGTACATATTGGAACCACAAAATGAAGCATCCACACCAGAATCAAAGAACCTGAGAGACACTGCAGACTAAAGCAACCAGAAAAATCTGCAGTAGCTGAACATGCCTTACAACAATCTGGACATGAAATTCTATTTCAAAATACAGGAATACTGGACAACACCAGCAATCATTATGCCAGACTGCACAGGGAAGCCATTGAAATCCACAAGCACCAGCAGAACTTCAACAAAAATAAAAAAGAGAGGAAAGTTTGAAACTCAACAAAATTTGGCTCTCAGCTCTCAAAAATACAGTGTGCAAAAGGTCAACGAACTCTACCCAGCCTCAAGGACCAGGGATCACTACACACAAAAGACCAGCTAATGACACCCATCAATCACAGTGACAGATAATCTCTCCTTCTTATCACAACAATACACCCCCAACAAGACACACTAATCACCCATCTACAGAAAAAGACAAAAGCCCATCTCCCAGCCATAAATGCTCCACTCCCAAGCCAACTACACCAGAGCATAGAGTGCTGTCCTCTGAAGATGCCAGCCACAGTGACTGGCAAAACGTTAGGAAGAACAACCTTCAGAATATGGCAGAAGAGCCCGAAAAACTCACATCAACCATGGGGTACCCACACTTCAACCTAACTTTCTGCCAGAATAGTAGCTATGTTCCCAGCTGGAGGACATCTGGCTCTGGCCTAACTTGGCTCCTCCAAATTCCTCCCTCCTCCACCCCTTCTCATTCTCTTCTGTGGGTAAATCTAAGCTTCCAGATTGCTTTGCCAGCAGGTCTTTGTGATCTAAGGTCCCAGATTCCTTTGTCAGCAGATCTCTGTGAGCAGCCAACAGAAGAGGACATGTTGGCTGTGTTGATCGGCCAACAGAATAGAGCCTAAAGACATTTCTTGTTCCTACCAGCTGAAGAAGCTATTCCTAATAAATTTGGCTTTAGGATTGTATTGTTAAGTTTCAAATATTATATAAACTTTCCTGGGGGAAATTCCCATTGATTTTACTTCTGAAGAAAGATTGCTCTGTAGAGCACCAAAGTAATTTAGTGAAGATTCTAAATTAGAAATATCTGATAATATAACCTTTATTTAATCTACTAGGCAAAACATGCAATGAATGGGCACAACTCAAGCATGTAATACATGGCTGTCTAAGAATAGCTGTGAGCAATCCACAGTGCAGGCCAAGCAATACAGGGCATTTCCCCTTTGTATAAGTGAACCAAACTGAATTGATAAAGAAGTATTTATAGCAGTAGCTCAAAATTCATTTGTGCTAGCAGAATGCGGGATGCTCTTCTTGTGTATTATATTGAGCTTTTACGTGTAGTTTCGTAAACTGTGTTTGAAGATGTTCATGCTGACTAGAGGAAATCTCATCAAAACTAAGATTCCTATTAAAATGGAATGAGTGGGGGCCCAGTGATGCACATACAGCTGGGCCCAAGAAAACAAAGATATTCCTTGGCTTATTTTGCTCTCAGTCTTTCCTGCAGCTGGGTATTGGTCCAGAACATAGTCTGATATTACCATGTATGTTTATCTAATTTGGTGCATCCTTCACTGAATGTGGCTAGCGATTAATTTCATTCTGAAAACAACAGTGCTCAAATTATATGCATATATGTGAAATAATGCCCCAGAAGTCACATCTCATTAAAATTCAATTAATGTTCTCGTGCACTTTTGTCTAACCCATGTGAGTTTTAATATGTTGTCAAGATTCAGGGCAGTGCAGTTTAAATGACCAGAAGACACCATGCAAATAATAGGATGGGAGAGGAAGGAAATAAAGGCTGACTTTCTTTTTCTGATGTAAGGATGTGATTCAAAAGGGCATAGCTTGGGTTGTTTATGCAGCAGGCCACAAGAAATAAATTATCAACTGGATAAGGTAATTTGCCTTAGGGTTTTGTTGCAGAATTACAGGACAACATTCCTTATTTATGATTCGACAACAATATTGCTCAGGGCTTATAATGAACAGACATTTTAGTATAATTATATTGCAGGGATTCTTCCTTGTCTTAAGAGCAAATTAGTTTAATATTATAATCCATTGTGTGAGCATGCATGATGTGTTTTTGAATATTGTGGTATGCTAATCCCAAGGAAAAAAAACACATTTTGTACTGGATCTAGCAAGCTAAACTACAAAGTAGCAGTGCATGCCCTGTGACAAACCTATGTTAGTGTGACATTTTGTAAAATATGGATTTTCAGCTGAACAGTTTATGAAGGATTTTTACATGTTTGAGCATGTCTTTTAAGGTATACAGAAATCCTCCATGGCAGTCATTCTCAACCTTTATTGGCCAAGACCATAAACACAATAAGAAAGAAATATAGACCAATTCAGGATTGCATGAGTCACATAATGAACCTTTAAATGTGGTATGTGAAGAATTGTTTCCAGTTTGTGCCCCCCTTCAAATGTGCCAGGGTCCCCAGGAGGGCGTATGCCCCCCATTGGGAATGGCTGCTGTATATCAAAGCATTTTTCATTTTGCAAACAATCCATGATTTTCACAATTTAAGGCTGAGCTAGATGCTACAGAGAGATCCGTGTAAGAGGCAAAGATTTCTTAAGTGTTAAAAATAGTTTGAACATTATTCCCTGAACTTTTTTGATTTCCCATATTTGGCAAATTACTTTGTTCTATAATTGGTTACCAGTAGTTAAATGAACACTTAGGGCATGGTCATATAAGGAATAAAACCTGGGTTTGAATTGGGATTTTTGCATGTTCAAATCCAATTTGAAAAGTCACAACTACATGACATACAGCTACCCCTGCATTTGTTTGGCCACCAACTGAGTTATTTTGAGTGGTCTTTTGCAGAGGCTTTTTATTTTTATTTTATTATTTATTTTATTGTGATGTTGAAATCGATTTGTTTTGCATTGGCTTGACATATGTGAACACCTCTGTCGTTAAGTCTGCAAGAAGTGTCTTGTACAATTAATTTTTGTTGTTTGGAGAGGGGAATTGTTGTTTGGAGAGGGGAATTAACTGATGGGGTCTCTCAGAAACATCTGCAACTGTATGTTTCCTTTATTGTGTCTGTCCACTCCTCAGGTTTCCATATATTTGTTGCTCTGCCTTCCATAGTGTGTACTTCCATTATAAATGAAAGCACTTAGAAGGTCACAAAAACTACTATAATCCGAATGGCAAAGACTATAGGGCTTCAGGGATTGTCCAGGCACTAGGCTTAGTGGCTATAGCAACCATGCGACCTGGCACTGCCATATTAACCCAGTGGTAAATGAAATGATCTCATGTAATATCCAAAAGTAGTTTACTGCCCAAATTAAAATTGGATTTTAAAATTCATAAAGTACATACATGCAGCAAAACAAAACCCATGTGACTAACAAATCAATTTCAAATACATTGAGGCAGAAACCTATAAATCATCAGTGTAACCATGCCCTTAGTTTGCATATTAATTGCTCAGATGCAACACTAGGAAACACTTTTATAGCTGCATTTTCATCTTACAGTGATGTGTCAATTGTACAGCTTCATTTGACTGTAAGGATCCTGATTCCAAATCATGTCTCCCCCATCTTAATGCTATACATAGGACGTCTGTGTACTGCTTTCACACACACACACACACATGCGCACACACACGCGCACACACATACACACTCACACACACACAAACACACACACAGAGGCTGAAATCCGGTTGTACAGTAATATTTTTGTGTAAATTCAATAGCTAAAACAATAGCTGAAACAATAAAAATCAGTAAAATCTATCAAACAAGTCATTAAAAATTAGTTATCTGATAACTTCAGCAATCAGGAAAATAACCAGGAAAATGCCTGGGTCTATAAGAACATAAGAAGTGCCCTGCTGGATCAGGCCAAGGGCCCATCTAGTACAGCTTCCTGTATCTCACCGTGGCGCCACCAGATGCCTCTGGGAGCACACGAGACAACTAGATACCTGTCTCCTGATACCTCTCCCCTGCACCTGGCATTTTGAGGTACTTTCGTTTTCAGCCTGGAGCTTATACATCCTCATCATGGTTTGTAACCTGCGATGGACTTTTCCTCCAGGAATCTGTCCAATCCTCTTTTAAAGGCATCTAGGTCAGATGCCATCACCACATCCTGTGGCACAGAGTTCCACAGACTAATAACATGCTGGATAAAGAAATATTTTCTTTTGTCTGGTTTCACTCTCTCAACACCCATTTTGAGTGGATGTCCCCTGGTTCTGGTATTGAGTGAGAGGGAAAAGAGCTTCCCTCTATCTACTTTATCCATCCCCTTGTAGAAAAGAACTGTATCGCTGTACCATGTGATAAAAATTATCATTATCTGGAATATGTTATCAAAAGTTAATAATAGACAGTAATGGAGTTAATTATGATAAGGCCAGGCCAGTGGACACACTGCTGGGGGACAAGAGAATTGTTTTGCTGACAAAGATTCCTGACCTGTTCAAGATTAAGTGTCCAAAGGGCAAAGGGCTCCATGCAGAGAAGAAACTGTAAACAGGTATTTGAACTAATCAGTCTCCACAAGCAATAAATAAGAACTGATAAACAAGAAAGAGTCAACAAGAATCAGAAGAAAACAGCTACAGAAAATATGACCTGGAAATGATGGGAAAGCAAGGAGGACCCTGAAGGTGCAAATTCCTATAAAAGAAGGAGGGCTGCAGCCTTTATTTGTAGAGACATGCACAGAAATATCAAGGTGTGCCTGTCTCCCTTATGTCTCTTCGTTGGCATGGCCGGCCAGCCATAGGAAATGCAAGTATGGATGTAGGTATGCAAGGATGTAAAGATGAGTGTGTCTGTATATGTCAGTGTGTGAATGGAATTTGATATACTGAGTACTTTAAAATGAAACTAGATACCTTTAGAAATCTAGTGGGTCTCCATGGCATTCTTTTTCTGATGTATCATCACATAAACAGCTGCAAAGAACCTTAGGGAATTTGTAACACAGGTACACGTAGAGATGTCCTGGGGCAAGCTCTAACCTGAAGCTGTATCAGGCAACTTAGACAGATGAAAGAACAACAAGTAGTTAACAAAAACTGTATGCTGTCAAGTCGGTTTTGACCTATGGGGACCCTTCTCCGAGTTTTCTAAATTTAAGGTATACCTAGTTGTGGCGTCCACCCCTGATGCCCCTTTGCTTGACCTTCAAGCCTCAGAGCACAGGAAGGCAAACACTCTCTTCTTTTACACTTGCTGCCACCAAGTGATCTCCAAATCACCATTACTTCAGAAAGATTCAGGTTCACACTTCAAGTTCTTTATGTATCTTCAGTAGCTAATCACACCTAAATTTCCCAAACTACACACTCTATTACTCTGTCTGGCTTTTCTCTCCTGCCTGACTCTTACATTTCTCTAACTGACTTAAACTCCCCATCTGACTCTCTGACTCCGCCTCTTATAGCATCTCTCTTGGCTCTGCCTCTCAGCAACATGAATATTCATAAACCATTACATAATACAACAAGAACCATAGATCTAATAAATGGAGAACGCTACACTAGTTAATATACAATTATTGAAGTTATACTGCCAAAACATGGAAAAAAGAAATTGAGACATTTTCTGCCTCAAGAACTGGCCTAATGTACTGTCCACGTTGAGTAGATGGTACCATTCTGTTTCAGAGAACAAAATGTCTTGAGCCAGCTCTGCCTAATATAACCGGATAAAAATAAAAACAACAGACTAAGAAGTAGGAAATAAAAATGTGGCACCTTAAAGACTGTTATATTTCAAAATGAGCTTTCATGGTTGCATCTATTTTGTCCAACGTATGCACAAACTAACATGGTTTATCTCTTGAAAAACTCTGCCCGATAGAAATATGTGCATATACAAACACTGCATTGTCCCAAATTCTGTTGAGTTTTCCTTCCCCCCCTCACTTTGTCAAAATATTTGATAACATGCAAATGTATGGAGATTACTTGGACACCTAGCAAACTAGGGAATTGTTTGTGGAAACAAATGTGGTCCTAAATTAATTTTTAATACTTCTGAGATGACTGTGTAAAGGATGTTAGGAGTTGTGTGTGTGTGTGTGTGTGTGTGTGTGTGTGTGTGTGTGTGTGTGTGTGTGTGTGTGTGTGTGTGTGTGTGTGTGTGTGTGAGAGAGAGAGAGAGAGAGAGAGAGAGAGAGAGAGAGAGAGAGAGAGAGAGTGAATGTTTTGATACTTGGTTAATGTTTTATGCATAGAAGTATCCAGTACAATTTTGAATTTTTTTATATTGATTTGTTTTGATTGATATCATGGATTTACAGTTATGGCCAATGCAAAGCATTAAATAAACTCAGAATGATAATGTGTTCAGATTCATAGTGTCCCACATTGCCTGCACTTGTTTGTTTACAGGTTATATTTATTTTAATTGCATAAAATACTGCCAATAAGTGTGACAGTTCATGTTCCTATATATTTTCTTGAATTAAAAGTTTTGCATTATCAGCTAATTCAATCTTTTTCTAAAAAAAAAACCCTCCAGTTTATGTATCTGGAATATTGTGTTTCTACATCTGCAATTCAAAATGCCAGGAAATGGCCTGACGTTCCTGCACAATATTGTATCCTTGTTGTCAGCAGGGAAAAGGATACTAAACATTACATGAATGTTGACAGCACTCATGTCAGCAGTCAAGATGGTCTATAGAATACCATCTTATTCTCACTAACAGGCACAAAGAGATGCCAAACAGAGAGTATTAAAATATGTCACCTCTCTGCAGACAAAGTTACAACAATGTTTCAAAAGCTCATGCTAGCAAGGCTGCTCAGTCCGATAAGAAATCACAGTTTTTCCATTGAAAGGCCTTTTTAGGACCAATATTTCAGCCCCTACAGCTTAGAATCTTTCTAAATGTTAAAAAAATGGTGGAGCCAACTAATCTCTTTCAAGAGAAGAAAAGATGGTCTTTTCAATTTTTATGAGCTATTTTGGGTGGGTATAATAGCTTTATTATTATTATTTTTAAAATAATTTTTAAAACTCTTTGCCCAAACTTCCCCAAGTTTGGCATAGAGCAAGAACAGGCTATCTGCCATACCTGTGGTAAATTTTGTGCTGAGTAGAAGGCCAGTTTCAAAGGTATATATATTGGTTTGGACTGCCTCCATTTTTAGAATTGCCTTATAGAATGTTGACTTGCTCTACCAGCAGAAGATCATTGCTGCACTCTCATGCAGAAATAATCCAGAATATTTTCCAGGAAAATCCTAAACAGCATATGGGTTGTTTAAAACATAAATCTAGCATACCAAATGTTATCTTGATGGTATTTTGCATATTGTGTGCCTAAATGCAAAATGTGTATCTGTAATAATTACATGTATAGAAAGGAGGAACATTTAAATCAAAAGTTTTCAGTTTAGCACCAGCACATGTGCTATTGATGGTATACATGCCATATGGTTTAGAAGCTGGGCATAAATTAAGGAAAAGAGCTTTTAGAAGGCAATTACCGGCTTTTTCAATTAGCCTTGCTTATAATGTTAAAGGACACAACATAATGACAGCCAGGAATGGGGGGAAAACTTCCCTGTTCATTTCAAAGCAGTCCCAATGTATTAGACCTTCTGATACATTTTACTTCAGTTACCAGCATCTTTAATTTGCCAAGGGAAGCATTCAAAGGCAAACCACTGGTGGAACAGCTGTCCTGTACAAGGGACACATCACCTTCCATTTTTTGCAGGCAATTCTCACAGAAGGAAGAATCTGTTTTTACAGCCCTGTGGCATTTACAGTCTGCTCCTCTCTGCCAAAGACGAGAAAGAGAATGGGGACGGGGGAGGGAGAGGGAAAGAAAGAGAGAAACATGTTGAGGTTTTAGAGAAGACAAGGACACATTAAAGGACATTTACCTATTCATTTGATAGATCACCTGGCTTCTAGCTTTAAAACGACTGGGTTTTGTTTACTGAAAAACTGCTGAAAGTGGTGGATGCTATAGCATGAGACTGGGAAATAATGTAACTTTCTTAAAAAGTAAAACTCCCAGAATCCTTCAGCCAGGGATCTAAAAAAAAGTCACACTCCAAAACTCATGTGTTCTAATTGTGTGAATATTTCCTCTCAGAGCAATCCACATGTGGTTACATGAGGTGAAAGGGGTGTGGGAAAGGAAGTGGAAATGAGTTAACAGTTCTTGGGTTTTACAATTATCTCCCACTAAACAGAGCATGAATCAGAAAAGACCTTCTTGGAGAAATTGGGACCAATTAGGAATGGAGACAATGCAATGCAAGCTCTGCCTTCTGCAGTTTCCCATTTCTAGATAATGGTACAGGATTCCTGTCCTCTTTCTGAAATGGCTGCATCACTTCTAGCATAGGGTGCTTGCTTTTTTTCTTGAGGACAGGAATACAATGTGAGAACACCTTACATTCTGTATGTGTCTGCTGGGATACAAGTCCCACTGTTTTGGACTGTTTGTTTTATTTAATTGGTTGCTATTTTGCACAGTCAATCAAAATTCTAAAAACATTGACTGGTATTATATAACAGATGCACATTTTAACCAAAAACCTAAGTAGCTGTTAAGTATTGGCAGAGTATGTATGCTCTGATGGTGTCATTTCTGAGATCTGCAACTTCTTATATTACCATGTGAAATTTCTTGATATTGTTCCCACAGCCCTGATGACTACGGGAACCACTGAAGTTCATCCATGAGCGAGATGTTTCAAATGCCAAGTCTCTAGTTGTTTTTTTGGGTTTTTTCCCTTATTTATTATTATTATTTATTATTATTATTAATAATAATAATATTTATTATTATTATTATTATTATTATTATTATTATTATTATTATTATTATTATTATTATTATTATTATTATTATTATTATTATTATTATTATTTTCAACTCTGGCATCCCCTGGAATTGCAATGTCAGTGGTCCAAACATTTCTTCATACTACTGCTGCTGCTGCTGCTGCTATTGTTATTGTTAGTAGCGTTGTTTTCAGCTTTCATCTATGCCTACTTAATTTCCATTTCATAGAATCATGGAAGAAAGTTGCAGACAGCACAGTAACAGCAGCTCCACTGGCTGCTGATCCGTTTCAGGGCACAATTCAAAGTGATGTCTTTTAACCTATAAAGCCTTAAATGGATTGGGTGCAAGCTGTCTAAAAGACTGCATCCCCCTCTATGAGCCTGCCCAGGCTTTAAGATCTTCAGGGGAGGCCTTTCTTTCAGAACTGCCACCTTCACAGGTGTGCTTGGAGAGGGTCTCCCCTGTTGCTGCTCCCGGACTCTGGAACTCCCTTCCATGGGAAGATAGACTGGCCCCATCATTGCTGTCCTTCCACAAGCAGGCAAAGATGTTTCTGTTCAGGCAGGCTTTCCATCAATAACTGGTGGTCTGAAAGGGATTTTTCAATGAATGATTGTTTAAATGTGTTTTATTATTGATTTTATGACTATTTTTAATGTAATACTTGTTTAATTCTTTTTTAATATTTGTATACCTAATGTTTTTAGCTTCTACATATTGTCTTTTTAATGATGTAAGCCTTCGTCATCGTTTAGTCATTTAGTTGTGTCCGACTCTTCGTGACCCCATGGACCAGAGCACGCCAGGCCCTCCTGTCTTCCACTGCCCCCCGTAGTTGTGTCAAGTTCATGTTGGTTGCTTCGCAGACACTGTCCAGCCATCTAATCCTCTGTCGTCCCCTTCTCCTCTGCTGTCACACTTTCCCAACATCAAAGTCTTTTCCAGGGAGTGTTTTCTTCTCATTAGATGGCCAAAGTACTGGAGCCTCAGTTTCATGATCTGTCCTTCCAGTGAGCACTCAGGGTTGATTTCCTTTAGAATTGATAGGTTTGTTCTCCTTGCAGTCCAGGGGACTCTCAAGAGCCTCCTCCAGCACCACAATTCAAAGGCATCAATTCTTCGGCGTTGTAAGCCTTAGGTTCTTTTTAAGGAGAAATGTGGGATAAAAATATTTTGAATAAATAAAAACAAATAGGCACAAAAGTGGGTGCTGATTCAGGGAGAATACCTTCTTTTTCAGCTACTTGGGACTGTGTGGTCTCTGTAGCTCCATTCCATTTGATATGTATTCAAATAAAATTATGCATTTGGTTTGAACTACCTCAAGAGGACATAGGTCGGATAAAGCAAACAATTGGCACCAGTAGAGCATTTGAGCAACAACTTTAGCCTTAAAAACCTAAATGGCTGAGGGGATATGGTCACCCCCTTTAGTGTGAAAAAAATCTTGTTAATGCTGCTGCACTTTTGTGAGCATTCAGTGCTGCATGCTTTATGTGGGGGGCCCAGGAACCCGAGGCATGAAAGTTTATGCCCAAGTATCGGTAGCTGAAAACCTGCTCTATGGGATGACCATTGATAGCCCAGTTGTGCTTTACTCTTCTTCTATTGACCACGAGAACTTTGGTCTTCTGGTAATTAATTACTAACTGCTCTCGATTACAGTAAGAAGAAGGCCAAACCAATTTTTTGAGACTGATTCTGACTCTGACCCCCTGTACACCTAATGTATCCCTTCGTTTGGAGGCTGGCCCAATTGCCATAAGAGCATGCACCAAAGTCCACATGTTTAATTACTGCCTAAAGCTTCTCTTCTCTTCAGAAGGCTTGGCACAGATATCACTTTTTGACTCCTTTCAGTCAGAATGGAAACTACAACTTACAAAAGAAATAAGGCAAATTGACTTTTCCACTAATGTTCTTTTGGTGACTGGGCATGTTGGTGCTAAAGCAACTTTCAAACAAAGAACTTGGGACATAGAACTTCAAGAGCATATGAGCCCGTCAGGCAAATACAGTGTTGTTACTAATAATGCCTTTACAATATCTTCATACTTGACAAGCACAATGTAAACAAAGACCAGAAGAGCCTTTACATTAGCGAGACTTAATGTTTTACCCTCTAAGCTCATGGAGGGAAAATTTTAATATATACCTATCTCAGATTACCTGTGTCCGTGTAATGATGGCCAAGTGGAAACTGTAGGTCATATCTTATTGTACTGTCATTTCTATAGAGATCTACGCTCCTGAGCCCATTCATTCTCAGATATCCAGGGAGACCTGATGAATTTTACATCAAGCTACTTCTTTCCAATCAAGACTCCCTTATTACACGTTTTACAGCAAAATTCTGTGCAGCAGCAATGGCACAGCGCTCCCTTATAGTCTCCTGAGTTCACAGGTTGACTGGTTTTAGCATGAGGGTAGTTTATTGTCAAGCGTAGAGAAATGTTGTGCTCCCAACCAAAGGGAGGAAACATTTACAGATCTTTACAAATGTGTAGGAAGGACTCCCTATAACCCAAAGACCCTGTCCAAACCAGTTTGCCCTAGACGATCCAATGGTTCAAAGGATAGCTATAAAAATGCTGTATTTGATTCTCCCCATATTTTACAAGTACAAAATTAAAATATACATTTTATACATTAAAATATATTTTAACCATATAATATGTTTTATGAACTGGCTGTACACTTTTTAAAATTGAATTAACCATATAATATGTTTCATGAACTGATTGTACATTTTTAAACTGCATTTTGTATATTTTAGCCACATACGTGGTGGCGCTGCGGGCTAAACCGCAGAAGCCTGTGCTGCAGGGTCAGAAGACCAAGCAGTCGTAAGATCGAATCCACGTGACGGAGTGAGCGCCCGTCGCTTGTCCCAGCTCCCGCCAACCTAGCGGTTCGAAAGCATGCAAATGCAAGTAGATAAATAGGGACCACCTCGGTGGGAGGGTAACAGCGTTCCGTGTCTAAGTCGCACTGGCCACGTGACCACGGAAGATTGTCTTCGGACAAAACGCTGGCTCTATGGCTTGGAAACGGGGATGAGCACCGCCCCCTAGAGTCGGACATGACTGGACAAAAAAAATTGTCAAGGGGAACCTTTACCTTTACCTAGCCACATAATATGTTTTATGAGCACGTCACCCGACCATAATAAATAAATTCAAATTACTGTATGCATTAATGATTATGTAAGGTAGGTCAAATGTCTACACAAATGGCTTAATGTATTTGCCCTCCCATCCCAGAATAATGAAGTGAGACAAAGACTGTGGGTTAATGCTGGGCCACACTTTATTAACAAACCGTAAATGTCAGTCTCCCCACAAATAAAGAGGGGGCCTGCCGTAGTGTGGAATGATTTGCAACTGGGGTCTCCCAGGACCCCATCAAAAGAAGATGGTCGAGTCCCATGCCCTGAGCTCTCACAGTCCTGAAGACCGTGGTCCCTTGGCCAGCACTAATCTGACCAACTCCGGACCTCGAGTCCCCATCCCATTGGAGACCATCAGTCTGGGTGTGGCCCCAGAGCATCATTACCCCCCACACACTGTAATCTCACGATTCACAGCGCTGGGAGGTTGTATGAATTATTAGTGTTCACTGTGTTCACCAAGGGACTTACCAAGCCATCTTCATTCCTCCCTACCCACCACTGTGGCCATTCAACAATCCACCCATAACATGCCTACACATCTCTGCCAATGTGGGATAGGTCAAAAATCCCTGTTGCCAACAGCCAGTCAGGCAACAGGTCAAAAATTCCTATCCAGCGCCAAAAGGTGACCAGTAAAACTCACACTTGAACCGAAGGTGTGAAGGTGGGATGCAAGCCTCGAAAGAGGCCAATCAGAGGAAGGAATGCTGCTTTATACTGCACTCCCTCCCCCTCCTCTTCCAGGTCACATTTGTGAGACCCGCATATCTCATGCTATCTCGGGAGAGAGGGCAAAGAAACCCCACTCAACGAAGGAGCTTCATCATTGGAACCACCAATTTTAAAGTATATCCTAACTACTACATCAAAAACTACTATTAAGACCTTCTAGCTGGGTCTTGCAGAGAAACCTTACACTACCATTGGAATCTTATCTAGCAGTCAGACTGCAATCCTGTAAATTCTTATCTGGGAATAAGTCTCACTGAATCCCATGGAATGTGCCTTTGGGTATACAGATATAGTTTAAAAGAGTTATCATTTTAATATAATACTTGTTAAACCTTTTTAAATATTTATAGACTTACTGTTTTAGCTTTAGCTACTGTTTTAGTAATGTAAGCTGTCTTGGGTCCTTTTGGGGAGAAAGACGGCATACAAATATTTTAATAAATAATAAATAAAATAATAAATAATATTGCACTGCAAGACTCCTGGAAAAGCCACTGGGAAGAAGAAAATATGGTGTATTTTCTTGGGTCTATTTACCCAAATTTCCCTTGTGTCCATTTAAACAATCACCTGGTCCACAGCAGTTCCACTCCTTACTCAAACCCCTTTACTGCCTTGCCTCTGTGACATCACAAAGGTCCAGACCCTGGTGTCAGGTTCTGGCTCTGAAACCTCAGGGAATGGGGTGCTGATGATGAGCCTCATGGCGCAGTGGTTAAACCGCTGTACTGCAGCTAAAACTGTGCTCACGACCTAGGGTTCAAATCCCAGATAGCCGACTCAAGGTTGACTCAGCCTTCTATCCTTCCGAGGTCGGTAAAATGAGTACCCAGCTCGCTGGGGGGGCAATGTGTAGCCTGCATAATTAAATTGTAAACCGCCCAGAGAGTGCTTGAAGCGCTATGGGGCGGTATATAAGCAGCACACTTTGCTTTTTTGCTTTTTGATGATTTGGAAACCCAACCTGGATCTCTAGGTCCCTGTCCTTTCTTGGTCCTTGGACCTTTCATGCTTTCCCAATCCTTGTGCACTAAGAAATGTATGTCTCAAAATCAAAGTTTATGCTACAAATTACAAAATTGTAAGCCAATGTTGAAAGATGTCCTACATAGTGTGTGTTTTTACTTAGCTCTATATCTTTAACTCCATTGAGCTTTGTGGTGGGTTATAGAAGGTAAATTTCTTAGTCTTAGGCTTGTATTGCTGAGAGGGAATTTTGGGAGATGGGAGATGATAAACATTTTCCTAAACATCTAGTTTGACTATCAGGGTAATCTCTAAGTTGGGGGGTCCAATGGTTCCTGGTAGATCAAATCTGCCCACTTCAGATCTTCCATAATCACACAATGACAGTCCAAGAAAAAAAAAAACACCACAATGAGTATCCAAACAGAGCTCTAGAAGAGATGGCACATGTGCAGAGTGCCTTTTTTTGTCCTTGAGTCTTACTTTGGAAGAGAAATCAGGAAACAAGTACTATCAATCACAACAGCTGAAATCCAACATGCTCTATTTCACTGCAATTAGAAAACACTCAAAGAGAAGCTAACTAACTCATTATGCAATCAATGTAATTAAAGAGGCAACAATTCTTATATGGATCTATATGTTCATTTCTTTAATGTTATTTGGCTTTCCCATGATCATATTTTGTAATGTATAATACTTTTGGCACAAAAGAACCACACTTATATGTGTGACAGAGTAAAAAGACCCAGATTTAAATGATATGATTCTAATTTGTTTTGACAATGAGTCTTTCAACAATACCTGGAGAAGGGGAAACATTTTTTTCTCAGATCTACAATGTCCATGATTACCTTTTATGGCTAAAATCCTGGAAAGCATCAATGTGCTCCTTCCAAAAATAAAAATAAAACCCTGTAATTAAAAAAACACCTCTGGAGGAGCTGTCCAATTTTACATTAAATGGATCAAACTGAAAACAGTGCATGATTTTGAACATCATACCAGCTTAACTGCAAGTGTAAATAAAAGTAAAAGAACAAAATATGCCATATCCCATGATAGGAAAGATGTACTGTTACATTTCTGGACCATGTTTTTATAGGCTGTTTGTCTCTGTCTCTGCATGGGATTGATCTTGAAAGGATTTCACAGATGGTTTGCAAAGCTGGATTGCAACGTGGCAACCTGGTTTCATTCTGTCAGAATGCCAATCCTCCACCAATTCCACTGCCTGCCCACTGGTTTCAAAGTCCAGTTTGCAATGGGAATGGCAATTTAAGCAAATAAAAACAAACAAACAAACAAGGATTTGTTGGATAGCCCAAGATACTTAGCTGCTTGAAGCAGATGGCAAGATAGTGCTTCTCCCTAGTCCATATCCAAAAACCAACTGAGATTAAGCAATATTAGAGGACCCATATCAGAGGACATGAATGATACACAGCATCCTGTTGCGTAGCTCTGCTGGTGTAATAGGAGTGGTATCTCTTGCAGCGGCAGTGTACCACTAATTCCTGCTCTGATTGTGAGAGTGCATGACTCATAGGAAAAGAGGTGAAGAAGATATATGCCACTTCTGGCAACATCACTCCTTTTGGTTCAGCAGAGGTATGCAACAGGATTTTCATCAGTATGTCGTTGTCCAGGCAAGAATAAATAATCCGAACTTTGTGATTTAGGGAGACATTTAAGGAAGTCATGAGAACCTGAATGATTTTCCATTCCTGACTCTGAATTACTGTACGGCAACAGCAGCAATGGGAAGAGCAGGACAGTAAAAAAAGAGGGAATGGGATATGTTCATATTTCCTCCTGCAGGGACTTCTACCTCTGTTCTTCACCACTGCTGCAGTCACAGCAGCTGAGACCAGATTTTTATATAAGGTATATATAAATGCCATACTAACTTACACTCTTCAGCCAACCAGCAATAAAGAGGTTTAGAGAGTATTCATGTTGTTTCCTGGTGTTATACCAAAAAATCATCATCACAGAAATCAAAGATTCCAATGTACTAAAGGCAATGGAGTATATCAAGGTTCAAGTTCTTTGACACAACTTCTTCCTAGCTCTTTTTTGCACTTAAATCGATATTGTTCCCAGCTTTTATAACACTTCTCCTGACCTGCAGAATAATGGCTGCAGCAGGGGAAAACTATCTGTAAAGCACTAGGTCCCAAACCGTTTAGACATTTTAAGGTTGCAACCAATGTGCTCAATTCTCTTTGAACCTTTGGAGACCGTAACATGCTACATGATCAGTAAGTACAAAGCATTACAAGGCTTAACTTAACAGCCAGCCACTACATTTCATTCTGTTTCCAGAGCTTGTAAGATGTTTGCACAGTTTAATAGCTTGTTTGCTTAGTTGTTTCCTCTACTGATTCTTTAAAAACAAACAAACAATATAATCCACCAATTGCATGTTGTCCATCTTCAAATGCTTTAGCATTTCTCTATATTTAGCAAGACCGAAGTATATTCTCTGTGGTTTGTTGCAAATGCTAGGCAAAATCCATTTTTTCCAGATTCTGTAATTTCCTCTTTTAACTAAACTTAAATAAAAGATAGTGCTAATACACATTCATCCAACTTCTATTGGGGTGTGACAGAAGACGTGGGTACAATCTGTCTGCTACATGATGTTGCCTCCCTCCCACAAAGATTAACACAAAACCTACTGAGGGTTGGAGGATTATTTATGCTTTGAACTAGTGCCGTGTAGGGTAGTTCTCCCATGAGAACTTTGACCAACCTCTTTCCCTTTGATAGAAAAGAAATTGCCTTTGAAAAGAATTTCAAAGGAGGTGAAATTTCAAAGACAATCTTATGGATGAGATTTAGGAGTCTCATGCTAACTGGATTAATGTGTATGCACCTTTTGTCTTTTTTTTTTTTTTTTGTATAATCAACTCTAGGATGGCAAGCCACATCTCCACCTTTCTATACTTCATTTGAGCACAAAGAAAGGTGGCACATAGTGACTTTTCCCATAGTTTTCTTTTCTAGATCAGGAAGTGTGGGCAGTGAGGGGACCTGCAAATTGGTGAAGCTATATATGTAAAGAATGGGTATCACACCACTAGTTTCACCTGAGGGTTTTTTTGTGTTTTTTTCCCCTCCTCCTGAAGATCCAGAGAAGCACAGAAATTCCCTGAAACTTCTGCCTTTGCCCTGAGACAGAATAACCCTAATGTCCATATGGAGAGAGCGACAGAGAGTGTGCAATGGAAGCAACAATGGAAAGAAGACAGTGAGGGATAGAAAACAGAAAGGGTAGTAAGGAGAAATGAGCGGAGCTGAGACCTAAGTCTGGAGAGGTCCAGGCTTTCTTGTACTGCACGGAGATTAGTTGAATTTCAGATTAGTTAAATTTATATTTTAAGTTGAAAATTTCCTCTTTCCTGGCCATAAAAGCAATAAGACCATTTGAGGATATGCTATTAATTGCCCATTTTCTAAACTGTGAATATTCATCTATTATCCCAATTATGCCTCATTGTGTAAATGAACCATAAAACATGAGCTACAGTTTGGCTCTCACATGAATTAAGATCATTCCATTTACCAAGAGCTTTGCTTGCTTATTTCAAGCATGCTGTTTTGAATACCTGCACTCCAACTGCAATGGCAGATTTGTTTGAGAGTCTGCTGTGCAAATGGCAGACAAAAAAATAATTGCATGAAATAGAAGCCACCTTTTCTTCAGAATATTCTGTAGGGAGCAGTCACATGTAAATGAAGCTGCTACCTGGATTTACACATGCACAATTCATGTACACAGACATGCTAATCTTATCAAATAATTTTAGTTTGCTTAACAAGTGCTATATTGCTACTTTCATTGGGTTCTGCTTCATTTTCATCCAGAGGTCTCATACAAGGATAATCTACATCCTCTTTGTGTCTTCACAGAGCTTGAACAAGATTAAGGTCCTAATGTGCGAGCATAGACTGTACATGGTATGTGTTCTTTCTTCAACACACAGTGGTATGTGTTCTTTCTTCAACACACAGTGTATACACCAATCTAGATGAAACAAAAAACTTACACAATTACAGTGCCTACTGGGCTTCACATCCAGCTAGGAGCGGTGAAATTCTTAAATGTGTCCAAGATAAAAGTTCAGTAGTTTACTATTTGAGCCGGGCTCCTCTGCCTCTAATCCATAAAGCAGGTGAAAATTTCCCTTGTGATGGTAAAATTCAAGAACCAGTGCGATATTGTGGATAAAGTGAAACACTAGGACTTATGAAACCTGGATTGAAATCCTCATTCAGTCATGGAAATTCACTAAGCAATAATAAACCAGCTCCTTAAATATCTCATATACATTGAAAGCCTTGTTAGGCTTACCATACATTGAATGTGACATGACAGCACATAGTAGCAATGACGTGAACACATCTTTTTCCTGAGCTTCAGTAACCACTACACATACTGAAAAACATTCAAGGAGGTATCTCTGTTAGCCTGTTTCAGTGGACAATATACGATTGCTATTCACAAGCAGAGTAAACCTATTAACTCACTGAGCTTTACATAATGTAAGTGTTGAGTTACCATTCAGGAAATGTTTCAATGGTTTAATCTTTAGTTGAGACTAGCAGTTGGATACTGGACAATATTGCTGAAGTCCTGTTCATATAACTTATGCTGCATAAGGCTGATGATGTCATCAGCAACCGATTTCTTCAGAAATTAAACATTGCTAATTTAAGTTCCAAAGACTGCAAAAAAAAAAAAAAAAAAAAAAAAAAACAGTTCAACATTGGGGAATCATGGGCCCATGGGACAAAAGAGGAAGGCTTGATTTACGAAAAATCACTACTGTTGGGATGATTTAATTTTGGCAATACTTTTTAGTAATTAAATACCTCCCTCCTGCCCCACAGCTTCTTGATGACGTAGGGTTACACAAGACCTTCATGAGCTTCAGGACAGAACTCAGAAATGTTTTGTTTCTTTGATTTATATTTCTGTATGATTTCACATCATCACCATAAACCAAAGTGTGTTTATGTGGATTTTTAAATGAACAAATGGCTTTGTGCACATTACACTCCCCCTCAGCACAGTACAAGTCTTGGAAAGTTATGGATTTCCAAGGCCAGATGTGTTCTGTTGCCAAATCAGGAAGTGCAAAATCGATATTCCCACAGAGAAAGAAAACCCTCTCAGATTTCGTTTTCACCCCAGCAAAAGTTGTTGAAAGCAAAATGTTAAAAATAACTTAATGGAATCTGTACAGTTTTACATAGTTCCATTTGCTTTCTACTAGGCCCAGCATCTGATTAATGCAATCTTAACTGGTTAATGAATTGAGTTGCAATTATTTTATTTATTTAATTATTAATTTATATAACATCCCGTTAGTGCAAGCACTACACTGGGTCGTTTACACAAGATAATTAATTAATCATTCAGTTGATTCTGCCTAAATTTGCACATAATTAAAGCAAGAATTTTAAGGAAGAAGAAAAACTTGAGTGCCTCATGTTTAGAAAATGTGTTACAAGAATTAGCATCTTCTCGTCTTGAGACAACTCTTGTGAGACCTGTAGGATCCCGCACCATCCATTGGGGGAGGGGCAAAGAGCGAGTTATGCTGTCCAAAGACTCAGCTTGGCAGCGACTCCAGCATTTTCAATGGTGTGAAGAGGCTTTCTCATCTCCTATTAAATCATTCAAGCAAAGCGTTTGTTTTGTATTAATTCTATATCCAGCAGTCTCACAGGAAATTCACATAATAATTGCCTCTTCCTGCCTTCTTCATTGACAAGATATATAGTACTTCTATATGACCTCCTCCTATATTCCCAACTAATTTAATATGCTTCTTCCATCCTTTCCTTTTTGGTGTCTTGTCTTTTGTTTTTTTTATATAACTATTAATTCCCAACTATCTGTCAGTCATTTGCTGCCACTTTGCCTTTCTTTGCAGAAAGCCAGACATCCTCGGTGTGTGTGTTGGTGTGTGTGTGTGTGTGTGTGTGTGTGTGTGTGTGTTTTAAATAAGTGCTTCCTGAAGCAGCTGTTTAGGCAATTATTTTGAACTCACAATGTTCCTGACAGCACTAGCATTAAAAGTGTATGCTGCTCACAGTATGCACCCCTTTCTTCATTCTGATCATTAACACAACAAAGAGAGGGGAACCATTTTCTTCTGAGCATCTATCTAGCATTTTAAGTCTTATGGAAAATGATCAAATGAGCTGGAATGCGGGACAGATGAACCTGTCAGCTTCACTATCTCCCACATTATGTTTTTTTCTTCAGAATCTCAAATATTTTCCCCATCAAATTTATGGAGGAATTTGATGATTGGGGTTAAGTTCTCAATAGAAAAGTGCTAAATAAAATCTTCAGCTACTGACTCCATTCAAATTATATAGCTGTTCCTTACTCGCTGAGGACCGTTTATCTATTTGTGGCTGTCTAAAAGAGGAGGAACCCATGGGAAAAAAAGATATGGGAGGCTAATTCAGTATCATGAACGTGGCAGATTACACAGCAATCCCAAATCGTGCCTCCAGTAACTAAGCACTCAAAACCATTTTCGAAGATGGACAAAACTGTTCATTTTCTTTTCATGTTGATAGCTTTGATAACACTGTCCAACCATCTCATCCTCTGTCGACCACTTCTCCTCTTGCCTTCACACTTTCCCAACATCAGGGTCTTTTCCAGGGAGTCTTCTCTTCTCATGAGATGGCCAAAGTACTAGAGCCTCAGCTTCAGGATCTGTCCTTCCAGAGAGTACTCAGGGTTGATTTCCTTTAGCATGGATAGGTTTGTTATCCTTGCAGTCCAGGGGACTCTCAGAGCCTCTTCCAGCACCACAATTCAGAAGCATCAATTTTTCAGCAGTCAGCTTTCTTTAGATTTCTCAGGAGGTGGATGAGGTGGTCAGGCACTCCCATTTCTTTAAGAACATGCCATAGTTTGCTGTGGTCCACATAGTCAAAAGCTTTTACGTAGTCAGTGAAGCAGAAGTAGATGTTTATCTGGAACTCTCTGGCTTTTTCCATAATCCAGTGCATATTAGCAATTTGGTCCCTAGCTCCTCAGCCCCTTTGAAATCCAGCTTATACTTCTGGGAGTTCTCAGTCCACATACTGCTGAAGCCTATTTTGCAGGATTTTGAGCATAACCTTGCTAGCATGAGAAATGAGTGCAATTGTATAGTAGTTGGAGCATTCTTTAGCACTGCCCTTCTTTGGGATTGGAATGTAGACTGATATTTTTCAATCCTCTGGCCACGCTAAGTTTTCCAAATTTGCTGGGATATTGAGTGTAGCACCTTAACAGCATCAGCTTTTAAGATTTTAAGTAGTTCATCTGGAATGCCTCCACTGGCCTTGTTGTTAGACATGCTTTCTAAGGCCCACTTGACTTCATTCTCCAGGATGTCTGGCTCAAGGTCAGCAACCACATTATCTGGGTTGTCCAGGACATCCAGATCTTTCTGACATAATTCCTTCGTGTATTCTTGCCACCTCTTGATGTCTTCTGCTTCTGTAAGGTCCCTCCCATTTTTGTCCTTTATCATGTCCATCTTTGAACAAAAGATTCCTTTAATATTCCTTTAATATCTCTAAAAACCAGAGATCTGTTTTCTTGAACAGATCTCTGGTTTTTCCTTTTCTATTGTTTTCCTCTGTATCTTTGCATTGTTCATTTAAGAAGGCCCTCTTGTCTCTCCTTGCTATTCTTTGGAAGTCTGCATTCAATTTTCCATATGTTTCCCTATCTCCCTTGCATTTTGTTTCCCTTCTCTTCTCTGCTATTTGTAAGGCCTCGTTGGACAGCCACTTTGCTTTCTTGCATTTCCTTTTCTTTGGGATGTTTTTTGTTGCTGCCTCCTGTACAATGTTACGGGCCTCCATCCATAGTTCTTCAGGCACTCTGTCCACCAAGTCTAGTTCCTTAAATCTGCTCTTCACCTCCACTGTCTATTCATAAGGGTTTAGATTATACCTGAGTGGCCCAGTGGTTTTTCCTACTCTGTTCAGTTTAAGCTTGAATTTTGCTATGAGAAGCTGATGATCAGAGCCACCATCAGCTCCAGGTCTTGTTTTTGCTGAATGTATAGAGCTTCTCCATCTTTGGCTACAGAGAATATAATCAATCTGATTTCGATATTGCCCATCTGGTGATGACCATGTGTAGAGTCGCCTCTTGTGTTGTTGGAAAAGAGTGTTTGTGATGACTAGCTTGTTCTCTTGACAAAACTCTATTAGCCTTTGCCATGCTTCGTTCTGAACTCCAAGGCCAAACTTGCCTGTTGTTCCTTTTATCTCTTGACTCCCTACTTTAGCATTCCAATCCCCTATAATGAGAAGAACCTCTTTCTTTGGTTCAGTTCTAGAAGGTGTTGTAAGTCTTCATAGAATTGGTCAATTTCAGCTGCTTCAGCATAGGTGGTAGGTGCATAAACTTGGATTACTGTGATGTTGAAAAGTCTGCCTTGGATTCATATTGAAATCATTCTATCATTTTTGAGATTGTATCCCGTTACAGCTGTTCCCACTCTTTTGTTGACTATGAGGGCTACTCCATTCCTTCTACGGGATTCTTGCCCACAATAGTAGATATGATAATCATCTGAATTGAATTCTCCCATTCCCGTCCTTTTTAGTTCACTGACGCCCAGGATGTCAATGTTTATTCCTGCCATCTCCTGTTTGACCACCTCCAGTTACCAAGGTTCATAGATCTTATATTCTAGGTTCCTATGAAGTACCGTATTCTTCTTTGCAGCATCAGACTTTCCTTTCACTTCCAGCCGTGTCTACAGCTGAGCGTCCTTTTGGCTTCGGCCCAACCACTTCATTAGCTCTGGAGCTATTTGTAATTGTCCTCCGCTCTTCCTCAGTAGCATGTTATATATATTCAAATATATAATGACACAAACAAAACATTCACCCATCTTTAGGTGAAATATACATCTGTCATGGCCTGAGCTTGTAAAAGTTGTTATTAGAATATGCTTCTTTTGACTGTAATTCTCAGATATCCAAACATTGCTGATAATCTTATCAGTCATGCCTATAGATATAATGCCAGGTGCATAACTTTTGGTGGTGAATTGCCACCAGTTGAGACATAATAATCTTAGAACTACAGAAGCAATTCTATGGATCATCAAGTCCAGCCTCTGCACAGGAGGCACAGTGGGGAGTCAAATTCCCAACTCCACAGCCGGATACCTAAATCACTGAGCTATCCAGCATTTGCATTTTTAGATGCATAAGAAATATTTGTATTTATAGAACTTATGCGTGTTACTCAATATTCATATAACAAGAAGGTATTGGAATTTGGGATATAAACTCATCCTTTGAGTCTTAATTGATCTATTAATAAGTATTCAAATTGTGCTGTTTTTGTTTATTTTCCCTGAATGCAGGTAGAATACCAATTTCACTTGCCTTGTAGTTAGAAAATGGAAATTGACCTGCCACTGCTGCTATCATAGGTGCATTTGTATCCTAGCACCACGTTTTTATGAGCCTTCCTATCTTAACTTCTCTAGCTAATTTGCTATGTTTATTCCCTTATTTCTTTCCTCTACATGGTTGAAATCATAGCCCTCCAAATTGAATTCAACTTTGATCACTGGAAAATGTTGGTGCCCAGCACTGTTTTGAACAACCATCTTTGTTTTCTACTTTGGATGTTTGTCTTGGTCTGACTTTCTTTTTTAAATGATGCAAAACAATTTCCATAATACGGAGATTGTCACTGGCTTTAAAAGGGGACTAGAGCAATGGAAAGGCGATCTTGGGCTACTTACTAGTCAGGATAATGATTTGCTATCTTATGGATCACAGGCAACATGACCCTCAGTTATTGGGGAACAAGTCTAATATCCTACTAGAGGGCTTTCCACTGACATCTTGTCAGCGACTGCTTGCTAGACCAAACAGACCTCTGATATGATCCACCAAGTTTCATCTTAGAATCTTAGAATTACAGAGCCTGAAGGGACCCTATAGATAATCAAGTCCACCTTCTGGCAAAGAGGCACAGTGAAGAATCAAACTTCCCACTTCTGGGTCCACATTTAGATGCATAAACCTCTGAGTTATCAATGAATGAGAAATACTTTATTTTATATGATGTGATAGTAATTTCTAGATTAAGGGGGGGTCATCAATATAAGCATCACATCTTTCAGACATGTGCTGTTTGATTACTTAAAGTGTGCTTAAGTATATCTATTTAGAAGCAGGGCCTTGGAACTTATCTGAAGGTAAGTATGCACAGGATCACAGTCTTAATCTCTTTGAACCATCTGATTGCTGATTCTCCATCTTGTTTAATGATTTTACTCAGAATCACTTCTGAGTACAGTCCATGGGCCATGCTTACAAGAGAAGAATTAGTTACTTTCCTACTGTTGAAGGGGTTGTGCGTAACTTCATCACTTCAGATAGAAACTAGGAGCATTTTTGTGCAGGCTTGAAACAAAACATAAATGCTTCCTTTTCTTTCTAAGAACATTTTGGACAATGAGAAATTCTATTCTGGAAAGGAGAAGAAAGGAACTAAAGATTTGCTTCACTCTCTACACTGCTTTTTCCACACTTCGCTCTCTACTGCTACTGTCTTTTGATACTCTCTTCTTTTCATGCTCCTACTTCCTCTTTCCCTTGGAGACTGTCAGACATTATCAGGGAAGCTTTTCCTTTGACTGAGTCTTCAAAACCATACAGACATCTGTTAGCTCTGTGCTTGCAAGTATGACTGCATTTAATGCATTGAGTCCCAATATTATACTGAAAAAAATCAAAGATAATATCTGTATGAACTAAAATATGTGAGAAACTCCACTTGGGTAATAAATGCCTCCAGTGGCTGGAGAACGATGTCCCATAATGCTGATATAATTTAGTTTTTGAGATTTTATATTTCCATTGGTTGAATGCAAACCTCTTGAAGGAAATACATATCCCATGTATTAGTGCAGTGGTTCTTAACCTTTGTTACTCGGATGTTTTTGAACGGCAACTCCCAGAAACCCCAGCCAGCACAGTTGGTGGTGAAGGCTTCTGGGAGTTGCAGTCCAAAACTCCTGAGTAACCCAAGGTTAAGAACCAGTGTATTAGTGTACCTCCATTTCACATGTATGGCAAAATATAGTCAGAACCATTCTGCTGTGTGTTGACATGGCCATGATTTCACGGTTTTATCTTCCCAATGTCTCTGGGTGTGGAACATGTCTATGTCCTTTTCTCCTCTTCATGGTACAGGAATCTTACCAGCAAGAAAATAGAACAATTAGGAAGTATTAAGAGTCTTGGGAAGGCTGCTTCTGTTTTAGTCCCATTGCTAGAGTTCACATTGTTTCAAGGCAGCAATGTACCCTCAAAATGTGTTGCTTTTTTCATTATGGGCGGTAAAGTCTTATGAATGCCTCACATATCTGACGAGGCTGAAATATAAGCCACATTGTTGTCATAATTTCAAAAGAGCATTTTGTTTTCAAGAAACAAAAATCTAAGAAATTGAATGATTTGTGGTTGCTGCTGCTGTGGTTATTGTGAAAAGCATCTACAGTTTTTGAAGTGTTGCATGTATATTTAAAGTTAAGATGGCTGCACCTCTCAAGCCCACAACTTAATAGCCATAATAGCCAGTGATTGAAAATGTTGCTTTTGTTAAAATACAATTTCCAGAGTCAGGATGGCTATGACAGTCGACATTCACAGAGGAGCTAAAATAAATTTATGAGGAAGGAAATGCGCTTGCACGCCTCAGTTGTCTTTCTCTACATATTATTTAATTAATTTATTTAAAATATTTGATCCCACATTTCTCCTTTAAAAGGACTCATGGCAGCTTACAACAAGTTAAGGACAGAATTTAAGGTAACAACAGTGAGTATACAACACTAGAAAGTTCAAATGAATATAATACTTAAAAAAACATAAGTAATAGCAAAACACATTCAATACAGTAAGGTACAACTATACATTTTTTAAAAAAAACACCCACTCAGGCAGCTAGTCACTCAGGGGAAGCTTGCCTGAAGAGAAAAGTATTCACCTGCTTGCAGAACAACAGTAAATATGGCCCCAGTCTAGCCTCCAGTGGGAGGGAGTTCCAAACTCTGGGAGTGGCAATAGTGAATGTTCTCTTTTGTGACACCACCAAAACACACCTGTGAATGTGGCAGGGCTGAGAGAAAGGCCTCACCTGATGATATCAGTACTCAAGCAGGCTCATAAAGTGAGATGCAGTCCTTGAGATAGCTTGGTCCCAAGCCATTTATGGCTTTATAGATTAGAACCATCACTTTGAATATGCGTGAGAGCAACAGTCTGAAGAGGACTGCCTTTGCTAGACATAGAGGTTATCCATGCAAACCGTAACCCAGAAAAATTAGGGTTCGGGATATTACAAAATGCCACCCTGCATGGAGAGCAAGAATGGATGGTGTGGAGTTTAGTGTACTTCTCTTTTCTGTGTTTGTTTTAAACCTTTTTTTTTTTTTTTTGAAGATTAGAGGTCACTTGGTAAAACTCATTTTACTGAAGAATATGCATGTCTTTCCATGGGGGCAGGGGTTGCTCCTTCAGTTTCCTGCACTGTCCTTGACCTGCTGTGATCTATGCTGATCATCCATCATCCTGGACTGAAATCTTTAGGACTCCTGATATCACTTTCTGCTTTTTGACTTTTTCTACTTTATTTTTTCTGGGAGAGAACAGAAGAAACATCCCTCCTTTGATCTCCAGAGGTCAGGGTCAGCTGTGATACCCTGCATTTTCATGTTAATTAGCTAGAACTAGGATTCCTACTGTTTTTCTTATCTCAATAAATTTCTATAACAGCTTTAGAATAATAAGTGTGGATGTGATCTCTTGAAAGAGGGACATGTGCTCTATTAGCCCTTCCATTTGCAGGGGCAAAATCCACAAGTTCTGCAACTAACCAATTAACAAAATCCTTTTTCCTGGGCTTGAGTCAAGCCCCTGCCATCTCTTCCTGTTTGTTTTGCTTCCTGTTGTTTGTTTGCTCTCTCTCATCCTTTCTAACTTTCAACAAGAGCAGACATGTACATTCTTTGCTTCCTGATCTTTGGACCATGCAATTGCATGGATTTCTCCCTCTTCCAGATGACTGAGAGGTCCATTTTGTCTTTTTCTACCTTTTACTCTTCTGATTCTAACTGAAGATCTACTGTAAGTAAAGATGCCTTTCTTTACTTACTTAGAGTGATTTTTTATACAAAGAGATAGACACCCTGTGATAACAAAGGGCTTGCAGAAAAACTGTGATTTTTGGTATTTCCCATTATGTTTTTCCTATGCTGCAGCTGTTTATTTACTTTTGCTTTTCTAATTAAAAAAGAATTAACCAAAAATTCCTTCAATAGCAATTACTTTAGTTCATGTGCTCTGCATGAAACACAGAATCAGAAAAATCTATCATACACCTACTATATTCATATTGAATCAAGGGCCAGGGGATTAAAAGCAAAAGTGTTCTCTTTCATTGGAAATGAAGAGAGGAATCAATCAAATCCTCTCAATTTAAATTAGGTTTCTAAGCTCTTTTTTGGCAGCACTGTTTTATTGTAGGTCATGTGAAAATGCTTAGCATAAAAATCAGAACTCTTTCTTTCTTTCTTTCTTTCTTTCTTTCTTTCTTTCTTTCTTTCTTTCTTCCTTCCTTCCTTCCTTCTTTCCTTCCTTCCTTCCTTCCTTCCTTCCTTTTACCTTGGTGAAACACACTGACATTTTATATGAAGATGACTTAATTGGCTAATCATGGGTGTGGTTTAATTTTTTTGATTTGATTGTCTGTTTGTTCCATTTGTTTCTTTGACCCCTTCTGGGTATGCATTATCATTAAGCTTCCATTCTACACTGATGGAAACCCAGCCTCATGCACTGAATCAGCCTCAATATATACAATGTCTCCATGCCACCGAATCAAAAGCAGGGACAAGAACGGCAAATTTATTTTCCATGGTGTGAGCAAAACCTTATTTCCCCAGAATAATGAAATCTAGGTAAGTGGCAGTCATGTTGATAGAAACGTCACATCTCCCAATCTGGAACCCACATTCAATTTAACAATCCTTCAGATTGCCAAAATGTCCTTGCAGCCATCAGCAAGTGGGCAGCCCTATCTACCTGCCTGATTACAGTGGGATGAAAGGAAATTTGAGAGAGCTCTTTGCCTATGAACTGATTTTCATTCTGCAACCTCTTGTCTCAAAAAGCAAACAATCAGAAAGGAAATCGGATGCCTGTGTTGTCTCACAACTGAATATGATGGAGAAATAAGCACAGTGATATGAAGCCTTAGCCTGTCTTCTTCAATGAACGACATTTAATGTCCTCTGTCTGCAGCATGACATAAATAACATTTCAACAAGTAATATAATGCTTCTTTGGACATTCTCAGCTATATTAGTATGCAGTAACATGTTGCCTGCATGGCATCTATAACAAGTGCTGTTGGTTTCAATTACAGACCCTGCCAACAGAAGCTCGCAGCAGCGTACAAAAATATATATATATATAAAGGAAGGCATGCTATGCCAGCCTATAAATACCCACAAAATTTTCATTATGTTTTCCTCAAAAAAATGCTTGTTTTGCAAGATAGAGCTAATGTCAATAAAATGGATTAGATGTCACTTAAACCAAGTGTCCTGCTAATCTCCTGCAGCCCTGTGTCCTTAATCTCTGCAGGACACACGTCAGTTTCAAAGCAGGAGCTGTTCTCCCAGGTAGCCACTATTGAGCTCTTTAATGTAAATTCAAAGCAAACACTTATCAGGGTGTTTCAGAAATTACTTTAGTGTGGTAGCTGTCTAAAGGAGGGATCCCTCTCCCCCCTCCCCCTTGAACAACTTCCTTCTCTACACATGCAGCCACACAATGAATCCCTGGACAACTTTCAAGTTTCAACCATACTCACAAGGGCCTTTTAATTCTCAATAAATTAGTTTTGGTGCTGCGTGCCCTGTGACCAATTTCGGTTGGAGGCATTTCTTCTGGCTATTATTAAGCTAACTTGACTATTGGCCTTGTGTAGCTAAGCCTGATCAAAATACAAAGTCTGGGAAAGCATCTCAATTATGAACTATGCGGTAGCACTCCTGCAGATCCAAATTCTTCAGTTCACTCAAAGAAGGCACTGCAATAACAAGTGATATTATAATGAAAGGGCAGAATAATAGGCTCAGGATCAAGAATGCAGCAGCTCATCAGGCTGACATACAAAGGCTATAGAATGACTTAAATTGGTTCAGTTAACATTTCAGGAGGATAGTTATTATTCCAGGGTAGAAAGGCCAGGAAAAATCCACAGACAATTTCTGACACCTCACAGGGGTCTAAGAACTAAATAATTTCTTCCATGGTGGGATATCAATCATGTTCCTGCAAAAACAGACACTTTGGGCACTTGTTCTTCCTTTCCTGTGTGCTCCACTCTGTAATCACCAAAGAATACACATTTTCTCCCTCTGTCTCTTTCTCTCACTTGCTGATATTGGAAAAGGAAGTCATCACATCCATCAGTACTTAATTATCTGCTTATTGGAATGGAGGCAGGCTGTTCAGCAGGGAGTTGGTCATGAAAGGAAAAATTAAATTTCTCTCAGTTGGAACTATGCATTCTTAGAAAGTAAGACAAAGGGGGAAATTATGGCAATGCCAGGCATTTGATGTGTCCCCCCCTCCCTCTCCCCAGGCTGAGGTGGTATTCAGTTTTGATGCTGACTAGGGGGATTATGGGAGTTGAAGTCCAAAAAAGTAATGTTTTCAAACTCTGGCTGTTAGAAAGGGATCCAATTCACCTCTTATTTGGTTTCCTGTTATTAAGTCTTAATGATGGTGAATTTTCATTTATGAATGCATTGAGGAGAGCTTTGAGGATACCCTGGACTGTCAGAAAGATGAACAAGTAGTTCCTAGATCAAATCAAGCTTGAACTATCTCTGGAGGCAAAAATGTTCAAACTGAGGGAGTCCCACTTCAGGCACATTATGAGAAGACAGGATTCTCTGGAAAAATCAATAATGCTGGGAAAGATAGAAGACAGCAAGAAAAGAGGAAGACCAAGTATAAGATGGAGTGATTCCCTAAAGGAAATCACAGACTTGAGATTGCAAGAACTGAGCAGGGCTGTTGAGGACACAACAGTTTGGAAACTGCTCATCCATGGGGTCACCATAAGTTGGGGGTGACTTGACAACACATAACAGCACAACAACATTAGTGTTTTCAGAGCTTTAAATGTATTCATTTACATAAAACATTTATATCCTGACCTTCTCTGAAAGAGCTCAGAGCAGTTAAGAACAAGAAAATGAAACCCTGTCCTTTAAACAGAAATTGCACTGTTCATTGATCTCTTAGTGTGCTGTGAGTAACTGGCAATGCATACAACTCTTCTCACTGCATTTTGAGCCACTGAAGATCCACAAAATGGCTCTGGAAAAATGTTACAGGTCTAGACCTTAGAATTCTCACTAGGCATATTCTTTGTATTGATTCAGGACTCACTTTGAGCATAGTCAACCAGCAATGTACACTGTGGATGTATGAGATGGTTAAACCTATCTATCCTCTATCCTTTGCTGCTGGGGAAGAAGACAAGCCAATAAAGTATTATTGATGGCCAGTCTCAGGGTGTCTGCTGAAGTATCTGGTATTACTTTGTTTTTCCAGAGAGGGGGACATATCACAGGGCAAACAGTACTGGAGGAGGAATGTCTTTGATTGTATTCTGCCTAGTGGCTTTAGTACCTGGATTTCTATCCCCTCTGCAGTCTATAGTTGCACCAGGGCTCACTGGCACAGCATAAATGTGTGTTGGGCAGGTAATATTCCAGAAAATCCAAATTGTGTATCTCATATAGATATTTTTACACACACACACACACACACACACACACACACACACACACACACACACACACACACACACACACACACACACACACACACACACACACACACACACACACACACACACACACACACACACACACACACACACAAAATCTCATAAGGGCCTATCTTCTGTGAGATCCTAAGGGTCTGTTCTGTGCTTGCAGGCCCTGGTCCTGGATTCACAGGGAATGGAAACTGTCAATTTAGCAACCCCAGGTGGCTTCATGAAGTCTTGTGAGCATATTGCATAAAAAAAGAACTACTGTTCCATGATAACTAAATTCTAGAAATGACTAAAATCTAAAAACAGCTTTGTGATATTATGGTTTTCTTTTAATTATCACTCGTCTTCCATTCCCATTGTATTTAGTCCAGGAATGTAGGCCTGAATCTTGATGCCTGTGTGAATACATATGGCATAACTTGCAGTAGCAAATAACTGCTAGCTAATGAGCACCACATCACATTCCTAGTCACATGCTGAGTCACATCTACCGGCACACTACAAGGAATTCATGTGGGGAATCATTAATTAGTGGTTATTTGTTGCTCCAGTTTACACCAATGCACTTACATAGGTGTAAATATTCACTTGGATGCTGGCATAAATGTTTCAAATTGCAGCCCATTAGCAATGCTGAATAATAGAACCTTCAAGAAAGAAGGAGTAATGGTCAAAAGTAATGGTTGTGGTTATGGTCAAAAGATAAACAACAGTGTTTTGTTATGTGGAACAATATTTCTTCAGGATCTGTTTTTGTTTGCACCCACTTTTTCCTCTTGCTGTATCTTTCTCTTTGTGATCTGTTGTAGGTTATACTTTGGGAATTGCGCCCTTAGTGATGACTTTCTCTCTTTTCTCCTCTCAACCTTATTTACATGTTCTGTTTCCCTCATCTATCTTGTTCCTTGTCAGTCTTCTTTTTCTTTACACAGGTAAAATCCAGCACCATTTCCCTTTTTGCTTTTACAGTCTCCACCACTCCTGTTCTAGGCCTAAGATGTAACATTGCTGAACTTGATACACTTGCATTTCTCTGCATTTGTCCATGAAAGGTTCACTTCAGGAGTATGATTGATCTTTCATAACCAAGACAGGGCAAACATAGACTTAATGACACCATGGAAGAATGATTTATCGCAAGGGTAGTGAGTAATGGTCTTTAAAGATCACAAACACCCCCTTATTTAAGATTGAATGCTACAGTAATTCATGTTCACTAGTTAGAACAGAATAATACAACCAGACAGGAGGTCTAAGTTTTAATAGCTGATTTCTAAAGAGAAGCGTTAAATCTTCAAACATGCTTTGGAGCTCAGATGCCTAGTGACATCATATAATGACTAAGTAGCAAAAGAGAATCACTTCATATATAGAAATGTGCTTGTCAGGTCTCATAATGATGGCTGAATTCTCCAAGTGTCTCTGAATTGCTGTGCTTCTTCAGATAGGGAGACAGATCTCAGGGCAAGTGATGGTGATGAGAGAAAATTTGTATTGTGTGATGTGTGGTTGTTTCTATTGTGTGACAGGCTTTATCACCTGGACACCAATCTGCTCCAAGTTCATATTTAGTACCAAGATTGACTGGTTCAGTGCAAAGGTGGTTGCATTTGGATGCAAATGTAATATTTGTTTAGAAGATAGTTCGGGATGTTTGTCTTACTCTCTCACAATTCATGTGTACACACACACACACACACACAATTGCATTGTTACATGAACCTTTGCAATTCCATCACAAAGGCTCACAAAGACTTCAAACAGAGTCAAGAATAATTTCAGGTAATACCTGGGAGATTATGGAAGTCACGTTTCTGAAGTGGTAAGTTCTTAATTTCTGAGGCAGAGTGGGTTAAGATAGTAAGATAGCCACAAAAGCAGATCCTTTTATTTTTTTTCTATTTAGAAATTATAATCTGAATCCTATGTTATGCTGTTAGATATAGAAAGAGCATGGAAGGAATGTAACATTTTACATTTGTCAGCATTGGCAACTTTAGAAATATATATTTCCCTTGTATATTTTCCTTTGTTTCGTCTATTAAAAATTTTTAAAAACCACCTAGTTCTTCTAGTGCACCTGCTTAGAATTGCATCTTGATAGTTCAGTGATACTTGACACAACCTTTCCCAACCTAATACACTCCAGATGAGCTGAATTACAAACACACTATGCTAGCAGCGGATGATAGAAGTCCACAAAGAGAAGAGTTGATTGGAGAAAGCTTTAGCATGCTGAGGTATTCAACATGCTGGACTTTCTTGAAGTGTCTGTGAATACATAGCCTTTGTGACCCTATCTTGGCTTGGCTGTATTATGTGCTTTTACCCATATTAGGTAAAGTGTAAAAATTAGCAATGGCACTGTTTATAGCTTCATTTTTCTTGTGCTTAGTATTCTACTGTCATAGCAACACATACAGCTATAACTCAAAAGACCAGAGCCTTTGAAGGATGTAATTTACAAACTTTACAAGATGTTGTATCAGCACTCAGATATTATAAACTATTCTGTACATGCCAAATGCTGATAATCATTTCTTCAGGAATCCTTTTATGGATAAAAAACTCAAATAGGCTGCTCCCAGTAACATTCTTTATGCTATTCTCTGATTTCATGGGATGACAAATGGATAACTGAATTTAGGATAACATCCGAGAATAGTAGCAGCATACCTTGTAAGGATGTGATTTTGCTCAGGGAGTGGAACTATATTTCAGAACTACATGAAACCGTTTAGGCTTCAAATTATTATTTTTTTATGTGCATATTTACTCCTTGTTAAATAATAACCATCTGGAAAGAAATGAAGTCACTCTTTATATAATTTTGTTGTGTCCGATATGCTGTACTAATTGGCACAGCTGTAGCTTAATTATGACAAGTTAATATAAAACAAGTTTAAAGAAGAGAAATGGGATGGTTGCATTTATAATATTTTGTGACGACTGTAAGGATAAACAGCAGAAATTTAGATCCAGGTTAATTCCCTGTGTTCTGAAACAAACAAATAAGGTTCTTATAGTTATGGAAGCACTTCCCGAACACATGTGAAGTAAGTGTCATTCACAGTTCTGTACCAAATTTTATCTCAGTATTGTCGGCCAATCTATACGTAAAATACTGGCTGAAATCTAATAGTTATTGCACAACTAGAGTGAGACCATCAAATCCATAGGGATCTGGTGAGTTGACTCTTCTGTATGATCCACTGATTCAATGGACCTACTCTAGTTGCAACTTACTATGGGATTTCAGCCAATGAGACCTCAGTTTTCAGTCTGTCTCCAAAAGATAATCACCAATTGAAGCTGTCATTGAGACTAACTCTCTTAGTAGGCATTTTGGACAAGTGGAGAAGGTGGCCCCACCAATGTACATAGGTAAAATCTGGTCTGTTTTGTTATTTTTGCAGCTATCCATTAGTACAAGTGGAGACACAAACAGTTT
Organism: Pogona vitticeps; assembly: GCF_051106095.1. Lineage (NCBI taxonomy): Eukaryota > Metazoa > Chordata > Lepidosauria > Squamata > Agamidae > Pogona > Pogona vitticeps. The sequence goes on from NC_135787.1 coordinate 36,499,817, forward strand.
CGAAGCCACATGTAAGAACTTGGGTTATACAATGTTTCTTTCATTTGGTTGACAAATTTGTTCTGTGCAAAGCAAAATAGCCAAAAATAGCTCCCAACAGCTTTCCTTCAGAAGGATTTGGGCAACCTGGATTCTGTGATTTTTTTTTCTTGTGGGAAAATAAAATGTCTCCATGTTTACAGCAATGTAGAATGTTTTTAACAGAGGGCTCTTTTCCTTGGGATGTGCAAAATACTTTCTGATCAGTTTAGGCTACCTCAACTTGCCATATGAACAGGGCATACACACAGCAAACATGACTTACCATACTCTGTTTTGATTTCAAACAACTGAATTTGCCTTTGTATACCTTGTTTGTGTGTGATTTTTGTTGACTCATCAATTACCACAATAAATGTTATGTGTGTAAATAATATCTTGCCTCCAAACAACAACAAAACAAGGAAGTCTACTTTTGGTCATCAGTGTCTCAGTAATCCAAACAAATTCTGTATAAACTAGCATCCTTTGTTTTTAAGAAGCAGCACACACACACATACATACACACATACACACACACACACACACACACAGAGCCTGGCTGCATGGTTGCAAACACAGAAATAACACTTCTGCTTTTCATCATGGAAAGTCCATCCAACAAAGTAGCACCTGTTGCCATTTTGCATTAAAGTGTCATTTTGCACAATTTGCTTAAACTGTGTAATAAATATCCTCATTCTCCTGTTTTGTTCAGAGTGTACAAATACAGCACCCTTTCATGCAGGATGGAGAATAATTTAGTGTGTCCTCATTCTTGCATGCAGCAACAAGTACATCTGAAACCATGAAATTTAGCAGATAAGGCAGGCTGATGGCATAACAAAAGGCTTTTTTCTAATCAGTCATAGACATATGTGGGGTGGGAGGGAAGGAAGCATTATTTTATAATTACCAGATATAGAAGTCTTGATAGAAAAGGATCAACAGTTAGTGGGTTGTTACTGAGCTCACTTTTCTATTAACTTTCCCATCCCTTTTCTACTAATTTTCCATCTTTCTTCATCAGTAATTTTCCCATGTCTCATAATTACAAGCACAGTATTTGAGATTAAGTATGTGCAGAAGCCTCCTAATCTGATCTGTGCCCACATAAAAAGCACATAAGCTAGGACCAAGCCACTTTGTAGCCTTTAAGGAGTACATTCAGATCTGCTCCTTGTCGGGGTCCATGAAATTGTTCATGCATTTCTGGATCTCTAAACAAACAGATAATCATGGAAATAAATGCAGACATCTATGAGCTGTGGCGAGAGTGGGATCTTTGTAGCACCATCAACTTTGGGGATGTGTAGGGTCTTAAACATTAAATACTGGACCTCTTACCTATTTTGATATAACACAGTGGTTCTTAACCTTTTTGAAAGAAACGCCCCCCTTGAGCCATTGAGGAAGTTATCATCGCCCCCCTCTTATTTCTTATTATATCTTATTTATTTATTTGTTTGTTTATATATTTAAGACACTTAAAACCAATCACCCCTGAAAACAAAATCCAATTCCAAGAAAATGAAATGCCCCCAAAAAGTAACATTTAATGATTGAATGTATTCGCGAAGGCTTTCATGGCTGGGATCTAATGGTTGTTGTGGGTTTTTCGGGCTTCTTGGCCGTGTTCTGAAAGTGGTTCTTTCTAACGTTTCACCAGTCTCTGTGGCTGGCATCTTCAGAGTGCTGTCCTCTGAAGATGCCGGCCACAGAGACTGGCGAAACGTTAGGAAGAACCACTTTCAGAACACGGCCAAGAAGCCCGAAAAACCCACAACAACCATTTAATGATTTAGTTGCAAGCGAATTTTAAGACTCAAAAAGAAATATAAAAAGGGCATAAAATGCAGGAACTAAAAATTTCAAGACGAAAACTCTGAAACTAAATTAAGATAGGAGGAAAATATATATTCATGCACATTGTAAAAAGGCTGCAGCCATCTTCACAGGTTTGGCTTGCTCCAGCGCCCCCACGCCGCCCTTTTTCATTCTACCGCCCCCCTGAAAAATGAAATCGCCCCCTGGGGGGCATTATCGCCCAGGTTAAGAACCATTGATATAACACACCAGTCACTTCCAAAGGAGTCTGCCATGTAGAGACAGGCTTCCTATGCGCTCTATGGCATTAAGGCTAGCAAGGAACAATTTTCATACTACTACATCAACACGTTTAAAAGGAAAAAAAAAGAATAGGTAGCTAATACTAATGCCCTTTGTGCTGTGACCTACCCACTATATGGCTGACAACAAGCCTCTTTGCACAATTACACATGAAATGAGCCTGTTCAGGTGTTAAGATTATCAGGAGAAGCCTTTATGTCAGTTCCACCACCTTCACAGATGCATTTAGAGGGGACACTTGAGAGGGCTTTGCTCTCCCACTCCGGAATAATGAAGTGAGACGCAGGCGATGGGTATAAATAGGGCCACACTTTATTAAATCAACATGCCATAACTTATGGCTTAGAAACCAGGTGCCTGCGGTAGTGCAGTATCAGATTTGGTGCCAAAGGAGAGGGCAAAGGAGCGACAAGCACTGAGGGAGCCGACATTCTCTGCTTCTGCTCCCAAATTTTGGAACTTCCTCCCACAGGAGGCTGCATGGACCCCATCTGTGAAAGCAGGCAAATGCCCTTCTATTCATGCACACTTTCCCTGAGTGACTGGCTGCTTGAGTGGTGCTTTTAAATGGACGGTTGTACTTTACTGCTTGGAATGTGTTTTCGTGTTGCTTTCGTTTACTGTTTTTTAGTGTGGTATTTGTTAGATGCTTTTTAATATTTTATATTTACTGTTTTAAGCTTTAAATATTGTCTTTTAAGGATTGAAACTGCCTTTTTAAGGGAAAAGGTGGGATAGATAGATAGATAGATAGATAGATAGATAGATAGATAGATAGATAGATAGATAGATAGATAGATAGATAGATAGATAGATAGATAGATAGATAGATAGATAGATAGATAGATAGATAGATAGATAGATAGATAGAGATAGATAGATAGATAGATAGATAGATAGATAGATAGATAGATAGATAGATAGATAGATAGATAGATAGATAGAGTGCCAATATACTGAGTGGGGAACAAAGTGGGGTGAAAAGGATTACACCAGAATACAAAGGCTAATGTAAACAGTGACAAAACTCTCTCATTTTGTCCTGCAGCTCTGAAAAATGTTTGGTTAAGCAACTGCAAGGGGATAATTTTTTTATTGTGCAATAACCTCAGTCCTTAGTGCTTCAGCGATTGGTGTGTCCAGGGGAAATTCTGGCTCTGTTGAAGGGATGAGTTCACTTGTCACTCATCTTCTGCTTTCTCACCATCAGTTCAGTCTACCAATGTTGTAAATACTTTCAATTTCTCTTCCTCTCAGTTCAAACAGCTGAGCTTCTTTCAAAACTATGTTTAACTCTATGAAAGCCAGATGAAAAAATATAGAATTCATAGATGCATTGTTTCTCCCTGGGGATTACCAGAGCATCTTTTCTGTACCCCCATATTTGCCCCAGAATTGCACAATTCCCATTTGATCCATCTTTGCACATCCTTATTTTAGATACTGTACACATATTTCTAACACAGTTCTCTGTCAGTGTTTGAATAAACCAAGAATAAGCCTGGTTCAGCACCTTTTAAAGAAGGAAACTGAAGACTCATCCACTGACTTAAGACAGTTACAATACTTACCCCAAATGCAGCAAATTAGATTTCCTAGCTCATCTGGAACAAAGTTATGAAAAAACTCCGCAGTTACTCTGCATGTTTGTTTTATCAGAAAGAAAGCTAATCCTTTCTATGTAAATCACTGAGTATAAGTGGAGACTTTGCCTGATTCCCAAATTGGCATCTCTGTTGAAATTTTATTTAAAAAACAAAAACAAAACAAACATGTGTAGTACATTTCCCAGTACTTCACTTTTACAGGCAAGTGTGAATGATTTTCTTTTTGCTGGTGTTATTGTGGTATTTCCTAGATCCTTTTTAATATTTGTATATGTATCATTTCTAGCTTCAGATATTTTCTCCTAATGACGTTATCCACCTTGGGTCCTTTTCAAGGAAAAAGGTGTGCTAAAAGTTTTCTGCTTTTCCAGTTGTCCTTAAAGTCTCCATTTCTGTGAATATGAAGTGCAAATGGCAAGGCCAGAGCATAGATGGAGAGTGCAATTGCATTGATGAATAATGCAGGAAATGTTCTGAGATTGGGATGGTATGTGTTACATTATTTTCCATTGACTACATGGCATAAAAGCCAAGGTGAATCTGTCTGGAATTTCCCTCACTTTATCCATAGTTTTTTCCTCCACCTCTGGGTCTTCTACATTTTTGGAACTGAATGTATTTGCATATATTCTGGTGGTGTGATAGTTGAGCCCACATGGAAGGGTTTGTTGTAACCACTGCACTTAAAGCCATTCCACTGGGCTACAGCAGCACTAAGATCAGCATGCCAGTGGAGAAACTGGCTGCTGTTTATTTATTTAACTTTATTTATTTATTAAACTTATATGCCGCCCACTCTACCCAAAGGTCTCTGGGTGGTTTGAATCCTTACCTTTGAATTCTTCCCACACCTGGTGCCTGAGCTTGCTTTCATTTCTCCTGCCCTCCTGGTTCCATTTCTTTCTTTCTCTCTTATTTTAATGTCTTGCTAATCCAGCTCTAGGGCAGCTAGGGAACAAAAGGGGAGGGGAGAAAAACTGACAGAGGAAGATGTTTTAAGGTAGCTCTGATTGAGCTAGCTTTGTCCAAATCTGGACAGCCAGATCAGAGCTACCTTAAGCTGGAAACAAAGCTGAACTGAAAACTTTCTCCTACCTCTTTCTGATTTCTTACTCTCCCCCCCCCTTCTTTTTTAGCTCACACACCTATCTTAGTGATAGGTTAGCAAGTTTAGGAAGGAAGGAAGGAAGGAAGAGGGAGGCAAGAGGGAAACAAGCAAACTCATGCACCAGGTGTTAGGAAGAGATTTAAAAAGTTAATAAGCTGCAAACAAGGCTGATCTCCTCCCTTCACTTTGCTGACTCCTGTGCGGTTGGCTAAAGCAAATTATCCCAGGGAAACCTGACTTCCCAGCTGCAACTTTGCAGGGGAACCATTCACATTTTTCCTGTTGTGCAGTCATAGGCTGAATGGTGCAAGCAGGATAGAAAGGCACCAGAAGCAGTCCGCAGACTCTTTTTTATTTTTTGCATTATTTTCCTAGCTGCTATGAAAGAGACCCTCTCAGCTTCCTAAGGGAAGAATGTGGATGAGGAACTTCAAAAAGGCAATGGGCAATGCCATCTTTGATTCCTTCTCAAAAGGGTAATGCAGGGAGCTCATATGTTCGACACGTCCCACACATTTTCTTTCCCTCTGCCCTTCTTTTACCCTGGATTTGAATATATATACTGTACATTTTTTCATTTCTAAGGTAAAAAATATATTTTTCTTCTTCCTCAGATTTTTGTCTCCTGTCCCTACTTACAATTGTATCGTATGAACACCAGATTTAACACCAGGGATCAATGGGATTGAACACAAAGGATCTAACCTAGATTTAACACCAGGGATCCGCCCTGAAGCTTCAGGGCTCCGTGCTCCACCCCATAGTCACCTAAAAAATGCACCAACACTCATGATTCATTTCATTTTTACACATTTGCCCAAACAGCAAAACCTTCCCAACAATGTTATAATTTGTTGTTGTAAGTCTTATATTGGTTTCTGTGCCTGAGCATGAGGAGTGAGGCATAAAGTCTAGTTACAGGAGCAGTTACTTAAGTAATAATATTGTAAAATATCAGAGAGAGAGAGACACCATTTCCTGAGACAGCATAAAACCAATAAAACTGCAAGCACAGTACAGTTTTAAGTTACTGGGTAACAACAGTTTTAACGCTCTTATAATGGGTGACACATTGATTTCCATTTGGTGCTACATTCTAGTAGAAGAAGAAGAGGAAAATGGAACACCAATATATACAAGACATGCTAAAGTGAGATTTACAAGAGATTCCTTCATGTTGTCTCTATTTGCAGGATTTTAACACAGAGGCCTGACCTCTTGTAATTTTTCTGCCAATTGAGTGATTATCTGCATAACCGCCATTTACAGCTGGTACCAATAAGTCTAAAGATTATGAAGTTGAAAGGGGAAAAGGTTAGGAGCAGGTAAGGAGAATAAAGGAAGCCCTACCATTCTGGGATGGAAGGAAGAGGGACAAGCCATTAAATGTAAACCCTGGTCTCCTTCCACTTCAGCACAAGTATTGAATGCATGGACACTACAGAGATAAAATGCTTCAGCAGATCCACATTAATCCTGCATTTTCCTTAGCCAAGACTTCACTGTATTTTTGCAATGGCTAATGTTAGGTATTTCACCATTTCTTTCTTTGTGGTTACAACAAACAATGTTGGTAAACTGACACGGAGCATCATATCACTGATTTCAGAGATGGGAAATGTTAGTGTGTTCGATTATTTTGGACTACAGCTCCTAACATTAGAGATGGTCATGAATGCCAGTTCAGTGGTTCATGTCAGTTCATTTATTAGCCAAATAGGTGTCTGGTGTTTCCCAGCCTTGCCTCCTCTGGTGGGCACCACTCAGAAGCTGTGCCTAGGAGAGCTGGGGCAGGGAAACTCAGGTGCTGCCTCTGAGTGGGTGCCTGCCAGAAGAGGCAGGGCTATTTGGCTAATAAAGAAACCAGCACAAACTGCCAAACATGCGGTTCGTGCCCATCTCTACCTAATATGCTACATGTAGCAAAGCCAGAGCAAATGTATTCTGGAAGCTGTAGCCCCCCAAAATAACAAAAATGACCCCCCCCCCAATTTCTGGGTGAGGGTTGAAGTAGATATTACAAAGAGCTTGATTCTGTCTGATTGATTGTAACAGCAATTCAGTTGCTCTCTCATAGCTGGCAAATGGGCTTACTTTGTTTTGTGATTGGTCATCAGGAGCTAAACTCTGATACAACCTGTATTCTGATTATTCAGATGCAATTGCTCAGACATATTGTTTAGTACGAGGGTATCACATAGCTGAAACATCAGTCTGTTTCCTTCTTCTAAAAAGGTCCCGGTTGCAGGAGGGACGTTACGGCACCCTCAAAATGGTTTTTGCCATCCCGGGCCTGAAAGACGCAAGCCAGCTGGTCCACGTGACAATGGGGTGAGGTGGGTGTTTACTTAAAGAAACGCCAGCTCACAGAGCATCATCTTTCGCTTCCTGGCACCCACCCGCCTGCCTTCTTTCTAGTGTGTTATTTAGGTTGCCTTTTAGGGGCCAGATAGGAATTTTTGACCTCTATCCTGATTGGGTTCTGGATGGGGGGATTTCTTGCCTATCCCACACTGGAGAAGGGTTGTTGGCATGTGATGGTGGTTATCCTCGGTCACACTGGTGGGTAGTGTGGAAAAAACTGGTTGTCTCGGTGTGTCCCTTTGATAATTATGCTAAGCGCATCAAACCTAGCGGCTCTGTGGATTGTGCGATTACAGGGCCAGAGGTGGCAAGATGCGCTCGGCCACTTTTGGACCAACAGTCATCAAATATAGATGGCTCGAGGTCTGGGGTGTTTAATAGAGGCCAGACAGGTTTCTCCTGTCATCAAGACAGATGGAACCTGGGGCCGGGGACTTGCCCAATGACTGATACCACAGGCCCCCTCAATTTAGGAGGAAATTGATTGATATAATCAGAATTGATTTAATAAAGTGTGGCACGTATTTAATCCAAATCACTGTCTTGTGTCTTCATTTCAGGGCCTGGGAGGGCAATGTGCTAACTGTAGTGCCAGATACACTCCTGATTCTCATCCTACAGCAGGGGCCAGTGAACTAACAACAGTAAGAGTAGCAATCTTGTGTTCTTTGAACAACGCCGCCACTATAGCTCCCCACTGCAATGCAGTTAGTGTAGTGTGATTCCCAGGTAATTGCCAGTGTGAACAGCTTCCATTTGCTTAGGCTACACGAACTGAACTCAAATAGACTAATAAACAGATCAGTGCCTTATTCTCATTTTATGTTTCCATTGTCTGTCCAACTTTTTCATGGTGTCCCTTGCCTTTTATACTTTATTATTTCCAAAAGACTTGGGAAATTTCTAGCCCTAACCTTGGTACTAGAGATGGTTTAAGGAGTTGAGCTTAAATCAAGGAAGTTTATCCTTGCACCTTATAAGCAGAGTGAGCCAAGCAGCAATTAGAGCGGGCATGTAGGATCTATTTTATTTCAGCTCTGGATACACATGTCTGAAGGAGAATTGGTATAACCGAATGCTTGTAGCATTTTAAAACAAGCAGATGGAGCAATAAAAAGTATTGTATTGTCCACTTTGTCTTTTGTCTGTTGGGTCCAAGACAGTGACAAATACTAAGGTGAATTCTATATCAGGCTATCCTGTTTCCTATTCCTTGCACAGCAACATGCAAAATAAGAGTGACACTGACACCACTTTTTTCTCTTCTTTGGTCTGAAGGAAAAATTGCATTACTTTCTCCATATACGTCAACTAACCATCATGCCCACATTCTCCATGTATTGTTTTAAATGATAGCTCTGTTTAACAAGCTATGCCTCAGCTTTGTTAACCACTTCATTATTTTTATCTTCCTTCTCTCCCCACCCCCCTTCTCCTCTATGCCATTCTTCAAAAATCTGGTCCTGAAGGCATTCCTGTCTTGTCATTCCTGAGCTGATGTGCTCCAAAGGGGCTGTCACTCTGACTGGTTTCTCTGGTGCCTGGTAACAGGTGTCGAAGGCTAGTAAATCCAGCCTAGCAGCTGCCTCACGAACCATTTTCATTCAAAGCAGAAAGCCTTTCCCATTGTTGAACATCAGTTTGAAAGCAACAGAAATATGTTAAAATCCAAATGCTCTAGGGACGCAGGTCAGTGCTAGAAACTTCTGTCTCCTAAGCGGAACTGCTCCTGTGATTAAAAACAGTGACAGGATGAAACACAAATGGAGGGAAATATTTTTGTCCTCTCACTTTGATCTTCTTTGATGTTCCTTGCATAAAAATAAGCAAAAGCCGCTGGGAATGTCTCCTACACAAGCAACATTGAAATGACTGGGAACTAGAGGAGAACAGCACAGTAATAGTTATGAGTCTTAATTCTTCCTTGTGACTTAGACTATTCTTCTTAACATGGTTCCAAAAAAAATCTGATCTGTTATTATCCCTCTGGCTGATTCCAGTTTTGCATTTAGGAAGAGACTGAACATTGATTGACATTAATTGAGATGGAGATGCCCTTATCATTGTTGCCATGCATAATAGAAGGCACAACATTGGGGAGAAGGGTGTTATAGAAGTACATCAGGAGAAGATTCAATCCTTCAAAAAACCTCTGATTTATAAATGTGGGATTTTGCTTCCATAGTCTATGACCCGAAATGCAAGGAAATGGTCTGATATTGCAATATCATGCCTGTGCTGCTAGCAAGAAAAAGGGTTCAACTGTCAGCCTGAATGCTGACAACACCAGTGTCAAGATTGTCTATGAGATTCCCTCTTGTGCTCACTAATGTTCACAAAGGGACACAACACAATGGAAAATCTCAGGACCTGGTTCCCTTTTTTATTGGTTAACTCCATCTCACCCAAATGCAAAGCAATTGTCATGGCTGCTTCTTGACAAGTTCTCTACTTATTGTTTGCCTGGAAAAAGCCTTCTGTCCAACTGTGGATATCTGACTTCTGTGTATGGAAAAATGGCTTAGACTTCAGATTTCAGTTTCTGGACTTTGTGGTTTCAGAGAAGTCTTACTCCCTTCTTTCCATCTCCATGAAAAATACTGCTTCCTCCAGCTGACCATTGGAAGCAACAGAACTTGGCATTGATAGCTTCTGCTTGGTAGTTGCTGCTACCACTTCATTTTTGAATCTGAAATGTTGTCAATGTGCCAAACATATGGTAATGATGCATAGATTTCAGTGTTGGGAAGGAGGCCAAGGAAATAGTTGGCATTATTTTTGCTTTTATGGTTGGGGGGTGGGGTGCAGATGCAACCACCATCCCATAGTTTTTGCAATTAAAATGGCTCAGATAATCGGACACTCTAATTCATGTGATCTGACTTTCAAAGGTTCAATAAAGTTCCAGTAGGCATCCTTTGGCAAAGAAAAACCCACACTGTATAAAGACTGACTCAAAGCCAGAACAAGTATCCATTACTTTCATCTAGCCCTTTCTCTAAATCAAGGTGTGCTGTGTTCCAGTCCGGTCTCTAAAAGAACATATGAGCTGAATATGGAGGAGAGACAAGGAGGTATAGAGAATAGTGTTGGGGTAGAACTGAAGTGATCTGGCTTCAGATCTCTATTTGGCTAGATAGTACCTTGCTAGGGAAACTTTGTCTTCAAATATATAGATACTGTTTCTATGTACCAGATGCTTCCAAAATAAAGTGCTTCTTCAACATTATTTGATTCTAGATGAAGACATTAAGTAGGTGTCCATTAGAACAACCAAGGTGAGTAACCTAGCAGCCCATCCACAGCTGTGCAATCTGTAAATCTCTTCCACATCAGCAGTGAGAGTCAGGGTGTGGAATTTCTATGTCCTATAGTAGTTGTTCCCAACCTTGGGTCTCCAGATGTTTTTGGACTACAGCTTCCATAAATCCTGGCTAGCACAGCTAGTGGAGAAGATTTCTGGATGTTTTAGTCCAAGAACATCTGGGGACTCAAGGTTGAGAACCACTGTCCATAGTAATTTCATATCACTTTCTTGGTTTTCTGTCTGAATGTGTGCTGGACAACTTAAATAAAATTATTGGTGCCCACTTTGCTGTTGTTATCATTAACCATTCTGTACCTGGCAGCTGAGGGAAGGCTGACAGAGTGGGCTCAGTACACAGGAGGCAAAGCTGCTCTGTTCCAGCTGCTGCCATTGCTTTCTCCCATCTCTCTCCAGCATTAGCCAGACTGTTGCCATCCTGCTCTCGCCAGGCCCAGCCTCCCTCACCCTCCACATGAAGCTGCCTTCCAAGCAGATGAGTTTTTGCTGGTAAAGTCCAGCAAGCCAACGGGAGCCCTGTCCTGGGATAATAGGTTGTGTGTTTGTGTCTGTGTGAATGAAGGAGAGGAGGGACATTTCTGCCCTCTGGGTCTGTGCCTTGGATAGTAAAGGGTCAATGGAGCCTGGCTGAGGGAGTTATGTGCTTGTGTTTGTGTCTGTATGAGAGAGACAGAGGCACAGAGAGTGGAGGGCCTACCATGGCAGGAGTGCTTAGTAGGAAAAAATTTATACACACTCAGAGGCAAGAACACAAAAAGAATCAGAGACACACACACCAGTGTTTTGTTTTATTCATTCATTCATTCATTCATTCGTTTGTTCGTTCGTTCGTTCATTTGTTCGTTCATTCGTTTGTCCGTTCATTCATTCAATTTATATCACACTCACATTAGTGCAGAGGCACTACTCTGGGTGGCTTGAACATGTATAATAGAGATCAAAACATTAAAAACAACAACAATCCTAAAACAAATGGCACAGACTAATCATATAAATCCACAGCGGATGGAGGAAAAGGGGGGGGGGAAGCTTGTTGGCTATGGTCAGTGTGGGAAGTCTCCCTGAAAAGCAACATATTTAATTCCTTCCTAAATGTCAACATGGAGGGGACTAGAGGGAGCTCCTCTGGAAGCTGGTTCCATAAAGTGAAAGCCACTGTGAAGAAGACCCTACCTCTTTTAGAGGATTTATCGGCCTCCCTCAGGGTGGCCACCCGGAGGATCCTCGACTGGGATGATCTTGTGGGTCAGGTGGATTACATGAAAGACGCTCTGACAAGTAACATGGGCTCAAACTGTGGAGGGCTTTGTATGTGAGTATCAACACCTTAAACCTGATCTGAGGGCAACCAGTTGAGGCAGATCAAAATGGAGTGATGTGGTCAAATTTCCTTTCATCCACTATCAGTCTGTCTGCTGCATTCTGAAGCTGCTGAAGTCTCTATATCAGGCTCAAGAGAATCCCCAGCTGATAATCAGTTTGCCCATGTGTAGTGGCAGCAAGAAAGGGGGGGGGGAGAAAATATCATGCTTATTTGGAAAAAAAAGTTGAGAAATGTAGTAGCACCATAGTGTTCATGCTATGTATATATGTGCCAGCTTGTGTGGCCTTGGACAAGCTGCACACTCCCAGGGTGCCCCCAGAAGAAGGTAATGGTAAGCCATATTTGAGTCCTGACTTATGGTGACCCTTTCCAGAGTTTTCCATGTAGATACTTGATGGCACATCATTATCCCCAGGATACACCGTGTGGTGTAGCAGACAGAATGATGGACTAGGACTCATCTGCACACTGGTGCTAGCAGACCACAACATTCTGGACAGCCTCTTTCAGTTTTTTCATGTATATGTGAAATATTATGGGGAATCATGGAACTCTGAGATACTCCGCAAGCTAATGGCCAAGATGTTCAACAGAAGTCCCTCAGCACCACTACCATTCACAAAGTGACACCACACAAAGGAAAAATCCTAGAAGCTGACTTCTTTTTTCATCTGTTAACCACTTCTCACCCAAACACAGAAGTGGTTTTTCATCAAGTGTGAATGGTAGTGAGCAGAATAGTGTTTTCTGTAAACCATTTTGACTGCTGACATGGGTGTTGTCAACATTCAGGCTGCCCTTTATTATGTAAAGCTTGGTATCCTTTTTCCTCCTGGCAACACAGACATGTTATTGTGCAGCAGTATTAGGACATTTCCTGGCTTTTTGAATTGTGGATACAAAAGCACAAGATCCCATATTTTTAAACTGGAGAGGGTTTTTTTTTTTTTTGCTTGGTTTTTTTTTTTTTTTTTTTTTTTTGGAAGAATTGAATTAATATTTTTGCTGGTTTACATAGACTTATATTGGGGCTTACACTGTGATCTTTTGGGTGTCACATCTTAAATTCCAGGCTTGCTTGCTGTTTTAGTTCTTCAGTGTTTATATTTTAATAATCTTTGTACAATTGTTTACAGTTGTCTGTGCTCTTCTGGTGCTATCTTATGGCTTTAGTGTTTTAGCTGTAAAGGACAAAAGAGCTTTGGCTTTAGGGCCAAAATCAGTATTCTATAGACATCCAGTAAACAAGAAAGCATAGAAATAAATACTTTAAGCATAAGGGGCACAATCAAGCCAGAATGGCTGCTGTATAAGTCCCCTGGAAATGAACACAAGTGATGTAGAAACCTCTGAAGTGATTCTCCAAAGGCCAGCATCTGAGTGTCTCTCCTTAGAAGGAGAACTCCAAAGTGACTTGGGATGTTGCTTTTAAATAAATCTCAAAACAAGCATGTTCTCTTGGTGTTCCAATAGCAAATTCTACTTTGGATTTACTGGTAGCTAATAATGCATGCATTAGAATACCATGCACAAATGCTGAACATTTTAAAAATGCAGATATGTTATAGTCTGACAGGCATTATATTATTATTATTATTATTATTATTATTATTATTATTATTATTATTATTATTATTATTATTATTATTATTATTATTATTATTATTATTATTATTGTTGTTGTTGTTGTTGTTGTTGTTGTTGTTGTTGTTGTTGTTGTTGTTTGTATTAGTATTATTATTAGTAGTAATAGTAGTAGTAGGAGCAGCAGCAGTATTGCGTGCTACGCCATAGTGCATTCTGATAAAAACAATAACAACCTGGGAACACATTTAATCACAACCTTAAGTGCATGCACGTGCTGCGTGTAAGCACACATACACACTTGACAGGTAAAATACACTGTTCTGTTTGTGGAGGTGAGCCCAGGTCAGAGCAACAAAGAATAATTCAAATGTGACTGAATTTATAGCTGCTATTTCTGCATAGGTAAATTCTAAATTTAGGAACATTGTTTCCCACGTGCCTCCCACCAGGTTTTCCATCATCACAAACTCAGAAGGAAATAAAACCTAGTATAATGCTAAAAATAAGAAAACACTCCTATTCTAGTATTGTAGTGGAATGGGGAATTAATTTGCTTTGGCTTTAAGGCAACTCCCCCCCCCCAAAAAAAAAACAATTTTTTAAAAAACCCACCAAGAATAAACAAAGCAGTACCTTTCTTATTCAAACAGTTTCCTCTTTGTTTCATAGATAAAGACTTCAAGAGAGACATAAATAGGATTAGAATAGATGAGCCATTTTGTCTGGAGGAAAAAAAAAAGATGTAGAAAGCACACATGCATGTGTGCTATTTATGTGCAAAGCTAATTATTCATTTTTTTTACAGTGGAACAGAAAAAAATAGGTGGAAAAAACATGAAACATTCAAATTGCAATATTGTGTAACTCGTGGTCTGTGACAGGAACTGGAAATGTCAGGTTTAGTAGCCATAATTTCAGAAATGCTGGGGCCACTTGGGGTGTAGCATGTCATACTTTAATCCACTGGTTCTTAACCCTTGTTACTCAGATGTTTTTGGACTGCAACTCCCAGAAGCCTTCACCATCAGCTCTGCTGGCTGGGGTTTCTGGGAGTTGCAGTTCAAAAACACCTGAGTAACAAAGGTTAAGAACCACTGCTTTAATCTATTTTAGACATCAGAACTAAAGTGTTAAAAGTGCCTTTGAATTTAGCAATCTATGTTTTCTCGTACTTGGACACAATATGAAGTTATTTGCTAGCAAGTAAATACCAGCAAGTAAATGACAGCCATTGAATCCTCAGAGTGGTTTAGTGCAGTGGTCCCCAACCTTGGGCCTCCAGATGTTCTTGGACTTCAACTCCCAGAAATCCTGGCCAGCAGAGGTGGTAGTGAAGGCTTCTGGGAATTGTAGTCCAAGAACATCTGGAGGCCCAAGGTTGGGGACCAGTGGTTTAGTGGATATAATGATGGAGTAGGACTCTGGAGAAGAGGGTTCAAAGTCCTATTTGGCCATGGAAACTCAATGCGGAAGTGGAGCTGGTAAAACTGCTCCTTAAATATTTCATTTACCTTGAAAGCCCTGTCAGGGTCACTATTAAGTTGGTTCCTACTTGAAGGCACAGAATGCAACCACGAGAGCCAGTCAGAGCTCCTGGAACAGCACCCTGTAAGACTTGATAATACCACCTCTCTGTTAGAAACATAAAATAATGTGATTTAAAATTACTGTTCTTTCCCCTCTTTTCTTTAAACAGAACCCCTGAAAATCTCAACATTTCTCCATGGCTGTGCACAAATATGGTTTCAAATCCACAGCAACCCTCACACTTTGTTTATACGTCAATGCCATCTTCTTCCTGCTTTCATAAATATTTACCATTGTATAAACACTGTATAAACAGTTTGAGTTTTGCTTCTCATTCACTCTTCCTCTTGCCATTCATTTTTTGCTCCCTTGGAATATTTCAAAAACATAACTTACACACACACAAATATTTCTTCCCTTTTCTCTTCAGCTTATATTCATCTCTGAATTCTTCCTTCAGGCTTTTGTATCCATACTTTATTCACTACTCTGTTGTAACAAAACATTTTAAGTATGTATTGAAGTACATCTGAAAGCTGACTGGCACTGGCTTGATAGCAACCGTAATATTTGAACAATCATGCCAATTCCCAAGCAGGAATGAAGGCACAACAATGACTGGAGGATATTGGAAGAAGGCACCTATCTTAGCAACAAATTCTACATCAGGAGAAATCAGCATTTCTTGCTATTATAGTTGTTTCCTTCCAAGAACACAGCTCTTTCCAAGCTCTAAATTTGAGACCAATCAGATTTGCAACTAAAGTCCATGTTTACTTTGTGATGACCGATCACAAAATAAAGGCAAACAAGTTAGAAGTATGCAAAATGAAGCAAGTTTGTACTTTTTGGAGTTTTTACAACCTCACATGCTGCCTGGAGAAGGTTGGGAGAAGGCTAGTTGAGAAAAGACTGGGAGGGACCTTTCCGGGGTGGGGTGACCATCTAGCACTAACCAATCATTCATTCCCTGTCTGAATTCAAATACAGCCTTGCTTTTCTGCTCTTTGTTTTCATGCTTTCTAGAGTCTGTTGAAGTCTGTTGAAAGGAGTGAGTCAGTCATGTCTGATAGTTGGCTGTCTGATCTGTTTAACAGTAAGAGATGAAACCTCTTGTTCTTTCTCCTACTAATGTCTCTGACTGAGTTACTGTCAGTTGATGAGAAAAAAGGGTGGACTTCTCTGGGAACTTTAACCTATTCTGGCATGTAAATCTCTGCTCTTCTGCAGTGCAGCTTAGGAATTTAACCAAAATTTCAAAACTGTATCTGTACACTGAAGTCTTCTACCTCTTGAGCGAGATTTGCTTCTGATGATGTGCCGACTGCATTATCCAACTGGACCTTTAAAAGAGGCAATTGGTAATGGACACTAATGATGTTCCTGGTACACTTAGAAATCAATCAAACAAACAAAAACTCTGGGCTCTTTTTTTTTTAAAGGGATGTTTGGGGGAGAGAACTTAAGCCCCAAAGTTTGGAAATGATATTGCTGTTAAAGTTCCCAGAACCCCAAGTCAGCATGGCAAGTTGCTTAGGAAATCTAGGAACTGGTCTAAAATAGTAGCTTTCCTCATCTCTGCAGAATTCTAGACAGATCATGAATCACAGCATTATGCAATATTTTACTGGCCTAAGGTAGCAGAGCTATGGAAGGATTCACCACTCCCTTTTGTTGGCAAAGAGTAGAAAAGGTCCAGAACAAGGAGAAACTTGCAGAGCAGTGATGGAGTCATCCCTAGAAATTGGTATGTACATACAATGGAAACAGGAACTAAAGAGTCTGGACTACTGCATTCCCGTTCCTTCCGTGTTTCTGGAACATGGATTCATAACATCTGAAGGGTGAGATAGGGAAAGAATGAAAACTTTTTTTCTTGTTTAGATAATGTGGTTATTATATACTGTATTTGCTGGCGTATAAGACTACTTTTTTGCCCTGAAAAACATGCCTCCAGGTGGGGGGGTCGTCTTATACACCAGGTGCACTTCATTTGGGATAGACATAGCTGCCCATAGTGGCCTTCCGATGCTCGCCCGGCGCCCATAGTAGCCTCCCAATGCCTGCCCACCTCATTCTACATACCGTCCAGTATCGCACGGTATCCAGCACGGCCACGGTGAGCATCAGCAGCGAGACAGGGGTGCCAGCCTTTTCGATGTGACCGGCCCGTTCTGCTCGGTGGGAAGCAGTGGCGCTCCGGCCCACCCCTTGTCTATGCAGAGCTCACACATGCGCACTTGCACACTAGTGTAGGTGCACATGTGTTGGGGGGCGGAGGCGCTGTGGTTGCGCTGCAGCCGTACAATGGTGACAATGAATAGCACCTTTTATTTGGTGTGTGGAAAGTGTGCGGAAGAGGGAGTAGTCTTATACAGCAAGTATATAACAAACTCTATATTTTGAGTAGAAATGTTGGGGGGGTCATCTTATACGCCCAGTTATCTTATATGCCAGCAAATACGGTATTTGGTTAATTATATTACATTACTGAGCTAGTGAGTAGTGAGCATTCAGAGATAGGGAGTAAGCAAGAGAAATATCTCAATTGTTTAACAAATCCATGTACTGCTAGTGATTATTTCTTAAGAAAAAATGACAAAAATGTTTCTAAACATGGTTAATGAACCTCTAAGTCTTCTATGGTGCCACTCTACTAGGAGCTGCTTCTTTAACTAAGACAGAGGAACGAGAAGATGAAGGAACAAAAGACCAAAGGAGGAAATGCTAAGTGTATGAATCTACATGACTAATGAAAAATTCAAGGAGATGAAAAGGGGGGGGAGAGAAACACCAGCCAATGTTGCAGATAACTTGTAGTATGTGTTAGTGCTCTGCTCAATCTCAAGGAATGCATCTCAGAAAACATCGCAGGTGATTCATAAATGTACCTATTTTATGTATATTCTATTCTATACATTCTTACATTGATCCAAACACATTTGCATGCAAAATTTTTAACACATACATTTTTAGTAACACAAATTTTGTAAGTTAAGTCAAAATTTCATGCATATACTTCCCAAATGAACCATGTGTCTTAGCATTGCATGGATTTCCAAGATGTATTCTGTCTCCTTGGTGGACTAAAAATATATGCCAACTAAGCAGATTCTTTCTTTCTTTTCATATGGTCTATAGTCCCTTCCAGCCTTGCAGTTCTAAGATGGTGATGATGATTCTTCCTGTAAAGAGAACAAGTCTTGAAATAATTGTGGTATGTATGATTGTGGAATTGGCCCCAGTTCCTCCTGCTGGTGAGAGTGGACTCTCCACTTCTCTGAGAATCGGGGTGAGACTCCTGACCCACAGTTCATCTGTGGACTGAAGCACTGGCAGCTCAGATGCAGATGATGCCTTGGAGCATTGGTTCTTAACCTTGGGTTACTCAGGAGTTTTGGACTGCAGCTCCCAGAAGCCTTCACCACCAGCTGTCCTGACTGGGGTTTCTGGGAGTTGCAGTTCAAAAGCATCCGCGTAACAAAGGTTAAGAATCACTGCCTTGGAGGACACACATGTAGCCATGGCAGGGTGGGGATTTAAGGTGGAAAGTGAGATGGACAAGATGGACAAGATGTACACACACTGTATATAGGAAGGGGTTTGGGACTATTCGGGAGTGAAGTTAACTCCTTGGTGCTCTGGAAGTTTATTGTTGAAGCATGATGGCTCATTAAGAAACTGTTGCTCCAATTAAAGAGCTTATTCCTGCAAGTACTCATTGTGTCATGATGGAGGGGCGTGGAAAGGCCTTTCATAAACAGATTAAAGAAACAGAGGCTAACTGGGTCTCCAGTGACAAAGCTAAAACTATACACTATAAACTGGTTCTTTGAATGTGGAACAGGTTGAACACTGACTCTCTGAACAGATGAAACATCTCTGTCATGTTGAGATAGAGTTTCTCTTTATTGGCCCTTATCTATTTCATTACTAATTCCAGGCACCAGTTCAGCACTTCTATTGCTTCATCTGAATGTTAAATGCAGTGAAAAGGAGAGAAAGAAGAGGCTGTCATCAGCATATTGATGGCACCTCACTTAAAACCTCAAATCACCCAGCCTGCAGTTTCACATGAATGTTAAAACCATGGAAGAGTCAGAAGTTTTCTGTAGCCTGCAGTGCAAATATAAACTTTAAATCAAATTATAGCCACAGGACCTGTTCTTTAACTGAGATTCACACTTTGTTCTGTTAAACATACTGTGTTGCTTTATTGAAAAGATAACAGAAAATAATCTTTTCCTCATATCAAGAAAGAGATTTCCTTCCTTTCATGAACTCCCATAGTTTCCCAAAAAACATTGGAAAATGATTCTTGGAGGGCTGTGACCATTGGGCCTTTCTAGTTCCATTCAAAGATTTTACCATGCATATAGACTGAGGGGCTAAGTTACTAGTCAGATGTATTTGTTTGTTGGAAACAACCAACAAGCACTAAGATAAATTCCATTTCTAATAGGTAGCTAGGCTGGAGCTTGATCTTTCTTACACCATGAATTCCTCCAGCCCTGACTATCTCCAGATGAACACAATTTAGGTGTGAGTCTGGCAACTGGAACTCTCAGAATAGAGAATTCTGTGATTTGGAGTAGGAAAAAAATGATAGACTACTTAAAATACAGTAGGAATTCCTGAACAGGGCTTCTCCATGGGTGTCAATCCCGGTACAGTGGACCCTCTACTTAAGGAATTAATCCATATTGGAATGGTGGCTGCAAGTCGAAAAGTCTAAGTCGAATCTCCATTGACCTACAATGCACTGAAAACCGATTAATCCCATAACCAGTGGTTTTTATTCTATTTTTATTCCATTTTAGTTTTTTTCTGGTCTGTAAGTCGATTCTCTGGCTGCAAGTCAAATCTAAATTTAGCAACAAGAGAAGTCTGTAACTCGAAAAGTCTGTAAGTTGAGCCGTCTGTAAGTCGAGGGTCCACTGTACCTTGCACACACATGAAGAAGAACTAGCTTCACAGAGCAGTGGTTGGGAAGACAACAGTCAGGTTGATGTGTTCTTGCTGTCAGTTGTTTGTAAAGGCAATATGAAATACAAGACTGATGGATTTTTCAGGGGCAATGAATCTGCTATGGGGTTCAGTCTGAAATGTACAAGTGCTATCCAAGTGGCTATCCCCAAGTTGGTTCAGCAGCTTTGATAGTTCCCGTGAAATTCAGAACAAAACCCAAGAGGTTTTGTTGTAAAATCAGAGCCATCAGTCTCCATAAGCTGTGGTGCATGTTCTCTACCCAACTCTGTGTATGTGTTATGTGCTCTTATGTCAGAACCAACTTACAGAGACCCTAATAGGGCTTTCAAGGTAAGCAAGATATTTTAGGAATGGTTTTAAGTTAAAACTTTTAACAGTTCCATACCTCCAGTAAATTTTCTTTGTCAAGGGAGGATTTGAACCCTGGTCTCTTGAGTCAACGTATATCACTCTATCCACTACACCAACTGGGTGAACTAACTCTGTAATAAAGCACGTAACTACCTGTTTGAGTCCCTTTCATCTGGAAATGTTCATGGAAGCTTATTTTATGACACAGTTGGTAGAGTTTTAGATGCTAAACAGACATGACATTAAGAAGTAAACCTTTGTTCACTGTACTGTTTCCCTAAATTAAACCAGAAAGAGGGAGAGAGATGCTATTTGTCTCTGCTAGAACATATACATCATGTTTGGATGGGGTTAATAGATTCTTTACTCTCCTTAGGATGATAGTTGCTGCTTATGCAACTCCCACACATTTCCAGGGGACTTATGTATGAATACTCTAAAAATTTGTCAGGAAATTTATCTGTCCATTAATTATGAAGCAGATTTCAAAATATGCAGTGATGGGTGAGCAAAAAGAAAATCAGTATCTGTAATAACAAATTAAAGGAATTAAATAAAAATATTACAAATTCTCAAATTTTCTCTCATGTCTAGTAGGCATAATACAACCACCTGAAGTATTAAACATGTTATATACCTCATTAATGCATTTTCTCACAACTCTTTTTCACTCAGTACAGCCTTCTTTCAGTCAACATGGTAATCTAGGGCAATGACTAATATGATTCCCATCAAATTTAAATTTCTGTAAAATGCAAAAAAAAAAAAAAGTTAAGCAGTTTTCTACTGAAAGAAAATGAACTTTTAAAAAAAACACAGGACAATGTTTTCAGAGACGTTTCTCAGCTTTGCAATATAAAACCTGGGTCATCAGAGGTCTAGCATTACAGATGGTGCTGTAGTTCACAGACTAGTAAAATCAGCAAGAACATCACACACTATTACTCTGACCTCTCCGAAAGTTCTCCAGATATTAATCTCCCTGTTTCTTCCTTGTTTGATCACTTATCCCACTGAGGGAAAAGTGAACTCCAGCAGAGTACAAGGTTTCTGTGATACGTATGTATGTTTGTACTTCAATGGAAAACTTTGGAAAACTTTCCATTTTCCCTACTGCTGTACATCTCTTTAGACAGTCCCAGCAGCTTGACAGAAAAAAAGAGAGAATCAGGGATTGTCCGGAGGGCAGCATCAAAGGAAAGAGAGCTGTAAGTATGGGTCAAATTGCATTGGACACTGGCCCCAAAAGAATCCAGTCCCTTCATGTGGTCACCCAAACCAGAAAACCTGTGAATCAAGCCAATTTAGTTGCATCCTCATGCATCTCAAGCTTGTGTATGTGGATTTTCAAAAAGGATATTATATTTGCAAGCCCAACTGGTATGTGGTTAACTTATATTAAAATTATGCTTACATAAAGGTGACAATAATGAAAGCCTGTATCTAGTAACTTTTAGTAGAGCCTAATTTTTAGAGCAAGCGCCATATTAATGATATATTACTTCAAAGAGCAGGTGGTCTAAGTACATTGCTATATACATTAGTAGTAGCTCCATCTCTATTATTCGATTTAGTCCTACTGTATTTACTTCCTAACAGATTGGGAGGTATTTACAGACTTAAAAAAGGTGAAAGGTAGCACTTGTTTAATTATGCAATGTCACACTAATCTTAGATTGTAGTGCAGTGATCCCCAACCTTGGGCCTCCAGATGTTCTTGGAGTACAACTCCCAGAAACCTTCACCACCACCTCTGCTGGCCAGGATTTCTGGGAGTTGAAATCCAAGAACATCTGGAGGCCCAAGGTTGGGGACCACTGTTGTAGTGTATGTGAATCTCTTGCAGGCCTCTGTGCTGCTTGGAAACCAGTAAGGGAGGGGTTCCTAGCTCTCTGAAGCTGATTTTGAAGGCATATGGTATTGTTCCTAGTGAAGCTTGGCACATGTAGTCCTTTGATAAAAAAGAATCATATTGGATCCTGGCCTAGATTTTGGAAAATGAAAGACAGAAGATAACTTGTTCTGAATAGCTTTCACTACTGGTTCTCAAGTAAGTATTTTCAGGACCATGACTATACATTAAACCACCTTTCCTACTAGATTTGTTAAGAGATCTATTAATAAACCAAACTCGGAAGTAATGAAGGGTATAAAACTGAAATAAGTTGTGTTACTATAGCACTGTAATGTCCAATAAGACAATGATAAGTAGTCAAACATAGGCTTAGCTAATACCAGCCATTAAAATGTTAATAGTCCATATCAAGCAAAATAAAATATTAGAGAAAACTCTATGAATTATTCAATATATTGATTTACCTGCAAGGAAGTCAAATAAATATGTCTTCAGTCATGATTTAACAAAAACAGATATCCTGAGTATACAGCATATAGAAAGCATTGTCTGTGTCTAGCAAGGACACAACTATGTTTGGGGGGAAAATGTAATATTTTGATATATGGAGAAATTAGACAGTGCTCAGGCATCTGGCATGTTTTTCTATCATCTTCATCATGTGTAGTTAATGAGAACCTACCGTAAATAAAATATAGTGTTTATAAGGAGTAGACTATGATCGCACTCCATACTAGCAGTTCTTCAATGGCTGATTCCTGTTATAATTCAAACGGACATAGACAGTTTAAAGGCAAGGTTCTTATTAATCTCCAGAGAATTTACACAGTGAAGACCTATTACAGCCTACCTTATGGGGCCGTTTTGAGGATGAATTAGAGAAGACCTGTAAATCTTTTCTGCCCTCATAGTAAAGTGCTATATAAATGATAAATAGCAATAAACGGGAGCAGTGTCATTGAAAGCTCACATATTGCTTGGTTAAACTCGCACACCAAAATTTGTTACCCCAATAAATGTTGCAAGAGAAAATAGCAGCTCAAGATATAAAATTAAAGCATAAAGGTCAGCATATCTTGATTGATAAGGATCCAGCAGCAGTCTCTCCATATATTAAAAATTGTAAGAATAAATGACAGAGCAAGCAAACAAAAATTGTAAAGAAAAGTGGAAGCTTAAATTCTGAGTTCCATGATATAGAAAGCCATAGACTACTGTATTTTTTGTTTCACTGCTCTAGAGTAGAATTTCCCCATATGGGAAACTCATTCCCACAGATTCCCAGAAGACAGATCCTGCTGGGGTATAAACCTGTAGGAATCACAGATAACTTACAAGCAGAGGAATGGTTTTGGAATGTGGAACCAATAACAACCCTTTCTTGCAATTTGACTGTGTTTATGCAGCATTTGCCCCTTCATGGATTGCTGCCTTGTCGTGGTGAAGGGGCCTGAGTAATTGAGAGAAGCTATGGGCTACGCTATGCAGAGACACCCAAGACAGACAGGTCATAGTGGAGAATTCAGACTAAACGTGATCCACCTGGAGAAAGAACAGGCAAGAAACTCCAGTATCTTTGCCAAGGAAATTCCATGGACAGAAACAAAAGGATAAAAGATATGACACAAGAAGATGAGCCCTCAGGCCGGAAGGTGTCCAACATGCTTCTGAGGAAGAGCAGAGGACATGTACAAGTAGCTCCAGAGCTAATGAAGTGGTTGGGCCAAAGCCGAAAGGACGCTTAGCTGCGGATGTGCATGGAAGGGAAAGGAAAGTCCAGTGCTGCAAAGAAAAATACTGCATAGGAACCTGGAATGTAAGATCTATGAACCTTGGGAAGCTGGAGGTGGTCAAACAGGAGATGGCAGGAATAAACATTGACATCCTGGGCATCAGTGAACTAAAAAGGAGAGGAATAGGCAAATTCAATCAGATGATTACCAAGCTGCTATTGTGGGCAAGAATCCCATAGAAGAAATGGAATAGCCCTCCTAGTCAACAAAAGAGTGGGAAAAGCTGTACTGGGATACAATCTCAAAAATGATAGAATGATTTCAATATGAATCCAAGGCAGACCTTTCAACATCACAGTAATCCAAGTTCATGCACCAACCACCAATGCTGAAGAGGCTGAAATTGACCAATTCTATGAAGACTTACAACACCTTCTAGAACTGACACCCAAGAAAGATGTTCTTCTCATTATAGGGGACTGGAATGCTAAAGTGGGAGTCAAGAGATAAAAGGAACAACAGGCAAGTTTGGCCTTGGAGTTCAAAACGAAGCAGGGCAAAGGCTAATAAAGTTTTGTCAAGAGAACAAGCTGGTCATCACAAACACTCTTTTCCAACAACACAAGAGGCGACTCTACATATGGACATCACCAGATGGGCAATACCAAAATCAGATTGATTATGTTCACTGCAGCCAAAGATGGAGAAACTCTATACATTCAGCAAAAACAAGACCTGGAGCTGATGGTGGCTCTGATCATCAGCTTCTCATAGCAAAATTCAAACTTAAACTGAAGAAAGTAGGAAAAACCACTGGGCTAGTCAGGTATAATCTAAACCCTTATGAATAGACAGTGGAGGTGAAGAGCAGATTTAAGGAACTAGATTTGGTGGAGAAAATGCCTGAAGAACTATGGATGGAAGCCCGTAATATTGTACAGAAGGCAGCAACAAAAACCATCCCAAAGAAAAGGAAATGCAAGAAAGCAAAGTGGTTGTCCAATGAGGCCTTACAAATAGCAGAGAAGAGAAGGGAAACAAAATGCAAGATAGATAGGGAAACATACAGAAAATTGAATGCTGACTTCCAAATAATAGCAAGGAGAGACAAGAGGGCCTTGTTAAATGAGCAGTGCAAAGATATAGAGGAAAAGAATAGAAAGGGAAATACCAGAGATCTGTTCAAGAAAAGTGGAGATATTAAAGGAATATTTTGTGCAAAGATGGACATGATAAAGGACAAAAATGGTAGGGATCTCACAGAAGCAGAAGACATCAAGAAGAGGTGCCAAGAATACACAGAGGAATTATATCAGAAAGATCTGGATGTCCCAGACAACCCAGATAGTGTGGTTGCTGACCTTGAGCCAGACATCCCGGAGAGTGAAGTCAAGTGCGCCTTAGAAAGCTTGTCTAACAACAAGGCCAGTGGAGGTGATGGCATTGCAGTGGAACTATTTAAAATCTTAAAAGATGATGCTGTTAAGGTGCTACACTCAATATGCCAGCAAGTTTGGAAAACTCAGCAGTGGTCAGAGGACTGGAAAAGATCAGTCTACATCCCAATCCTAAAGAAGGGGAGTGCCAAAAAATGCTGCAGCTACCCTACACTTGCACTCATTTCACATGCTAGCAAGATTATGTTCAAAATCCTACAAGGCAGGCTTCAGCAGTAGGTGGACTGAGATCTCCCAGAAGTACAAGCTGGATTTTTTTTAAATTTTATTTTTTTTATTTAGGAACAGGGATAGAGGGTACAAAAAGAAAGAGGGGATAGGAAAGGAAAAATGTACAAGCTGGATTTTGAAGGGGCAGTGGAACTCGAGACCAAATTGCTAACATTCGCTGAATTATGGAGAAAGCCAGAGAGTTCTAGATAAATATCTACTTCTGCTTCATTGACTACACAAAAGCCTTTGTTTGGACCACAATAAACTATGGCAAGTCCTTAAAGAAATGGGAGTGCCTGACCACCTTATCTATCTCCTGAGAAATCTATATGTGAAACAGGAAGCAACAGTTAGAACTGGATATGGATCAACTGATTGGTTCAATATTGGGAAAGGAGTACGACAAGGCTATATATTGTCTCCCTGCTTATTTAATTTATATGCAGAATACATCATATGAAAGGCCGGACTGAAGGAATCCCAAGCCGGAGTTAAGATTGCCAGAAGAAATATCAACAACCTCAGATATGCAGATGATACCACTCTGACAGCAGAAAGTGAGGGGGAATTAAAAGAATCTCTTCATGAGGGTGAAACAGGGGAGTGCAAAAAATGGTCTGAAGCTCAACATCAACAAAACCGAGATCATGGCCACTGGTCTCATCTTTATGGGAATCATTACCATCTGTATAGTAATCTCTTCTCAGATTCCTTCCCCAATATGTTTAAAAGTTAGTCTCCACTTTCTTCCACATCATTTGCTATGATTTTTTTGTTCTTAAACAGAACATTTAACCTTACAGTGTTATCTTTACTGACCTTACTGACAAGGAAAATTTACAGTGTAATATCATGGGCTCTTCCATCCATCTATCCAATCTCCATTTCTTAGATTATTTAATTTAATACTGCATGCAAAAATGGAACTTCAATTTTAATTTCTTTTTGTGTACTGTAAACCACAATCGTGTTGCTTTTGCGGCTTCATGCAATGGCAGTGTAAAAAACCAAACAGTAACACCCCCTTTGTGTGGGTAGGTGGGGCAATAAAGATTTGCTACAATTCCACTAATGGTGAGTCCTTATTTTGAAGAAATACTACAGAACCTCTCATTTCCTTGGAAAGAGTCAATAAAACTGTCTCCAGTTTTTCTGCCCACAGATAATATGGAAAATGTTGAGAGGCCATGTGCACATAGCTTTAATACTTACAGACAATGACTAAAATCTTTTTCATGTAAATTCTGTGGCATAAGATTGATGACATGGGCTGAAGTCTACAAAAGCTTATGCTAAATAAAATTATCGGTCTTTAAGGTTTTGTCAATGAATCTTTGTAGGGTTTTTTTGCTACAACAGACTAAGATGGCTACCTCCCAAGACGTAATCTATGAGTAATTCATAGGTTACTTCAAATTTAAACTTGTGAGTAAGACAAGGTGATCTATAGCTACTTGTCTCCTCAAGCTGACTATAAATTTCAGCTGATAAAGAACAAATGTGTCAGGAATTCAGAATTAATGTTCAGGGTTCCAAATTGCATTAATAAAATAACTATATAAACTGTTACCCTCCATGTCATAGTAAAGTTCCAATATGGTCCAGGTGCAAGTTATTACTACTGATATAGGAAGGAAACCTTAAAACATTACACATTTTGAATTTATGATTCTCAAAATACTCTGCTACATCAAGTCATGAAAAGTTCATCAGCAGTTTAGGCAACTTTTTGTTCAGCAAGTCAAGTATTAGGCTTCTGGCTGAATTGCTTTAAGCAACAGCAATCAAACCACCAGGAGCAGTGGAAGGGCAGAAAGTAATGAAACTGTGCCAGCATAATATTACAACTGGTGCTAGTATCAGTAGATTCATAGCATGGTTCTTACAATGCTGCTCTACCAACAGGAGCCCATATTGACAAATACATCATCAAGCACAGCTGTTATGCATTACCAAAACAGACAGAGAGCATGGCAAAGATAGGAAGCCTTGGAAACAACTTGCATTTTCATTATCTAAGAGGACTTTAGCTTCTATAGAACCAGCTGAGTAAAGATAAACTTGTACTTTGTAGAAACCAGTTAACAAAATGACATTGTGGTTGATATGCACAAAGGTAAGAAATACTGTACTACTGCCACTCTTTGCCCCATACAAGATTCTAACATAAATACATTGATTCCTTTCCTATATTTTTTCCTATGCATTATTCCTGGGTCTTGATGTGTTTTGATACATCATCTTATTTGGCACAACACAAACTACATAAGCTTCAGAGGCACATTGCTTTAAATCAAGAAATTACTGTAGAATGATTGCCTGGTTGCGCAACACTTGATACAATACATATCAGTGCTGGTTTCTAAACTTGAAGTCCTTCACCTCCAAAAGTTGCACAATTTGCATTACACATGCATCCATAAAGTAGATTTTGGCACACTGTATAAAGAAGGAAATAATTTTGAAAGTCACCCAAAGGCCATCTTTTTTTGGATCAGAATGCAAATTTCATCCACTTGAAATGTCTGGCTGAAACAAAAAATAAATGTCATGATTGTCTCTTTCCTAATTTCTTTTTCACTTCAGATCTTTAATTGAAACTGAAGTAGGACTCTTCTTACTCCTCCAGCAGGTTCCAGCCTTCCTTCTCTTCACCTGAAATTCTTCTAATTTTCTATGATATCTACCCATCCCTTTTGATTACCACATTAGGAACTGCAAGGAAGAAAGGGGTGGTCTTTGCCTTTCCACTGTCCTAGCACTAGTATAGCAACAATCCTGGTAATATGGGCACTAGTAAGTATAGTTGTCAAAACTCATGAAACAGGCTTATGGGAGGCACAGGGTGAGAGGATATTTGTCTTTTTGTAGAAAACAGCTGGACAGAGGACCAAGGCTGTGAGATGACTCACAATAATTTAGAATAAGAGGAGTATATTCCTAATATGTAACAAATTCTAATGTGTCAGTATATCACTGTTCTTATAAAATAGTATATCAATGGTGCAGTTTGAATTGGACCTCCTATTAATGGACCTAATCTGGTTCCAAGGAGTTCAAGATCTCACCTGCAACATCAGAATTTATCACACCTGAGCCCACTATGAATCTATTGAATCACGAAGTGCTAGAAGAACAAACGTTATTTCAAATAGACTAGTTTTGACTTGTCCTGTCTTCCTTCCGCCTTCTCCCCCCCCCCCCCCCCCGCTGTTAGAACAAAGAGAACTAGACTGGGTTCTGGTGGCCAAGTCATGTAGTGCAGTGGTTCTTAACCTTTGTTACTCAGGTGTTTTTGAACTGCAACTCCCAGAAACCTCAGCCAGCAGAGCTGATGGTGAAGGCTTCTGGGAGTTGCAGTCCAAAAACATCTGAGTAACAAAGGTTAAGAACCAGTGTCTTTTCAGTGTTGGAGATGAGAACATTATTTTAATAATAACACACATGCACACAAAGTAGATGTGGAAGGCTTTGGTAAACAGGCATAGATACAGCATTGCTAAGTTTGTGTTGGTTACTTCCTCTCAGGTTACGCAAGAATGAAGCAGACCCTACTAATTTGAACTTCACTCCTTCCAGACTTCACCATATAAAGGTTCAAAATCATGCAGAACAGCAGATTCTGCTGACTGGAAGATCAGGAGAAAGTTTCTGGGGGTCTAGGTTGGCAGGGGACTCAGGAGAATATTTTATTTTCATTGTTGATCAAATGCAGTCATGGCACAGAACCATTAAAGGAAAATAGTTCCAGGAACGAGGACTGCTCAGAGGTGCCCTGTCCCCTTAAGATAGGGGTCTCTGGACCTCTGCCCTATGGACCACATGTAATAGTATCTCTACATACTTCTAGCAACACATATTTTTGTACTTTTTGTTTTCAGTGCAAAATAATCTTTAACCCTCAGGATAAGTTTTTCCACATATTATACAGTCATGTGGTGGCTAGATAGCTCATGTAGATAGCTCCAGTCTGGCTAGATGGCTCAGGCTTATGTACCTAGCTGCAGAGACAGAGGCTGGGGATGTGATTTCGCACTGTGTCTCCTGTGCGTAGAGTTTGACTGTGTAGCATTGGGCAAGCTGCATCGTCCCAGGATGCCCCTTGAAGAACGGAATGGTAAACTATTTCTGAGAAGTCTCTACCTGAAAAACCCTGAAAAGGGTCAGAATTGACTTTGCAGCACATGACTATTATTATTATTTATTATTATTATACACTCATGGAATATATGGGCTCAAGTGAATCCTGGATAGATCTATATGTGAATAGTGAATTAGTTGAGGGGCTTTTTGTATGAAGGAATATAATCAAGTAGTCAAGCTCAAGCTATCATTATTTATCATGCAGAAACATGAGTTGACATGTAAAATAACTGCAACTGGAAAATGAATTATTAATTTTACTGCATCATATGACAGCCTCTCGACTAAATACAAAATTAAATATTCATTGTAATCAATAAATCATAAGCCCATGGTGGTTATTCTGCATGTCAAGTCGTATTTCCTCATTTCAGTGCTCTTCATTGGTGTTGCCTCCCTCCAGTACA
Source organism: Pogona vitticeps (assembly GCF_051106095.1). Classification (NCBI taxonomy): domain Eukaryota; kingdom Metazoa; phylum Chordata; class Lepidosauria; order Squamata; family Agamidae; genus Pogona; species Pogona vitticeps. The sequence goes on from NC_135787.1 coordinate 36,529,955, forward strand.
TCACGGCCAAGCAGCTAAAAGTAGCTTATCCTAAACCATGTAATCATAAATATAGGTCCCACTGGAAATATGGTCACACAAGAATTCATTCTAACAATTCTGAGGAAAGTAAACAGGTGATTTACAGTATAACATGATTCAATCATTGTATCATTACACTCACACATATCAGTCCAGAGCTAGCATCAGCTTTGGGACATGGGATTACCATAGGAATGTGCAAACCTCTCAGTCTCAATTTCATTGTAATTTTCCAAAGGACATCTGTGTTTTCTTCCTATATTTGTTTCTTCCTATGTTGCAAACTGGGTTCTTTCCCACTCAATGGCAATTCATCTAAAAATCTTCATGCAGTTTTCATCAAATGCATGTTTGTTGATGGGTTTTACCTGATATACCCTATTTTCCTTGTTGACTAACATGTGTCTTTGCATTCTTCATTTGTATTCATTTTTATTCTTTCCTGTTTTAAACTACAGTATGCTTCTTGTTTCTTCACACCTGATTATTCAGGTATGCCATGGCATCAGCTGTGGCACACCTGATGGCGTCATGGCTGATGGTGCCATGGCGTCAGCTGTGGTGTGACCATAGTGGAGACATGGTGGTGGCAGCAGCACAGTGGTGTGGCAGTGCAACAGGAGCAGGTAGGGGCCCCACACACACACTGAACACAAACAAAAACCCAAACCACAAACCAATTCAGTTTCCCAGTTAGTTTGCTATGGTTTGTGGTTTGTGGATAACCACGGATCATGAATCATCACAAACCACCCTCTCTAATAGGAAATCGACATGGCTATACTGACTCTGGATGAGACAGCTTCAAGCAATAACACTGTGATTACAAACCAATTTTGATTTTTTCCCCCACCCAAGAAGCTCTTCTCTTCCCTGCACTTCTTTCCACATTTATTTTGATTGAAATGGTCAGCTATCTCAAATTCCCATTTCTCATAGTGTGACCAAAGTTTTCTATGTTTCTGCATTTCATGTGGTCTTCATTCATTCACTTTAGTACTTCTTCACTCTCTTAAGCCACAAAATTCTTAGCATCCTGCAAGATACCCTAGACTGCCAGAAAGACAAGCAAGTAGATCTAATCATGCCTGCACTATCTCTGGAGGCAAAAAAAGTTGAAATTGAGGCTGTCCTACTTTAGGCATGTCATGAGAAAACAAGATTCTCTGGAAAAGACTGAACGCAGCAGGAAAAATAGGAAGACTAAATACAAAATGGATTGACTCCCTAAAGAAAGCCACAGACATGGAGTTGCAAGAGCTGAGCAGGGCTGTTGAGGACAGGACTTTTTGGAAGATCACTCATTCATAGGGTCATCATAAGTCAGGGATGACTTGATGGCACATAACAACATTCCATGCCATACAGTGGAACGAAGAAAACCTAACACTCTTCACTGCACATTCTGAAAGCTAATTTGAAGTTTTTGTTTCATATTACTCTCTATATAGTAGGGAAGGGCCATGCCTAGTCTGACTTACACAGCATGACTATTATTACACACATGTATATTATTTAAAAATTAAAATAATAAAAATCTGATACAGGCAATGAAACAAGCAACCAGTGAGTATAATACAAGACAAGAAATAAAAATGTTAATTTCATGATCAGTTACAAAGACAGATTGGGAGGTTCAGCAAATTGAAATGCCTAGCTAAAAAGACATGTCTTATCTTGGCACCAAAAAGTTTGTAAATTAAGCATCTGTGTTTAAAGATGCCAGTCTGATAATGGGACACACCAAGCACTTTCTCTTATAATTAAACAGCCCACTTTTAATGAAAGAAGTTGGAGTAGGGTGTCACTGGAAGAACTTAAGTCAGAAGGAAGCTGGTCTGGGAAGAGACACTTTTTCAAGTGTTCATGTGTCAAGCCAACGAAAGCTTTAAAGGTAAAGGCATCTGGGTTTGGTCTTAGAAATGAATTAACACATGAGTGCTCATGACTGAAGCCATGAGAATCAACCAGTACCACAGCAAATTCTGGCAGTCAAATGCGACACTAATTGAAGCATCTGGCTGTTCTACAAAGATAACCCATAAATAATGCATTGTTGTAATGCATCCAGAAGCTTACCAAAACAGGTCTCACTATTATTTCTATCCATAAATGACTGCATCTGGTAAAAGGTACTCCGTACAACTGAGGCTGTCTCTGAGAGCTCCCAAATATTTAACCTATTCTTTCAGAAGATACACAAGTCTGTCCAAACAGGCCGAACATAGTTTTCCCATACCATGCCAACTTCATCTTGTCAAGAATCTTTTTTAGCTGGTTGAGTTCCACCAAACTGTTACTCTATCTACACTTTGTTTTTTAGCTATGTCTAAACAGCAATCTCTCTCTCTCTCTCTCTCTCTCTCTCTCTCTCTCTCTCTCTCTCTCTCTCTCTCTCTCTCTCTCTCTCACACACACACACACACACACACACACACACACACACACACACACACACACACACACACACACACACACACACACACACACACACACACACACACACACACACACACACACACACACACACAAACCCCTCTGCATTTTCTGCCTTTCCTCTCCAGTTGGGTTTACATTCTAAAACCATCATTTAATAATTATTTTCCATAAAAAGTTCCATCCCTATGAAGAAATAATTTTCCTGACAAATAAAAAGTTCAATCCACCTTTCAAAACAAAAGGAGGAACAGGAGGAGGAGGAGAAGTACATCTTGGCACAGAGTATAAGTTTCCATAAACTGTCAAAGGCCCAGCGGTAGAATCTGGTATGAGAAATATTTGAAGAATTTCTTTCCTGTAACCTGTTGATTCTCAAACATCCAGAGAAAATATGAAAATCAAAAGCCACCTGTCCTGAGCTATTGTTTAAGATAGTCCTTCATAGAGATAATGCACAGGCTTCTGACTACATCCCTGCATTGTTTAGGAACTAAATGTATATTATACTTGATGTTAACATGCAGCTATAAAACAAAATAGCCTTGGTCTTTTACCCTCTTTCCTTCAGTGACAGATTATCATTCTATGAAGGAAAGGAACTGCTTGAGATTAATTTATATCACATCAATCTGTGTTATGTGACCTTTTCAGAATAAGTAGACCCAAAAGTGACTAGATACCCCCAAAAAGTCAATCTTTAAGCCAATTACACTAATAAGACCTGATGTGTAAATGGGTATTTATTATTTTAAAAAGCAACACTGAAATACGTCTGAGGGGCATTTAAAAGCAAGGCAATGTCTAACTACAGCACATCCAATAATAAAATCAGAGTCAGCCTAGTAGCTGATTAAGGTTAATTTGAATCACATCAATGTGAATTAACTTGGCCTTTGCAGAATGAACAGCACCTTTGTGCCAACATGATCAATTAGTCCTTTTAACTTTATACATCTGCCTAGAAAGGTTAGATTTATTAGTTGTCTGGATAACCATTCACAGATTTCAAAGCTGTGGCTTATGTGCATTGTCCAGCAAAATCTTTTCAGGGGAAAATGTCAAATAGACAAACTTTGAAGAGCCAACATTAGAAGTTGCTTTGCTAAATAGACATTTCTTAGAGAAGCGAGAACTTACTGTTTCTGTAATGCTGCTTCTTGTGTTCTCTCAAACTAATGTCCCCAATTGTACCAGGATATTACTCGGCAGCAAGTGAAATTATGTAAATCACAGGGGCAAATTGCAGCTAGGCATACAACCAATACTTTGTTAATTAGCGTCAATTTGCCACCACACCTAATACAATTTCACTTACTCAAAAGCAAAATCCCATAGCGTTAGTCATAAAATTAAATGGCTAATGATTTTATTTTATTTATTTATTTGATTTGCATCCCGCCTATCTTATCTATACGACCACTCTAGGTGGCTGATATGCTGGAATGGACAATAGGCCAAGTTATATATGTTGGTATGCTTCCAGGCACATGGACAACCTTCAGACAACTGAGGATGTGTTCCAACATTGTTAAGTATTTCATTAGGAATGGAAGATTCTTCATTTGTTCAAGGATGGTCCTGCCAGAAGGCAGAATGAGGTGTTGTGAAAGAGCAGAAAACATTTATTAATTATTATTATAACTATATGCTACCATTTCTGACATGGAAACCACTCCTTAAGTATTTCAATTAACTTGAAAGCTCTATTAGGGCACCATAATTCACTTCTGACATCATGGCACATAACAACAACAACCCTTTCCAGGGCTTTCTAGGTCTACAGTACACAGAAGTGGTTTACCATTCCCTTCCTTTGGAGAGGGGCACCCTCAAAGCTACACATGCTGGTTCTTCAACTAGAAGGCACAGAGGGAAATTGAACTCTTGACCCCAACTCCAGCTGACTGAGCTATCCAGCCTGCAAAAAATAGTTGTTCAATTTATTCTTGTTGGTTTTTTTAGGTGTAAATTGCTGATGGCAGTTTCTTGTTCCAGAATGAATCAGTGAACTGATGGCAGGGACTGCAACTTCCCTTTACTGTTGTGTCTCTGGCAGCAAACTAGCCATGCATTTCTTATGTTTTATCAAACACTCTACATCAAGAATTCTGGGAAGGGTATACCATTCTTTCCCACCTCTCCTTTTTTATTACTCTCACAATAGTCCTGTGAAAATGATTATACGTAGAAAGATTCTGGTTGGCTACCCAGGGAGCTTCAACACTGATTAGGGATTTGGTCTCACATGTGCAGCACTATAATGTTTTGCACCATGATTCCTTCCTACACTGGTGTTGGGCCAGGCATGGGGAGCACCTAGATCTGTTCCTTCCTAAACACTGCTGTTCTGCGTTTCTGAAACAGTCACACTGGCATGTGGTGGAGCCACACCAAGGTCTCCTTCAATATTATACCTCTGCTTTCTGACTGTTTGTCATGAGTTCAGCCAGAGAAGGCCTGGAATCAGCGGGTTTAATTACAGCTGAGGAAAATGCTGGGCAATTAGTATCACAGACAGCTGAATCACCACCAGATTCTCCTCCCCCACTAGCCAGAGTGAGAGATAAGCCTCCTCTGAGACTCACAACACAGAGGACTGAGGCTTGCATGAATGCTTCTCAGAGGAACATCAGGTTGATCAGCCCAGAGTTTTAACAGGATGGAATGTTTCTAAGAATTAGATAATTGTTGCTGCTATATAATTTGTACTGAGAAGCTTGGAAGCTTGTGGAAGCAACAAGTCAATTCCCTGGCTCGTGTCCATGCTCCTGCTTGTCTTGAACCTTGCTCTCTTGACCCTTGGCTTTTGGATTCTGACTTCTGACTATGCTTTGTGTTTTGGCTTTGACAATTTGGCATCTGTATTGTATCTCCTGGACTTCTGACCTTGGACTGGCTTATTGGACTTTCCCCTGCTGAATCCCCTGGAAATGTGACACTTTCTGATTTTTATTATTATTATTTTAGTTGTTTATGTGCTTTGTCTAATTATGAAAACAGCACTGGGTGGTGTTCTCGCTAAGTTGGGCATACTATAAGCTGCTTTTTATTGTTGTTGTTGTTTCCCAATGTTTTTATCATTTTGATTGAGTGTGCCTGGTGTTCTTGAATAATAATAATATTAATGGGTGAAAATATAAGGAGAACAGAATTCAGCAAAACATTAAGTGAAAGCTCTTAATATAACCCTTCTGAGCATGGAAGAAGCTGACTTGGCAGCCAGTCAGCTCCCCCTCATAGCAGTTGAATGTCCATCTGAAAATGAATGAAAATGTTACATTTTATACTGTAGATCTTGCTTTAGGGAGGGTGCAACCTCAATATTCTCCAACATCCAACTCTGTGATGCATCTATATGACCAGAAAAGTTCTCTTTATCACTGCAGCAACATCCACAGTGCTTTCGTGGAAAATTGGCAAAAAGCACCCAGTCAGTAGATGTGACACTGGTATCCCATACCAGAATCATCCTCAAACATACATTCAGGGGAAAATGTGGCTGGTGATTTTGGATAGGACTGTCTTCCTTGTATTGTTTAATGAGGTAGAAATTGATATTAGATGAGTCATTGAGAAGGTTATTGCATATAAGCAATAAAGAATGGTTCTCAACATATAATTAAAGAGCCATGATGGAATTTCCTGCGTCTTTTGGCCCTGTCTTTTCACCTGCAAAGTGGGAATGGCAACACTAATTGCACAAGCTTGTTGCAAAGTCCTATAGAAGATGTTGTAAGAATTGTAAAATAAAAAAGGGGAAACAACTTGAATATTCTACTGGTTTGTGTTATAGTTCAATTGTCAAAATCCTTTCACATAAATTACACTGGTTTAAAGGAGATGACAACACCTGCAATCAGAGAGATTCATTAATTAAAAGTTCCTGCTTGGATTGCTCATCATTTAAATGTAAACTCATTGTGCACAAGTTGGCTGGCTTTGTACACAATCCAGAGTCCAAGTGCAGATTCTTAAATTAGTGGTAATCTAATTCATGTAAGAATCCATTAGCAATACTGTCCCCCTTTTAGATATTAGCCTACATTGCTGCATCTTTAATGAAGTCAACCTTATACCAGATGGCTAATGTGTTATTTGAACAAAAGAGAAAAGAGATCATACAGCACACATGGTTTTGGAACTAATGTGATTTTTTTTCTGGTTGTTTTTACTATAGGTTTATGCTGCTGGTAGTTTTAAGCTGTGTTCAGACTACTTTGTAAAAAAAATAAAGGAAACAGCTGAAAGAATCTTGATTCGTAAATAGTATATAAATGAAATAAAATGATAATCAAAAACATGTGTTGATCCATAGTTATCCCTGGCAAGCAACAGAACCCAGTCCATCAGCCTTAACTGAAAGAGAGCCTTGAGTCACTTCTGTTCTGTTATTATCTTATTTCACCAAAATTTTGCTAAGAACTGTGCTTCTGTAGTCATAGCTGGATTCGGCTTTTACTTTTATGGTAGAGTTGGGTACTTTCAATTAATGGCTTAAAGCTCTCATTTCCTACCCCCAGCATTCACCAGACAATGTCATTATTAGTCCTGACGCTACAAGCAACCCCACATACCAAGCCGCAAACCTTGACAATGGTAAACATTACATGATTTGCCTCCAGCTTTTAAAGTCATACTGAGGGAGAAGCACTTACACTACATTAAACTCATGCTCAATTACCATTAGGGTTGTGTTGAGTTTTCCTCCCCAGAGGAATCAGCGTGTGGTATGCTAGCTGCCTCCATTCTAACCTAGGAGCACGAATCTTAGCAAGCTCCATATTACCAAGTACAATTCAGGATGAATTTCTTTTACTGTTTTATCAAGTCGGCCACTTGAGACTTTTTGAGTCTTTTCCCCAAACCATGGATGATCGACCTATATCATATTTTACTTTAACAGCCTATTAGGTTTACTTATTCATTTGCATCCATATATATCCTCCTATCAGTAGAACCGCCCAAAGCAGCTCACATAACAAAAGTATAAAAGCAACAAATAAAACAACAGATAGAAACAATAAAATAGAAAGAAATCATGACTACAGAAGGCAAACATAATGATGCTGAAGTGCCAAAGAGCCTTGGTTTGTCTCAAATAGCTGGGCTGCCCAGCCTGAGAAGGAGAGCCATCCATTTTGGGAGCAAAGAGTGGCCAGAAGGTGGCCATCTCTTGACCACAGCTCAGCACACATTCATGGGGAACCCAGCACTGAATAATCTGTAAATGGAATAAACTAAAGGAAACAAGATTTAAAACTTATTAATTTATATATGGAATTTATAAGACCACATTCCAGACATGGGCAAAGAATAGTCTATTTATCTGTTAACTTTAGAGTTTGTTCCTTAAAGAGGGAAGGAGGTTGAAGATCGCACCCCCTCACACCCATCCTTCTCTACTTTCACTCAAAAGCTTGATTTAATTTACTACCATCTTGTTTATACATTGGACTTCACAAGGGGGAAAGAGGTTTAAGATCACACATGCCCTCCCCCCACCTTTCCTTTATTTTCACATGTTGGGAAGGAGGGTGATTTTTAGTGGGGTCTAGCATTTCAGGGAAGTATTGGGCTGCTTTACATTTTTTGTTCGATTCCCCACACAGACACTTTTCTGGTCTCAATAACATTTTATATATGTCCCCCTATATATATAAATATAGGTTTATATTAATATTTATATTTATAAATAATAAAAAAGAGAGAAAATGAGAAAGGAAAAGGTATTTGGAATTTCATTTTAATATTATATTAGTAATTAATCAATAGGTAATAAATAAATCAATAAAATCAATAAGGAGACAGGTTTAATTGGTGGTGATTAGATTTAATTGGGTTTATCCCCTGACCACTACCCCCCACTGTGGGACATCCCCCAGTCCTGGGGTGGGATTCAACAAGCTGCCTGAAGGGAAAACCCCTCTCTGAACTTGAAACTCAGCACCCAAGCATAGCTCAGCTCCCCAGAATGAATCCATCAAGGAAACGTAACCACATTTCCAGGTCATCCCTCATCCCTGCTGACATCCTTTACCTATGATGTGGCCTCGTCAAACCATTCATGTCTCTGCAAAGCCATCTCAAAAAAAGCCCTACCAGCGGCAATGACCTTACAAGCAAAATTGAGGTGGCTGACCATCTCCTGAGGTTCCTTCAGTGTAACTTTGGTACACTGTAACAGGTTCCAAATTCAAATCTGAAGGTCCAATAATTTACTATCTAGCAAACTGCTGGATTGCTGAATAGTGTCCAATTCAATCCCAAAAGAGGTATTTACTGTAGCTGGGCCTTCTGTCTTTTCTTCTGCCAATGGTACACCCAGCTCACCAGTGACCTCTGGAAAAAACTCATGAGGGACGCACATTGACCAGACCCTGGCTTACCACAAAATAAAAAATCTTCCAAATAATGGATGACCTGGAAAGCCCTGACCCACTAATGGCCCACTCTAAAAAGGAGCTAAAACATTCAAAAGCAGCACAAGAAACTAAGCATCCCATCGGCATTGCCCTATACATATAAAAGAAACCCTCAAACTAAAAGCCCAACAACTCAAAGTCATCAGGATGAACTGGTAACAAGCAAAAAGCCAATTTAATGTCTGCCTTTCCCATTTCAGCCCCATGGCCACAGGATCTAACCATCCTTATGGCAGTGTTAAAAGGAACAGTGATCCATGGGGCATAAGCAGATAGGGAATGAAGGGATGAATATAAAAAGGTGATATTCCTTGCTTCGTATTTGTTGGGGTCTCTGGACTCAAGAATATGAAGCAACAAATATCTAAAGAATCAGGGATTTTTAATGAAGATCCTGATTTGTTTTTATATTTGTCCCCATGTCTAATTACAAAAGTACTTCTCTCTCTCTCTCTCTCTCTCTCTCTCTCTCTCTCTCTCTCTCTCTCCAAGTCCCAGACTCTTCAACCAAAATGCCAACTTGTCCCTCCAGGACCAATGGATCCCTTTGTAACTTTTCCTATCTATTCTGAGGACTACAATTCTCAGGCTGCATTAATTTCTCCCAGGTTATATAATGCACTCCCTGGAGATATCAGACTGCCCCCGTCCCTTTTATCCTTCCGCTAACAGCTGAAAACCCATCTTTTCAGGCAGGCTTTTAACAATCAAGATTGAGTCCCTGAATATCTTTTTTTAAAGTTAAGATGGTTTTTAATATTTACCTGCTTTTTATTATTCAATTGTATTTCAATTAGCATATAGTTTAATTTTTTTCAATGTTTGACTTATTGTGGTTTTAATTCTATTCTTTTTAATATTGTGAGCTGCCTTGGGTCCCCTTATCGGGAGAAAGCTGGCCTATAAAACAGACAGACAAATAAAAACTTCCTTTTTTGGACTAACAACTCTGAGAATCTCCTAGCCAGCCTGGCCATTCAGTATACTGCAGTATACTTATGGCAACCTTAGTGTCAAAGACACCAACGTCACAGAGAAAGAAAACAGAAAAGCTTTTAAAAAAAGATGAGAGAAAACACATAAATATCAAGCTGCTTCTGACCCTCTCTGAAGTGAGTTAACCCACCAGCAGTTATAACAGGGAAATTTATTTCTCATGCACACATTATACTGTGCACTTGAAATGACAGTTCATTTTATCAGCACCATTTTTCTGCTGCACAGATAATAAAAGCACGACTGAGTCACAATCCACAGATCGTGTGGGCAAACGGGAAGAACACTCTTTGATCGAAAAGATGGCTCAGTCATATGGTAATGAAGCCTGGCCACCCTCAAATGATAAAATCCATTATGCTGATACGAAAAAGTGTTAAATGGACTTCTTATAGCCACTGCTAAATTAGGCCTGTTACTGTAAGCATGATTTACCTCAATTTTATCAGCAGGATATAGAGGCACCTGGTTTTCAATTTTTTGACATTATAGAGAAGTGGTTAGTAATCACCTAATTTTAATCCGCACATACTTATCTCACCATTTGGAGGAACGGCACACCAGGTGCAGTGATCTTGCATATATCTCACTTCACTCAAGGTACCCATTCAGTTACTGAATGCTTTTATATAACACTTTGTTTCTTCCCTTCCTATACTAGGGATGTGTATGCTCACTGTCAAATCAATATGTATATTCAAGGAAAAAGGTCATTGACAAGATTTTGTGGCTATGGTCAATCAACAATCTGCAAATCCCTACATCTCATTAACAGAATTCTATGTACTCCCAGTTTCACCTGGCTTTGACTCAGCATGGAGATAAATATATACTCTGTTTTATCTCCATGTCAAAGGGAGCGGATGGGGTTTCCTTTACTTGTGTATTCCTTATCTTTATTGGTCACAATGGGAGGGTGTTTAATGCACCCAGTGCCCCACAGAAGGGGATGGAGGCAAATACTGACTCTTCATGACCTCTACCTTGCTGCCCACTGTGGTTGCCAGATCAGTAGCAGGCTAGTCCCTGAGATTTCAGGGATAAAACTTGGGAACAGAACTATGTGATGTCATAAGGACAGGGCAAAGCAGAAAGTAGAAGCAATGAACTGCTTCTGGGTCAGCTGATGATGACAGCAGGCATTACAGTACCCAAGTTCCTGCAAACTGCATGACAGACACAAATGTATACAGCTACCAACCTATTCCCTAACTCCTGTCAATCTTGTATGCCAATGTTGGTTTTCTGCTTAACTGTTTATTCCTTGCACCACCCAAAGAAGCATGGAAATGCATGTCTAATTTCTAAAGCCACCTCATAGGCAAACATCAAGCTTTCTTTCCTCAGGAGCAAAAAGACATCTACAAACTCTTCCCCTCCAGATTTTCTCTACTATTGCTGGCAACAGATGATCCCCCAATGGTAGTGATTGGTCACCACTTGGGAGATCATCCTGCGCCACACAATTATACTCTGTATCTAGAATGAGAGGGGTTGTCCTAGCTCCTGGGAGCCGAGGAACCCCAAGTGTCTGACCTGGTAATGGCCATTGTGGATATGGGATGGTCAGGTTTTTGTCCCTGGACCCACTGCAAGGCAAGCTTACTACCACAGGGGCATAGTAAGTCTATCTAACAGTTGGTGTCCTGCCAGGTGTGGTAACTGTGCCCTATGGCCATATGCCTAGTCCCACTGATGTGTCTAGTGTAGGTGTAGACTCATCTGGAACAGCTAAACCAGAAGCTGTGACTACTTGGCTGCTGGGTCCCGGGTGATCTGGTGCTCTGACCCCAGTCGCCTGTTCATTGCCCTCTGTCTGACCTGTCATGTGCTGTGCATCTCCTCTTCCACCCTCGTTGTGTGGGTGCCAATTGTTGTCTGATGAACCTCTTCAACTGCCACCTCCTGATGCTGCAAGCCAGTCTCCATCATAGCCCCACAGCTCCTGGAGACATTATCACACTCACTCTCTAAGACAGCAATACGAGACAACATGATGTTACCCAACTGTTTGAGCTCTTCCAACTTGTGGTCCTTCAAGTCCCTACTAGATCTCCATGCTGCACCTGCACCTACTGCTTCCCTGGCTAGTGCCCTCTCCATTTCCAACCTGCTCAGCTTGTCCAGTATAGCCTCATAATCAGGCAAACCTTCTTCATCCGAGGAATAGGGGATAGCTGCCTGTGGGGGGGGAGGGTTGCCTTGTGCTTAGCCAATTGTTTCCCTTTTTTATTCCCTTGGCCTTTCCTGGGCTCCATATTAGTTCATACCCAAGCTCTTTCCATAGTCACTACTACCCACTGGAAACCTCCCCATGCTAAAGCCTTACACCAGGTGCGTTGGATCTGGGCTATGTGCCTGTCCTGCCCCCTCACTCTCCCTTCCTCCCTGCTGCTTTCCCTCCCTCCCTCCCTCCCTCCCTCCCTCCCTCCCTCTATCTATCTATCTATCTATCTATCTATCTATCTATCTATCTATCTATCTATCTATCTATCTATCTATCTATCTATCTATCTATCTATCTATCTATCTATCTATCTATCTATCTATCTATCTATCTATCTATCTATCTATCTATCTATGGGATTGTTGTTGTTTTTTGATGTATTATTTTAAAAAGCAGGGCTTACAAACCTCAAATTCAACCAGTTCCCACCTCCATGGAGGCAGGGGGCCACTTTCTCCCAACTGTTAACCTTCCAAAATGCTGGTCACGCTCCTGCAGAACCCTCCCACACCTAGAAGCGCATGAGAGAGCCCAGGTGAAATGGAAGGCACCCCATTTGTCCCACTGAAAGCCTACTTTTCTCAACCTCTGAGGGGACAGGGACCACATTTCCTTTCTACCTCCTCCCATCCTCCAAACCGTTGGTTGTTCAACTGCACAACCCTCCGTACTTCATAGGCACATGCCAGGCCCAAGAGCAAAATCAAAACCATCTCGCCCAGGCTGCTGCATGCCTGCTCCCTGCTCTCTTGATGATCTCACCGGCAAGAGGCAATGTGTCAGGTGAGCAGCCTTAATAAAGCTGCTCTCCCCCTCCCTCTCAGCCACCGTACTGGCCTCCTGCGCTTGCCTCAGCCAGGTGGCCAACAAAAAACTCCTGCCCCCACAACTGTGGCGGCAGAAGGAGCTGTATCATGAGACTCTACGTGGTGGTGCTGCGGGCTAAACCGCAGAAGCCTGTACTGCAGGGTCAGAAGACCAAGCAGTCGTAAGATCGAATCCATGAGACGGAGTGAGCTCCCGTCGCTTGTCCCAGCTCCCACCAACCTAATGGTTCGAAAGCATGCAAATGCAAGTAGATAAATAGAGACCACTTTGGTGGGAAGGTAACAGCATTCCGTGTCTAAGTTGCATTGGCCATGTGATCATGGAAGATTGTCTTCAGACAAACGCTAGCTCTATGGCTTGGAAACAGGGATGAGCACCGCCCCCTAGAGTCGAACACGACTGGACAAAAATTGTCAAGGGGAACCTTTAATCCAGATTTTTAGGTCTACTTGGGCCTGTGAAATAGATTGTTCATCACTGGTTCTACCACACAGCTAAGGTCTTAGTATATGTGTGTGATATGTATTCTTGGACATAACTATCAATAAACTGATATGATTGTTTCCTAAGTACATTTCTTATAGTACCTCATCTTGTCAAGATATCTGGATGTAAGAGCTTATTTGGACCTGAAGCCCAAATCCAATGTTTCCTCTGAATGGCAGTGTGATTGCTTCTTCAAATACATTGTTTCTAAAAGTGCAGCGACATATTGGATACAGTCCTCAGTGTTTTTCTCTTTGTGCCCTTCAATTGACAAATGTGTCAAATGTGTTTTTTTTTAATGAAACCATTGAAAATATAAGCAACAGTTCTTTTAGCGAGACTACAATATGGGTGGAAAGGGCTCCTAACTCATTTCTGTCCTCAGAGTAGTTCATAAGAAATATGGTCTTGAGGTTTGAATGCCGTAATGTTCTGTGTTCTGATAATTCCAGCCTGAAGAAGTCTTAATCAGAACACATCTCAAACAATACTACACACAAACTGAGATGTAAAGCAAGGAATATAAATCTGATCAATCTAATGTCATAAAATAGATTTCTGTTGCATAATATTTTTAAACAGAAGCTAGAATAGAATAGAGCCATTCAAAAAATTTAGGCACAATACTATACATACCTGTTCAGAAATTTCTGTCGCACTGAGTACAAGATTTCTCCCTATAACTGTGTCAGAATCCAGTGTATTTGATGGAGCTGCAGGCATGACGTTCCAGAATTAGGTGAGATAATAGGTGGCTATTACTGTATGTCATACAGTCACGCTTGGGTTCAATTTGCACAGTTTTCTTCCTTTCTTACCTTCCTTTTTAAAAATCTGATGAAATGGTTTATATTCTCTAAAAAACATATAAGGGTTAAGAGGAAGGAAGGAAGGAAGGAAGGAAGGAAGGAAGGAAGGAAGGAAGGAAGGAAGGAAGGAAGGAAGGAAGGAAGGAAGGAAGGAGGTCTGTTCATTGTTCCTGCTGGTACAAACACGGTTACCTCACTACTTTAAATTTAAAATCTTTATTTTAGCCAAAAGTAAGCATCCTATTATTCAGACCTATACTTACAGGCTAAAATCATGTTCCATAGGTATGCTGCTGATAAGGAAATAGCATAATTCACAAAGGCAAATAAGCTCTTAATTAAGGAGTTCCTACTTGGTGTCCTCCTTATGTGTCAGGTGGGTGCTTTAGCGTGCAACCAGGAATTCAAGCATGAACTGATTGACTGAAATCCTGTTCTGCATCTCCATGGGCATAACAGTGATGACATCAGCAGCCACAACAAATCATTGCTGATTAATGGTAATTTTGTGGTATATGCAACTTTGTATTGTACGATGCATAAGCACCCTGAGTTCACCTTTAATCACTAGTGATTTGTCATTACTCAGTGATGATTTGCTGATGCTGGTGTCATGACTACTGTTGCATATGCCAAGTCACGCAACAGGATTTCAGCTATTAATTAGCAGCAATTTGCTACTGCAAGTTATGTTATTTCCATTCCACCCACATGCCTACACAATAGGATTTTGGCAATGAGTCCCTTCGTTACACTAAGTGAGCAGAATTTTTATATTTGCTGCTTTTTCTAGATATTTGTTCAGGGAATAAACACATATAAAGGAAAACAGGAAGGCAGAGCAGAAACACAGATAAATATGGTCAACATTGCATATTGTACAGTTTCTTTCTCTAAACCCTAAGGTGGCATCATGTCTCTTATATGAATGCTGTGGTATTATCTATGTGTGGAGTCATCAGATGTTCAGTATTATTATTTCAATATTAATAAGTGTATTTATACATGAAGTAGGAACATGCACACATAAAATGTGAACTTCTCTGAAATAAAGATATTTTTAAAACCAGATTCAGCATATATCAAAGTGTTTCATTTCAAGGCAACTTCCTGGAATCATCATTCATACTATCATGACCATCATCTTCTTCATCACCACTACCAGCATCACCCCGCACACTATCAGTGTGTCACTCTTCCTCAAGACAAGAATAGAAATTCAGAAACCAGGAGGTGCACCAAGACAACATTGCAAGAATATGGTATTACAATAATAACAAGCTGAACAATTCATTGTATTTGCGCTAGCACAATAACTCTTTCATTTCATTACAATTTGTCCTCTAGAATAGGCCACACATTGTGAAAGAAAAATGTGTTGCCAGCATGTGCATTCATGAAAGTCATTTCCAAAAGTTATCATGTGGATACAGAATATCACACTGGGATTCAAAAATGCCCTACTCCTCTTCAAATACAGTAAGTCACTTTGGGTTGTGTTTTGGAAATCGAGACCTTAACACGTACGGCTTGTACTGCTTTAGTTTAATGGGCTGTCAACTGTCCAGGCAGCTCTAGTACAAAGCGAGACATGCCTTTAATCTTCAAAGAAAACAAAAGTAAAGTGAATAAATTCAGTTATTAGCTAGAAGGTACAAAACAAGTGAAGATGAAACACAACTGTATTTCATTTTCAGACAAGATCCAAGGACTAAACCTCGCTACACACTAAAAATGTATTTACATACTTTTTAAGAGAACAAAAATATACCAAAATGCTGGATGAGAAATTCTTGTCTCTGTTAGCACTTCAGTTTCAGTAATAAAGATTTTAAGGTCATCTTGTTTAAATACCCAATTTCCATATAAACATTTTAGGTTATACTTTTCTTCTAAAAGCAATAAAGCATTTTAAAAACCACACACATGATGGAGCCGGATTGTAGATTCTTCAGGTGCCTTTTTTTTTTTAAAAAAAAAAGAGCACATATTTTGTGGCATAAACATTCATGGAAAAATGAAATTCAATCAGATGGACAATGTGGTGTTCTTAGCACTGTTGCCTGTGGGATCAAACGGCCATGAAATGCAAGATGAATGGGTTTTGACAATTCAGCTTACAGCTGAAATGTATGCAAGATGATTGTGTACATTTTGCCTCATCGTTTAAAATGTTGCTGATTTTATAATATACACCATCTATTTCTTGTAGGAATGGATGAAAGCTCCCCAACTAGTTTTGTATTGAATAAGGGAAAATAGAGTGGCTCCAGACCCTTCCTGCTCTGTACCTTTTAGGAGATATTGTGACTCACTTGATCCTGACATCCATGAGGCTTTCTGTGTGTTTCTATGTTGTTGTTGTTTTTAAGAAGTCCATAGAAGGGGGCAGAATGCAAACAGCTATGACCAAAGCCTTAGTGGCCTCCGAGGGATAGTGTCATGGGACAGATTGAAGATGGGCATGCCTTCCTCACACTCCCATCACATGGCCTTTTCAGCCTGGATTCATACTCCACACCACAGATGTGGTACAGTCAGGATGCTGTCTTGGCACAAAGCACCAGGTCCAACTACTTTTCTCCACTCCTTTGCCTCATGCTCTATGGAGAGTGATGAGTCTTCCTTCTCCTTTAAACTGGACACGCTCCAATTGGGCCCATGGTGTGGCTTAGTTGCCTCCTGCTTCTTTTCTTCTCCTAGATCCTCTCTCTTTTTCTCTGCACCCTCCTGGCACCCAGCTGCCAAAGTCTCTATTGGGCCTACCAAGGATTGAGAGACAAGGGTAGAAAGCCTGCTAGGGACACCTGGAATGTCCCCACCATAGAGGGATATTTTGTAATGTTAATTAGTGAAAGAGGCCCTGAGACTTATTTAAATCACTGGTCCCAGAAATTTCCTGGAGCCACTACTCACTGGTTTGTGTGTGTTTTGTTTTGTATGCTGAGAGAAACCTTTTTTTTTTTTTTTTTTTTGGGCAGGAGACTGATGAGGATGGTGACTGAAAAAAAAAGCTTGGGGGGGCATGTAGTCCCAGATCCTCACTTTGCCAACATTTGATATAGCTCGGTAAAGACAGTTTTCAGTAAGAGAAACATTTAAGAACACCTTTAGAGAGTAAAGAGCCTTCTTGAATTTGGGTGTTCTGAAGTAGTTGTCATATGAGATCCTCTTGGCATATCCATGCACCAGTTGGGCCTTCTTGGAACTTGGCAAAGAAGAGGAGGTTTTCTTTCCTGCAGGTTTGCATTGTAAATTTTGAACCTTGAGACATACTTCTCAAGACTCGGTAGCAGTCCATTAAACAGATTTGTAGATTGTATTGTCAGTGTGCTCAGTGGAATAGGGCCACTTTGTTAAAATAATTTCCAATTCTTAAACTCTGTGTGTGTGTGTGTGTGTGTGTGTGTGTGTGTGTGTGTGTGTGTGTGTGTGTGTGCGTGCGTGTGTGTGCGTGCGTGTGCGTGTGTGTGTGTGTCCGTGGATAGTTTTAAATGATGAGAATTGTCCATTATAGGTTTGCTTCAGAAGATTTTGCCTGGTCTCTGAATGTCCTGAACTCCTGTTTGACTAGCTTGTTTTGTTTTTCTACAATGCTTTACTGCGATGCACAGAAAGGTCAGCACATTGCCAAATACTGGTCAAAGAAAAAGTGAGTATCTCAGTACTTACCTCAATATTGCTTTATTGCAGTGGTTTAGCAATACATATGTGTGGTGTGTCTGTGCGTGTGCATGAGAGAAACATGAAAGAACTGGGAGTTGCAAGAATGTGCATGCATGGCACTGCAAAATTCTGATGATGATAATTCTATTTTATATATAAAAAACTAGAATAAGAGACAGATTAATAAATCAAAAGGAAAAGACTTGTTAATCTAGAACACCCAAGTCAATGGAGAAATTCCAATTGGGGAAAAAAAGGTCTGAGCATTTCCAACCCGACCTTCCTTGTTCCCATCTATCCTGTCCCATAGATGCACTGACATCATTGTTTTCTGAATGTATATTGTTCATGCCATTGACCAAGCACTTTGTTATTCTACTTATTTACTATTCCATCCCCTTCCATTATTAACGGGTAATGGAATCAGCAATGTAAGCTGCAAGGTCAGATTTTCTCAGTCGCAACATCTTCCAGAAGCAATTGCACTTACTGACACTAGAGAAACTTGTACTGCTACTGTAGCCCATTTAAGGACTCCCATAAGGCTAGCCTGAAGAAGAATTGGCCTTAAGCACTGGATATCTAAGGTAATAACTGTGATGGATGAGATCGGTTTCATAGCCAAATTGCTTATCCATACTTGGTCAAAATAAAATGCTTGTCTTTGCCTGCTTTGGACCTCTCTGCACTTTAGATGCTATAGCATGACCTCTGCATAAAATCATACTTGAAATTGGCCTAGATGTCTTCCAGTTTCTTTAAACTTCAAGTCCTGCTTTTCTCCGTGTGTGTTTATCTGTCCATTTTCTTGCCCACCTGTTTGTATGGGTCAAACAACTATGTAGGCAGTTCACATAGCCCAAAACCTGATTTTATAAGCAACTGTGTAAGCACAGAAACTATGATCTCCATGGCAAGAAAATCCACCTCTGAACTTTTCTCAGATTAAATGGTACAGCGAATGCAGGAGCAGATGAGGCCCTGCAGTATTATTAGAGTAAATGTGTCTATTTCCTTAGTTAGCAAGTTGAGGAAGGTGGTAAATTTGGTTCCTGCTGCCACCTCCAGCAGTGGCTCACACAGAGCTTTCCAGAAGCAGAGAAGGGGGACTATGGCTGCAGCTGGAGTTGTCCCCTTCCCCAAGAAGAAGGCTTCAAAGGCATCTGTGATGCTTCACATGTCACCTGAAAGAGAAGAGGAAGAGGTGCTTGCCCACACCATGGAATATGTCATGGCGAATTTTGGCATTCCAAAGCATAAAGGAAAGAGGAGATGATTGTGGTGTGAGGTGGCAGTGTGTGGATACACCAAACACCCCTCCTCCAAGGAGGCTGAGAAATATAATGCAGGAAACAGGATGGCATGACTGCACTATACACAACTGGAGTTTTCCTCAGTGCTCAGCTCCATAGAAGGATTCCTCAGAGACCTTAAATCTTGGGTCCTCCAAATGCAGGGAAAATATTGGTAAACAAAGTATATCATTTTGCTTCTTAGCATTTTGGTTGATTGAAAATGGCAAGAGGCACATTTCTGTTACAGTATATTATTTTGACAGGAAGATAAGTATCCCTTACCAAAATGTAATTGTTGTCCCAATTGTTTTGTGTCTGTTAAGATTAAGGAAGAGTAGAGAGGAGAGGGGAGGAGAGAAAAATAGTAGGAATATTTTATCCAATCACAACAATACACCCATAACAAAAAAACACCTTGATCAACATAATCACCCAATCTCCTGAAAAGGACAAAAAGCTGATCCCACAGCTATAAATAACTATCCCACACACTACACCAGAACACAGACAGCGTTCTAACTCATGTCCTCTGAAGATGCCAGCTACAGAGACTGGCAAAACATTAGGAAGAAAAACCTTCAGAACATGGCCAAACAGCCTGAAAAACCTACAACAGCCAGTGGCAATATTGTTTGCATCTCTTCAGATAACAGTGTCATAAGCCATATTCAGCCAATCTGCCATCCAGGCTCATGAATATGATTACAAGGGAATGGCTAATCTTGCTCCTGCCCCAGTGTTTGCATGTTAATTTATTTTATTTATTTACAAGATTTTTTAGCCGTGCCATTACCAGTGGTTTCTGAGCAGCAACGTTTGTGAGTAGCAACATGTTTGAAGAGACAAGGTTATTGTTTGTGTTTGGCTACACACAAATGGTAACACTCTCCTCTTCAGATCTTCCACTGCCTCATGAGCAAAGCCACAAGAGAAGAGAGGCAAGGCTAGCTGTTCCACTACAACTATCTTAATGAGGTCTACATTACTAAATGGTTGAATAGGGCTAAAGGATGTTCTCATTGATAATTTAGTTTTATATAGTCTACATAGCAAAATGTGACTCTGGAGGACAAAAATTGCCTATCTTGATGATGATGATTACCATTGTTCAGTCAGTTCATCTGAACAATTCAGTGAGCAATACTTGTGGCCACCAAGCCTGATAGTCCTTCAACCATGTATGATATGCAGAACAGTGGGTCATTCATGGAGTAGATTGCTATCCCTTTTCTGGTGGGCCATCAGTACTGGGTTCTTAGTTTCTTTCTTTCTTTCTAGAGAATGGAGTGGCTCAGTTTATGCACTTTGGGTATTTGACTTCAAAACGCATTGGTGGACTACAGAATTATGGGTTGGTTGGTTTTCAAATACACCGGATAACTCTGAAGACAGTCCCACCCTGTAATAGGGACTTGAAAAGGTACAGCTGTGCTGCCAGATACAGATATGGGTAGACATGAATGGGGGTTGCCATTTTCTTTCAGCTTCAACAGGATGCAACCAGAAGATTCCAGCATTATTTTTCTGTTTTATGTTTCTGCACAATTTTTCCTATAATCAGAGCTGCCCTGAGAAATATGACAAAGGCATGATTTTTAAATGTGAATATATCAGCCTCTTCAATATCTTGATTGCAAAATGATCTTACCTTTCTAGTCAAAATATCCCCAAACAGAGATGCAGTTTATGGGAGAAGTTGCCAAGAAAATTGTTCTATTGTTAGATGGATTCTTTCAAATTTTGCAGTGCATTCTTTTCTGTGTCTAATCAGAAGGCAGTCCCATACATTCAGTGGTGCTTTCTTCCAAGTAACAGGGCAAGACTAACTTAAAGATGCAGTAGCTATACAGGGTTTGAAAGCAGAATAATTCTTTCCTGTTGGCAGAAATCCCTTTACCCTGGCAGAAAAATGTTTTACTAGCATCGGCATTCCCTTCTGCTGGTTGATTTCAGAGAACTAGCAACAGAGATCTGCCAGCAGAACTGCTCTGTTGGCAGAATAGCTAGAGAAGGGGAAGAAACAGTGAGGAGTTGGGTTGTGCCTGATCCAAACATTCCTCAGTCTAAAGACATAACCACTATGCTAGCACCAACATAGATCAGGACAAAGGTAGTCCTAACTTCCAACATCCTTAGGCTAGGAAGCAGTTGGATTCAGTACAGATTGAGCTGGTTCAGTACAGAATGATCTTGGCTAATTAGGCCACAGCTCAGGATCTGTATAGAATCAAAGTCTTAGTTTAGAGATTTAACAAGGCCCACTAGATGGGGAAAGGCCTACTAGATGAGAAATGGTATATAGCAGATTGCAAATCCCATCTATTAATGAGCTGGTGGTAACGAAGTAGG
The DNA here is from genome assembly GCF_051106095.1 of Pogona vitticeps. Classification (NCBI taxonomy): domain Eukaryota; kingdom Metazoa; phylum Chordata; class Lepidosauria; order Squamata; family Agamidae; genus Pogona; species Pogona vitticeps. The sequence goes on from NC_135787.1 coordinate 36,551,493, forward strand.
AATTTGAGTGGACTTTTCCAAGTGAGGGAGATTTATTTCTGTTTAAATTGCAGTTTTATTTCTCTTGATGTTTGCTTTATAGGGAGATTCTTTGTAATGATGATGCATTATATTGTTTAAAAGTAGACATAAAAAGAATGCAGCTTTACTGTTATTGATTGCCCAATGGCGATAATAAAGAGCCACTGCTTATGTTGTAGTCAAGATACTTTCCGTGTACAGTAATTTTGTACAACTTCAGAGCACATTCTCAAGGCTTTACTTCAATACACAAAGCCCTTTGACAAATCTTTCTGTAATGTAGGCTCCACTTAACATGGCAAATGTTAAATCAAATAATTGTACCCAAGCGTGCCTCTGCTGCAATTATTCAGTTTATTCAGAGTTCCACTAATCATCCATTTCTTTCCCCTCCTCTCCACCCTTATCTGCTAAAAGAACTGCTATGCAAACACAACTCTCTGTTGCCCTTTTTTTTACTCTTTAAAGACTTCCGGGCTCCAGCTCTGCAATGAACCAACTATAGATTTTGGAGTTTAGCTTGCAGATGTTTTCCTAAGGTGTGGCAGCTATGCCCTTTCAGATATTTTGGGGCTGCATTTCCCATAAAGTCTCACCTTTGGCTTTGCCAACCAGATAAGATGGGAGATGGAGGTAAAAACATCTGGACAACCACAGTTGCCACAGTTTACTTGCAAAATGTCACTGACCTAGCATTCACTTAATGTCAGGTTTTCCCCCCTTCCCAGCCCCTTAACTGAATGGAAATCAAAACAGCACTGACGTACCTCCAGACAGTGGGCCAGGGCAGCCAATGGGAGGGCAGATATAGATAGCCTCAAAAATATGGCTCCACTCTGCTTCTCTCAGAACATTTCTCAGAGAGCCAACCACCCATTCCCAGAGATTGTAGCTGTGAAGTGTTGAATTGGATTTTTGGCATGTCTCTCACAATTGATATTATAACAACACTTTCCCCTTGTTGACTTCGTTCAGACCAATCTATGACTCTGTGGAATGAGACTCTCAGTGTGAGGGGAGGCAGCATTAAAGTATAGTGAAGGGATGCCTATCCAACCAAATAGCTGACAAGACAGTTTATGAAAGAACCTCGTAACTTAGACTCTGGTAGTCTCATTACATTTTTTACTATCCAGTGAGGAATATATGGAATTGTCAGGTGCCTCCTCAAGATACCTTTAAGGTGAGAAGGTGCATAGATTGGGTCATGCACAGAGTGAAAGGAATATCACTCATGCAGGGAGATAGTAGGAGATGTATGCACGCAGTTCTCACCTGGTATTCAAAGTCGTAGAGTACCAGGCAGTTCACAATTGCTAACAGAGCCATTACCAGTTAATTTTGCACAGCAGACTAGAATATAATTTTTTCCCCCACACCTTTTTAGTAATTATTTCGGTTGAAATTTAAATATGTGTATAATAAGAAACAAGACTAATAATAACACAACCTCTGTTTTAGTCGCGAGAATATTAACAAGAGCAGAGAAGGGGGAGGTGGTAGCATGTGACCACAAATACACATGTCACAACACAAAGCCTGACATTCTCAATATGTTATTCAGTTAGCTAATAAGCCCTAGTCAGTCTTTCCCCATTCATATAATTTTATCATGCTTAGAGGGAAGTAGCTGGCCCCTTTCTTCCCTTTTCCCAATCTTTAAATGTGGAAAGTGACTTGTCTGCTAAGTTGTAGGCTCTAGAAACCCTAGAAAAGCACACCCGCACCCACAACTGGATGGGAAATACATGAATAGGGATACTGACATTTCTAGCAACTTTTGTGTGGATGGGATACTTTTATTGTGGTTGGAATATTGTTATTATTGTTACATGCGATTGAAACACCTCCGACTTAGGATGACCCTATGAATCAGAGATTTCCAAAATGTACTATCCTTAACAGCCCTGCCCAGTCACAGAGTCAAGCCTGTGACTACCTTTAGGTAGTCAGTTCATCTTGTATTTGGTCTTCCTCTTTTCCTACTGCCTTCCACCTTTCCCAGCATTATTGTCTTTTCCACTGTTTGGAATCCTCTTAGTAGTCATATAAGGTTTATGCAACTTTTCCTGGCTAATTGCAGCTGATTGACAAGGTGCCAAGATGCATTTTGGCTGCATAATCATGAGCTTGACCAGACAGATTCCTGAGTTGTGCTGCCACATCTTGGCTGGAATAAGCCACAACTAGTAATTTAAACCTCACATGAACACTAATCGGATTCTGACCATGGACACCCATATATCCTATACTTCAGTGGTCCTCAACCTTGGGCCTCCAGATGTTATTGAACTACAACTCCCAGAAGCCTTCACCACTACTTCTGCTGGCCAGGATTTCTGGGAATTGAAGTCCAAGAACATCTGGAAGCACAAAGTTGGGGGCCACTGCTATACTTGATCCAGTTCAAAAGCATTCTTTCACATGTCCAAACAATATATAGAATGGGAGGAGTGCCTGACACCCAAACCAAATTTACTATCCCCTCTGGCTCTTTCACTGAATGTAGATTGAGGCTAAGAGTTTAATGTAGGATTCTTCACTGGCTGAATCCCAGTTAAAAATCTCAGTGCAACCAGGAATCTGTGTGATTTGGGTATTGAGTTGTGTGGATGACTTTGAATCAATTTAGTGAAAGATTTTCATAGATTTTTCAATCTCCTCTAACTTTACTCCTGAGATCAGAAGTAAAGTTAGAGGAGATTGTGATACTGTTACAGGTGAGCAGTCCCCAACATGAATCTGCAGGTGAAAAACTCAAAAGAGGTCTAAGTTTGTCTTCATGTCAGTTGTGGGATGAGTCATATCATTTGCTGTAGGTGTGAAACTCCACTACCAGCCCCAGGAGACTAGATATCTCTGTGATTTCGGCACCTGGTTGTGGAGCCAGAGGCTGGGAGTTTGATTCGCCGCTGTGCCTCCTTGATCGAGGCTGGACTCAATGATCCATAGAGTCCTTCCCAGCTCTGCAATTCAGTGATGATGATGATGATGATGATGATGATGATGATGATGATGATGATGATGATGATGATGATGATGATGATGATGATGATGGGATGTTCCACAAGTCCACTTTTCATTCCAGAACAGAAACAGGAAATGTATATTTTAATGTTGTCACCTTTTTTTGCATTTTTGTCTTTGCTATCTGGTTTGCATTATTTATAAATTTGTGCGAATTATCCAGACTGATTGTTTTCCAAGCTGTGTCCACAGAACAATCTTCTGTTTGCACTGAAGCTTCTACAGCTGTGCAAAGTTAATGACACAGCACTGTCCAGCTTTTCCCTTGCTTCCTTTAAATAATTCTGCCCAAGTTTTATGGCCTTACTCTTACTTCTTCTGGTAAAAACATTTGCCAAGGCATACTTAATGTGTTAAATTTTATTTAATCATTATTGAGCCTATTACCACAAAGATATCAAGAAGAAACAGAAAAGAAAACAAAAGCAAAAAATAAAGTGGGCAAGGATTTTGTGGCACCTTAAAGAATAACTGCTATATTTTAATGTGAGCTTTCATGGAACACTTCCACTTCTTCAGATTGAGAATACATAGACTGCATGGCAACACATTCATACATGGCTCTGAGATAAAGAAAGAGTGGTGTTTGGTAGATTCAAACTGTAAATAGGATGAGTCATTGTGGCATTTACACCTTATATGGTGAAATTCTCTTTTTGTTATGCAGTAGAAGTACAGAGATCCTCAGAGAAGAATAACTACAAGTTCTCCAGAACCCACCCCTTTCTCATCGACTTGCCTTAAAGTCTCAATAACTCACTCTGAGACATTTTAAGGAAAAATAATTTTTAAGACGTTTCTTTACTTACAGATGTTTGAAATTACAGACTTGTGTACACTGTAATTCTGAAGGAACACCACTCCATTACTTATTTTAAAGTAAGTTGGTTTTTTAAATGATCTTCTACTTCTATGACCTTTCATTGCACTCCAAACATGTCCCTTCCCTTCCTACAAAGCTGCAACAAGGTATCTAACTTGCAAATGGCTTGCCTGTTCTATGCATGCTCAGTGTTATAAGAAATCACTGTTCCTCTCTTTTGAAAGGCCTGTTTATGAGGACCAATGTTTCAGCCCCTGCAGTCTGGATTCTTTCTAAATAATAATTTAAAACTAGGTGTTGATAACCATTTTCTTTCAAGATAAACAAGATTTGTCCTTGCAATTTATATGATCTGTCTTAAAACTGAAGGTGCATTGAGGGCGGACATTTTTATTTTTTAAAAAAACTGTAATTAAAAAACCTTTTGTTCAAACTTTCCAATTTGACACAGAGCAAGAGCAACTGTGCCAAATTTGGTGCTGATCTGAATTCCAGTTTTAAAAAATGTGCATCTTTATTTGAGCTGTCCCCATTTTTAGAATTAACATGTATAATTTTGTTTTCTCTGCAGCTCAAAGATATAATTGCACTGATACTAAAAAGTGCTTATGTTTTGCCATTACAGTGGCACCAGAAGACAATTTGTGCCTGAGGAGTGAGCTGGCTGGAGGTATCTTTAGCTTGATGTATCCACTTGCCCTAAATTACATGCTTCCATGATATTAGTACTGAAATAGAATTGATATGTCCTTGCTTCTCCCTTTTTGATTATATAGCAAGCCTTCCATCCTTTCAAGATTGGTAAAATATATCCTATTCACAGGGTGGGCAAAGGGTTCCTTGAATAATTGCATTGAAAGACATCACCCTGAGAGTGCTCTAGCACAATGGGACATTATATATGTTGAAACAACATTGCAGTTTTGTGGAATCTTAAAAGACAAATGGGTTTTATTTGGCATGAGCTTTTCTGGACTGAAGCCCACCTCATCAGATACGGGCTGGAACATTTTTCAGGTGGGCCTGAAGAAGTAAACTACAGCCCAAACACAGTTTATCCAAACACAAAAATTATCAGTCCTTCAGGTTCCACAAGGCATTGTTGATTTTCCTGTAACAGATGCAGCTATTACTCTGAAAAATTATTTCAGTTTTTGAGAGAGAGAGAGAGATGGGTGGGCTATCAATGGCTGAAATAATATGGTCCTCTCTATTCCTGGAACAGTTGTGTCTGCTCTATTTGGCTGCTGTAGTTAGGAGCACTATCTCATTTCAATAACGAAAATAATAGTGAATGCAAGAGAAAGGGAAATTGTCATATTTTTCTGTCATTACCATTCACAAATTGTATTTCACACATCTCTGGACATCAAATCCTATCTTGGAGGCAAAGATGTGTTTGCCTGCAAGCTGTTGTACAGACGACTAGCTCAGTTGTTGTAAAGTAAAAAAAGAAATGGAGAGACGAGGTGCAATATGTGCACAAGCCCAGAAAAGTGGCATGCTGTTCAGAGGTAAGCCATAAACTGCTTTTGATGAACTTGAGCCATTCATCATAAAGATTTCAGACAAAGACCTGATGAGCAAGGCAATGACGTGATGCGACCTCAAGGCCCACGGATACACAATATATTTCTCTTCCTCTTTGAGAAATGCAATATGCCCATGTAATTAAAACATTTCAATTTCAATTAATGCTTTCCTGGACAGATGGAGAGAATGATCAACACAGGAAATCATCTAATTCTTCTAATGCTAAGGGGAAAAAAGATATGGAATGAGAGTCTTTAAAACCTGCTGATTTACAGAGAATTAGTTAAGACAACAGACAGACTGACAAACAGAAAGGCAAACGTAAAAGCTTTGTAACCATGCCCTGGTCATTGTCTGGTGCCACAGAAACAGTTTTGAAGGGTGAATAGAATGTTGTAATTAAAAATATTCTTCACCCCCAATCCCAATTTTTTTCCCTTTGACATAAGGACAGAGTAACCTTTTCCCTCCCAAACTGAAACAAATGTCTATATTTCTCAGGATTTGAATGGTTTCTAAGCCAGCTTCTTTTCAGGGTCTGACATTCTCCTCTAATTTTTGAATCCCATCTCTTAATGAGTTATAATGAGCCCTGGAAAAGTCACCAAGGAGAATTTTTGATGTAAGATCAGGAACTTCCCAGAAAACTAGGCAGGCTTAAAAAGTCAGAATTTATCTGGCAAAAATTGGAATGTGCTGTAATTTATAATATGTGCTTTGATTGATCATGTGGAGTTTGTTTTACTTGGAACTTTGATGATAGTTAGTCATCATCAAAGTTATCCTTAGTGCAGAAACTTCTCCACTTACTCAAAATCATCATTAAGGTGATAAAGAACCAGTTTATTTTAATTCTGAAATACACAGACCAAGTAGTGAGTAATTCTTCTAGTTCCTTTACAACCTCTGAGAAAAAATAATTGTGTGTGTGTGTGTGTGTGTGTGTGTATGTGTGAGAGAGAGAGAGTTAAAATGTATATTGCCAAAATAATTTTTCAAAGTTTCCAAAAGTGAGACATACTTGCTCTTCAGCCAAAGATAGACAAACAGTTTGAGGTAAAGCAGTCAGCTGGTGGCTGTGTAACCCTACAGGTGCCATTACCTGTGGAGAAATAACTTTTGCCTCTGGGAATAAAAGGGAAGTAAACTTTTGAAGCTTTGTTCACACCCATGATTCTGATCAATACTTTTTCTCCACTGCCATGATTTAAACTTTGCCTTTCTCACGTTTACATAGCTACCTGGGTTTAAGATTTCTCCCTTATGTGCTCAGTGCCAGAATAGTAATCTGTTTTCTACCTCCACCTGAAAATCAGTTGGGCAGTTCACTAGACTCTCCAAGTCTAGAACAGTGGCTGTATTCTGTATATATTCCAAAGGATTTCCATTGCACCATTAGCATAGAATAAATTTGGGGTAAAAGTTCTAGGACTGGGCATATAGATTCTCAGGCTGGCCCTTCTTTAGTCAATGTCAGCTGGAAGATAATAATCCATGATCCATGGCTCCCAATCAAAGACAGTTGAGACTCTAATTTTAAAAAATAAAATAAAATCATTACAATTTATTATAACAGTTTTGCTAGGGACCTTAAGATTTTGGATCTGCCTCACACTGAGAGCCAGAAGAAATAAAACTGTTTGTTTGTTAATGGGTATTTATAAATTATTTTGATTTGAACATTTTCAAGTGCTATACAATTGTAATAAAATATGCAATATATATTATAAACCAATAAACAATACAATATACACAACATGCAAAACACACATTAATAATATTTATTTAGTCTGTAGAACAGATTATATAAATACTGTATGTTAATATGTAAGTTAAAATATGCTAATATTAATGGACTACACCAAGCCCTTTGACTGTGTAGATCATGAGAAACTATAGGCAGTTCTGAAAGGCAGGGTGTGCCTCAGCATTTGAGTGGTGTGTAACCTGTACTATGGACAAGAAGTTACCGTTAGGACAGAATATGGAAAGGCAGAATGGTTTCCTATAGGCAAAGGTGTCAGACAAGGATGCATTTTATTTCCTTATCTGTTCAATCTATATGCAGAGCATATCATATGGAAAGCCACACTAGATTCAGATGGAGGAGTGAAAATTGGTGGAAGAAATGTCAAGCATTTAAGATATGCAGATCACACCATCTAACTGGCACAAAGCAACAATGACTTAAAATTACTTTTAATGAAAGTAAAATAAGAAAGTGCTAAAGCAGGTCAGTAGCTGAATAGTAAGAAGACCAAAATCACGACTACAGAAGAACTACACAATTTTAATGTTGACAATGAAGATATTGAAGTAATTATAGATTTTGTATACCTTGGTTCAATCATTGGTCCCAATGGAGACTGCAGTAAAGAAATCTGAAGAGGATTGAGGCTAGGAAGGGCAGCAATGAAGGAATCAGAAAAGTTCATCAAGTGTAAGGATGTGTTACTGGAGACCAAGAACAAGATCATACACACCCTTGTATTTCCAATCACCATGTATGGTATGTGAAAGCCGGACAGTTAAGAAAGCTGACATTGATTTGTTTGAAATATAGAGGAGAACTTTACAGATATATGGGACTGCCAGAAAGACAAACAAGTGGGCCTTAAATCAAACCTTGAATTACCTCTGGAGGCAAAAAATGGTGAAGCTAAGCTGTCCTACTTTGAGCACATAATGAGAAGGCAAGATTCTCTGGAAAAGACAGTAATGTTGTGCAGCAAGGGGAAAAATGACTAAATATGTGATGGACTGGTTCAGTATATAACTCAATAGATTAAATATTAGCCAAGAGTTCTTAAGCCATTATCACATGTGAAATACTACAACAATTATGCTACTACTACAATAATTAAGCTATTGTCTGCTGTCATTTTTCATATTTATGTTCCTTCCTAACCAGAGCATCCCTGCAGAACAAACTGCAAAGATAAAATCAGTGATCCTTAATTCATTACCATATCTTGTTATAGCCTGGTGTTCCTTTAACCACTAATCATTGTTTCTGTTCTCAAACAAAGCTTAAAAAGAAAAGAACTGAATACCAAACAGGGATCTTTATCTATCTATCTATCTATCTATCTATCTATCTATCTATCTATCTATCTATCTATCTATCTATCTATCTATCTATCTATCTATCTATCTATCTATCTATCTATCTATCTATCTATCTATCTATCTATCTATCTATCTATCTATCTATCTATCTATCTATCTATCTATCTTTATACCCTGCCAATTTAGTGAACATGCCACTACTCTGCACAGCTTACAAAATATTGTTAAAATCATATAAAACATATACAGTAAAAAGAAAAAAACAAATCCTACACCCACCCCCCATAAAATTACCATCTAGGACATAAGATGGCAGACAATAGGCCAGCATAATTTTACAAAAGGGTGGTGCTTGGGAAGGCCTGGGTAAAATCCAGGCTTTAATTTGGTTGTGGAAGCTCAGGAGGCTCGGGGCCTCCTGAGCTTCCACTCTGGAAGAGAGTTCCAGAGTGGAGTGGCCACTGCTGAAAAGGCTCGGTTTCTGGGCCTCTTTTGGAGTGGCCACCTGCAAGATTAAAGACTGGGAGGTGCGGGTGGGAGAGGAAGATGACCTGAGAGAGAGGCATTCTGACAGGTAGCAACATCCTATACTGTAAAGGACTTTATAAGTTAGCATCAATACCCTGAATTTCACTGGGACGCATCCTGGCAGACAGTGTATTATTAGATATAGATGCCACAGTGACTCATGCTACGTACAACTTGACTCTACCAACTTGTTGGAGTTTTATTTACAACCTCACATACTGTCTGTAGTTTGATTGACTAGGAGGGACTTTGCTGGCCAAAGGTGATTGTCTGTCTTTCCAGCACTAACAAATTGTTCCTTCCAGCTTTTAAAATTCAAATAGAGCCCCACCTCTCTGCTGCTCTCTTCTATCCTTCTCTTTTTTTTGGTTGGTGGCACTTGTTTGTTGCTGTTGATCTGTTCAGTTGGTCTGTTTAGTTGCTAGTATGTGTGCAATAAAGAAAGCAGTGTATACTGAGCTTCTCTCTCTCCTGGCAAAAAATCAGATTTCCTCAGAGCTGGAGCTGATTTTCCCTTTGAAGATTTGTTTCAGGAACCTGTGTCAGAAATCCTGAGAGAACATTTACTGAAAGAACTCAAGGCTGGGAGAAACATAACTGCTCTGTCCTTTTGTAATGCAGAAATAGTTTGAATATGCTTTAAAAATTGTATGCTTATTCCCTGGAGATACATGGCAAGATTTTCCTTTGGTTGTTCTCTCTTCCTACTACCCCCCTTCCTTTTCTAGCAATACCATCTTTTCTGGCCAGTTCTAAATTCTCATTATATGTGCATGCTAAGATGGCTTCAGTTTTCTTTTTCTTATTTTTCTCCTGTAGTAAGAGATCAGGCTTGACTTGATTTTCAAGATTCCCTCTTGTTCTCATTCCCATTCAGAAGAGGGTATCATGTAGACCAGTGGATCCTAACCTTGGGTCCCCAGATGTTTTTGGACTAAAATTCCAGAAACCTTCATCACTAGATCTGCTGGCCAGAAATTCTGGGAGTTGTAATCCAAGAACATCTGAGGAGCCAAGGTTGGGAACCACAGCTGTAGACCATCTTGAATGCTGCCATTGGTGTAGTCATCATTCAAGACTGCCTTTGCTACATAAAACTTGGCATCTTTTTTTTTCCTGCAGGCAATGTGGGCACAATATTGTGAAGCAATATCAAGCCATTCCCGCTATTTTGAATTATGAGTTGAGAAGCACAGTTTTCACAATCATAAAACTGGTGGTTTTAAAAGAATTGAATAAAACCTCTATATCAGGGGTGTCCAACCTTTCACCTTCCCTGGGCCACATTAGAAGATGAAAATTTGGTTTGGGCCGCACATACATTTGGTTTGGGCTGCATGGGGGGGCAGCCCTAGCCATCCTCCGCAGCCCCGCTCCAAGCACGCTTACCGGCAGCTGTGATCTCAGACAGCAGAGGCTGCCAGCTTCAACTTCGGTGGCTTTATGGGGCCGGGAGGGGGTCTATTTATTGACAGGGATGGCACAATGCAGTCACGCAGCTCCCCTGTCCCCTCCCCTCCCCCTCCTTCCTTCCTTCCTTCCTTCCTTCCTTCCTTCCTTCCTTCCCTCTCTCCCCCTCTACTGTTGTGACATGCCCCAGCCACATTCCGGCCATAAGCGCCAGCAGTGTAACTTGAAACTTTGGAATTTCTTTAAAAATAAAAAATTGCACTGGGCCGCATTATGAGCTGACCTGGGCCGCATGCGGCCCTTGGGCCGTGGGTTGGACAAGCCTGCTCTATATAACTGAGGACTAGTACAGTGGTGCCTCACTTAACAATGTTAATTCATTCCAGCGAAATCGCTGTAGAGTGAAAATGTTGTAAAGCAAAATTTAAAAGCCCATTGAAACACATTGAAAAAGCATTCAATGCATTCCAATGGGCCGAAAAACTCACCATCCAGTGAAGATCCTCCATAGGGGCGGCCATTTTCGGTACCTGTAGAGGGGGGAATCCATCCAAAAACACAGCAGGGAGCCATTTTGAGCACCCGGTGGCCATTTTGCAAACCTGACAATCAGCTGTTTTGATCGTCGTATTGCAAAGAATCAGTTCCCAAAGCAGGGAACCAATCTTCGCAAAGCGAAAAAAACCCATTAAAAACATCATTTTGCGCAAAAACATCGTCGTGAAGCGGATTTGCCATTATATGGGGTAATTGTTAAGAGGGGCATGACTGTATCCCTGAGAGAACCAGCTCCAAAGTTGCCTTGCTTGCTGACATAAAATCTTAGCAGTTAGCAATTCATATGTAGGCAGCTTGCCTGTATGTGTGAATGAAATAAAGAACAAAATATGTGGGAGTCTTATCTCTGACTTCACTGTGTGACAATACTCCATAAAGTGAACTTCTGCTTTATACCTGGTCTGGTTCTCCTTCTTTTTCCAAAGAAGAGATAAGAAAGCTGCTACCTCTTTGTAGAAGGTTTTATTATCCTCAAACTGAATATCCTCACAGCTTTCTTGGGTTTAAAATTTCTTAGGCTTGATATTTAACTCCTGGCAGGGTTTAATATGGCTTCATCCCATATATAACTCATTCCAATCCAATGGATATAACAGCCAAGAAATCAGAGGGCTGAGACTCAGAAAGGCAGCTGTGAATGAATTAGAAAAGATACCTAAATATATGCACATTTTGCTGAAAACCAAGGCCAAAATCATCCATACCAGGGTATTCCAAATGACTATATGTAGATATGGAACCTGGACAATGTGGGAATTTAACAGGAAAAGGAGAGTTTTAGGAACAGTATGGGAAGTCTAAATTCCCCTCAAGAAGCAAAAGTGAATAAACTGAGACTATTTTACTTTGGGCTGGCTGGATAGCTCAGTGAGGTAGGTATCTGGCTATGGAGCCAGAGACTGGGAAAGTTATCCACTGTACTTCCAAAGAACAAAAAACTAAACAAAAAACAGCCGTTGTGGCCTTGGGCAAACTGCACAATCCTAGGATGCCCACAGAAAAAGGGTATAGGAAACCACTTCTGAGTGCTATCTTCCTGAAAACCCTGAAAAGGGTTTCAGTAAGTCAGAATTGACTTGACAGCACACAATTATTATCTTACTTTTGGCATATCATGAGAAGCCAACACTTACTGGACAAACCAATAATCTTAGACAAAGTTGAAGGCACCAGAAAATGATTAAGACATAACATGTGATGGATTGATTCAATAAATATAGCCACAGCTTTGAGTTTGCAACCCTGAGCCTATGACAGTCACAATTAAATCAAGGCACTAAATTTAGTGATGACTAATTTAAGATCCATTAATTTTCAAGGCATCTAGGACTAAATATGAATTCATCCATCAGCCGAAAGGTCCTTATGTCTCTTCTTAAGATTATTGCAGATTCTTAAGGCTCTTATGTTCTTAGGTGTTTTCAAAAACCATTTACAAATGTCTTCACTGGCATTTCTGACATTTTTCTCACTTCTCTCTTAAGGATATGAAGATTTACTTGTTTGGGTGTGTTCTCCAAATGCTTGCATTGAAGTATATCACAGATATCTGTGCAAAATGCTGTGATGTTTTTGTCTTAATGCAGAACAACGATAAGCCTCCTTCTGTCCCATGGAACCATGATCTTTTTAGCTCATTTGAAAGGAATACATTCCAAGACTGCATGGTTATCTGTGATTTTTTGCAGTGTGATTTTCCTTTCTTCTCTTGCAAATTCTGCACACAGGCATGTAACATCTACTGAAAGGAGTACTTGTTTACAAGAAGTGTATATTTATCAGAGCATCAGCCACTTGCTAGGAACAGAAATCACAGCTTCAGTTTTTATGAATTGAAACTACTGGTACAGAAACTTACTAACCACACACTAACAATTTTCTAGGGCACCAGAGCCTTGAAGGGAGAATTGATTCAAAGGGATATAGACCAGGAATAATATCCTACAATCCCTAACTGCCTGGGGGAGAAACTAATTAAATGAGCATAGGGGAGATAGAGTGGGAGTTTCTTTCTTTGCTTTGACAATAATAAGTGAATTTGTCCAAGGAAAACAGATAAAAGCCACATAATTGCTGAGCTGAAAGCATGCATGCCTATTTGCATCCAGGAACAAGTCTAGCACAAGCAAGCATTTTCTTAAATCATCAAAAAACACACTAGTGCAAGGTTAAACTAAAACCACAACAAACAAGCAAGCAAGCAAGCAAATGAACAAGTGAATGAATAACATAGCTACAATATTATGGCATAAAGTAGCACCTTGTTGCTAAAGGGAGCTATGATTTCCTAAAATGGAAACATTACAAAAACTGTAGTTTGATGAGCATCATGGAGGATGAGGGAGAGAAGGTATGGGAGGAAGAATGCATGGGAAAGTTTTTTAAAATGAAGGGCCTTTTGAATTTGTAATTAAATGCTCCATTATTTTAGAGCAAAAATAAAGCTGGACCTACTTGGAAATTAATTCTCTGTGGTACCAAGTTTTAAGATAGGTGGGTAGCATTCAGAGATCTAAGCAGAATCTGCAGTTTGTGTGATGGCATGTACACGCCATCTGTTTCATGTTTCCTAACTTGTTTTTACATTTTGTTTTTGTTTTGGCTATAGTGCATGCAATGGCTCACCCTGCACATCATCTGGGTTTTCTAAATATATCAGGAAGGAAGGAAGACAGGCAAAAGTTAGGTTAAACTTCATGCTGTGCTGTGGGGCTGATGGCACTTTCTTTTTCTTTCAACCCTTCACATTAAGAACAATGACAGCAATAGCAACCGTCTCTGCTGCCACCACCACTTCAAGAGGCACAGGGAATGGTCCTCCCATTTCTATGTATGAAAGCAGCTGTAGCCAGAAGAATTAATCTTTCAGAGTGGGCATTCCCTTCCCAAATCTTCAGCTGGAAGGCTCAAAATGTCCAAATGCCAAGGCATCCTATCCTTCTGGCTGATTTTTTTCAATATAAAAGCTTTAAATTGAAAAGGAAGTGGAAATAACAGAGGGTGGGGAGTGTTTGCCCATAGACCTGCAAGTTCTTCACCTTGCTGGAAGTGATGTCGTACCTAGCAAAGGAGAAGCTATCATCTGCTGGTAGGGTAGGCAATGGCAGTAACAATTGGGGTTGGAGAACTGCACAAGTGGGGTGTGAAACTGATTCCAAGTTGTGGCTGCCTGGAAAGGGACTAGACACAGCTTAAAATGACTCTGGGTTCTCATATCCTCCATACATTTCCTTTGGTCATCAGATTTTGATTGGGATTGTGAATAGGTGGATTTCTGAAACCAACAGATTTCAAGAAAAGTTGGAATAGAAACATGGGCACATTGGGGCCTTGATAGTAAAGGAGAAAATCTCAACTGCCACTGAGAAAAAAACTGTTGGATATCTGCATTCTCAATTCAAACTGACATGCATTGACAATACAAAGCACTTTTGTCAACAAATACAAAATGAAAAGGAGAGCTTCAGCTCTGCCTTGCCCCTAAACCTTATTTCCCCCCCCAAAAAAAAACACGTTTGTATAAGTTACAAATACATTCCTCACTACAAGCCCACATACTCCCTCCCATTTATTTAAATAGCTTCTTGTATCATAGTTGAATCAAGCTGGGATAAACGCTTGCTGAATAGAAATGCTGGATATTGTCACCTCCCATAAAGTATGATTGAGTAATGGAAGGTCATTTGCATACCAGCTCTTCATTCCATCATTGGGGACATCAGCCTTTGGTGCTGACTTTGGGAACTGTGCTGTTTGCTGATTAACTTGACAAATGAAGAACATATTCACTTCCATCAACATCTATCATTATTTCACATGCTCAGGTCAAATAGTCAAGTGCACCTCTAGCCTCTAAAAGTGATTACTCAATTTTAAATTAAAGTTTTCTCTGTGCTTTCCTTCCAACGACTCCTATTTATTTATGCAGCTTGGGTGCAAATGTTTTGTGTGTTGTTGTTTTTTTGTAAAGTCTGCTGACTTGCTGTGTACATCTCAGTAAAACTAAAGGCCTCACAGACTCTGGTGCATCTTCACATCAATTAAAACTATAGCTTTTGTGTTTCACTAGCCACAATCCCATGTTTTCAATAGGTGACAAATCTTGAGTTGCATCGAGTTAGGCAATTCTTTCTTAGAAAAAGAATTCTTCTTGAAGGTTCTGGATTCCTCTGGTCTTTACCATCCATGTTTGTTTTCTGAGCAGTCTTGATATGATATCACAGACTTCACTGAATCAAAGTGTTTGAGTGTGGTTTCTGCTGCTTGATTCTATTCAGAGCATTTGCGTTCTCACCTAACAAAGGATCTCAGAGGCCACAGGAGTCTCAGGCAACCAGAGGCCAAGGACATCAAAGGGAGATGGATGACGGTATTCACTAAAAAGAAAAGGACCCACAAAAAATAAGAATAGTATCTGACTGTGAGGAAGTCTTACTCATTTAGAAGTAACTCTCAAGGAATTCATAGAAAGCTATTGGCCATGGTACATTTCATTTCAGTGAAATGAAAGAGGAAACAAGAAGTAAACTAGCAGGGTAAGATCACACTGTCAAAGTAGTATTATTTTAACCACACACTGAATGTATTACATTGATTTTAGTGAGTTGGAAACTGACAAACAGTGCAACAATGCTTTGTACCATGGAACAGGGGGCTGTAGTTATGAAGTCAGATTATCTGGGTAGCCTGGATGATTGCCTCTTTCTTCTTTGTGCTGACCCTCTGTGACATATACTGAGACTTTTAGTAATTCAATTCCTTTCCTTGCCATCACTCCCTCCAGCTATCTCTGTGGGATGTTGCAAGCTACTGCTGCAATCCTAAGTGACTATTCTACCCTGTGATGGAACTCCTACACTAAAACATGTTTCCTTTATTAACCTGATCTCTTTGCTGCTCAGTCAAACCCACCACAGATCCCCTATTGTTGTTTTTTTTACAATAAAAAGTTGCCATCTATTTTCATATTCACACATGCACCTTTTTCCCCCGTCGGTCCGTCAACTGACCATTTAATTATCTGAGCATTAACTGATCATCCATTCATCCACCCCCCTCTGTCTATCATGTTTGTATTGTATTATGTCTATCAGCTGCTTGAGGTAATGTACATGGAGTTCTCCCATTTCCTAAAAAGCCTTGCCTTCTCCTCCAGTAATATATTAATCCTGTCAGTGACGTGTTTTAGAACAAGTGAGTTTCTATACATTTCTCTCTCTCTCTCTCTCTCTCTCTCTCTCTCACACACACACACACACACACACACACACACACACAGAGAGAGAGAGAGAGAGAGAGAGAGAGAGAGAGAGACACACACACACCAGATTTTCTTATCCTACAGTACAGACATGCCTCTGGGGAATGATTTCAGTGTAACAAAAGCGGGAGAGGTCTTCTCAAAGGCATTCAGGGGGGCAGTTTGCAACAGGATACTAACTGAATTTTACATTCTTATAGACATCTTCCAAACCCTGGACAATTACTGTCACCATTAGTATATAGTCTCAAGCTAATAGAGATATTTTAAAGCCTAACTAACAGAGTAGACTTTGGTCTAGATGTGGCGGGGGGGGAATATAAATTGAATAAATAAATAAACAACTGCATGTCATGTTGGCCAGAATGGATGTTCTCACAGTGGGGTTCCACAAGCAACTGATGGCCTTTGGGATAATTTAGAATTACAATTTAGAAATTACAAACTAGCAGACAGACAGACCTACTGTGACAACTATAGTTATTGTTGTCAAATAAAAGCAGAATGGCGAACAGCACATGAGTGAAGGGCCAATGTAGACTAAGCACATATTAAGTCTACAAATGATTCACACATACATGGATGGAATTCTGGGTCTGAACAATGACCCATCTCTATACACGCATGCATAACTGCACATTTCAGCAAGCTGGTATAAAGTAGCAGTAATACAAGCAACCTGCTAGAATGAGATTACAACTGACAAGCACGGCAACAAGAGAGGTGTCTAGTGGATGATTCTTTATCAAGCATCTGCCAAAGCCCTTCTGTGTGACACATATGTACATCATGAAGCTTGTTTTCACCGATTATTTTACAGGGCTTCAAAAGTAGCTCCTATCGCAAGCACAATTTTCACTTGAGCAGTGCCTGAAGGGAGTTAGTGTTGAAAAATATATAATGGAACTTCAACTCTAGTTTACTGGAATGTATGCCCTGATTTGATGATATATGCCATAGATCACCTGTAGGCCTAAAGGTGTACACATGTGTGTGTACACAAACACACTGACATCACACCCATACAGAAGTAATGTAAAACAAACCAGCTAATTATCTTAAATGCTAATTATCTTGTGGAAATGGCCACAGCATTAGTTGCTTCTCTTTGAGAGAGTACTTCTAATGCATTAGTTGGCATATAAAATAAATGTATTTTCTGCCACAACAAGCTCATTTTGCTTCTTTATGCTCACATACTTTATGCCAACTGGCAAAATCATTTCAATGCTTCTGTTCAGTCAGTGGTTCATAATTCTTAAAGACAGAGATAGGTTTTCAGGTCATTTCCAGAAGGCAAACAGCAATGCTTGGGAAAAAATAAAAATAAAAAACCCAAACCAAAACAGAATTACTTGAGGATTATTTTGTTCTTTGCACAACAACTTTCCATCCTTATGTACTCTTTTAAAGGCTTGGAAGATGCTGCCTATTCTCCTACTTGAAATTGTATGTAATTCTTTATATTCAGGATGAGTTTGTATATAACAATAATATATGAATGGATTTTATGTTCACTACAAATTATATATAACTTGTAATATATATTTATCATATATATAAAGATGGGAAAGAACCAGTAAATGAAAAAAAAAGTTAAACATCCCCTTATTACAGAATATGAATTCTAAATTTCACTCATTTAAACAGGACAAGTGAAAATCCTGTTTCAGTTAGAGGAAGAAGAGGAAAAATCTCAGTCATAAGTTTGTCAAAGAAAGTTCTAAGTTGGTCTCAAGGGCCTTCTTGTGAATATAAACAGACTTAATATTCATTTTCATATTCTTCCTTCTTTATACTTGAAAGATGTTTCCTGCATACTTTCCATGTTAGACTTGTCTCAAATGTCATTCAAAACATTTTCTCATTTAGAACAGATTTCTATTTTCTGCCAGCTCCTTCAGTAATTCTATTCCAGTGCCTCTTAGCATTGACTGCCAAGTGGCAGCTACAACATATTCAGGACATGTGAATTTATTCCATATACTGAAAAGATTGTCTGGGGTGAATTTTATATACTTATTTCTAAAGAGATAAACAAACAAACAAACAAACAAACAAACAAACAACTTGCTTCCATGTGTTCAACTTGCATAGTGAATCTCTTTGCAAGGGATCCTGATAGGTTCCTCTTTGTGTGGAGATGCATTTCTAGCATAGGGTGTGGCTGACAGATGTATTAGCAGTATGATGTAAAACTGCCAGATTCGATCCCGTTCTCTTTGTTATTGGTGTATATATGAACAGTTCTAGCTAGTATAGCCAGGAAATGTACTTTGTTAATAGTTCTAGTGAATTTGTTCATTTCTCACATCTTGCAATCCAATACAGCCAATATGAAAGCTGGGCATCAAGAAAGCATATTTTGCATTTTATTTGTTTCAATGATGATTGAATAACTAGCTATGAGAACACTTACTAAATTCTTCAGCTGTTGACCTAGGCTGTCTTGACTCCACAATGAATTTGAAGATGAGGACTTTTCAGCCCTGCACAATTTCTTGACACCATCTGAAAATGAGACAAGTTACACACACACACACACACATTTAGGTCTTTACACAACAAGCATGAAACTGGCTGATCAGTAAGAGAGATGCAAACACATCCAAGTGTACATTAAATGAAACAGCAGTCATCCCAGTTTGTTTTGGTTCATTCCTTTTATTGCTTTATTGCAATGGCTTGGAAGTGCAATGAAATCTCTGCCAGTCCAACAGGGAACAAGATGATTGAAATAATATCTTGCCCTTACTTGCAGGGATCAGACAAGTGATGACTTATCTAGTCTGGACGTTTTGTCTTTCTTCTGGACTTTGGCACTAGCTGATGAACAATTCAGGTTATTGCCATTTAGATTATATGGTATAGATTCAATACAATATAGTCAAGAGAGTCAATCAACTGACCAACCATACTGAGATCAGTATTCAGGGTGATACATCATAATATTCCTTGTATTCTACAAACCTTTGTTTTTCTCCTGTCTTTGCATTTCTGTTTCTAAACTTCACTTTTTATGTCATATCAAAACAGCAGTATTTGTAAGGAAAGTAACAATAATGAGATGAATTGGTTGAAGCCTGCTTGCAACCTTCCTGAATCCCCTGAACATATGTCATTTGCATACAGATACTCTGAATGGCATGTTTCCTAAACTTTGTTCCACACAGGGAGCAAGACGTGCCTTCCACCTACCCTCCCCATACCCCCATTTTTCCCCAACAAAGTTGGATTATATTGCTTGACAGGCTTTTTACAAGCCTTCCCTTTAATATTACACAGAACAGCTTTCTGAAAAACTGGCAGCTATTCATCGTCTATATAATTTCCAGTGCAGGTCCTCCAGTGTAGACCTCAATTCTCCTGCGAGATCAATTATTTTTCTCCCAAGACAAAGTACACAGCTTGCCTCAAACTACTTCATGCATAGGTAAAATTGGGCCAATTCTGTTCTGAAACCTTTTTAAATGGCTTGAAATAAAAGATTTCCTGGGGAACCTGCCTAGAATCCCATTGTCCCCAGGCAAGGCTCCAAGGCAATCACTTAAAATACCTTGGAGTTTTCTAATATATGTTCCACCAGATTTTTAAACTACCATATAGTTATGGTGTATGGGATATATATATAATACTCTGTGTTGTTCTTAAATGTTTATCTAAACATAGGTTTACTTTGCTGCTGTTTGGGTTCTACTTCATGATTTTTAGACTTCATATCTGAGAAGTTGGGCCATACAATTTTATTTGAAAGTAAATCTGGGAACTGCACAGAAAAATTTACAGTTCAGTTAGGGTTTGGTCCTGACAGGCTGTTATAACCTTACACATTTGTTTCTGGTAAGGTTGTAAAAGTGGTGGTAAGTCTCATGTAAATGAACAAGGCATCCATCCTGTCAAGTATAGGATGGCTCTGTTAGACCACCATGGAAGAGTACATTGTGAAGAGTACAAGTCATACTACATGAGATGTTTAAGTGACAGTTAGGTTCCCCTTAACATTTAGTCCAGTCGTGTCCGACTCTAGGGCATGGTGCTCATCCCCGTTTCCAAGCCATGGAGCCAGCGTTTGTCCAAAGACAGTTTCTGTGGTCACGTGGCCAGCGCAACTAGGCACGGAACACTGTTACCTTTCCACCAAGGTGGTACCATTTACTTACTCTCATTTACATGCATTTGAACTGCTAGATTGGCAAGAGCTGGGACAAGTGACGGGAGCCCACTCCATCACATGGATTAGATCTTATGACTGCAGGTCTTCTGACCCTGCAGCACAGAGGCTTCTGAGGTTTAACCTGCAGGGCCACCACTGCAGTTAGTGACAGTTAGAAGCCTACTTTTCCATGTACACCTTGTGCAGTGTGGTTTCCTCACAGATGCAACCCTAGGCAATCAGACCTGCAAATGAAACCTGCTTTTTATCTCATAAAAATGAAATTGGGTAGAATGCAGAAGACACAGAAATGCGGGGGAAAAGTAAATGCTGTGATGGATGGATACCTTTCAGGGCTTAAGGGAAAACTGAGTTGCCTGTCTTAATGTTTTTGGTTATTGACCCCTGTAATGCACCTAAGGGACATTGGCAATAGATTTAGGTTAGCCATCCTTTTGTAGTATGTACAAAAGGATGTAATATTGTAGAACTTGATAAAGTTTACTTGAACACTTTTCTGTTTGTTGCCATCCTTTGTCCATCCATCTGTTTCACTTTGATACAGTTTTGCAAAAACGTTTACTCATACTGTATTAGTATATTTCTGCTCCTCAACTCTGTTTATTACCATTGCCACTACTGGCAGATGAAAGTGATTACATTGATCACTTCTATGATACTTCAGAAACCTCCAAAAGTAACTCCTTCCTAATTGATTGCCTTAATTGAAGGTGATTATTGCAAGTGTGTCCAATGAACATGTGAAAAGGCAATTTATAATTCAATTACATTAAAACATATCTATTACAAAATAGATTTCAGCAGAAGCTCAGAGCACTCATTTGTGTTTAATTATTTTACTAGATATAGATAATGGTACAAAGCATGAGATTGTGCATACATAAACCTAGAAACATAAGTATACCAATACTTTGGACAACACAAGGTCAAGTAAAGCTCCTTTCAAAGCCTCAGGTTGGGGGAAGTAAAGCAAAATGAAACAAAAAGAACAATATTGGGCAAAACACAAGTGGAGGAGGCAGTGAGGCAGTGAGGCAGGGGGATGTTTCTGGGAGGAAGTAAATTTTGCAACTCAAAGCAAGAGGGACAGAATCCTTGAATTAACCGAATAATGGAATTGGAAGGGGCCTATAAGGCCATCAAGTCCAACCCCCTGCTCAATGCAGGAATCCAAATGAAAGCAGGTCTGACAGATGGTTGTCCAGTGTTCTCTTGAGTGTCTCCAGACCTGGATCACTCACTGCATCACAAGGAAATTGGTTCCATTGTGGTAGTGCTCTAACAGTTAAGACATTTTCCCTGATATTCAGCCTAAATCTGGTTTCCTGTAGCTTGAGTCCATTATTACATGTCCTGAAGTCTAGGATGAGCAAGAACAGATTTTGCTTCTCCTCTGCATGACTGCCTTTCAACTATTTTAAACGTTATATCTCTCATCTGTCTTCTTTTCTCAAGGCTAAACATGGCTAGTTCTTTCATTCTTCCCTCATTGGGCTCCGTTTCCAGTCCCCTGATCATCCTCTGAACTTACTCCAGTTTGTTGGCATCCTTCTTAAAGTGTGGTATCCAGAACTGGATGCAGTACTCTAGATGAGATCTAACCAGTGCTGAATAGAGAGGAACTAGTATCTCTTGGGATTTAGAAACCATACTTATGTTAATGCATCCTAAAATAGCATTTTGTATCCTAAAGTAGCATTTAGTAGTCTAAGATCTCCCACTCTCTAAGGAAGGAAGGAACGCACCATCTCTACATCTTTGAAATAAATTGCAGCACACACATACACACACATGGCCAGCCAACTGCCCTGTCTCACCTTGTCACACTGCACTCAGAGGTGGCTGCTACTCCAGCTATAGTAAAAGGTAGCAATGTCTCCACATCTTTCTGACTTCCCCATAGAATAAAGGGAGAGAGAAGGAGGATGAAACAAGGATGGCTATGCTGAGGGTGACACCAGTAGGGCCCTCTATGCCACCGAAGAAGGCAGAAAAGGCAACCACGTGACAGCTTCTTGCTTCCATAGCCTAGTTTTACGTTGAATTCAGCTGTTTCCTGCATGCCTGGTTCAAAGGGGTCCTCAGAGCCAAGGTACTAAGGAAGAGAAAATAAGAATAATAATCTGTGTCATGCCAGACACTGTTTTTATCTCAAATATTGCCAGGGAGTGTTTAGCATGCAGTAGTCAAGAAACAGACAGCCCTGGAAAGCTGCCATTACTGAGGCAGAACAGCACTATCCCTTCTAGGTGGAGGCAAGAGTGTTTCTGGGGCAGAGGGACTGTGAGAGAGAACCATTCTGGGAAATGGTGTGGCACAGCATTTGTATTTATAATCCATTCACCCAAACAATAAAGACGTGCTTAGGGTTCAGATTTTTTTTTTCCAAATCTGAAATGGAGTTGATGCATTGATCAATCTCTGAAGCAATCCAAAGTGGAGCAAGGAAGCCCGAGGTGGTATAGGAGCTGAACCAGGGCTCTTTGATAGGTTGAATGTTGCTTTGGTGGTTTCATTAAAAATATATAATGTGTCAGAATTTCTCACTAGGAAGATGAAAATAATATTTAAATAGAACCAGAAAACCACAAGCAAAAGGAAATTCAAGCAACAGCTGTGCTGTCCTGGAAACCCCAATTATGGGAGGGCTCTGAGCAATCAGATGAACTCTGCTATCCTAGGATTGGAGGCCATTTCACATCTTAGCAGGGTGTTAAGTCTGTTAGAGGTTGCTATTTGTATCACTTCAGTTTTCAGTAGAGTGAGGTATGCGGAGGAGATTCTTTCTTCTTTTGCTTGAGGCAGCTGCAGATCTAATTTTGAATTACACTTTCAAATACATCTGATTGACTGCCTCTGTGTGTGAATGTGCCATGGGTGTCTAAAGTTTCTCATGTGGGATCTGAGTGGAGTAAACCGCATTAGCATTAGGAATGGGACTTAAATTGTCTCCCTACTCCATTTCATACTTTATTCTTTTTTAATGCCTGGTGCTGGCTTTAATTTTGGAAGCAATTTGGGGTGTGGTTCCCCCTTTTTTCTTGTTTTTTTTCCTGTGCCTTCCTATGGTCTAGATGGGGGGCAAACATGACACAGAAGGCAGCAATCAGGTACTCGTTAAGGGCAGTAAAGCTACTAATTGGGTGTATTCCTTGTCCCTTCAACAATTGTTTTGAGTAAATTGGTGCACCATTGTTAGTGGGGAAGGTAGAGAGAGAGAAAGCGAGGGAGGGAGGAAACTGTTGCAATCTTTGCCTGTGCACTGAAGTTTAAGCAGTAGGTGATGGCACTGAGTTTCACCCTCTCCCCCCATTACATATCAGAGAACTTGTTTTCAACATTTTCATGCTTTTTTCACTTTTTGGACCAATAAAAATATATGTAAATACTTTCAAATCTTCAGATGCAAATTGAAGTGAATGGGCTACAAATTTGATTGAAGTCAATTGGTTGTTATTTGTAAGATACTGTACATAATTTGCACAAAAAAAGTAGATGGTGTTCATCCACCCCGGATTTAAAGTAACACTGATTTGTGCTCTAACATTGATTTAGGAGGAAGGAGGACCTGTGTATTTGCCATACAAGGTTACCTGCCTTTTGAACTGACTGATTTACAAAATCTTATGATAATACTGGCTTTCTAAGTGAGAACTAATTTAACATGTGGTAGAAATAACACAGCTGGCTGAATAGGTTAGTGAGTTAGGCATCTGGCTGTAGAACCAGACATTGGGAGGACAATTCACTGTGCATTCTGGAAGAGCCAGCCTGTGTGACCATGGGCAAGCTGCACAAACCGATGGTGCTTCCAGAAGAAGGGATTGATATACCATTTCTGAGTATTGTC
The DNA here is from genome assembly GCF_051106095.1 of Pogona vitticeps. Classification (NCBI taxonomy): domain Eukaryota; kingdom Metazoa; phylum Chordata; class Lepidosauria; order Squamata; family Agamidae; genus Pogona; species Pogona vitticeps. The sequence continues at coordinate 36,575,746 of NC_135787.1, forward strand.
TACTTAAAAGACTCTGAAAAATGTCACTATAGGTCAGAATTGACTTGACAGCACACAGTTATTCATTATTACAGTGGTGTCTCGCTTGACGAGGATAATCCGTTCCAGCAAAATCGCTGTAGAGCAAAATCCTCGTCAAGCAAAATAAAAAAGCCCATTGAAACGCATTGAAAACCACTCAATGCATTCCAATGGGATAAATACCTCAGCGTCCAGCAAAGATCCTCCATAGGGCAGCCATTTTCCAATGCCTGTGCAGCGAAAAATCCATCCTAAAGCACAGCGGGGAGCCATTTTACACAGCAGGTGGCAATTTTGAAACCCAACAATCAGCTGTTTTGATATTCATAATGCGAAGAATTGGTTCCCGAAGCAGGGAACTGATTGTCAGGAAGCGAATTTTGCCCATTAAAACATTGTGTGATCACAAAAGCAATTGCAAAAACCTCATCATCAAGCGGTCTCTTAAGGAGGTAATCGTTAAGCGAGGCACCACTGTATTTTAAAATAACACAAAATTGCAGATTTCTTTTTTGTATTTTCCCCTTTCTTCCCAAACATACATACTGTATCTCATGATATTTTAGCCTATGTAAGCCGCCCCGAGTAGACGCTGTCTAGAGGGGCGGGGTAAAAATCAAATAAATAAATAAATAAATAAATAAATAAATAAATAAATAAATAAATAAATGTCATTATATAGTGTACTTTTCTTTGCCAGTACTGATGTGGTGAGAGCACACAATGAAAGATAGAGAACCTAATATGATAAGAACAAGGAGAGTGAGAATGTACTGGTAGCAGGAGAAGGAACTCTAGATGTTGTTACACTGCAACTCCTACAGCCTACTGTGGGTAATGATGGTTATTATAGTCCAGCCACATCTGGAGTACTGCACTTTTGTCACATCTGTGATATGAGATGTTATTTTCTAGAGCAGTGATTCACAACCTTTGGTAACCCAGGTATGTTTGGACTGCAGTCCCCAGAATTCTTCACCACCAGCTGTGCTGGTCTGGGTTTCTGGGAGTTGCAGTTCAAGAACACCTGGGTTACGAGGTTTGGAGCCACTGTTCTAGAGTGTAAACACATATCGTGCAATGATTTCCGTCTCGAGAAAGTGCCTTCTGTCTACTTAATGTTTGCTGGATTTAAAAGGTCGTTATCTTCTTTGTTGGAGATTCTGATAGCCATTTTTCAGCTTTCTAGTACCTACACTGATGAAAGAACTCTAAAGATGTGGTCTGCAAAGGAAAGGAGCAAACAAAAAGTTGGAGTTCCATGTGCATCAGTACTGAACAAGAAATGGGCTTCAATGTGTAAGCAATGGGAAAAAAAGATAATACAGGTTTCTTTTTCTTATTTTGAATGCAGTGAAATAGTCCGATTCTGCTTTAAAGTCAAGATCCAACTTCTTGTAGGTTTTTGAATAACAGAACTGCACAATTTCCCTCATGCCCTAAAAACATTCTACCTGGCTTTAACATCGTGTAAATCCATTAGTGGTCTAAACTGAAGTTGACTCAACAAGTCATTGTACTTGAAATTACTGTGAAAACAGCAATTGAAATGCCATCTTTTAATGAAATGTACAGAAGTCATGGCCTGAATTGGTTCTTAGAGTAGAACATTTTTCATAATAATAATAATGTTCAACCTTTATTTATTAGGAAGTCCATTTGCTATTGCACTATATTTTTACAGGCCGGAACCAATCAGAAGCATTATGACTTATTAAATTCAATATAATTCTTTTCACTTTTGATGAATAATACAACTCTCTGTTCTATTTTAATAAGTATGAAAGGGAATTTGAAATTATTACATTGCTAGTAAACCTGTTCTCTTTAGAAGACTTTTAAAAATGTCTCTTTTGCTCATTTTATGCTACATAACTGCCATTTGAATTACATGAAAATATGAAAATAATACTTCATTACTCCAAAAATTTTCAACTTCCTTAGTCCTGTATTTGTACAGTCATTTAAATTTCAAAAATGTCACTATCTATAATGCCATAGTGCCATTCTATGTTACAAATAACTAGGCAATTCTTTGTCTGAAACCCATTAACGGACTCTGTGGCTTATGAATTAACTGACAAACGTTTTCCATTTTATGTTTCTCTTTGATTTCATTCACATATAACTGATCTGATACAAAATGGAGCTGCACAACTGATTCAGCTGAACACCGAAATGATTTGGGAAAATTCATCCTTAGGCATCCTTCAATTCAGAGCCCTTTAAAAATGGATAGGATTGTCTGAATTGTGTCCAAATCAGACAGTTGTTTCAGAACAATGTGGTGAGCCAGACACAAAAACAAGACTGTTTGCAAAATAGTTCAAGACAGCATCACCTGAGGAAAATGTCATGATGTAATGAAAAGTGGAGGAGGTAGAACTGGAATATCATCATTCACAGTTCTAGTTTGTAGTCTTGGACAAGAAACTCAAGACTTCCAATTACTGTACTTTGAAGAAGGGATTCTATTATGTCACTGAGTTGAGAATCAATCCTTTTGTGGGGTTTCTCATTCTTTAATGCTTTTCTTTAGCTGTTGGTAGCCTGTCATTGAAAAAGCTGCATTGGTTTGGTGTCTTGATCAGTTTGAGTTTCTGTCCCATAATTTCCAGCTTCCTCAACTTCAGACTTCTATGGATAGAGGTGGGCTCTTTCACAGGTATCTCCAATTGTCCCTAAAACTTCCCCTCTGAGCTTCAATGTAAAATACTTCCTTTGGATTGTTTCACCAGAGAGAGCTGTTTGCAGTTGGAGTGAACAGTATCAGACTAGGTGGACTAGTCATTTGATTCAGTATAAGACAACTTTCTATGTCTAGAAGAACTGCACAGCATAACCAATATGGATGAATAGAAAGCAAAAGTCATTGTAAATTCATTGTACTAAGATAGGATAATTGTCACAGTTCTTCTTAATCAGACCAGGTATGTCTAGTTGTTAAAAGGTGTTGAAATGGAAGGCAAATGGCAGCTTTAGGGGAACACGTTCCTTGGAGGCATCATATGAGCATGGATGCAGGGGTGATCACTGTTGTGCAAAAGAAAGCAATGGTAAACTATTGCTGAACTTTTCTTAGCTTGAAAATCCTATGATGAGACCAAAAAAATGAAACAACAGACCTTCCTTACTGGAAAAGAAAATCTTCTCAGAAGTGGAGGCAGAAGTAGGAGAAAACAACTGAGCATGAGATGCTGTTGATTTGCCAGTTCTGAACGGAGCTTAATGATAGGACATTTTGGAGGTCAGTAACTCATATAGTCACAAGACATCAGAAATGCCTTGCTAGCACAAAACATCTTTGGGATTTTTTCTTAATCTTTATTTATTTATTTTCATCAGAATGTTGCACAATTTAAAATTATTAATGTATATGAAATATAGGTAAACAAAAATTAAAATTCACAGACAGACACATAATCTCTTTGCCAGCATGAATGCTTGTTTGGCTAGGAAGAAGTTAAAAGCTCTCCTCCTGAGAGTCAGCTAACTGAGTTCTGAGTGATGGACTCAGCTGTTTCAGATTGCTGGGAGAATGTTTACTAAAAGCACTCAGGGATGGGACAAACACAACCACTCTGTTTTTCTAATGCAAAAATATTTTGTATATATATGACAAAATTATATGCTAATTGCTTGGAAATACATGGAAAAATATATTTCTGGAGGACTAGCAAGTCTTTACTTTCCTTAAAGCAAGCCTGTTTTTTGACTTTTCAAAGAAAACCTTCTTTTAACTGTTTCTGTGACCTTTCATTGCCCTCAAAACATCTCTCTTCCCGTCCCACAAAACTTCAACAAAGTATCTACCAATGGAACCCTCTACATGGTATGGCTGTTCCACATATCCTCAAGCATATAACAAAATGGTTCTCTTTTTCTCTTAAAAGGCTTTTTTTGAGGATCAATATTTCAGCCCCTGAAGCCTAGATTCTTTCCAACCATTTTCTTTCAAGATAAGAAAGATTGGTCTTTTCAATTTATATGAGCTATTTCAAATCTGGGGCTGTTTAGGGTTACTTGTTTATACATGTGTGTGTGTAAAACAGTTTTAAATTTATAAAATCATAACTTAAAAACCTTTTGCCCAAACGTCCCCAAGTTTGGCAGAGAGCAATAGCAGACCACCTGCTATATCTGTGCCAAAATTGGTGCTGATCTGGATTCCAATCTCAAGGTTATAATTTTTTGTTTGGCCTACCCACACCTACCACAGCTCCAGACACTAGGACAAGGAGCAATGGCTTCAAACTACAGGAAAAGAGATTCCACCTGAATCTCAGGAAGAACATCCTGACAGTCAGAGCCGGTCAGCAGTGGAATATACTGCCTCAGAGTGTGGTGGAGTCTCCTTCTTTAGAGTTTTTAAAACAGAGGCTGGATAGCCATATGTCGGGAATGCGTTAATGGAGTTCCTACATGGCAGGGGGTTGGACTCGATGATCCCTGTGGTCTTTTCCAACTCTGTGATTCTATTATTCTACCCCCATTTTTAGAATTGCCTTGTAGAACGGTGATTGCTGTGCTGCATAATAACATACCTGCACTATTGTGCAGCTATAACACTTGTGTAATTTTTCATCAGTGCTGTTATTTAAGCAAGCTTTGCAGGGGGCTCTTCAATTGTCTCAAACCCTTCCAAGAATGCTAAGAAATACAAGAGCAATGAATGATCTCCTGGAATATCTATAGAAGAAACAGTGACTTTATCTGAGCCTTTTTCTGAGGAATGTGTAAATAACAAGGCCTGGTTTGCTTCCGTGTCTACCTGAAGGGCTGTCTCTGATACCAGTGTCACTACAGCAGGTTGCTGTATAGATCAAAACCCTGAAAGACAGCTAAGCAGTTCTGTTAGAGAAGACTCAGACCACACATTTAAGGACAGGTTGAGAAGAAGAGGAAAAGAAACATCCTCTTTCTCTTAAACTGTTGTCTCCAACTCTGACAGTCCCATAGGAGTCTCACATTTCAGCCTTCATCCTCCCCAAACTTTTGACAGCTCACCAGTACTGTCACTGCTTGTAATAACATGGCTAGGAAGAAATGAAAGGTGGAATGTCTTTTTGGCAAATGCCTTGAATGAGAAATAAAATGAGTTATTCAATCCAAATCTCATTTTCTTAGGAAAATATTGGTCAGTACAAATGATTGTAACTGTACTCCATATTAATTTGAACTTTGTGTACCTGTCCATTTCCAGGGAACTGTCCCTTTGCATCAATGAATGATGTGATAAAAATATTCCCATAACTATCTATGCTGAATGAAACTCACAATTGATACTAGTTAAAGCAAAATTGTCAGGTTTTTAAAGAATACAATTTAAGGCCTAAGGTGCAATATGGATCAGACCCTGCCTTTTGAATTAAATTTATTAGGCACTGCAATCTGTCACCATTATTAGCAAGATGATTATTTCCAGTATATTCCCTTGAGAAATCTGTTGATCCTTATTCCACTTGTAGTCTGATATCTGTTCTTTTTTTCTGTGAACATCTCAATTTCCTTCTGTCATTGGTGCCCATATTACCACTTGTCACTAACACAAAAGAGAGGTAAGATCGAACAGCTTTCCTGATAGTAGCTACTGTACATCATATGTTATGTGTCACAATAAGAAAAGCAAAGACACCTACAACCAACCAACCAACCAACCAACCAACCAACCAACCAACCAACCAACCAACCAACCAACCAACCAAACAAACAAACAAACAAACAAACAAACAAACAAACAAACAAACAAACAAACAAACAAACAAACAAACACCAAGAAAAATACTAATTTATTTGGATACTATCCCACCAGAACATTTTAAGCAACTCAAAATTGCATAGTGCATAATGAGAGGTGAAAGTCAATATACTGCCTCATACTTCTGATATTTAATATTTTGATAGCCTGTGCTAGAAAATAGTTTTTCATCTCACTGCTACTGGAATGACATGAGGTAGTGGTTAATCATCCTTCTTAATTTAGTTTAGATCATGAGTGGCTTAGGAACCAAACAGGGGCACCCCGATCAAACATTTGGGGAGCACCCACCTGCTTCTGCCACAAGCCATTCCTGTGTTGCATGGTAACAGGAGATGGGCTCAATGACCCTTGTGGTCCCTTCCAGCTCTAAAATTAAATTAAACAACTATATAGTAAACAATAGGAATCCTAAAAAATCAGAACAGGATTCCATTCTAAGTAGTGGCCAACCAAATGTTTTTGTGAAGCCCACAGGGTTCTGAGAAGCCCCATACCATTATCTGCACCAGACAATGGAGGTGATTGGAACAGCCATTCTACCATGTGACCAGATATTCAGGGGGAACTTTTTTACACTATCCTTCCACCTTCCCTTCCATTACCTAGACATAGTAGGATAGTAGTATGCCAAGATGCAGAACAATGGGAAATAATCTGCCATGCTTTGGGCCTTCGTCTTTGATGTCCAGAGAACCAGTATGGTAACAAATAAGAAAAGAAAGAGAATCAATTTCCTCTGATTTGGTCTCACACAATGCCACTGCTGCCCCTCAAACCCCTAAGCTAGTATTATGCTCAGCTCATGTCCTCTACTCTGAAACACTCTCTAAAGCACAAAATATCTGGAATCTATTATAGAACCAGTCTTACAAGTATTTGTTAGCCTTCAAGATCATTAGACAATGTAGCTAATACCCTACTGTTATGTGATGCAACAGGACACCAACCCTATTGCTTGAAAGGGAAAGTAAAGGTAAATATCTTTTGGGGCAGGCACTACTGCACCTTACAAATAAATCTATAGGTTAAAAAAATGAACAGAAAATGAAAGCTGTTGTTTTGAGTCATTTCTGAGGCATACACTTGCAGGAATATTTAACTTTACTAGCAGAAATTAATAGGATGATTCACACTACTATTTTTAGTAGGAGACCTAAGAAGAATCTAAATAACTTTATTACTAGGGGAGGGGGGAAATGTAATGCATTAATTATCTATTGGAATCCAGCAAATTCAGCAGTTCCCTCTGCCCAAAGTTACTATTCATCAAATAGGCTTTGCACAAAACATTAACCTCATTAGTTTTTAAGTCCACAAATAATACAGTACACTAGCACTAGTCTTGTGGCAATGAGCAGCAGGGCTCCAGAATAAGTGGATTGGGGCTAACAAGCACAAGTATATATTATTTCATGAAAGCTAGATTGTGAATAAGGGAATAATTCAGATTTAAATGGTGAGTAGTATGTGGGTAGCTTTAGTTCACTCAGGAGTTGTTTGTTTGGTTACAGCTAACACCCAATCACTTTCTGATGTGCTGTTACTGAATTCACAGTACCTCAGCATGTTCTGTACTGCAGAACCAGTTCTGTGTTGTGTGAACCATGAATTAAATACAGGAAATGTCTTTCAGTAGAAACACAGTCTTCTGAGGTATTGCAATCTTAAAGATCTCCGCATATTTCTAATTATATATGTGGTACTTTCAGTAATTTTTTTAAAATTTTCTTTTTGGCAACTCTGATGTTTTTTCCACTTTAAAAAAAGTTGTGAGAAAACAAAATTGAGGTGGCTGTTGCAGGAGCAAATGCAATTCCCCTTGAGCTTTGGAAATTGCTTATCATTTGTATATATTGTACACTAGATTTGTTTTTCATTGAATCTGCAATCTCATAATTGACCAGATAGGCGGGATATAAATAAATAAATAAATAAATAAATAAATAAATAAATAAATAAATAAATAAATAAATAAATAAATAAATACTACAAGCCAGTCAGCCTACAAAAATAATGGCCATTACATCTGACCAGATTTGAAGGTGGGGTGGGAGTACTTTTTGCTTCAGTTCTCTAATCCCACAAATCCTGTATCATCTGAGCTTGAAAAAGAATTACGAAGAAGTCAAATATCCAGCTTGTTTGTAACTTTTATTGATCTGAGAAAGACATTGTGATACCCAGAATTTTGTTCTACCCGTGAATCAGAGCTCTACTTTGTTTTTCTATATAATAGAATGATTGATCATAACTCCAAAACCTAAAATACAAACGGAAAACTCATTTCTGGCCTCTGATTCCTCTAACAATAGACTATATTAAATGCACAAATAGAAATAATTCCAGCTAGGCAAATAACACTGAGATTGAGTACTTGGATTTGTGGTGATGAAATTCAAAGCCTTGAAACTTTGGTAGAAACTTTCGAGATTCCAGAAGCATTGGTGAAAAATGGGATGCACACGAATGTCTAGCCTGTGTAATAGCTTAATTAGATTTTGTCAGCTAATCTGACCAAAGTTCAAGTCATCTGGCCATGTTCTTATCTGGGATATTAAGATCTCATTTGGGAACATCCTGTCGGCCTGAATGTGAAAGTACATGTAATTCCATTTGTAAATGGGTCTGTCATCCAGGAGCAGCCTCTGCCTTTCATTCTGCTGAATAAATTTGAGTAACTTGTGACTGGTTAAAAGAGTGTCTGATGTCCGTGTTCAATTTCAGATGGGGGGGATCTGCATGATCCATTTATTGGTTCATCTGCATTTTGGTGATCACCGCCTATGTGTTTGTGCAAAACATGGTGTGGTAACTGCAGTTGATAGACACTGGCCCATACATAGAGTAGTATTCAGATGTAACTAGTTAAAAATAGTAGCTGCTGGATAGCTCGGTAAATTACATTTTTGGTTGGGGAGCCAGAGATTGAGACCTCAATTCCCCACTGTGACTCCTGGAAGAAAAAAACAGCCTATGTGGCCTTGCGCAAGCTGTACAGCTTCAGAAAAAAGGAATGGTAAACCACCTCTAAGTACTCTTTACCTAAAAAACTCTGAAAAGTCAGAATTGACTTGATAGCACATGATTATTATTATTAGTTTAAAAATAACAGGTTACACATACTTAATTCTTTTTAATAGTACAGCTATAGGTACATTAAATTATAGTATTAATGTAATAAACAAAACACCTTCACTACTTTTACGCAGCGTCTGTAACTGTGTGCCTCTTTTTATCATTATTCAGGTAAGCTCTTTGGATTTCCGTGCACATTACTCTCTAGTAAATGTGTGTGTAGGATTGCAGCCTTAATGGATGACATGAAGAGGAAGGATGATCTGCTGTTATTTGCTGCTGACTACACTCTCGAAAGGATCAAAGCTAGCCCCCAGACATTTTTTTAAAAGAAGAAACAAAGAAAATCTAAAAAGCCTTATGATCCTTCTTGTAGCAAGAAAATTCCTACTCTTTGAACAACTGGTGCTTCTGAGACAGATCAGAACAGAGCCACATTTAAAAAGCAGCATTTTAGGTGTCAATTTGCAACGTTTGGGTTTTTTACAAAATTGGTCCATTTTCTTTGGCATAGTTGCCTGAGAAACGGGGTACTGTTATGCCATTCTGTTTCTAATACTCTAGTTATTCATGAATCTCATTGTTATAGTTAAAAAACAACACTAACCTGCACATATCTATTTATTTTAAATGTTGTATTAGAGGAGGAAATTGTTTCATTTTTTTAAAAAATCAAAATAATTCTGGATTGGGGCTTTTGAATTCAGGTTAAAATCACATGGTAGTCATGTGGTTTTTGTGCCAGCGTATGCCTCTCTGGTTCCTTTTCTTTCTTCTGGTATAACCAATGAATAGAATGCCACATAGGGGGAAAAAACTTAAAACAGAGATTTCATTGCAGCCTGGCACACACACACACAGGGAAACAGACATCTCTCCTTTCCTTTCCTCCATATATATATATATATATGTGGCATTCTGTTCTTTTGCTATACCAAATGCAAGAATTTTTTTTTAAATGGAGATATTTGAGCAAAACTTGGGAAAGGAAAGTGCTGGCGGGGAAAACAGTGCTGACAATCTTTATTTACACCAACAGAGAAATTTACAAATGCCAGCAATTGTTCACCTCAACTAGCTTACCAGCCAGGGAAAAGTGGTTGTGAGAGTCAGCCAGTGAGAGGACTCTTTAAAAAGTAATGTTGACAAAGGCGTCCACATATGTAGAATTGGTTTAAATAAATCAAATCCATGTCTGCATTAAAAAAATAGCCCTCTAGTGGAAGAGTACAAATACTTGCTGCCACTTTTTTTAAAAAAACATGATTTCCTATAAAATTAATCCACTTTTCTACATGAGTCGTGTATTCACCTTTTTTTACATCAATTGAAAACATGCTAAACCCAATTTAAATATGGTTTTTTCCCAGGAATGTAACAGCCTCCTTAGGTTATTGATTTGTGTTATGTACCATAGACCAGCTGCTTGTCGCATAATTGCTTTTCTTTAAAAGTAAATAAAATTAACATTTTTTTCAAGAAAAACCATTTTAGTTCTTGAGAAATTACAGCAGTAAAGCTGAAGTTCTAGCTTATGATGGTACTGGGTGGGAAATGAGGTGGCTTGGGGAAAAAACCTATCTGGCTGGACAGAACATTATAATATTTGTTCCCCTTACCACAGTTTTCTTTGGTGGGTGGGAATCCTGAGCTGGCAATAGAGGTGACAAAAAATTAATTCAGGTCTATGGTGAAAATCTCTGCCTCATGAGTGCTGGAGTAGGGATAGGGAAGGCAGGTTGCCAGACTCAAGCCTCTTTCTACTCAAAGGAGGATAACATCTGCTTTTGTAGAGTAGATGTAACTTTGTTGGTTTTTAGTGTGTCTGTTTTTAACTGAACTGTTTTAATTGATGTTGGAAGCCACACGGAGACTCTTGCAGAGTGTGGGTGGCATACAAGTTGAATGAACGAACGAACGAACGAACGAACGAACGAACGAACGAACGAACGAACAAACAAACAAACAAACAAACAAACAAACAAACAAACAAACAAACAAACAAACATGGAAAAGAAAGGTTGCATTTAGTGTTCAACTGTCTTAGCTGCAGATGAGTTAATTGCTTCTTTCTTCTGTGCTTGTTGTGTGTGAGAGTAAATGCACATGCACACACACTTATCATGCTTCTCAGGGAGACAGGAGATGGGTTTAAGTTCTGTAGCCTAATTCTGCAGTAAAGAATACCTTCAAAAATGTAAGGATAGAGAATGCCTAAAAATTCCTTCCTCTTTCCATTCCTTGTTCTTGCCTGCCACTGCAACCAAAACAAGGACTTACATCCCTCATAAGACATACTATGTTGTTCTGCTTGTGAAGTTCATTTTCTTTTCTTTTCTTTTCTTTTATTACTTCTTTTTTTGAAATATGTACTGTATGCTTTAAGCAAAAAGACTTTAACTTTCTGATCATACACGTGTGTCTGGCAGACTTTGCCAATATAACTGCTTATTTAATTGTCTGAACTTTGACTAGATACTATAGGAGTCCTCGTATTACTGGTGATGCATCTGCCTGGGAAATACTTGATGTAGCTTGTTACAAAATTTCTGCATGATTGGTGGCAGGGCACTCCTGCTACCATACTTTGAGCTGCTACTTTCAAAGAAGCATGCCTTCAGTTGCATACACTTCAGCTTGCTTTTTCCTTTTTAAAAAGATAAAACAGTTTAAATAGGTGGGTAGTTGGGGATCAGTTTCTATCTGTCATAGTGTTAAATTCATCCCAAATTAACACAAATTATTAGGCAAGAAAACAACCCACATGGATGTGATTTTCAGATGTATGATAAAAGTGCTTGCTGGAATACCACTGACTGAAACCCAGTAGTGACTGGAACATATGTTGTGTGAGTCTGATGATGTCATCAGCTATGGCATTTTTTATTTTTTTATTTTTTGAAATTAAATACTGTATTTCCAATTCCCCTTCCCCCCAAAAAAGTTCTAAGGCTAACTTGGTAGTCCTTTCATCCTGGGAAAGCCATTGAGGGCCATGAGATGTGGAGGGAGAGGAGTTGTTAATGTTCAGAAATCACCACCTCCAGTAAAATCATCCTGGCAACACTATCTTTTGAAAACTGAAGACACCCCCATCCCACAGCCCTCAACAGCTTCCTCTATAATAAAGGGGATGCGAAGGGAGCCTCAGGACCTTTGAGGCAGTATCAGAAATTTTTAACTTCTGGAAAACTGTAACTGCTGATGACGTCAGGTTCTGTTCCTGGATTTCAGCTCCTGGATACGCCATTGTAACCAACAATTTCAACAGTAGAATATTAACAAAACAGTCAACTGAAAATGTATGTCTTTTTACTATCAAACTGTGGATTTTCAAGGCTTTTCCATGTTGTAGCATGTCCCCATTCTAGCAGTAGGTTGCAAGAAGGTAATGCAGACAATTCTACTAATGGGAGAGAGCAAGAGACAGATGAGAGAGAGAGAGAGAGAGAGAGAGAGAGCTTTAGTCACATAACTGAAGGTTTTCAGAAGCATAGAAGGAAAAAAGTTGAATCTCAGTTCACAGGAAGAAAGGGGAACAGTCTGTTTTTTGGCTGACATCTCAACTAGCACTGTATTTGTATGTATAATGCTTATCTGTCGCTGTGCTGCAATTAATTTGGAGCCATCGGTTATCCTGTCTTCTTTCCAAACAACATAAATCAACAACAATACTCAGAGAGGTGGTGAGTCCCAGCTATTCTAATATGGCTCCCACAATTGACATCTTAAATAGCATTCTAGATAAGTGGTTCCATGTGGCAGGCACCAAAGATGTGCACAATGACTATGCAAAAATGGGTTTATTGTGATACCTGCAGTGGAAATTGAAGTTTGTGTAAACATCCCTTGATGCTTTGAAATTCTTTTAACCTCCCTATTCGTGATAACCTTGAGAAAAGACATGCATACATGCATGCATGCATGCACGCACACACTCACTCACTCACTCACTCACTCACTCACTCACTCACTCACTCACTCACTCACTCACTCTCACACACATAGAATGTTTCAAATGCAAAGTCTTTCTTCTCCTGTGTCACAGATCTGTTATATGTAATTGTACATCTAAAACATTTTCAAGGATAATATAGTATGCCCCAGAAAACATTTATTAAAAATGTATCTCACAATTTCAGTGTTATTGCCTGCTAATTGGTTTAGCTGAAAAATAGGGGGGGCGGACAGAAGGAAAGGCATAATTTTTTTTTTTTATTATTTTTAATTTTTTAATTAACATATCCATACATAACCATTTCTCTTATCTTTACATAGTCATCATTTTCCTATTTATTTCTACCCCCTTATCCCACCCCCCCAAAAAAAAAAGACCATTTAATTTTAAATCTGCAACCATGAGCACACCTTTTGGAGTTTAACCAATATAACATTATTGGCCCCCCCTTCTCTTACCCATCTTACATATCCCGACCATTTCTTTCTTATCTCTAATGTTTTTTCTTCCCATACCTTATCCTGTGTCAAAATCGACAGTATGTCTGATTGAATCCATTCATATAAATACCAATTCCATCTTTCCAAAGTCCATTTTGATGCATCCTTCCACCCATAAGCTATTACTGCATGTGCTGCTATAATCATAGCTTTAAATAAATTCTGTTTAGGTTTTTTTACTTTATTATTCCCCAGAACTCCCATAAACAAGATTTTCCCAGTCAGCTGCAATTTAATATTACACACGGCGTTCACCTTTTCTAAAATCAGCTGCCAAAATTCAATAACCTTAGGGCATTCGCACCAAAGATGTGCATAATATCCCTTACTCCTCTTACAATGCCAGCAACTTGAATTCAAACCTTTTATCATATAAGACAACTGAGGGGGTGTCCTATACCATTTCAATATTAATTTCATCTCCAATTCTCTAAATTTATCCATTTTGATTTCCAATATGCCTTCCATTAACCCATCTATTTCGTATGCTGACAATGTCATTTCTCTTTCCCACTTCGTTTGTATTGTCCCAATCATATAATCTTTATCTGTATTTATCAAGTTGTACAACTTCCTTGCAATACCCTTCTTATTATCCTCTTTATTATTATATAGTTTTTCTAGCGGGGTATCCTCTTTATTTAGTATTCCAGAATACCTTCTCTGTTTCAAAATATTATATAAAGCCATAGTCTGTAACCAGTATTGTCTTCCAACTTGTCCTACTACATTTTGTGCCGGAATCTGTGTCCCCTGAGGGTTATATAAATCCTTCACTCTATAATAGCCAGTTTCTTTTAGTTTCTTCCAAAAAGTTTTCTCAATTTTCAAATCCTCACCTAGAGATTCTAGTGGGGTCCATTTGGAAAGACTTGGCATCCAATTAAGTTGCCTTTCCCCCCATATTGTTAGTGCTGTCTGTCTTGGGCCTATTGTATTTTTAATGTCGTTTTTAACCTTCTGTGTAAATATTCCAAATTTACCTACTCCTTTATTTATTATATCCTCCCATCTTACCCATTTCTCCACACTTTTCCCATCTAATTCCAATAGCATTTTTATTTGAAAAGCTTCGTAATAGCTTTCCAAATGTGGGAGACCCCACCCTAAATCTTCCTGTGGTGAATATATTACCCTCTTTACTATTCTAGCTTTCTTCTTCCCAAAAACCCAATTTTTTAATTCTTGATCCCATACAGCTAATTGTTTTTTTGGGATGTACTCCGGGAGTACCTGAAATAGATATAACATCTTTGGTATTATAAACATTTTTATTGCCCTTATTTTCCCTAAAATACTTATATATCTATTATCCCATTCGTTTAGTTTTTCCTGTATCCTTCTCCAAGTTATTTTATAATTAGTTCCCATCAAATTTTTAATACTTTTTGTTATTGTTATACCTAAATACTTTAATCTCCTAATTCCTAATTTCATACCTGTCAGCTTTGCTATTTCTTTTTGTTCCTTTAAATCTATCCTTTTAAACATTATTTCTGATTTCGAAATATTTACTCCTAAACCTGAATATTCTTTAAACTCTTCTAAAATTATCAGTAGTTCTCTTATTGCATCAAGAGGATTTTGTAACACCAATATTATATCATCCGCATACAGATTTAATTTAATTACCTCTTTCCCTACTGTATATCCTCTTATTTTACTACTACTTCTAATTTTTTCGGCTAAGGGTTCCATAGATAACACAAACAGCATTGGGGATAAGGGACATCCCTGCTTCACTCCTCTCTGGAGCAAAATTTCTTTTGTATAATTATCATTAACTTTAATCATTGCCTTCCCTTCTCTATAAATTTCTTTTAATGCTATCAAAAAGGGACCGTCAAATCCAAATTTACTTAGTACTTGAAATAAATACCCATGACTTAGAGTGTCAAATGCCTTATATACATCTAATTTTAAAAGGGCAAATCTTCCTTCACTGTTTCCGTGATGTAGAGTATTAATCACATTCCTTATAGGGTGTCCAATATATCTCCCTTTAACAAAACCATATTGATCCTCTCCTATTAATCTTGGGAGTGTTTTCTCTAATCTATTTGCTAAAATTTTTGCAAAAATTTTATAATCCTGGTTTGTTAAACTAATAGGCCTATAAGAGTTGGGGTCCGTCGGGTCTCTCGATTGTTTCAAGATTATCATAATTTCTGTTTTCCTCCATGATTCAGGGGCTCTCCCTCCCTTCATTTCTTGTTAAACAAACTCTGCATTTCTGGAACTATTAAAGGCCCCACCATTTTATAAAATTCTGATGTAAAACCATCTAAGCCTGGTGATTTCCTACTTTTTAAATTTTTAATAACTGTCAAGATTTCTTGTTGTGTGATTTCTTCATTTAAAGTTGCTAAATCTTGTTTCTTAATTTTGTTCACAATAGCTTCTTCAAATTGTTTCTCTTCATTTACTTTAAATAACTTACTATAAAAATCTTCAAAGATCTCCCTTATTTGTTTGTCTTTAAACACCTTACTTCCCGTTTCATTTTTCATGCACCCTATCTTTTGTTTTTCCTTTCTTTTCTTCAAATAGTTTGCCAATCTTTTCATCGAGTTTATATTTATTCTCTGATACTCATTCCTCACCAATAAATCTTTTTTCCACAAAAACAAATTATCTAACTCTTGCAGCTCCTCTTTCACCCTATTCAACTGTTCCTGTATTTGTCTTTCAAACTTCACCTGTAATCTTCTTTGTAATTCAACTATCTCCTTTAATTTTTGTTCCCTTTTAAAATTCACCTTTCTTCTAAAATGAATTTCTTTAGAAATACATATTCCCCTGATTACTGCCTTTGCAGCATCCCAAATTATATCTTCCTCCGCAGATCCTTTATTTTCTTTAAAATATTTTTGTATCCCTCTTATTAAATCCTCTCTATCCTTTTGTTGCAAAAATATCCTAGAGTTAAACCTCCACCTTCTAACTTTCTGTTCCTCCTCCAAACGAATCTCAACAAGTAATGGTGCGTGATCTGAAATCCATATAGCTCCTGTTTCCACACTATTAACTTCCATATCGTTAGTTTCTTTCACTAAGATATGATCAATACAGGAAAATTTTTTATACCTTTTTGAGTAAAAGGTAGGATGCTTTTCATCCTGCAGGAGACTAAATACCTCTTTAAGTTTCCATTTTTTTAAGTTTAATTTCTTATTTTCCCTAATATCATTATTCAAATCCCCTGCAATTAACAAGTCTCCTTCATAAAATGACTGCAATCTTTGAAAGGTTCGGTTCAAAAATAGGGTTTGTCCTTTGTTAGGTGCATAAATACATGCCAAAGTATACTTCTTTCCATTCATCCTGAATTTCACAAAAATAAATCTTCCATCTCTATCTTTACATTGTTCCAAAACATCTATATTCATTCTAGAGTGCAAAAGAATAGCCACACCCCTTGCTTTGTTTGTTCCCCTTGACTCTATCTGCAAACTCCAGTCAGAAGACTTCATCAAAGGTCTTACGTCTCTCTTACTCTTATGCGTTTCCTGCAAACACAGAATATCAACCCCTTGATCCTTTATCATCTTATTTAATCTATAACGTTTCAGATCTGAGGCCAAACCATTCACATTTAAGGAGAGTACTTTAATTATCCTCCCCATTTTTTGTCTATCTCAACTCCCCCTGGTGTGCCCCTATTATTTACTATTTTTTGATGGTCTTTCCCTCCCCCATAGCCCAAAAATAACCCCTTCCCAAGGAGTTGGGTAAGGATACTATATCCCCCCATTTTCGTCTCTATACGTGGAGATCTGTCTACCCACATACTCCCCCCCCAAAAAAAATTTCATTCTTTTCAACCAACACTAACCAAAAACAAAAAAAACTATTTTCACATGGTATAAATTTTACATTCCTGAAGGAAGCTTATTCATATTTACAGTCACATATAAATTCCCTCAATCTTCTTCTTCTTCTTCTTCTCCTCCCTCCTTCTCTTCTTCGGCCTGCTGAGTAGTACGTTGTATGTTAAGTCTGTATAGTAACTTCTCCGCCTCTGCTGGGTTGCTAGCTTTCAAGAGTTTTCCATCTTTAAAAATTAAAATATTGGCTGGATAACCCCAGGAAAATAAAACACCATTCTCATGCAACTTCTGTGCAAAGGGTTTCATAAGTCTTCTTTCATTCATGGTTTCTGGTGATAAGTCAGGGCGAGGAAATATCTTCTGTCCCTGAAGTTGTAAGTCTTTAATTTTCCTGAGTTTGTTCCAAACATAGTTCTGCGTTTTCTCTCTTGAAAAAGCTATTATAATGTCTCTAGGCCTGGCTCCAGGCTTTGGTTTCGGTTTCAGAGATCGGTGAGTGCGTTCAATGTCCTCATCTGTTATATTTATGCCATGTTCCTGAAAAAAAGCAATTACAGTCTTCCCAAGGTCTCCTGCAGCAATGTCTTCTGTTACTCCTGAAAGTCTTAAATTCTTTCGCCTTTGGCGGTCTGATAATATGGCCAGCCTTTTTTTTTAATTGCTGTATTTCTTTCTCGTTGTTTTCGCATAAATTTTGATTATCCTGCAACAATGTGAATTCACAATAATTCTAGTTCCAGCTCTGGAACATTTCATGCATTCTTGGATAAATGAGATGACCATTTGCCTGCTTGTCCTTATATGTCTACAAATAAGAAACATTAACTTACAGATCCATGCACTAAGATGACAAAGGTTATTTTTGCAATTGTACATTGGAATTTTTCAAGAGAAAAGCATTTAAAAAAACCATTTGATCAGGTCCAGAAGCAGTCAAATAATCTTGTTCTAAGCTATGTCAGTTTCACACATTTTCATTCATAAGAAGGAATGTAAGAAATCCCATTGTTGTCAATGTGAGACTGGGTGATAGGACTTCCATCCCTGTTCGTATCCTGGTTTCATGTAGGGTTGCCAGGTCTTAAGCTCTGACTTTGACGTACCAGAGAAAAGCCTGATGAACTGAATATATGATCCAGATTTTCTTGTTTCACCTTCAGTTTAGAAAGCAGTGTTCCTTTTCCTGTTAGTTGTTTCCCACTGTGTGCTGAAGTCTTCAGCTTGCAAATCTCACCTATCAGCTTTGGAGAAAGATTGAGGAGATATAAGATCAATGCAGTAATCTGGTAGCGCTACTTTATTGGTCTATCTGCCATATATACACCATGTGAATACATTGATGAAAGATTTGCCACTTATGAAATCACATGAATACAGTCCTTATAGCATCATAAGGACATTCCCCTAGGTCTCAAGTTTCTTCCCTGAAGTCTCAGGGACTAGCTTTCAGTTCTGTTGCAGTTTCAGAAGAAACAGAAAAATGAGATCCAGCTTTTGAGTTGAACCAGGCACACTTACCGAAATCAAGCAAAATCTGAGATGTGGATGCATGAGTATTAACCTAACTCCAGACCAAGTCTGAACATGAATGAGTAATGCCACAGTAGCTCAGGTACTTCTAAGCTGTGGGATAAATGGCCATGAGGTTTCGACATAAGGCACCTTCCTCTGTTCCTTTGCTACAGCAGCTGTGTGTGTGTGTGTGTGTGTGTGTGTGTGTGTGTGTGTGTGTGTGTGTGTGTGTGTGCGTGTGTGTGTGTGTGTGTGTGTGTATGTGTATGTGTATGTGTGTGTTTGTGTGTATACGTGGCAGGTGCCTTCATACCAAAATCAGCCAGACTAATTCACATTGAATAAGTAAAATCAATTTTGAGTGTGAGCTAGATTGCATCCTAACAGAGTTCAACTCACAGGATTATCTGCTGGAGGAAAGGAGAGAAAGTGATTTTGCCAGTTTCTTCCTCTTTCAGCAATTAAGGCAGAAGTTTCTGGCTGCAGGAAGGACGTTTCAACATCCTTGAACTGCAGGACCAGGTTTGCCCTCCTCGGATCCGGAGGACGCAAGGCAAGCTCTGGTCACGTGTAAAAGAAGAAGGGGGTGAGTGATTATTTAAAGGAATGCACACCCACGACACATCCTCTTTCTTGTTTGGGCACCCATCTGCCCGCCCTCTTTCTAGTGTGATTTTGGTTGCCTTTATGGGGCTGGATATGAATTTTTGACCTTTATCCTGATTGGCTATTGGATGGAGGGATTTTTTGCCTATCCCACATGCCAAGGGTTGTTGGCATTGGATTGGTGGTTATTCTCGGTCACACTGGCGGGTAGTGTGGGAAAAAATTGGTTGTCTCAGTGTGTCCCTTTGATAATTGTGCTAAGCCAACAGTGCATCCGACCTCCCGGCTGTGCAGATCGTGCAATTACAGGGCCGGTGGCTGGAAGATGCACTGGGCCACTTTTGGACCAACAGTCATCAAATAAAGATGGCTTGAGGTCTGGGGTGTTTATTAGAGGCCACCCGGGTTCCTGCTGTCGTCAAGACCATTGGAACCTGGGGCCTGGACTTGCCCATTGATTGATATGGGTATCGTGGATGCCCTGCATTTCTTTCTCCGCATTACCGCAGGCCCCCTCATTTGATGAGGACAATTATATCTATAATCAGAATTGATTTAATAAAGTGTGGCCTGTATTTAATCCATATCACTGTCTCGCATCTTCATTTTGGGACCTGGGAGGGCAAGAGGGCTTATACATAGATGACAGCTACAGCAGAAAGCATGTACAATAATTGTTGAGAGAGTTGGGCAGAAATATGAGGGGATTCTGTACATGATTAATCATGAAACAGAGCAGGCTGGTTTGCAAACCATGTGAGGTGAGAACAAGGACATGGGAGAGGGCTTTCTCTGTTGCTGCTCCCATGGGAGGCCAGACTGGTCTCATCTTTACTGTCCTTGTGCAAGGAAAGACTTTCTTTTCAGGCAAACCTTTCTCTTTTCCTTAATAATTAACTGTCTAGGACACAATAAATGTGGGATGGCTTATATTTTGTTGCTAAATCTGTTTTTAGTAATGTTTTAACCTAACCTTTACATATGTTATTAATTCTGAATAATTATTTGAATAATTTGCTATTTTTAGCTGTTAATATTTTGCTTTTAATCTACTAAGCCACCATGTTGTTGTTGTTGTTGTTGTTAAAGATAAAGGCAGAGTATAAGTAAGTAAGTAAGTAAGTAAGTAAATAAATAAATAAATAAATAAATAAATAAATAAATAAATAAATAAATAAATAAATAAATAAATAAATAAATAAATAAATAAATAGTTTAAAAAATCCCTTTTTTGCAATTGTGGGTTATCTTTAATGTCCGTTTCTGCCTTGAGAAAACCAAAATCCTCCTGATTCATGATTGGCTCCCCAACAGAGGATAATAGCAGAATTCCCCTACAAGTTGTAATTGTTTTCCTGATTACAAACGGGGTGGGTTCTCTATGGAAGTTGTGACTTCAGGAACTGGCTTCAGAAAGCATCATTTGCTGTCCCTCCACAGGCTGGATTTCAGTTATCCATAGGCCTGGTCAGCCTGGTGGGGCAGATTAGCATAAATCTCCCTCCCATGTCTTCCCCTATTTTGCAGCATTGACATCAAAAGATACAGCACTAATCAGAATTGCAGCAGAAACTAGAGCTATGCGCTCATGAAAAATAAGGTCTATTTCTTACCCAGCTCTTTGTCCTTTGAATAAATGTCCCTGATTACGCTACTTTTTCATTATGCTTGATTTGAGGAGATTTGTAATAATGCTGCTATTGAGTACTATTAGCTGCCTTTCCCCAGCCCGTTTAACACTGTTACACAGAAATATTAGTATGTGTTGCAGAAATCACAAGCGGTGGAGTGCATTATGTCTTATGAAGAAAGAGGTTGCAGACAGCATAAATAATTGCTTGCATTCAGCAATGTATAGTAGACAGATTGTGAAAAGGAAGGCAAGAAAGAGGCCGCAGGAAATTCACAGCCAGGCTGATTCAGTGTTTTAAAACATGAACATGTCACATCAAATAATTGTATGAGGACGAAGAGCTTTAAGGCCACGGGGTTTCCTAGGTCAGCCACCTTACAGTACCATCTCAATATGGCTGGCAAAAGGGCAGACAGATCACCTGCACTGTACTGTAGACTAATGGAAGACTTGATTTTAGACTACTGAGACAAAAAAAATGATGATTTTATGCTGGAAAGAGACCTCAGGAATGCAGAGATAGAACACACGTTAAGGGAAACGTATATTTCTTGCTTTTAGAACATTTTCCCACTAGGGATGCAATTTTTTTTTAGTATAGAGAGAGCCATGGTTTCTCCCAGCTGACCAGTTGTATATATATAAAAAAACAAAGTAATTTATTAAAAACAAACTCGTCAAGCTTATTTTAGAATAAAGATGTACAGTATTTTCGTCTTAAGTGTGCACAGCTTTTACATAAGGAATCTGTTGGTGGGTTGGTTAAAAAGGTTTCCAGAAATGTTGACATTTCTTTAATCAGCATAATATAAAGCAGAACATACAGATGAAGAGGCCAGCCCAGTCTCATCAAATCCTCCCAGAGAGCACATAAAACCAGCTCTTTCTGAAATAAGTCACTCTAGAACCATTTTAAAGTCAAATAAGTACAGTATCTTTATTCATAATCTCGTCTGTAGTAACAGCCAAAACGGGAAAAGGTGGGAGGATAGGAAGAAGGGGCAGGAAATTTTACCAATCCAATTAGTGGTAAAGGACAGTCATTTCAGGCTGTCAACCATCTTCCCATTGATACCCAGTGCATTGCAAGACTGTATTTTCCCAATAGAATCAATGTTTTATCAGTGAGGTTGTCATAGTGGTGACTATTCCACCATTTCATTTAATAATTATGTTGAGGTTTCTAATTCACAGTAGCCCTTTTGTATATCAGGTTTCCTCTTCCAACTTCAAGATTCTTCATAGAATCTTGAAGTTGGAAGGAGCCTATAAGGCCATTAAATCCAACCCCCTGCTCAGTGCAGGAAATATAAGTCAAAGGATATCAGCCAGGTGGTAGTCTAAATTTCTTGTGAGTGTTTCCAGTGTTAAAGCACTCACCGCCTTTGAGGTAATTGGTTCCATTGCTGCACTGCTCTAATAGTTGGGAAGTTTTTCCTCATATTCAACTAAAATCAGGCTTCCTGTAACTTGAGCCCATTATTCCATGTCCCACACTTTGGGATGACTGAGAACAGATCCTGCCCCTCCTCTGTATGACAGACAGCCTTTCAAGTATATGAAAAGTGCTATCATATCTCCCCCCCCCCCCAGTCTTCTTTTCTCAAGGCTAACATGCCCAATGTTATTTCAGTCTTTCCTCATAAGACTTTGTTACCAGCCCCCTGATCATCCCTGTTGCCCTTCTCTGAGCTTGTTCCAATTTGTCAGCATCCTTCTTGGAATGTGTTGTGCACAACTAGACACAATACTCAAGATGAGGCCTAACCAATGCTGAATAGAGGGAAACTAGTACCTCACAGGAATTGGAGACTGTACTTCTGTTCATGTATCTTAAAACAGCATTTCACTTTTGTAGCAACATTACACTCCTGGCTTATATTCAGCTTGTGATCTACAATGACTCTAAGGTCCTTCTCACTCATAGTATTGCTGAGTGAGGTATCCCCCGTCTTGTAACTGCGTGATTGTTTTTTCCCCTAGGTGCAGTACTTACTCACTTATCCCTGTTGAATGCCATTCTGTTGTTTTCATCCCAATGTTCAAGGCTGTCCAGATCATTTTGAGTTTTGTTTCTGTCTTCCAGGGTGTTAGCTATTCCACCCAATTTTGTGTCATCTGCAGATCTGATTAGCATTCCCTGCACCCCCTGATCCACGTTATTAATAAAAATATTGAATACCACTGGACCCAGGACTGAGTACTGGGGTATCCTACTTGTCACTTCCTCCCAGTTTAAGAAGGAGCCATTAATCAGCACCCTCTGAATGCAATTCTATAGCTAACTGTATGTCCACCTGACAGTTGTTCTATCCAGCCTATACCTAGTTAACTTGCTAATCAGAATATCATGTGACACTTTGTCAAAAACTTTGCTGAAGTCAAGATATACGATGTCTACAGCCTTCCCTTTGTCTATCAGAGATGTTACCTGCTCAAATAAATGAGATCAGATTAGTCTAGCAGGATTTGTTCTTGACAAATCCATGTTGGCTTCTAATTATTACTGCTTTGTTTTCTAAGTGTTTGCATAGTGACTGCTTTATAATCTGTTCTAGATATTTCCTTGGTATTGATGTCAGACTGATTGGTCTATTGTTCCCAGGTTCCTCCTTTTTAGTAGCTAGGGACAACATTAGCATTTCTCCAATCATCTGGGACCTCACCCATTCCCCATGATTTCAAGAAAACAATGCACAGTGGTTCTGAGAATTCTTCAGCCAGTTCCTTCAATACTCCTGGATGCAATTCATCTGGATCTGGAGATTCAAACTCATTCAAGGTAACAAGGTATTCCTTGACTATCTGTTTATCAATAGTCATAGTCCGTTCTTTCAAAAAAGACTGAGCTAAAATAGGAATTGACAACTTCTGTCTTTTTTTGGTCTTCTGTTATCATTTTTCCATCTTCATTGAGTAGCTGATTCACTGTTTCTTTTCTTTGTCTTTTCCTACGCACATACCTGAAGAATATTTTTTTTGTTGCTTTTAGAGTCTCTAGCTAGCCTCAGCTTTTGCCCTCCTAATGCCATTCCTGCAGTTCCTTGCTACTTGTCCATACTCTTCCTTTGTGGCCTAACCTTCCTTCCACTTCCTATCTGTGTCCTCTTTTTGTTTGTTTGTTTGTTTGTTTTAAGTCCTCTTTAAGTCCTCTCTGAGCTTTTGGTGAAGCCACACTGGCCTATTTTGCTATCTCCCACCTTTTTTTGTTGTTGGAATTGTTTGTAGTTGTGCCTTTAGAATTTCCTTTTTAGAAGCCCCCACCCTTCTTGGACTCCTTTTTTTTTTGTTTTTGTTTTTTTGTTAGGATCGCCTGCCGTGGGACCTTAATTATCCTTGTTCCGAGTTCACTAAAACTTCTTTTTTTTTAAAATCAAGCATATAAGTGTGGCTGCACTCTGCTTTTGGTTTCCAAATCAAGAATTCTAGTAAAAAATGGTCACTCTCACCTTACTGCCGCTTCCTCCACCAAGTTGTCTGTATTGGTTGAATTGTGATTTAGTCATATTTGAAGGGACTCTTTCAGTCAGTTTGACTAAACAGCCTGCTGAAGACTTCAGCCAATCACCACCCAGAAAAGAACTGGCCAATTTGGCCGGAGTGGGAGATCTGAAAAGCTGGAGAGGACATTCTGTCAGATAGGGATGTGATGTAAAAGGGGTAGGTGAGACTTTGCAGGCACATATAATCTCAGGAGTTTCTCAGGGAAAGACAAGGAAGTAGAAGGGAGTTAGACATGGTCTTAGAGTGAAGGGAGAATAAAATTGCTTATTCTAAAAAAGAAGAAGAAGCTGTTTTTAGTAACCAGTTTATTGCAGAAGGTATCATTTGGTGTCCAGAAGTGTCTAACCGATCCAAAGGATGCTATGATGAATACTCATAACTGTTGTGCATTAAGTTTCATGCCTTGAGATAGAAAAACCACTAAGCTTTTCAACCTCACTGCCTTTATTTAAACAAAACTGCTTCACCAGTTCTAGCCACTGCCTCAACTTCATGCTTCTTCCCTAGGTATAGGAATATTTAAAGTGTGGAATCCAAAGGTTTTAAAGGTTACTAATGTTTGTTGACTATTACCACCGATATTATTAATGCAAACAATCAGATAAAATACAGAGACCAAAATCCTGTTCCATAAAGTACATCTACATAAGAGTGATGTTGTCACAGGCATGAAGAGAATTTAGATAACTAAAAGGTTCCTGCTTCAGTTCCATGCGTGAAATCACTATCATTGGATGATGATATAACCAGTAGAGGCAGATTTATGGTACTCAAAGAGTTCCTGTTTCCATCCCAAGGCTTGCATGGTTCATGTGCAATGAGATGGATTACATGTGAGTGGCTGCTACAACTTGGTGGCCTCACTCGGAGGTCCTCCATGACTGGAGCATGAAGAAGAGGTTTTGGCTTCATTGGGAATTGAACTGTGAGTCTCTTTCTTTAGCAGTGGTCCAGTATCTTATTTATAAGGTAATTAGTGCTTTGGATTCCCTTTCCCCAACTTGCATCACATGGCTTCTTTTCAATTTTAACATTTTAAACCTCACAAATGATGGATTTAAAAGGAGGGGCACCCTCAGAAGAGGGAGTAGTACTTCTAAATAGCTCATACCTAGGAAGTCCTGGGTAGAGTTGTTGTTAAAAAAAATCAACTTCATGGCACACATTTATATATGTGAAGAGTGTTTTTCTGGCTTTATGGTCTGCCTTGTGGTCATTCTGGAGATGCATAAATTGCCCTGACTTGGTCTGTATTTACATGTTTTCCAAAGATAGTATATATCCCTGATACTTATCAGTATGATGTCAAGATATGGAAGTATTTTATTTATTCTGTTGTTTATTTGTGCTTTTAATATTGCTCTTATTTATGAGTTTTAATATTGATATCTGTTTGATTCTCTTTCAATATTGAAGACTATATTATTTTAGCTTTTAACTTTGTTTCTTTTAATTCCGTAAGCTGCTTTGGATGCTTTAGGACAAAGGTGGCTTATAATCACAGTGGTGCCCCACATGACGACGATAATCTGTTCCAGCAGAATCGCTGTAAAGCGAAATTGTCATCATGGGAAAGTAAAAAAAAAAAACATTGGAATGCATTAAAACCAGTTAATGTGTTCCAATGGGGGAAATACCTGCTTGTTTTGCAAAGATTCTCCATAGGGGAAGCCATTTTCGATCGCTATAGCGATCGCAAAAAATTCATTGTTAAGCGATTTCATCGTGAAGTGGGGTCATTGTCAAGCGGCGCACCACTGTATTTTAAATAAATGAATGAATAAACAAATCTATGACCTGTGGGGGAGGGTGAAAGATACTCCATAAATATGCCTACAAATAGTCTAAGCTTTAAAAACAAGACTCACATCAGTCTTGTTGGAGCCACGTTTGAAAAGAGTTATATTAGTTACATCTGCTGGTCAAATGAGAGAAACAGCAGTTATGACCAGCTTGGCTCACATCCCAGAATTCATAAATGCAATATAGGAATGCTGAACATTGGATTAAAGAAGAAAAGATGGCAAAATCATTCCAAATGCATTCAAGCAGCCATTTAAACACCAAGAACTTGATAAATATGTATCATCACACTGTTACCTAACTAAATATTTTTTTCATTCACTGAGGATTGTTTTTAATGGATGCTTTTGAAATGTTTTTCCTTTGTTTAAGTCAAAAGTTTAGAATTAATTAACATTGCCATTAAATAAATAAACTTAATCTTCCATTCTTTAATAATTTTATACATCTTGAAAACCTGAATCACCTTAACAGCAATTTGAATTTGTTTGCTCTGCTGCAAATTCTACTTTAGATGCCTATTTCTTTTCAATAGATCTTAATCTGTTTTATGTTCATTTTGGTGTCTCTTGAGATGCACAGCTTTATGTGCTTGTACAAACCCTTTCAGATATTTTCCCTTGCTCTGTATCTTATGCTAGTAAAGTTGTTTGTTACTAGGGATGGGACTTTCAGATTTCTAGGACTCCCAGAATTCTGGGAGTAAAGGAGCAAAAAGAAAAGGCAAAAGGGAGAGGGCCCTGCAAGCACATGCATTTTCTTCCTTGTGTTTCTGCACTGAAGAAGGAGACATTGCAGTGCTTTCTGGGAATTCCAGTGTTTGCTCCAGTGTTCCATCACCATTCCCTACCCTTGCAACACAGGGTAGCATGATTTCAGTTCCCCACTAAGCCAGTCAGAAATAAGTTTGGCTTTTCTGCTTGAGTCTCTCGGGGAGTTTCAAAGGATTCATGAATCACTAAGGCCTCTAGAATTTTAGTATTTCTCTTCCATCTCAAGAGGGGTTAATGTGGAAGACTGAACCTCCCTTTCCTTCCATCTGTCCTCTGCTCCAATAAACATACCGGTACATTGAACTGATTCTAGAGCACTAACTACATTTATTTTCCAGCAATATCAAACCAATAATAAAGGGCAAAGTATGTGCTCTTTGAAGGTTGGAAAGGAAAGAATATGTCTGAGTGCAAAGTGTGAATTTCGTTGTATGGTATACTGTGTATATACTTACAATGACAATAAATTATATTATTATTATTAAAGGCAGAGAATATGAAATGCTTTCAGAGGGCTATAGATAATGGATTCAAGTTTGTCATTTACCCACTTTTACGTGCTATATACAATTTACATGACTCAGCCTGCTGGAGTTTCAGCTAGCCCTGCAAGCCTAACCTCCAGCAGATCTACCTACCTACCTACCTACCTACCTACCTACCTACCTACCTACCTACCTACCTACCTACCTACCTACCTACCTACCTACCTACCTACCTACCTACCTACCTACCTACCTAGACAGGAGAGAGAGAGAGAGCCCACACACAAACACACACACATGCTCTCTTGCTCTCACTTACTGGCTGCTGATCTTGCTGCCTTACATATGATTGTGATGGTATATGCAGGGAAACAAAGCATGTTGTATGTTATCAAAATTAATATTCCATTAAGGCAATAGCAGGTGGTAACATCAAGGAACAACTATGTGGCAGGTTTATAGGAAAAAAATTGTGGTGGTAATAGCCAGCTGGCAGCAGTGACAGGATTTTAGCAAACCCTGAAATCTTCTGGATAAAGCAATATGTAACATTTTAAGGAACTACGTTCGTTCATTCATTCGTTCAGTCGTTCAGTCATGTCTGACTCTTTGTGACCCCATGGACCAGAGCACGCCAGGCCCTCCTATCCTCCACTGCTTCCCGGAGTTTGGTCAGATTCATGTTGATTGCTTCGTTGACGCTGTCCAACCATCTCATCCTCTGTCGTCCCCTTCTCCTCCTGCCTTCACACTTTCCCAACATCAGGGTCTTTTCCAGGGAGTCTTCTCTTCTCATGAGATGGCCAAAGTATTGGAACCTCATCTTCAGGATCTGTCCTTCCAGTGAGCATTCAGGGTTGATTTCCTTTAGAATGGATAGGTTTGTTCTCCTTGCCGTCCAGGGGACTCTCAAGAGCCTCCTCCAGCACCACAATTCAAAAGCATCAATTCTTTGGCAGTCAGCTTTCTTTCTGTTCCAGGTCTCACTTCCATACATCACTAAAGGAAAAACCATAGCTTTGACTATGAGAAAGGGATAATTTGAGGATTGAGTAGGAGAGAACTCTATCCTCTCTGTTTATTTCTCTGTCCATAGAGGGAGCGGTTTGTTTGAATAAGAAATTTTCTACTAGGCTTGGAGTTTTTCCATTTGGTCAAGGTTCTGGGAAGCAAGCTGCATAGAGATGCTCTTTTTCTAATCCTCCTTCACCTGTGCATGGAAGACACGAAGAAAAAGGATTCAAAACGCTTTCCTTTCTCATGCCTTCAAATTAACTCTTCTAAATTTCCAAAAAGCACTATATTCCTTTGTAATTAATATACAGACAACTACTCAGCGTAGCTCCTTCATAGTTCTTAATGACACTTGTTTAGAAGCCTGTCCCATCACACCGTTTTTCTGCTACTTATGCAATAGGAGCAATGGGACAGTCCCACTGGTATTAAAAGAGCCCAAATAAGAATGGGATATTTCTTTTAAGAGGAGAATGAATGACAATTGCTTCAGCCAAAGGTACCTTTTCAGCAATTAATCTTCAAACAGTATGTTGGTAAAACACATCTCAGAGCTTTTAATGCATTATGGGGAAGATTTTGATTTTAGACATATGTACTTTTCATGATGCTGAAAAGTAGGCCATATGTTTCATATATTGCAAATACATTTGCTAGACATTTTAAAAAAAATCTGTTTCTGCTTTTGGTGGGGAACCACTCACAGCAACTTTATAGACATCATTTTCTGTCTTGATTGTTCTTTTAGTGCAAAGGACAAAAATTTCATCACTATCCATGTATACCTCTCCAGATTTATAAAGGAGATGGTTATTCTTTGTGTGAAGAATTCTAGAATAGCATACTAGAATAAAATGGGCTCAAGCTACAGGAAGCCAGATTTAGGCTGAATATCAGGGGGGAAATTAAGTTTTAGAGTAATACAACAATGGAATCATTTTCCTTAGGAGGTGATGAGTGAACCAGTGCGGGAGAAAATTGGACAACCATCTGTCAGATATGATTTGATTTGGTTTTCTGCATTGAGCAGGAAGTTGGATTCAATGGCCCTACATGGCCCTTCCAATTCAGTTATTCTATGATTCTATTATCTGGATTGCAAAGACCTTCTGTGATAAATTTAAAGAGGTGTAAATGAGTTGAAAGTAATTTTTTCTGCCAAAAGATATGGATCCCTTTCCCTCCTGGGGTGCTCCAATTCTGAGTCTTCTCCAGTGCTTGGCATACATCCATATATTTTTTTAGTGCATCAAGGACCACGGGTGACAGGTAAGCTTTACATTCAGTGCCCCTTAAGTGCAAAGAACACTTAAGATGCTTACTGCCACAAGGTCACAGATTTTCCCAGTGCTTCTCAAAAATGCCCTTAGATGGCACAGTGTTTTTTGACTTCTGATTGACACAAACTGCAATATAATTTTTTTTTAAATTCATTCACTTCACAGTTCTGCAACTTCCTTTTAGTGGTCTTCACATGCCTTGATAACCAGCCTTAAGCTTCTGTTTCAATGAGTCAAGATATTCAGGAAGTTTAAGATTATGTGATTTATTTATTTGCAGTGACTCAAACCTGATGCTAAGCTTTTTAAAAGGTAAAGGTAAAGGTAAAGGTTCCCCTTGACAATTTTTGTCTAGTCGTGTTCGACTCTAGGGGGCGGTGCTCATCCCCGTTTTCAAGCCATAGAGCCAGCGTTTTGTCCGAAGACAATCTTCCGTGGTCACCTGGCCAGTGCGACTTAGACACGGAACGCTGTTACCTTCCCACCGAGGTGGTCCCTATTTATCTACTTGCATTTGCATGCTTTCGAACCGCTAGGTTGGCGGGAGCTGGGACAAGCGACGGGCGCTCACTCCGTCACGTGGATTTGATCTTATGACTGCTTGGTCTTCTGACCCTGCAGCACAGGCTTCTGCGGTTTAGCCCGCAGCGGCACCACATCCCTAAGCTTTTTAAAAACAGGCCCTATATCCTTTCTAACATTGTTCCCTCATCCACCTCAAAGTAACGAAATTGTTTTTCCTGTTTGGCCTTGAAGATCTTTTACATGTTGTTCTCATCTTAATTGACAGATAGTCTTGTTATTGCTCTTTTCTTTCTTTCTTCGGATCTGCTTTTCATGATCTTAATGGAAAGTATAATATTTCAGAGACACTGTCCACTGAGCAGTAAACTGCTAAGTGAATTGAACAAATATCATTCCTTTCATACAGAAAACTGCTCACAGACCAATTTAGATTTGAAATTATGTTATAACAACAACTTCTGCTAGTTAAGATTATAGAAATGAATAACTCATAATCTCACCAACCTTTGCCTTCAGCAAGAAAATAAATAAATGTGTCCTATCCACATTGTAGCAAACTCAAATTATGCACCATAGACAATCAGAGATAATTAACTGACCTTATGCTGACACATGAAGTCTGTCTAATCTAACCTCCTGAATATTCTTTCATGTGCTCACCTGCAACTCAAAGGGAAACGTGAATGGAATACTAAGTTATTTTTAAAGGATGGAGGTTAAACACCTTTTTACTCTCCTTTAGCCTTCACAAACTGTTCGCTGCTTTTCCTCTTCTGTCAACTTATGAATTCTTCCCCAATTAGTTAGACATAACTATGCATACTTCTATCGGGCTCAGCGAGTCGACTAAGATTCCCATTTGCAGTGCTCTATAACCTAGCCAAGCTAATCTTTAACATATGGCACTTTTCTTCAGTCAGTTCTTCTGGCATTCACTTGCCTTGCAGATAACAAAAGGAAAGTTTTGAGTGCATATCAATAATGTGTATGTATAAAACATTTCTAACCCCGTCTCCACCTCTTTGGAGATACCAGACATCTGCTTAAACCTGTTGCTTAAAAGCAGTTGAAAGCAATCCTGGGCAAATTAAGAGATAAAGGGTAGAAGATTTATCCAAATCTAAAAACCTCCTACCTGATTGATTAAAATGTGTTGGGAGAGATGGTTGTTGTGTATTTTCATCATATCAAATCCCATCTGTGAATGTGATGGAAGAGCGAACAGAATAAATAAATGGGGAAAAATACAAATAAAGCTCCATGTATTTTTGGCATGGACACAACATGATGTTTTTCTCTATTGGAGTATTTTTAGTGCCACAAAATATGAGCTCTACATAGGTCTTGATTATTGAGAGTTATCCTAACTTCAGTATTCTTTTTTTAAATTTTCTTATTTTTGGTCTGTAAAATGATAGCAGCTATTCATATATTGTGCATATTCATTAAGAGATGACATTGGTTCCAGCCGCTGGACGGATGTTTCAACATCCTAGAATGGCATAGCTGGTTTTTGCCTGCCGTGATGCGAGACTGCTCCAGGTCACGTGTGTGGGGAGGGAGGGTGAGCGGCTATTTAAAGAGCGCTCACCCTCATTGCGCCCTCTTTCCTGTTTGGGCATCATGTGGAAGGAGTGGCTGTGTTGGAAGGAGCTTGTGAGTGGGAGAAAGTGCTGGCGTTTCAGAGAATGAGGCGTTTTCCAGGTTGAGGGGAGGGTAGCTTCTTTCTTCCTCCTCAGGCTGTAATCGCTTACTTTTGGAATAAATTGATTGCTTCTATTCTGTTTAGAACCTGATTTAAGTTTCCTTATTAAGTTATTTATTAGTTCTTGGGTTGCGGTGCCCTCTCTGTTCTTCTCCTGGTTTCGAAGCAATTCCTAGAGCAATTCAATGGGGTCTCTTTTTGCAGATCAGAAATCAGTCTAAGAGCAGATGTTCAGGTGAATTCCAATGCCGCCAGGGCATTGGATTTGGGATTTACTTTTGCGGCAGATGGTGTGCAGGTACATGGCTCATGGAGTGGCATCAGGGGGGTATCACGAGAGACTTAACATTTCTGGAGTTTTTTCCGATTGTAGGAGCCCTTTGGCTCTGGGCGGAAGAATGGTCTAATGCAGTGGTCCATTTTTGGTGTGACAACCAAGCAGTTGTCTACATCATCAACAACCTTATATTGCATTCAGATATTGAATTGATTTGGTTAGGGCTTTTACCCTGCGGACATTGCAGTTTAACGTGCTGGTGCATGCCCGACATGTCCCTGGTATTGACAACAGGATAGATGATGCTCTCTCATGCCAACAGATTGAGTGTTTCAGGGAGCTAGCCCCGGATGCCAGGGAATGGTCAGAAGTTCTTCCAGCAGAGGTCTGGCAGATTGGTCTGAAGAGGCGTCGAGAGCTATAGGTCTTGTGTTGGCTCCAAGGACAAGAAAGGTTTACTTAGCTGCAAGTATTAAGTTTCAAGAATTTAGGAGGACGATGGAACTGGATCATGTTTGGCCGGCTCCTGTGGAACACCTCCAACAATTCATAATATTTCTACATAGGAAAGGATTAGCGCTGGGCACCATATAGGGTAAATTGTCAGTTCTGACTTTTTATGCTAAAATTAATGGATACAGGGATTTTTCCTGTGACTTTAGGGTTAAAAAAAAATGTTAGAAGGATGGTCCAAGGAGGGCGGGAGGGTGTCTGATGCCAGGAAACCCATATCTCATCTCTTCTTGGGCACTTCTGTGAGCAATGGGTGATGTTATGTAGGGACTGATATGAGGTGCCATTATTTAAAGCGGCTGCCCTGGTAGCATTTTTCGAGGCCCTGCAAATTAGCGAGTTAGTGGCTATGGGAAGGGCAGACACCTCTCAAAGGGCCTTACAACACAGAGATGTGTTGGTCCAGGGTGAACAGTTAAAGATTAAAATCATGCAGTCCAAGGTAGATCAGATAGGTAAAGATAAACGATTGGTGTTGGGGCAATGCAGCATTAAGCGCATTTGTCCGGTGAAGGCCATTCAGGAATTTTTGGAGATTAAGGGTCAGGGCAGGATGACGGCCTTCAACCAAGCTCCACCTGATATTTTGGTAGTTCACTTGGGAGGTAATGATCTAGGTGAGATCACCTGGTAAGGCAGTGATACTGGACATTCTGAGAAACCTTAAGAGGTTGAATGACAGGTGTCCTGCAATGCGGATTGTGTGGTCCCACGGTTAACCTGGTGAGGCGCCCAGAGTATTGGCAATGTTAACAAGGCCCAGTGGCAGGTTAACAGGGAAGTGTGTAGAGGTGTCTGCAGCGGTGGCCTCAAATCCGTAATTAGTCACTATAGGTTCCAAATGTGAAATACTGAAAATTTTCATAGTGATGCCATCCACCTGTCTGATGCAGGTTTGGACATATTTTTGGAAGACATCAAACGGGGGCTGCTTTATGAGCTTAGAGTGCTCTGTGGCGGGCATGGGACTTAGTCAGGCTAGTCCCTATGCTGTGGCAGGTAGTGCGGATAAACAGGTCATCTTGGTGTGTCCCATTTGTAATTCAGGTAAGCCAACAGCACATCTGACCTCCCGGCTCTGCAGATTGTGCGATTACAGGGCCAGTGGTGGGAAGATGCGCCAGGCCACTTCAGGACCAACAGTCATCATTTAAAGATGCCTGGAGGTCTGGGGTGTTTATTAGTGCCCGGCCGGGCTCCTGCTGTCTTTAAGATTGCTGGAACCTAGGGCCTGGGATTCGCCCATTGACTGATCAAGGGGTGTTTGGATACCCTGCCTTTACCTATTTCCACACTAGCACAGGCCCCCTCCTTTGACAATGTTGGTGATATACAATTGGATTTGATTTAGTAAAGGGTGGCCTGTATTTAATCCATATCACTGTCTCGCGTCTTTATTCCGGGACTGAGTGGGCAAAAGATCTGATGCAACCAAATAAAATTAATCATAATACTTTATTTTGTCTGAATGATCACCCAGAAATATTTAAAGTCCTTCATAACCTGAGGCAGTGATATCTTCAGGACAATCAATTCCATGTCATTTACTCAACCGCTTTAATCTACTTTTCATTCTTGGATATCAGGATGGTGTACAAGAGGCATACTCCACATATAAATATATAATATGACGAAACTAGGAAACATTCAAAAGAAAGCAGGTCAGGAGTATAAAAATCTGCAATATACAACCCATAGTTCCCTTATGTACTTACCTGTCATCTGAGGTCATCATGAAAAGCCCCCCTCTCTTTGCCACAATAGCTGAGAAATCACAAATGGCCTCAAGAGAAAAAGAATTATCATATAAATCCCCCACTTATGAAGGAGAGGTTTTCCCTGTGCTTATGTTCTGGTACTTGGTTAAGACTGATCTACTCTCACCAGCTTGACATCTTGATTCTTTCACCCTTCATTTTGCTGTGTCCTATTGGGTTGCTCTTAACTCTCCAGAATGCTGAAGGTTTTTCATACCTGCTGTTGATAAGGCTTTCCTTTTTTCTTTTGTTGTACATTGATAGTTTTACTGCAACCAATTCTCCTTTTTTTTCAAAGAATTCTCAGCATCAAATGGCAGGATAATGTTTCAGATACTGAAGACTTGGAGCAAACACAGTTGACAAGCATTTGTACAATTCTGAAATAATGACAACTTTGGCGGGCTGGCCATGTTGTCAGAATGTCTGATGACTGTCTCCCAAAATGTAACTTCTGTGGAGGACTTTTTGCAGATGCTTTGATTGTATGTTGGACAAAAGAACTGATTCAAGGATACACTGAAGAAAACAGTGACCATGTCAACCCAGAAATTCTCACTCAAACCAAAGTGTTCGGTGCGAGGCTATCAAACAAGTGGCTAGAGAATTTGAGACAAAAAGAATCAAGAATCCACAAAGGAATAGAAAAGCAAGAAAGAAAAGATGCAACTTCTTGACAGCCCAACAACTTCAAGGTAAGCTTAACTGCCCCCACTGTTTCTGTATCATCCAGGCTCATATTGGTCTAGTTATTATTTTTATTTGTTGTATTAGTTAGTTACCTGCCTGTCTAACAGTGTGCTACTGCTCAACCTAAACCACTTATTTCTTCTCTCCCCCCCCCCCTTAATCTAATGATGGGCATCTTTGAAAATAAAGGACACATTTCCACCGCTGCTGTTGATTAGAAGGCTATTGTGTATAGCATCCATAAAACATCAGGTAATTAACAAATGGAGGAACTAAGCAAACATAAGGCAGGGATTTTCCCTTCTTCATGCCTCTATTAATCTACTGATAGAAGGATATGCTCTTTTGTTGTTGTTTAGTCATTTAGTCATGTCCGACTCTTTGTGACCCCATGGACCAGAGCACGCCAGGCCCTCCTGTCTTCCACTGCCTCCCGGAGTTGAGTCAAATTCATGTTGGTAGCTTTTATAACAGTGTCCAACCATCTCATACTCTGTCGTCCCCTTCTCCTCTTGCCCTCACACTTTCCCAACATCAGGGTCTTTTCCAGAGAGTCTTCTCTTCTCATGAGATGGCCAAAGTATTGGAGCCTCAGCTTCAGGATCTGTCCTTCCAGTGAGCACTCAGGGTTGATTTCGTTTAGAATGGATAGGTTTGCTCTCCTTGCAGTCCAGGGGACTCTCAAGAGCCTCCTCCAGCACCACAATTCAAAAGCATCAATTCTTTGGCAGTCAGCTTTCTTTCTGTTCCATATCTCACTCCCATAAATCACTACAGGAAAAACCATAGCTTTGACTATGTGGACTTTTGTTGGCAAGGTGATGTCTCTGCTTTTTAAGATGCTGTCAAGGTTTGTCATCACTTTCTTCCCAATAAGTTGATGTCTTTTAATTCTGTGGCTGCTGTCACCATCTGCAGTGTTCATGGAGCCCAGGAAAGTAAAATCTGTCACTACTTCCATACCTTCCCCTTCTATCTGCCATGAGGTGATGGGACCAGTGGCCATGATCTTAGTTTTTTTGAGGTTGAGCTTCAGAACATTTTTTGTGCTCTCCTCTTTCACCCTCATTAAGATGTTCTTTAATTCCGCCTCACTTTCTGCCATCAGCATGGTATCATCTGCATATCAACTGTTCTTTAGGAAACCAAATATTCCCCAAATTCTCTTGCATTTCAAACCAGTAACAATATACCTCAAGTGCACCATTATCTCTCTTCAGAACTCTTGCTCTACATTGGTAGTCAGTACTGTGATAAAAAGATGAAATCAGCATATGCAGTGTCTCTGTCTCTCTCTGTGTTTGTAAGCATGTACCAAAAACAAGAATCCTGAATCCTGTTATTTAAAAGAAAAAGGATTGACTTGATGGTAATTGATATTATCTGGCTGGTTCAGGATTTTACCCTATCTGTATCTGACACCCAAAGGGATTACAGAGACTGCATTTCATCCTGTCTGTGATTTATTGTGCTGCTCCCAATCGCCATGATTTATTGCTGAGAAAAATGTCAGAAAAAAACTTATAAATATAAGTACAGGCTCTCCCCAAAACTGTGAACCATAGTAGTGTAAATATAAACCCCTACCTTGCCTCTGTTCTTCTGCTCAATGCACAAGTGATTTGGGTAGACAGAGAAAAAAGGACCCCACCTATGTTATGCTATGTTATGCTATTCTAAAGCGCATACCCCAAAGAGCTTCTTACAATCTTGTCATGAACCTTGCCTGTACAGTTTAGAAGACTGTATCATTGCACAGAACATATACATGGAAGGAGAGTGATGGCACTTACTGTCACCACCTCTAGCATCACACATTCCTCTGTTCCCACTCCCACTAAATCCATGTTTCATATGATGTTTTAAAATGAGAACTTAAGCATATGTGACTGTATGTAGGCTCTGCATGTTGGAAACCCTGAATAGGTAACACTCCTGCTGGTGACTTCAATTTTAGTGGTGCAACGAATCCATTCTAGTTTTTAATTTGCACTTTACAGGATTTATCCAAAGTGCTGAGGTTTGTCTCCTAAATAGAGCAAAGTGTGCTGCTTATATATCATCCCATAGTGCTTAAAGCTTTCTCTGAGTGGTTTACAAGTTAATTATGCAGGCTACACATTGCCTCCACCACCAGCAGCTAGCTGGGTACTCAATTTACTAACCGCAGAAGGCTGGGTCAACCTTGAGCCTGCTACCTGAGCAGTATGCAGTTTAACCACTGTGCCACAAGGCTCTAAATGCTATCTGGACTTCAAATAACTCATGTAAATAGATACTAACATTTGTAGTGAATTCACCACATCCCCAGAATTGGAACCAACACCTGTCACTCTAGGTTTCCCTTTTCATCTGTGGTCACAACTACATAGACATGAGTGAGTGGCACAGGGCTGGCTTTACCACTAGTCAAAGTGAAGTAGTTACCTCATGGAGTTGTTGCTGAGAGATGCCAGGCAGGTGTTGTGGCAGATAGCTAAATAGTTTAGTTTATTGTTTTTGGATTGGTAAAGAACTTTCTTTCATCCTTGCAGTACACAGAATGGGATGGGCACACTGTAATTCTTCACCTTAGCATCAAAATGTGTTGGAGTCACCCTGAAACAGTGATGATAGCATATTTAGCAGTTCTGCTCCTTTCTCGGCCACATACTCTATGTGGTGGTGATTTTTTTCAAACAAAAATTACCTGATTCTTGGAATGTACTGTAATTCAAGGTAGCTCCCCTACCAGCATCTTCCTCCTTGCAGCAAGATTTATCTGCTTAAGATATTCCCAAGAAATCTTCATGAAACAAAATGTGAGATTCCTTAGAAGTTTCATAGTTTTTCGGGAGGGGGGGGACAGACGGACAGAAAAGTTAAACTGCATAGGGTTATATTTCCTGCACATAGTTGCTTCTTGAAAGCATATGATTCACTTGGAAAGGACAGAAGAAGAATCAAGCTCCACTGAATTGTTATAAATCCTGCACAAAACAGCCACTTTCCTTAGCAGGATTCACTAGAAAGGGCATTAAGCTGCACAGAACTTTGCAATTTTCTGTGGAGAGCAACAGTAAAAAAAAAAAAGCGGTGGGAGTAGATAAGAAAATTAGATTGTGGGATAATCTGTGCAGGAAGCCAATAATATTTGCAGAGGAAAGTATTGGTGGGGAGTTTTAACAGTGAAACTTAGACAATTGTAACAGTTCTGGTGCAGATGGATCCTAATTTAAATTAAAGTGAGCCTCAATTTCAGTACACTCTGCATCTGCTCAGTGGTGGTCTAGAGTTACATCAATTTGTACTAGAGATGGGCATTCATTGAAACTCCAACCAGAGAAACCCAGAAGCTGGGATGATTTGTGGTTTGGTTCATGATTTTTTGGGGGGATCCTATTTGCCAAAATGAAATGAAGCACCAAACTTTTCCCCCTGCCTGTCCAGATTGCAATAGCGGCAGTGTCAGTGGAGGAGGCAGCAACAGTGGCTTCAGGATAAGGTAGGGAGCCAACAGAGGGAGGGGTAGGTGGGCAGGTGGTTGCCCCAGCACGAACTCAAAAGAAGGAATTGTAAACTCATTTGTTTTTTTGGGGTGGGAATTCATGATAGTTCATAGTTTGTGTTTTACAGGTAGCTACAGACCACAAACCATCTCAAACTCTGATTTTTCTGGTTTGTGCCCATCTCCAATCTGTACTTAAAAATAGTAGGCCCAATACTAAGGCTGAATACGCAGCTGAAGTTTTAATAAACGGAACACAAAAAAGTATGATAATCAGATCTGAAGATCATGGCTGATATCCTGTTGCCCTAAACATGGATGGTACAGAAAGCAGATCAAAGAGACTAGTCCAGAAACCAGCGTGAGAACAGACACATAACAAGGAGCCTGCAAGAGTAGAGAGGAAGGTGACTTCCTTTCCTCTCTGTTTAGGCAACAGGATGCTAGATTATCATATAAAGATACAACCTTGGGATGTGAACTCAAGTTCTTGCTGAGGACCCAACATTACAGTCCTATGTTTGTCTATTTAGGCATAACTGGAGAGGTAAGTGGCCTTCAATTTCCAGTCTAAATCACAGATAATCCAGGATCATAATACTAGTCTTCCAGTCGATAGTCTGAACTGTGTTAAGCAGAATTTTCAATGGATAAAATAATTAATGGTGGAATAATAGCTATGCTGTGGTTAAGAGCAGCTGTAAGCCAATATATCTATAGGAGAGAGTTGATTATGAACCAACTTGGCAGTGGGGAAAAAGGAGAATAAAAGATAGCTACTCCCCCAGCCCTCCAAAAGAAGATTGTTTCCACCTTAAATATTTCATTTATAAAATTCCAGCTATTCATGACTGGCATAGTCAAGACAGTGACAGATGATTTCATGATTCAAGATATGTAGTTCTTACTCAGTACACCAGAAAAATTGTATATGTTTGATCACCCTCCGGCAAGTCAAGAATATCCTGCCATACAGTGCAGAATTCTCTTATTTTTCACTGTTCCTATTTCTCAGAAGAAAAGAGAATGAGAATATAAGAGAAAGGAAGACATTTTCCCCTCAACATTATCCAATAATTATGTGTATAGTTAAAAATATAGCAAAATCACCACAGCAACAGAGAAGAAATTTTAACAGCACTTTCACAAGACAGGCATTGCTTTTAAAGTTTTGCAGAAGTCCTCCAAACAATTTGTTACTGATTCTTCTGTTGCTAAAACATACAAATTTTCCAATTTAATGACCAATATCCTGTACCATACCATACGTTTACTGCTGTGGCAGGAAGGCTAGGGCAGGAATGCTGTGTTATCAGCAATAACAGATTCCTGCTGATTAAAGAGTTCTTGCTGTGGTTTCAGACTGTGAGCAACTACAGTAGTGCACAATGAGAAGAAGCTTCATGCAGCCCAAAATTGAAGCTGAAACTCTTTAATTAGAGGCAATCTGCTGCTGTTAGTAACACTGGCAGGGCTATACAATGACGTACTAACCATATTCTTTTCAAATAAACATTGGGCAAAATCCTATTGGTATAGTTCTACAGGCATAAATCAGTTTGAGGACACCAGAAGTAATTAATTTAAATTAATTTAAATCTTCCAATCCACAGGTTTCAGCTTCTAAGATTCCCTATGGCTCCCTTTTGGCTTGGAGAAGCAGTTGAGGACTTTGGAATGGAGTGTTGGTAAAGCCAAAAATTGCCATCAGATTGCTGCTGATCATTTATGCTGCACACAGTTATACAATGATTTTATCCATTGTTTTCATCGACTTCCTATGTAACCATGTTTTTAAAAAATGGCTCTTGTTTTATCTCTTTTTCATTGGTTTTGTTGCTTGGCTATACAGGTAATAATCTCTCCAAAGAACTGTAAGATTAAACATGTTCATTCAGTACAAGTCTTCACTTTATCACCCATTTTCCCCTGAAACTCCCCACTTATTACAAACCACCCTGTACCCAAGCTCTCTAACTCCCACTGCTCCTAAAACCTAATCAGCACTCACCTCCTCTGATTTCTCCCAGCCGTTCATAACCATTCTTACCAACATTCCATGCTCCTTAGTGAGATAGGCACATTTTTTTAAAAAAATGAAAAATTAATCAAAAATCGTGAATTCATTGATTCATATTTATCAGAAGTGACCCCCCCCAACAAATACAAATCAATGAATGTTTAGCAATTTTTGGTTTGTTGATTTAGATTAGGCATCTTTCACTCTCAAGAGACTATGGTAACGTGCTCTGAATAGAGGACTTGAAACAGTGTCTAGTGTGGCTGAAGAGGCCAATTCGAGAGTGACAATTTCTTCCACACTGAAGAAAAATACAATCTGTCCCCTCTCCATCTCCCTGATTTTGCTGGTTTTGGGACTGCCTCTTTGCCTTGACCTGCTGGACAAGGGTCTCTTCAAATTGGGAGAGGCCATGATGCACCGCCTGCCTCCAGGCTGAACGCTCAGACGTCAACGTTTCCCATCTGTTGAGGTCCATTCCTAAGGCCTTCAGATCCCGCTTGCAGATGTCCTTGTATCGCAGCTGTGGTCTCCCTCTGGGGCAATTTCCCTGCACTAATTCTCCATACGGGAGGACTTTTGGAATCCGACCATCAGCCATTCTCGCGACATGCCCGAGCCAACATAGACGTCGCTGTTTCAGCAATGTATACATGCTAAAAATTCCAGCTCCTTCTAGGACTACTCTATTTGGAACTTATTCCTGCCAGGTGATAC
Organism: Pogona vitticeps; assembly: GCF_051106095.1. Lineage (NCBI taxonomy): Eukaryota > Metazoa > Chordata > Lepidosauria > Squamata > Agamidae > Pogona > Pogona vitticeps. The sequence continues at coordinate 36,617,192 of NC_135787.1, forward strand.
CAAAAATATGTTGGAGACAACATATATGGAATGGTTTGTTGATTTAGTGAGCTAGGAAATGCCACCCCAGTGCCTAGAGACACCAAAATCACTTAGTACATTCAAATATTGCTCATTCGTCAATTCATATTCATACAAATCAATGCTCCTGACAAATATGGTTTTTGATTCATTTTTGCCTCCAATATGAATGTGAAACTTACCTGTTACCCGTGATCCTCAATGAACTAAAAAAAAAAATGGAGGCATCTCAAGCACTAGAGAAGACTCAGAACTGGAACACCCCTCAAGGGAATAGGATCCAAAACTATTGGTAGAAAAAATTACCTTCAACTCATCTACATCTGTTTACATTTTTCAAGGAAGGCCTTTGCAATCCAGATTATAGAACCACAAAATAATTAAGTTGAAAGAGGCCTATAGATTATTAGCACAACCCTCTGCTCAATTCAGGAATCCAAATCAAAGCAGATCTGACTGATGGTTGTGCAATTTTCCCTCAGATGCCTCTGCATTGGTTCACTTACCACCTCCAGAGGACAAGGCAGTTACTTGTGGGTCTTCATAAATCAGCCAAATTCTGTTGTAAAATAAATAATTTGCCCAAGTGCAATATACTTTCACCAAACCAGGCTTGGAGACAAGAACCCAATAGAAATGTTGTAGCCTGAAACTGTGAGCTTTAAGAATGGTGGAACGTGACTTACACGTACATCCTGTGTCCAATGTCCACCCAACCAGAAGTTACTCAGATGTCTGTGTGTCCATCATCAATGTATTCATCTGAATGTGCTTGCAGTGCTTATATGATCAAGAAAACTGCCTTATCAGGTCTCTTGATCGTGAAAGTAATCAAAGCACATTCAATTGAACACACTTCCAAAGACTCTTCACTGAATGTGTGAAGATCTGAGTAGCTTCCTGGTTTTATTTATATATATATTTATTTCATGGGGGGTGTTGGGGCAAGATCTATTTGCAGCCCTACATCCCCCCCTTCTTGGTGCTCAACAAAGTTTTAGGTTAATGGGGGAAAACAATCCACATGCCTTCAGGAATGATGATGTAAATCATAGCCATCATACTTTCCATAGTACCTTCAGCTTACATTTTCTCCCATCTTCCCATTCAGGCAATTGCCACTGTGTAATAACTGTATCTGGAACCCTTTCTTTCAAAATCATCTTCCCTTATTTATCTCCTGCCATTGCATTTCCAGACATTTGCAATGAATGAGTTACATACGAACACTCATACGGTATTCCTACCAGCACCTTTTCCGCATCTTCAATCTCTTATCTGCTTCTTTCATTCTATGTGTCTTCTTCTGCAAATGGCTTCTAGAAATGTATATTTTACAAAATTTATTGTTCACTCATTTTATATAATCAGGCATCCATTCAAGGAGAAGAAATATAAGCTTAGATTTCAGAAGAGAAAAATGCTATATATGACACCACCCTACATAATGAACAGGTGCGTTTTGGTATGTATCTATTTACAGTTGCCTTTGGTTTCTATTTTTACTTTAAACTCTTTTTGCAGTCAGAGATGCAAGACTAAAATTCTCCAGAACCGCCTTTGATCAATTTATCAGGTTCCATTAATGTTCTCTGCTACTAATCCTCAAATTCTTTGCATTGAATGACATCCTATATATTCATTATTTCTTAATTTGTAGTTTCTTTTTTTTCTTATTACCTTTTACTTACCAAAAGTGCTTACCTCAGCTCATTTAAATCTTTTTGAATGGAAATGAAGGGAAAGTTGCTATTATAATTATGCCCCTTGGTCTTTAGGTAGACAAGTAAAATGATTTCTAGATTACTTTAATGAGCACAATTAGATGTAATTGAAGGGAATAGATGAGAAAATCTGAGACATCAGTTGTGTATGCTTCATGGGTTTTAAATATCTTTGAATGGGCAAAAGGATTATAACCACTGTGGATCTTTCAGGGGAGCTTTTTCAAACAACTACAGTTCTGAAAGCATTATTAGTGACTGCTTTTACAAATTCTGTGAAACGCCTTGCAATTGGGAATTGGAAATGTCTGCTATTAATTTCTTATAATCTGTAGTAATGCAATACAGTATGATATTCCTTCAAAAATAAATAACAAAAACAAGTACATGGAACTAGCTGGATATCTCAAGGAGTTAAATATCTGGCTGGAGAGCCAGAAGATGGGAGTTCAGTTCCTCACTATGCATTTCAGAAAAGCTAGCCTGTGTGGCCTTGGACAAGTTGCACTGTTTCAAGATGCCCTTAGAAGATGGTAATGGTAAACCACTTCTGAGTAGTCTCTAACTAGAAAACCCTGGAAGGGTTGACATAAGTCAGAATTGTTGGATATATTGCAACCTACATATGATGCCTATCAGATGTATTGGCTGGGAGGGATCTTTCTGTATTGGGGTGGATGTCAGTCAATTTAGTAGCAGCCAACAGTTCCCTCTATATCTCATATTCTCCCTGACACAGACCTTTTTTCCAGTCAGTGTTCTGTCAGTGTTAGCAATGGAGTCTCTCAGAAGAAGGCAGAGTGATGTGTTCTGTTACTATGTAACCAATCATTTAGCCAGTAATGAAGCTAGTTAAAAATTTGAGCTCAGTGATGTAACAAGTTAACATGTTTACACAACATGATGTTTGTTTTTTTATCTATGAAGATATGTAGGTAAACAGAAGCATTTATTCTTTCTCATTACCAAAGTCTTTGAGTGAATGTGTTGAGACAGGGTCAGTCGAGGTAAACTAACAAATACAACTTGTCAACTGAAGGAGACATGAAGCCAATCTGCTCTGTAAGTTCCTGACTGAACATTTTAATTAAAGGAAGTTTTATTGATTTAATTTTTAAACCACACACCAATTTCCTCACACACTCTGCCTCCAAGAAGAATCAACTTGATAACTCACATAGAAATAAACCAATGGACAGGTCTACCTAGTCTGGGACTATGTCCGTTCTGCACAAATCCATTCAAAAATCCTTAGCATACTCTAGTAGTTACTCCCACCTGCAATAGATCCACTGAATGAATAGGAATTGCTAAATCAACTGGCAAGTCCTGGCAAAAACAGTAAGGCATTTCAAGCTATGGCTACTGCTGTGGTTATTGAACAAGCTTTCACAGCCCCTTAACCATCATTAATCACTTCAAGGATATCAAGAACTACAATGTCTGTACCTCCTCTTTGTCAATAGCAACAACAACAACAACAATAACATCCTATCAAGTTAATTATGAGTTATGGTGACACTTTTCAGGATTTTCTAGGTACAGAAGTGGTTTATCATTCTTCTGGGGTTGTCTTGGGTCTTTGATTAGACTGTGAAGGCTGGCTCTTCTCTTGGGGGAGCAGTTGAGAATTGTACCCCAACCTCTGGCTCCACTGCAAGATACTTAATTCATTGATCTATTCGGCCAGCTAATAATTATGTGTTGTCAAGTCAGCTCCAACCTATGGCAGCCCTTTTCAACTGTATTCAACGTATACAGTACTCTGAAGTGGTTAACCATCCCTTCTTTTCAGCCCAACATAAAATGTCTAGATAAATAAAAATTTTGATGTGTAGTGAAAGTGTAGTAAAGTCAATGTCAGTCACACTTTTTTAGGAAGAATGTTCCATGCATTAGGCAGCCTAATGGAGAAGGCATTTCCCATAGTTGTTACAAAGCTATCTTAATGAGAGCCTGTACTGTAGATCCTAAGACATGAGCAGGCTTGTAAAGGAAGAAATGTTATTTCAGGTGTTCGAGTCTCAGACATTTCAGGCTCTATAGGTAAGTATCAGCAGCTTGAATTGGGTCCAGATGTAAACAGTCGATAAGTGTAGGTATCATAGGATCAGTGTATGATATGAACCCATCTTTACCTTACCAATTTATGCCCTACCATGTGTACAAAAGAAGATATACGCTGATTCTGATCAAAATAGTCTAGTTATCTTAACATTTTAATTTGCTTTTATTTCTACTTATATATCATATATGTCCCTAATTTTAAATTGTGCAGTGCTCTGATAGAAAGAAAGAAAGAAAGAAAGAAAGAAAGAAAGAAAGAAAGAAAGAAAGAAAGAAAGAAAGAATGAAAGAAAGAAAGAAAGAAAGAAAGAAAGACCCTACCTGTTAACATTCTAGCAGCTATCTTCTGCATTAATGATCTACAAAAGCAACCTCACATTTAATACATTACAGTGGTCAAATTAGGAGGTTACAAAATGATAAGCCACTCTTGTCATTTTGTAACCTCCCATACAGAAAGTGTTGGTGTTAAACAACCAGGCAAAACTGAGAAAAGAGGTTTCAAGCCTCTGAGGTTACTCCTGCTTTCAGTAGCAAAAGAACAAGATGGGCAGCTGGTCTTTCAAGGTGAAAGCAGTAGATCACAGACTAATTCCAGATTTCCAGCCTCAGGCTTGGTTGGAAACTCCAGGTTTGACTGGCAGAGTTAGTTAGAGTACAAAAATAGGTTACCAGTAAATGCATTATGTTATTAAAATGCAGTCGTAATGAGATGTTAACTCTGAACAGTAATTTCTTCCTCAAAAACCCCTAAGTGCTATCATTGCTGATATTATGCAGCAGAGCAAATCCAACATTCAACAAGCTGCAGTTTTCAAAGTGGTTGCCGTTTTAGTCTGTGCAAGCATATCAAACAAGAAACAAAATAGAACAAAAGCAAAATGAAATAAAACGTTGTGGCACCTTAAAGACAGACTGATATATTTTAATGTGAGGTTTTGTGGATCAATTCGACTTCATCAGACATAAGACTGAAACTACATGGCAAATACCCATACATGTCCCAAGATAATGAAACAGTGGTTGGTTAGTAGACAGAAGTTGCATATTGTATGAGTCATTGTGGCATTTCACACTTAGTAATGACAAGAGTAGACTACTGTTTGAGATTTAGTTATTTTTCCTTTGAAGTTTTATTCTGTGAAAATCAATAATGATATAGTCATCATCTCTGTATAATTTGTTGTATTTCAGTGGTTGCTTGAGATGTGCCAATGGGTTTTCTGTAAGTAAGTGTAAGCCTGCCACCAAAGGCTTGGGTGTATTCTTGTCAAGGACAGGTTGGAGATTGTTTCTGATGCATGTGATTGTTTTCAGTTGTGGTCTGAAAGTGACAACTAGTGCTGTTTGGTCATTTTTCTCTTTTGCGCCTGTCTTGCAGTAATTTGCTTGCCTGGCTATAGAATGGGTATTGTAGTCTGAGACATGAGTTTTGTAGGTCCTGGAGCTTGGAGTCTCTATCATGTGGGTCCAAACAGATACATTCTGATTGTAACTGAGGGCTTGGCTGTAAATGATAGATTTTGTGGTGTGTTCAGAATGAAGGCTGGAGGTAAGTATATGGATCAGTGGGTTTTAATACAGCAAGGTGCTAAGATGTACATGTTGTAGCTTCACAGTGGTGTCTAGAAAATATACCTGTTGTGTCGATTTTTCTAGAGCTTCCTTTCCATGGGTCCAGATAAAAACAAGAAGTCACACATTGTGGAGCCATGCAAAAAACCATGGCAGTTCTGTTGATCAAGGTACATTTATTGTCAAGGGTGAAATAGTTTTGTGTTAACATGAAGTTGCAGAGGGTGGTTACCATGTGGGCGTTCTCCTAATTTTGAACAGTATTCCTGACAGGCTGTAGTCCACCTTTGCGTGAGATGTTAGTGTAGAGAGTTTCTATTTCCATCGTGATAAAGATGGTGCTATCAGAGAGGTCATGAGCCAACTGAAGTTTCCTTGGGAAGTCAGTGATATCCCTTATGTAGCTAGGTGCTTTGGTAGCATATGGTTTGAGGATGGGGTCCATGTATCCAGATATCTCTACAGTGATGGTACAATGAGTCAGCCAGGGTGACCTGCATTGTGTGTTTTTGGTAGAAGGTAAAAGGTAGCAGGTTGAGCTTCTAATTTATTTATCTTATTTAAAATATTTTTACCGAACTTTCTCCTTAAAAAGAACCCAAGGCAGTTTACATCATTAAAAGACAATATTTGGAACTAAAATCAGAATATATACAAATACTAAAAAGGATCAAACAAAGGTCACATAAAAATGGTAAGGAAAAGCAACACCAAAACATATTCAAAGAAGTAAGGGACAATAGTTTATTTAAAAATCCTACTCAGGCAGTTGGGTTTTTCCATTCCAGGAAAAGTTGCCTGGAAAGGTTGCCTGATCTCTACCTGCTTTCAGAATGATTGCAAAGATGGAGCCAGTCTATCCTCCTGTGGGAAGCAGTTCCAAAGTCTGGGAGCAGCAACAGAGAAGGCCCTTTCCCGTGTCCCCATCAAATGCACCTGTGAAGGTGGCAGTATCGAAAGAAAGGTCTCTCTTGATTATTTTAAGTCATGAGCAGGCTCCTATAGGGGGGCACAATGCTTAAGATATTTACTTATTTATTGTTTATTTAAAATATTTCCATGCCACCTTTCTCACCAATTATTAAGGAAAAAGCCTGCCTGAAGAGAAAGGTCTTTGCCTGCTTGCAGAAGGACAGCAACGATGAGGCCAGCCTAGCTTCCCATGGGAGGGAGTACCAGAGTCTTGGAGCAGTGGTGGAGAAGGCCCTTTCCCATGCCCCCACCAAGCACACTGAGGGAAAGGCCTCCCCTGATGACCTTAATGCCTGGACAGGCTCATTGAGGGAGATGTGTTCTTTTAGATAGCTTGGACCCAAGCCGTTTAGGCTAAAACCAGCACTTTGAATTGTGCCCAGAAATGGATCAGCAGCTAGTGAAGCTGTTGTAAGAGGGATGTTACATGTTCCCTCTAACCATCCCCAGTTAACAATATGGCTGTGGAGTTTGGGACCTTTTGGAGTTTCTGAGCACTTTCCAGAGACAGCCCCACATAAAGCACATTATAGTAATCTAACCAGGATATAATTAAGGCATGTGCCACCATGACCAGATCAGACCTTCCCAGGAATAGGGACAGATGGCACACTAATTTTAATTGTGTAAATGCACTCCTGGCCATTGCTAAAATCTGGGCATCCAGGCTCAAAGACTAATCTAGGAACACCCCCACACTGCGGACCTCTGTTTTCAGAGGGAATGGAACTTCATCCAGCACAGTCTGCACAGGCTATTTCTTGTTCTGCCTTTTAAGTGACCGGGAACACCTCTGCCACTTACCGGGCTCCATGCAGTGCATGTCTGTCGGTGGTGACATCACGGCAATTGCAGAAGTAGCCCAACTGGCTCTGCCCCGCCTTCTTGCACAGCTGACCACTGAACATCTGAGCAGGGAGAGTCGTCCTCTTGCCTCCTTGCCGGAATGATTGGCTGCGCAGAGGTAGGGCAGGGCCATTCAGGCTACTTATGCGATTGGTGCATGTCACTGCTGACAGATGTGCATGCTGCACGGAGCCCAGTGAGTGGACTGGGCTAGTTCTGGGGGGAAGGAATGGACCTCTGTGGCACCTGTATTTCGTATTTGTATCCCCAGGGATAGAATCTATAGTCAGGATTTGGTCACATATATTAACAGGGACATTTTTCACAAGACATTGACATACCTATTTATATTGGACAGTTGGATCTGTCTTTAGGAGCTGGTAAAATTTACAGACCCACCTATTGGACAGAACAAACAATAGAAATGGAATAAGTGCCTTGATAACATAACAGCTACATTCAAGATCAACATAGGACACAAACTGGCCTTGGTACCAAACAACTAGTCGAGGTGCACACAGTTAAAGAATACCAAAATGTGTTCAGTTAAATATATAATATGTGTTCATTTTCAGGATAAAAGACTGTGCATAGTTTTCAGTTCATCTCAGGGGTCATTTTTTTTCTCACCCAAATAGTAGGAAAGCCAGACCCTGCTCCTGAACACATTATTTTCCTGCTTCTCAAAAGTAACTAAACATGTGTGGTGAGAATACAAGAATATATTGAAAATCTGGCAGTTGGTTTTCATGGAAATAAATGAAATAATTATGTTAAATATAGAGGTATGTCCTAAAATAACTCTTTTATCAATATTTGACAAGGAGCAATGGAGTTGAACAATGAAACAATTAATTTCAAATTTATTAACAGCAGCAAGATTAATGGTAGCAAGGAATTGGAAAGTAGAGCATGATTTTCAGTTAAATGGGTGGTATAAAGAAGTTTGGAATATAGCTATTAATGATAAATTAATGTGTAACATTAAACTAAAAAAGCTTGATAAATAAGAATAATTTATTGATATCTTGGGAGAATGTATCTTTTTTTTTTGTTAATAAAGGGGAAGGATTGTGCAACTTGCAAGAATCAGTGCAGTTTTGCAAGAGGAATGGGGCTCCATGAATGGACGGGAAACTGATTATACTGTATCTTCAATTGGTCCTGGTGGAGGAAGCACATTATGTATAATTGTATTGTTTATGTGATTTTATGTTCTCAAGGTTTTTTAGGTATGCATTTTTTGTTTGTATTTCTCTGCCTTTGTGTGTGTGTGTGTGTGTGTGTGTGTGTGTGTGTGTGTGTGTGTTTGTGTGTGTGTGTGTGTGTGTGTTCTATAGAATGACTAGATTTGTTAAACAAGCTATGGAAAGACAGAACTCATTGCCTGCTCCCCAATCTGTTTAAGTTAATCTTACAACTTTACACTTGTTTGAGAATACTTATTTTATTATTTCATATTTTTTCTGGTTTTTCTCAATTTATTTATATCAGATACCAAATACTGTACTATCTTTTAAGACTGGTTTAATTTTTGTTTATGTGTACACCCTGATTGGCCAAGCAATAAATTATTTGTATTTGTAAATAAACAGAAGAGGGGGGAAGGGGTAACTAAACAGTTAATTTGCTTCAAAAATATGGAAATGCTATGAGATTCTGTCTTGCACTGAAAAAATTATCTTCCTGTCTTCCTCATCAATGCCTCAACAGAGAACAAGACTCAGTGTGAACCAGAGTTTGGCTCATGTGATATTCCTTCTGTTCCAAACTATGGGTAATCAGGAAGATAGCTAAAAAGTCCAAAACATTGTAAAAAGAAGCACAATTATTCCTCATTAATTTAATACCTAAATGTGTGATACTTACTGTATGTCTTAGTTATTGGGGGAAAGAACTATTATTTGTGACTACTTTCTTCCAATAAATTTGGAAGAAAGTCTAGCAGTTATAAGAAAGCTGAATGCCATCATTAGTCTTTGCCACTGATCAGCTTCGGTACTGATAAAAGCACATAATGGGGAAACAAATCTCTAACAAAGGTTTAATCCCTGGATCTTGAAAACACGAGGGAAGAGGTGTGTGCCGTTAGGCATAAGATGTCATTTGATCTGCTGCTGCCAGATGTGAGCATGCTCTGAAGATAGAATTTTGACCTGCTACCTTGTAAGTAAGGCACTCTTGATGAGCTGATTGGCAACATTCAGGAGGCAGCCAATGCTGTGGCCAGCCTTCAAGACCTCACTTCCCACTCCCAATGCTACTGTGATGCAGTTGCATCACATAGCATGCCCCTCTGCTATTACTGGAATGGAAGAATGCTCTACCTCCCACCCAACTGCATAGCAGTAGGTGAACAGAAGTGGCAATTGAGTAAAGTTTTCAATTTCATGGGATTTTGCTACCTTTTGATGTCAGTCCTGATGACCCTAACCTTCATTTAAGCAAGTGGGACATTTTAATACCCCAGACATATTTTGATGCTGAATTCATGCAGATGTAGTCCTAGAAAGTAAGGATTTTGTGATACTTTCATGTGAAGAAGAGTAAACAAGGTCCCAGATTTAAGTTACATTCCATATATAAGCATAAAATTGTTGGACAAAAAAAATGTATTGGCATATTTATCAGATTTTGCTGATGAGGTACTTTTTAGTCCCAGCCAGTATAGGGGCGGGAGGAGAGATGGAATTTTTCAGCCTGCTAAAATGCTGGAAAATAAAGGAGGTATACTCTGGTTTCACCGGTATGTTAGACCCTTTCAGCAGTGGTTATGGTTGGGCCACTGGAATTCTCAATGGGTTCAGGAAAGAGAAAATCTTCTAATCTTCACCTTATCTTAAAATCTAACCCTTTTGCTAACAATACATTGGAATTCCCACAAGGTTAGAAAACAAACACCATTGAAAACTCTCAGTGAAACTCTTCTCTTTTTTTTAATCTGCCTGGACCAAGAGTCAAAGAATCAACTTCTCTAAACCAAATGTCCTCAGAGAGCAACCCTGGGTTGGGTTCTTAGCATTTTAAAATTGCAATTCTATGGATGTGTCTTCAGAAGTAAGTTTCAGTGGCTGAAATTCTGTTGCTCAGTGTGATGAGTCACATCTAGAGTAGACTTGTTGAATCCATGGAACTCACAGAAGATTTGACCAAATCTCTACTGATTCAGTCGGCTTACTCTAGTTGTGACTTACCAGGCTGAGCAATAGGATTTCAGCCACAGAGTTCAATAGGACATACAAATTAATTGTTAATCATCTTTTTTTGTTGTCTTTCTTCTTTACTATTGAAAAGACACAGCTCTGTCCCTTTTTTCCCCTTTCCATGTTCATTTCTGTAACGTTTGGCCATCTGCATAGAGTGATGCAGATGCCCGAGCTGAGCTACATTCCAGATCGCTGTTGCATATTTTAAAAGAAATACTGCACAATAAAGCTTTTAAAGTGTCTTTGCAATCTCTTTGGTCATTTCTTACATATCAGATCTACCCTATTCCAACACTTTAAAATATGAATATGTGAAAGCTTCATGATCCTCTCTGGTGATAACACTTTTTTTTTTGCTCTATATACTAAAAGGCAGGCAGACTGCAGTTTACAGAGGACAGGAGATAGTTTACAAGGCTGTTAATAATATATGCTAAGGGTATTTCCATTTGCTTTCATCTGACCAGGGCATGTTTAATGGCCCCATAAAGTACAGTAGCCTGGAATTTCTTCAGAGGATCATAATATAACCTTACACTTTGAGATTTCATTTTTAAAAAAGATGTATGGTTTTTATTTTTTATTTTTGGTATAGGAAACATATGCTTCATGGAGAATGAAATTATACTACTGAATTTTAGTGGGCATATTTCTTTTATAAAATCTGGATTTTTAGTCTAATGAAGCACCAGATGCTCCCATAATGAAAATCAATCAGATATTCTGACTATTCTGTTCCAAATACCACAGACACTAGCTCAGGTTATAGTTATTCCCCACCACGACTCTCTTTCTCAACATTTTATATAATACTGTTTGAGGCTCCAAGCACCTTCTTTAACATTTTTGTCATGGCTTCCCAGTGTAACCAAATGCTTTTCACTGACCCCCTTGCTTTTAACTTTGACTTCCACAGAAAAGGGAGAGTAGAGTAGAGAGTAAAATATTGAAATGTCTTTATCATCCATGTTATACTGTTCAATCCAAAAGTTATACAGTATACACAGTAATTTAACATGAGCAATTCTTTTCACAGTTTGCTCCTTGCTAGTGGGTATAAAATACATCTGGTTTAGATTCTGTTTTCAACTTCAATAAGAGATGCTTAGTATTTACTGTATATCATCTTTAAAGTAGATAACAACTAGCAGCCAACCAGTTGCACAAGCTATCTCGTATGCAGTGCAAGACCAAGCATGCAAAGGGGAGCTTGCTAGATCAGGCAAACATTTAAATGATTGGCCTCAACAAGTGCATTACTGCAACACAATGTTGGTGCTTCTCTTGAAATACAAATTTGTGTGCTCATCTAAACACCACATTGTATATTTCAGTTGCCCCAGAATGTGTTTGAGTTGATATCGATTAACGTTTCATAAATTTTAAAAAATGAAGATCAGGAAAATTCAAAACTAGACCACCTTCAGTAGAGTAACTGGTTTCATAATCAGGCTTAAATTAATTTATTTTTATTTAAAATATTTTTACCCCATATTTCTCCTTGAAAGAATCCAAGGTGGGTTACATCATTAAAAGCACAATATGTAAAAGCTAAAAATAGCAGCGATACAAATATTAAAATAAGAATTAAATAAGTATCTTATTAAATCTGGTGAATAAAAATCAATACTAAAAACACATTTAAAAGCAACGGAGCACAACAATCCAATTTGGAAAAAAAATTCTCAGACTGCCAGTCAGTAAGAAAAAGCCTGTCTGAGGAGAATCTTTTTCACTAATGTCTATAGGGAATAATGTGATCAGTTAGACTCTGCTTCTAGCTTTTTCAGGCAATATGAACTTGATGCAAAGCTTAGGGATAAACATATTAAGGTTATCAAAAGCTGGTTTCCCCACTCTCTGAACTGCTAGAGGCAATAATGAGGAATTCCACCAAGCACAGATCCTTGTTGCATGTCAGAATCCCTATATATACAATAACAGTTTGGAACAGAAGATAAAAGACAGACATGCACCTATGAAGGAAATTTAAGTTGAAAGTTAGAATGCTTTTTTATAAGAATGAAAAAAAATGTGCAACATAATTACATCATCCCATAACTATGCTGTGGTTAAGTGTTGATAAAGTTTGCCCAACCTTAGGGTCTTCTCAAGTTCCAAGGAACTGCTCTTTCTCCATGTCTCCATAAAGAGAAACAAATTTCAGGGGGAAAAGAGAATCTGATTTTGTGTCATGGGTGTTTCTAATGCCTGGGTCTCAATCATCACTATTTTCCAGCTAGTATTATATTGACATTAGCCTAGGCTCCAAAATATGGCTTTGATGAGTTTTATTCCTGATTAGTCAGGTTTACAAAGGTTTCAGAACTTTTTTAAAAAAAACTCCCTCATGACAATTTCTGAAGCATTTGGCCCTCTCTTTTTTTTTACCTTTGTTTGCCTCACCTCTGGGACATCATAAATGCCTGCCTTGAGTGTTGTGCCTGAAATCTTGAAAAATGGGATTATGTTGACCTGGCAACCACAGTAGTCAGTATATGGGAGCCAGAACAGATGATGGCCAGGATGATGGAAAAGGAATTAAAAGAGATGCTTAAGGACAGGATCTGGCATCTGAAAAAGGGGGAAGGGAGACAGGGTTAGCACCTGAAGGTGGTGGTGGAGAAACTTAGGCAGACTGAGTTACCAACTTCAGCCCGGGTAGCAGCACTGCCCCAAGGCAAGGTTAATAGTGGACAACACAAACAGGGCATGTCAAGTGGGTCAACTGATCTGGGTGATCTCAATCTGTAAATCTTCAGATTGGGAACATCTTAGGAACATACAGTAGAAGTTTCCTATTGAGCAGGGAGGGACTCCAGATGTCAGAAACATCTTGCAGCTCATCTCATTTCATGACCATCACTAAAATCACACCACTGCAATCAAAACCATCACAACTTGATTCTGGCCATTTGACCCCACATTCTTCCTGCTTGACTCTTGTTTCCTCCTTTCATCACTGTAGTGAACTTCCTTCTGTTTTCCAGACCTGCTTCTTGTATCACAGAGAGTCATTGTGCTATTTCCAAAATTCTTCAGCAACTGCCACAGAAGCAAATCCAGCAGTGAATTACCATCATAAATTTGACATGGTCCAAATATCATCCTCCAACCTCATGGAACCTGCGTGCTACTGAACTAAACATTTCTGTGAAAGACCAAGATGGACAACACAATCCACCTTCAATGCCCTGATGTATATGCCTGTGGCATGTGTTCAAAAGCAAGAGAAGGATGGAATCTGAGCTCGCTCTACAGGGGAAAATAAGGCAGCAGATTTCACTTAAAAGTTACCTCTGAAAATCTGTGCATACATGGTATAGGAGATGGAATTTACTGGATATTTGATATTCCTTTTTAAGAGACACCCAGCTGAGCATGATCCTATTGGATTTCAATATTGCTGCTGACCCTAAGTCACATCTTAATTTAGCCTTCACTGAATCAAACTTAATATTTAATATCTTTGTCAAATAAGAACAGACCTTTATGGATCTATGTCAGAGCTTTTTACCAGTGAAGAAGTCTTTTAAGAGTTTCTCAGAAGACAAAATGCTACAATCAGTGGGCAGGTACAATATATGAAGATATTTGCCTGGAGGCTTCCAAAAAGAAAGAGAAAAATGAAAAGGGTGCAAGAAGAGGCCCTACTCTCGATGTTTAATTCAGGCATTCACTAATAGCTGACTAATGGCCATCTGTGCCCCAGGGGCATGTTGTATACTCCCCCTGTTAGCAAACTCTCCCCCTTCTACTCGTGATCTCTGTTGCTATGCTGCTAATAGTTATGTCAAAGCAGCAATGCTGACTGTGGTATCTGGAATGGAGATGGGGCAAAATTTAGTCCCACTTCATAAACCTGAAGAAACAATGTTGTTTAGAGTTGCTGGGAAAGTGAGGAGGAAAAGGATAAACCTTCTCTCCCCAGTGGCTCTGACGTAATGAGAGTTACTGCTTCCATATTGATAGTGGCAGCACAAGTGTGGCAATGCCAATGATAGTAATGGGTGAGGGGTAAAAATGATATTAATGGTCCTGAAGTAGTTTCCCTCATGCTTGCATGTTTGTGAGTATTCCTACTTGGAAATTATGGCTAGTGTCCTCTTGCCTAATCATGGAGTGGAATGGAAGTTGTACAGCCATCTCTTTGCTTTGGCAGGTTCTCTGTTTCATGACTGTGACATCTGGTTTTATGTAAATGTCTCATGATAGTAAATTTACAGTGCGCTGTATGAAATATATTGTTTTTTGAAATTATGTGATGAGAGAGCCTGAGTGAGGAACATGGAATGTTGGTAAGCATGGTCCTGACTGGCTGAGAGAAATATTAGCTACTGAGAGGGAGTGTGTTTGTGGGGCGATGGAGGAAGGTGGAGCTCACACATTCTCACATATGCTCCAATTGATAATACTTGAATAATGCTTGTTTACATGAGTATAATTTGCTGTTGATTGCTCTTACCTTCTAACGTAGGTAAGAGACAAGCATGGATCAACACACAAGATGGTTACTTTACCAATACAATGGATCCCCAGTCATTCATAAGGCAAAACAGGACCAGGAAAAACTGGGACATATTTGCTAATCCCTGGCACTCATCACCATCCTGGGAGTGGAAATAAAAAACAAGGCAAAATGTAAGCACATGAAATTTGTTGTAAGCAAGTGCAGTTTGTGATAGTAATGATCATTGCTCCCTCACACTTGCCCTATGCCCTTTGGGAGACACTCCAAGAAAATTTGCGCCTGCATCCATGATAGTATTTTTGTTTTCTTCCATTCTCTGTGAAAATTTGTTGAATGCAATTTTGTTTGCAACTCTATCATATTATTATTATTATTATTATTATTATTATTATTATTATTATTATTATTATTATTATTATTATTATTATTATTATTATCATCATCATCATCATCATCATCATCATCATCATCATCATCATCATCATCATCATCATCATCATCATTTAAAATGTGATGACATCTGCTAGTATTTGCATTTATTTAAGTTTTATCTACTTCAATCCTGGTCCCCAATATGCTAATTTGAGAATAAGTCCTGCTGGCTAAAATGGGATTTGTTTCCAACTAATATGCACAGGAAGGTAGGATTAATTTTCAAAATTTGGAACAATATGCTTTAGTCTAAATCAAGCTGCAGTATATAAATATCCCTAGATATCACTTTGATATTTTGCAAAACATCAGATTGTTTGAAATTTAAACTTAATTTAAATTTATCTGGCTAAACATTTCACATATTGTTAAGGGGCTCTCCATGAGGCATAAAGCTGCCGGGGTAGGTCTCCTTTGCCTTCCTGGCCAGACAATATGGATGCAAGCCTTGTGTCAGATTGGGTAAGAAGGCTGCCCAGCCCTGCATCTCCCTCCTTTGTCAGCTGCATCAGCGCACCCACCCTATATAATAAGGATGAGAATAGCTGGTCATTTCAGGGCTGGATGGGAATTTTTGACTCGCACCTGAATTGACCCTGAGCATGAGTGGTTTTTCACCCATCCCATTCTTACTAATGAAGGGGGTTATGGACAGTTAATAATAGGCTAGCACATTAACCAGGTCACAATGGTGGGTAGTGCAAAAGGAACAGTTTGCAAAGCACCCCTCCTCTCAGAATGTCATTAGCAGAGCTTTAGCTGAGGGGAGGGGAAGCAAGGGACACCAGGAGACACTGGGCACTTAGGGTCTGAAGGTTCAGTGGAGGGCTGCTTTGGGGTACTCCAGCTATTGAAGGCCCAAAGGTGTGCTGTATAGTAGGAGAGCACACTTTTAGAGTAGGAACTCACTTAGGCAACATCTGGATGGGAAGGTCAAAATTGACTCCAGTTTTGCACTATGGTAGCCCACCTTGTGAAAGGGGAAGTTGAAGTTAAAATAAGTCAACAAAACTGTGGCCCAGTTTACTTGATGTTATTGTGTCTCGTTATTCTGGGCTGGGCGGGCAATGCTGGTGTCAGAAATAAAGATGACTGCCATTATACTGTCATGGAACTGATTTAGCCAAAGTAGCTGAAATATCTTATAAAAGGTAGGAATAATGTCATTGCAGAACAAACACTGGTGGCAGAATCAACTCAAGACACAATACTCCCTGAGACACAGCACCAGCTTTTCCCCTCCACCAGCTCCAACTGAAGTGCACAGTGCTCAAGCTAGCTAAGTTCTTTTGACACCTGAGACAGAAAAACCTACCAGTGCTTTGCCCCAGCTGGAGGTATGAAAAGAAAATGAAGAACTAGCCATTTCAGGACACCAAAAATCTATTGCCTGAGGCAGCCACTTCACTGGCCATGAAGGTGTAGCAAGTCCTGATAAGGGGCAGAAATTCTTACCTACTGGAAATAAAAGGCATATGCCTGATTAATTTAAACAGCTCTTGGCAAACGAGGGCATTAATATGTCTGAACACTTTAATATACCTCACTTATGCTCTTGTGGATTCTTTAGAGAGCAACTCTAGAATAACCTTTAAAGTGCATGGGAACTACATTGAATTTTAATACATTTCCATTTGGGCCACTTCTGATTTTATTGTCATTTTCTCTGGAATGAAAGAATCAATTGAGTAATGAAAGTACATGCACCTAATTATAAATGTTTCAAGTGTCTCTCAAGCATTGAAAGTTTGAAAACTAGGTATTATTTATGCACTTTATCTGTCATGCCAGATTCTTAAATATTAACTATTTGAATCTCGCAGAATTTCAGATCTACTCATGCTGCTTTATAGTGCTTCGAATCTTGCAGTTTTTGTTGCACATGAATCTATAGTAGCTCACTAAAAGTACCTCATTACTCATTATTTATTACTCATGAGTTACTATTATTTGTTATTAGTCATTTTTCTTTGGTAATTGGCACTTAAATGGTTTAGTTACATTCTGATTGCAATTCTATAAAGTTACACTGTACCTTTTTGTTGCTTTTATACTTCTAATGGTTGGTGTCTAGAATTATGCTGGGGGAAAGAATATCATGTTTCAACTCCTGCCTTGTGCTGCATCTTGTTCTCTTACATACAGATTGCTAAAACTAAACCTCTAAAAGTAACTAGTTTCATTTGTAAAATATAGGTATAATGACCTACTTTGGGGGCCTTAGGGTTTAGGAAAACTTTCCATTCTGTTGTCCAAGACTAATATTTTATTTTGTTTATATTTATAAAATGTCATGCACCAGGGCTATGCTGTTTGTGGCCCAATTATTTCAAGATTCAAGTAATTTCAGAATACATGAAGAGTTGTGTTTATTTCATCTCTGTGCTGAAGGAATTTTTACACACTGATACATCCCCAGAAATATCTATGAGGGCAGATTTATTGCTGGCAGTTTTCCTTATGTTGAAAGGACTCAGAAATAAGGCATTCTGTGAAGGCATATATTTCAGAGACAGCTTTTGGTCCCCTGAACAAAAAGATTGTCACATTTAGTGGCTCCCAACCTTTTTTCACTAGTGTACCTCTTTACAGCCCGTTTCCATAAATTGTACCCTTCATATTATCAAAATATTTGTGATTAATATGGTTGCTGGTATTTCAAATTTATATGTTGTAACTTTAATAAATAGCCCAATAATAGTATTAAAAAGCAATGGCATAATGAGGTGGAACAGACAGTGCATATATACTTACTTTGAAGTGTGTACGTTTTCAACCACCGATCCATTTCTGATAGTGTATGAACTGAAAACATTTATTTAAAACTTAGAATGATAACAAAGAGAAGAGATATAGAGAAGATCCAAAAGAATTAACTCATTGAACACAGCTCACAGGACTGACTGAGATGCCCAATTATATATACACTGATACCGATGAAACGGGATTCAGATGTTTGCGAAGGAGTCCACTGCTGAGCATACGCACTGCAGTGGCATGCTCACAACACACTGTTTAGGAAAGGACTCACCTATCATTCACCAAAATAACAAAGTGAGGGAATGGGGCTTTTCTCAAGGTTTAAATAACAAAGAAAACCCGCTGCATTAATTGTCATAATGTTAAATTAATTTCACAGCTTTCGACTTGTATCTTGTCTTACACCGTTGATGTACATGTGTAAGACAAGATACAAGTCAAAAGTATCTTGTCTTACACACATACAACAAAAGTATCCTACCATTATTCAGTTTTTGCAGACTTCTAAATGTCCCTGTTTGTACCCTGGTTTAAATTATGATAAAGAACTATCAAACCTGTGGTTTGGATTAGATCGTCCTCAAGCTGAAACTAAGGGATTCATGTGTGCAATCCACAACCTAGTTATTCGCACCAGATACAATGAGAAAGTAATTTTGAAGCAAGGTGTAAGTGCTTATGTAGGGCCTGTCATTATTCCAACGAAACAGTTCCTCATATCAAGCTGGATGCACTAAGCGAGCATCAATGTGCAGGCAAAAGCCAGTTGCAAAGATAATTTTTCAGCCATTAGCTAAATCTTATGAATTACTCACATCTTTTCCTCCATATGATAAATTCCAGCCACCTCTCATTTTAGAAAACAACAATGCTGTACTGGCACAAAAATGTTATTCTGGATAAAGCAGTTGATTTAATAAGCTGATATTGTATTTCTGGATACACAACAAAAGAAATAACATACATTGAAGAAGTTGGAGCTCCATCAATAAGCAATCTCAAAAGTACAGGAAGTACAACAATTATATACACCCTCCTCCCATACATTTCAGCAATTAGATTCATTCCAAAATCTTTGGATGCCAATTTAAAACAATTGTCAATAGCTGCCGATTTTCTTCCTGGAATCCACAAATAAATAATTTTGGAAACATGTCATCTCACCCCAAAACTTTTAGGACTTGATTTCTAATTTTTAGGTTTGACCCTTTGGTCTGCCCCTAGCAACAGCAACATTGAGAAATTAGAAGTGTCATCATCATCATCCGCTCCATGGACACAGGCCTTGTTGAGGAGGAGGGGATTGTATGGCTCAGTGGGGTTGACAGCTATGCTGAAAGGCCTCCCAAGCTAGGCAGGTCTAAACTGAGAAGCCAGACCAACTATGTCCACCAACCATCAATTATGATTAGAGGAAATCCATAAGTCCATACCAGATTGGTCATCACATGAATCAACAAGGACCACATCAGATGCTATAGCCCCTGGA
Organism: Pogona vitticeps; assembly: GCF_051106095.1. Lineage (NCBI taxonomy): Eukaryota > Metazoa > Chordata > Lepidosauria > Squamata > Agamidae > Pogona > Pogona vitticeps. Next base: position 36,636,755 of record NC_135787.1, read on the forward strand.
CACCTGGTGACAAATGGGCTGCAGGGTTCAGGAGACTGTGTCAAGGAACCAGGACAGGCTGTTGCAAAGCTGTTGGAACAAAGACTCTCACCAAAAGTCAAGAAATTATAAAACGTTATTATGAGGCAAACTTAACAGCATGTGGCTTTCAAAAAAGAATGATGGAAATTTGGAAAAGGCATCACCTAAGTAGTGACATAATTGAACACCGATTTTCATATCCAAACTGATAGACACCTTGAACATAACACACCAGACATAGTAGTAATAGAATGAAGAAATGTCAGAATAATTGACATTGCAATTCTAGGGGATACCAGAGTTGAAAATAAAGAACTGGAAATACTAATGAAATACAGAGACCTGGCAATCGAAACATCTCGCTTGTGGATGAAACACACTTCAGTGGTCCCCATAGTCATCAGGGCTTTGGGAACAATATCAAGAAATTTCACACAATATTATAAGCAGTTGCAGATTTCAGAAATAACACCATCTGAGCTCCTAAAAACAGCAGTATTAGGAACAGCATACATACTGCACCAATATTTAATAAATATTTAGGTTTTTGGTTAGCCAGTCAATGTTTTTATGATTTTGATTGAATCTGCCTGGAGTATAATAATAATAATAATAATAATAATAATAATAATAATAATAATAATAATAATAATAATAATAATAATACATACATACATACATACATACATACATACATACATACATACATACATACATACATACATACATACATACATACATACATACATACATACATACGCTGGTAAGATCCATAAACAAGCAAGGTGCTAGAACTGGAGTTACCAAGAGATAATTAAGTTCTAAAAACCATCACTAATCCAAATGTGTCAGGAACCAGATCTCAAGACAAATCTATATTTCAAAGTTTTCCCCTTGTATGAGGATCGACGAAGGCAGTTCTGGAGAGAAAATCCTCAAGGTCCTAAAATAAAATTCAAGGACAGGTTGAAAGACAGATTGGCTGAAATCTAGTAATAAATTCAAACTAGAGTAGGTCCATTGAATCAGTGGGGATTTGAAGGTGAGACAAGACCTAGAAGGATTTGTCCTTCCATTGCTTTTTCTGTACACATGTCCTCACTTTCAGTTACCTAAATGATGGGAACAAAGGCCCAATTTCTGCTCCAGGGGAATAAAAGCTCTTTTCTTATTCATCACTGTCTCGCTAAATGGAAATTTTACAAGCCCAATCTTTTCCTAAAGATTCCCCCAAACTAAATCATCAATTGGGGTTACTTTTTCATCACAATTTTTTTTTAAAAGAAGCCTCTAAAGCATGACACAAGCTGCAGATTTGCTTCCCTGTTGTATAGCAATGAACCTAATTTCATTTAACAGATGTGAACTAATAAAGCAAGACCAGGATTTTAAGATTAGCTGTTATGATCAGGTAGAATAATATATATTGAGGTTAGCCTAAGGAAATAACTTCTGCATAAATCTTTATCAGTATATATCTTTCTTCTTGATTTCCCTCCCCCCCAGTTAACCAATGCTATTCAGTTTAGCAATCTGTTGCCACACAGAAACAATGCCACATGCAGGTCTACTGAATAAAATGATGGAGTTGAAAATCAAGGCCTTTCATAGTTGTAGTTTTAGAAGAGGTAGCTTCAATAGTCTGTGCTAGCATATCAGATTCAAAGCAAAAGAAAAATTTAAAAAGAAGACAAAAATGTTGGGACAACTTAAAGACTAACTGCTATATTGTAATCTGAGCTTTTATAGACAAGTAGTCTGAGGAGGTAGACATTTTCCACGAAAAATCACATTGTCTTTTATTTCCTTTTCTTTTGTTTTTTGTCTTTTTTATCTTTCCTTTGTTTTTTTTTTCTTCCTTGTTTTTTCATGTTTCTTTTAGTTTTGACCTGATGTTGAAAACTACAGTTAATTCAAATAGTGGCTGATGATGATTTAAATTTAAAGTTTTTCCCCAAGGAGGTAACCATGTTAATATCTTGCAGCAAAAACTGTAGAGTTCTGTGACACCTTTGATACTAACAAGTTTTATTTGACATATGCTTTCATAGACTGTGGTCCAGCTCTGCAGACGAAGGCTAGAAATCTTAAAATGAAAAATCCACCACCATCCACAAGCTAAACAGATTATGATTAAAGACTGTGTAACACTTTTTCCAAACAGTTTCTAAATCTTCTCATTGTTATCCCTTAGAACAAATAGAAGATCCAGAAGCAAATATCTGATCTGGAATCATACATGAAAGCTCAACCATTCACATTCTCTCAATCAGGGGAAGCAGCCCACCATGTTGTATTTGATATGATAAAAAAGACAAAGGAATCCAAACTGTCTGCACTAGAGATGGGCATGAACTGAACCATGAACCATAAAACTGAACAAACTGGGCTGGTTTCTGTTTCATTTCTTGAACCAGTTCAGGAATCCTGTTTTGCCTAGATAGAATGAAATGCCAAACCTTTTCCCCTTTAGTGCTTCATTTTCTTCAGCAAAAGGGGATTCCCATCTGCCCCCTGCCCCTGCCCCCGTTGCCTCCCCACCTGGTCCTACCACCGCCATCTCCTCCTCCTCCATTCTAAGAAGCAGTGGACCTGCTCTCTCTTCCTGGAACCACGCTTGCTGCTTCTGCACATGTACCCACCACCTGCCTGATAGCAGACAAGAACTAAATTCACACTGTACCAAAATACAATATTAATAGAATGTAATCTGTCTTGATTTACTAGGGTAGATGTGGATAACACTCAAGCAGAGTAATATATCAGCAGAGGTTACATAGACATAAATTATGATCCACACTAATTAAGTATTTATTGTGGGCACAATGGCTATATCACAACTATATCATATCTTAATACTCTAGCGTAGGGAGCAGTTCATCTGAATTGCCAACTGCTTCGATTTATGATATATAAGATTCACTATATTATAGGAAGGCTCAGTTGCAAAAGAAGTCATTCTCTTTTATAGGTATTTAAGTGTAACCTGGTTCTCAGTATTCATAGGTGAACCTAAATGTGAGATGCTACCAGGAACAGAGTATCTGCATTTGTCTTTCATGGGAAGAAATTTGAGAGGATCTAAAGGAGTTAAGTAGTAGATAAGTGAAATGACAAAATGTTGGAAAATACAATCTTGCATGATTTTCCTTTCAGCACTGAATCAGCGGGGAGCATGTTTTGAACCTGCTACTACCTTAAAGTTCTTCTTCTGTGCTTTAGAGTCTTTGAGACCACCCCTTACTTCTGCCTCTTCCATTTTCTGCACTCCAAAGACAAATATGTAAAGAACAAGCCATATACTTTAAACGTTTCTCCATTCCTTTTTTATTTTTTAATTTTATTAATAAAAAGGAAAGTTACAAATAACAGAAATAAAACTAAAACACAAACTCAGTAGTTACTATGCACAATACACAATAAACATTTCCCACCCGTGCCACCTCCACCCTTGGGACTGGGTGACCAGTAATATCAATTTGTACCACTTTTCACCCCATTCATCTCCAAAACTACATTGATTCTTCTGCTGGCATACAGCATTTCCCTTTCAAAAAGACACATTCCAAGTATAAATTTACATCTTTGAAATCATTAGACCTTATCATTCCTCTTATTTTTATTTCACATGTTAACTTATCATTAATTGCTAAACCCCACATTTCTTTATACCACTCTTCAAGATTAATTTGTCACTCTTCCAATAAACGTTTTTCCATTCCTTTGACAAAGAAGGCTGGATAGCTCAATGAATTGTATACCTGGAGGCTGGCAGTTTGATGACTACTATGCCTCATGGGAGGAGAACCAGCCTGTGTAGCCTTGGGAAAGCTGCAGACTTCCAATGTACCCCCAGAAGAAGGGACTTATAAAACACTTTGGGAGTGCTTTATAGCTAGGAAAACACTGGAAAGGATTGGCTTATGTTGGTATTGACTTGATAAATATTGTTTTATTATTACAGAACTAGAAAAGAGAAGGGAACAAAGTGATAACACTAATCATAGCACAATAAATATTAGTTCATTTCACTATCAGCTATGTTTGTAACTGAATGGAAACCAATATGCAACATGTTTTCCTCTGTGGGATGACGGCAATCTGGATTATTTTTGTTGTCATGTACAGATGGACGCATTTGTGGGGTTTAGGCTCATGGGGAATTAGACCTTTACAAGGATATGGAACTGATTAAAATGGCCTGCCCAATGAAGCTAATAGGTCTAGAGAGTTTCTGATGGCTGTTTGAGATTTTCCCATACATCTTAGGGACAATATTGTTAAAGCTCTGATCAACCTCTTGTCCTCAGCTATTATTAGAGTAAAGTTTATAAGGTACCTGACAGTGACAAAACAAGTAGACAGTGGTTAGCAAAGTGATGCCAGTGGAAAACTCAGAACAAGTCTGACTGAACATGAACACACTAAAATATCCTCTGATGCACTGATGACAATATAAAAACCATTTGTCCTGCCCCTTTGCATCTCCACAGAATTATCCATTTGAGGGTGTGTTTTTCGGGGGGAGGGGAGAGGGTTAATAAAAAACCTACTGTGCTGTGGCACACAAGAAGAGAATGTAGATCACCTGATAGCCAATTGTACACAATTTGTACAGCTCTTCACACGTAAAATTCCTTGGAAATGTTCTCATTTGAATGCTGTAGATTATATAGGTCCAGCAGAGGTAACTTTTATTCTTCGTTTCCCAGTGATACTTTTCAATATGTAAAGCCAGGAGCTGGGAACGAGATCCTTGCAATGGGGAAACCCATCCCATACCCATTCTGATACAAAAACATGGTCAAGAGGGAACAGTCTGAGTAGGAAAGGAGAGTGGTAAGAGCTTAAGAAAGTAGTGAATAAAAACATACAAAAAGAGGTACGAAAACTTTTCTGACTGTAATATCTATATTTTCTGACTATTCTCCTATATTCTATTCTTGGTCAATATTTCGGAGTGTGTAGTGGCACTTCAGTTCCTGAATTACATGGTTTCTCTGGATCTATTTATCTAGATCCATTTCAGTCTGACTTCAGGTTTAGTTATGGGACAGAAAGAACTTTGGCCAGCTTGGTGGATGATTTCTGCTAATAAATAGATAGGGGAATGTATCCCTTGTGATTATGCTAAACTTCTTTACACATTCAGTACAATTAACCATCTTATCCTTCTAGGCCATCTGCCTGGGATTAAATTTGGATACACTGTTTTATGCTGTTTCTGATCTTTCCAAGAAGTCAGAGTTCCTGGTCACTCCTATTTGATAGAATTCCAAATGAGAGACTGGGTTTCAGGATGTAAAAAAGATGTTATAAACTTTATTCTTGTTTAAAAACTTTGATGTGTTTTGGTGAATGGCTTTCTTCAGGAGTTTAACATAAAAATACAAATAAATTAGACTATAATTTATATACCACTTCTCTGGAATTTTTTCTTGTGATTATCAGTCAGAGCTGAGAAAGACCAAATGAACTGAAAAAAATTTCAAAGCTTGGCATGTAACAAAAATGTTGCTATCAATCAAGTTGTGTGCATATTGGCTAATACTATATTATTTGCAGTTGTTTGTTGCTTGCTGTTTATAGATTAATGTATATCTATTTTTATGTTAAGCTCCTGCAGACGGCCATTTGTCAAAATGTGTCAAGCTTTTTAAACAAGAATAAAGTTTATTACGTCTTGTTTACATCCTGACACAGTCTCTTATTTGGAATTCTGCCACTAGTGGATGTACCAGTTCCCTGTTTTCCACTCCTATTTGATACCATGGGTGTTGGCCTGTGGGATTCCTCGACTGTCTTGTCACCAATGCTTTTTAACATACACATGAGGCCACTGGGAAAGGTTGTCTGGCAATCTGAAGTGTTGTGTCACCAAGATGCCAGCGGCAACCAACTCTTTTGTTTCATCAAAATCCAAAGGCAATGTTCTACACCTGAAAAAATGTCTGACACCCATAAGAGGCTTGATGAAAGGAAGCAAACTGAAGAGTAATCCAATCGAGAAAGAGATGTCCCTGGTGAGACAAAAGGCAAGCCAAAGAAACAAAGATTTAACCTGTCTTATATGCAGTTGCACCAACTTTGAATTAGGGAAGGGAAAGCTGTCAGATTCATTTTCCCCAGCAATCATATTTTTGAAACCTCAAATTCTTTCCATCCCAACCATGGGATCTGTGATTAAAAAGAAGAACAACTTTAAAAATGAAGGTTGAAACTATTTTTTTCTCCATCCACACGAGCCAACTTTAATAGCATTAACAATTGCCAATACTGAGAGGATCGTGTCATTTGCGCTTGTCATGTATGTGTGAAAGGTAAGGTGCCTGTTAGAACAAAGAAACAGCAATCCTAACCCAGCACCTGTTGACTTCAAGTGACGTGAAGAAATCTCATTGCCCTTCAGATTCTAGGTTAGCCTAACCATCTCAGAATAGTGAGGCAGCACTATAATCTGCTTCAATACCAGAGAGAGAAGTTGGCTTTGGTGTGAGGCTGAAAGTGCAATTGGTTAATTTTATTTTTTATTGTGATAATTTGCACAAAGTACAATTTGCATAAAACTTCTGTTTCTAGGCAAAAACAGTGTCTCTTTGTGATGCTAAATCAGTGCACATACAGAGCTATCATAAAGACACAAAGAACCCATCCAGTGCTACTACTTTTACTAATTCCTGTATTAAGGCAACAGTTATAGCATTTTTTCAATATTAAGCATTCCATCAAAGAAAGAAAGGAAGCAAGCAACTTTTCTTTGAGAAAAACTTCTCAAAAGCTCCCCATCTGATAGCAGCACCTCTCAGAGAAAAATAATAATTATCAAGTTGTACCTTTTACCGTGCAAGAATGACTTGAGTCAGGATTCACATACCTATAGAACTCATGGATGCAAACTTAGGCTTTCAGAATGAAGCACATAAAGCTTCAGATCTGGGTGAGAAAAGTCAATTTTACATTATATTGCACTATATTCTTTTTATTTATTTATTTATTTATTTATTTATTTATTTATTTATTTATTTATTTATTTATACTCTCAGGTCCTTTCTGTTCTGAATATGAATAGATTTGGAAATTTCTTATGACAAAAAAATAGCTTGAGCAATTTTACTTTATTTTCACGGTGGACCTGTGACTTCTGATCTTTAATTCAGCCCTGTAGAGCGAAATGACAAATTGTGCTCCCTAGTGTCTGTGACTAGGCATTGTCCAGAGGACATGCACCCCCAAGACTTCTAGGGATGGCTCACTGAGCTCTTCATAAACATGTGAATATGTGCATGTGCTGTGTGTGATGTAGAACCCATTCCACATGACATGGCTGTACTCCTTACTCGCAGGTGGAGGTAATCAAGCTTAATAACAATCCAACAGAGCTCAAGATTACATTGCACATATCTTTTCCCATATGGAAGAGAATATAATTACAGCACAGGGAGCCTCAGTTGTTTTCCAGTGAAAACATACTTAAGAAAAGGCATACTGTGTTCATATTCTCTCCTGAGCCTTTAAACCTTACAGAGTAACAAAGCACATTGACATGGTGCTTTGTTACTAATATTCCTTGACTAGAGAACTGCCAGTCTTTTATTGTTTTCAAACTTGTTCTTGTAAACTATTCAGAAAGTCAAGCACTTTCTCTAGAGCAATCTGCAAACAGAGATAGTCCACATCACCAGCAGATGTGTGGGAATATTTTACCTTGTTTCCTCTTGCCTCCTTGTCCCCTTTTGTAGTGTCTTGAGAGAAAATGCAGAGTACTGAATGGATAAAATTACTTTTTTGTGTGTGCTGCACGACTGAAATGACAGTGGTGGTGGTGGTTGTGAAATAAGCAGTATGAGTTGTGTTTTCTGGTACTCTTTGCATATATCTCTCACTTTCCGTGTTTTATATTTTTCACCCCATGTGGCTTCTTCAGGGGCTTATCACCAGGTGGGCCCACTTCCCCTGTCCTAGAATAAGGCACATTGACACATAACTTGGAGTAAAAAAGGCCACAACTTTATTGATAGCAGCCTGCAGTTCCCTGGCATGAGCACTGAAGTTGGAACCAGTCCCATCAGGAGACCCTGATGTATCCCGTATCTTACCATTTCCAGCTGGGTGATAACACCAGAATGGTAGCAAGTGGATACCCACAGGAGTATACCACTCTGTCTCCCTGCCACCCAGGGACAAGCCCAGGTTCCCATACACCCCCCCCCAAACTGGGGGACTTCCCAGCCCTTCATCCTGAGCCTCTATAGTTGTTCCTTACAATTAGAGACTGGCAGGTCCCCACCTGCCATCCATCACTCTTCTAGATCTATCCCAATGCTCCTGAAATACCAACAAGCTGTGATGAGAACAAGAAAGAAACTGTTAACTTGCAACAAAATGCATGCCCTAAACTATGCCCCCTGTGCTTTCAGGGTGGGTGGTTTGGAACAACTGAAGCCCCAGGTGGCCTGGCCTGCTGTTACATGCTAGGCTAACAGACCAGACTGAAAATCCTTCCCTTCAGGTCGACTTGCCCTGTCCCCACCTGTGCTATCCAATCAGGAATGTCTGGGTCCTTCCTGCTAGCTGGGCAGTGATGCCACATGGCAGCCACCATTTTGGTGCATCATTGGAGCATTGGGGGGGGGGAAGCTGAGTCGCTAGGCCACCACAATATAGGCCCTGTGGTGAGTCTTGTTTATGGGTTCCCAATAAAAAGCACAGATTACACTATGTTTGTTTGTTTCAGGGATTTGGAATTTGGTAATTCCCTTTTTAGTGGAGAGAAAAAACATGAATACGTAGACCTACCTAGTTTCACTCTTCTCTCTCTTGGAAAAGGGGGGGGGGGGAGAGATCAGTTTGGACGCTCCTTTATTTAAGTATGTATCACTAAGTCTAACATATAATGACCCTTTCCTGGGTTTTCTAGGTGTATAAAGTACTCCAAATTGGTTTATAATTCCTTTATTCTGGGTACACTGGAACTGAGGGGAATTGAACCCCACTCTGGCTCTACAGCAATGTATTTAAGTTAGTAAGCTATCCATTCTGTAGAATACAAAATACCTGCTTCATAGGGTTCCCCATACTCCAGAGTAAAGGTTGAGTGTGCATGATAGCTTGAAGAGGCAGGAGGAGTTTTTTGTGATGGAAGCAACTTCCGTTAGTGGACATACTCCAAAGGATCTTGTCCATTATTGTGAAGAACAAGCCAGTCTGAAGTCTAGTTGCCAGTCAAAATTAAAATATGCACTATTTTTCCACAACAGTTTTTTTTTCATTGTGTCTTTTGGGGTGGGGGTCAGGGGAACATTCCTCCTAAACTTATTCTATTGAAACTTAGCATTTTTATATTCGCGACATTGAAATCCCACAAGAGCAATGGTGAAATGTTTGCTCCTTTGTGGCATTGCATTATTCACTTCATACTACTAAAGTAATAAGACCAAGGCCTTGAATATTTATAGTGGCTGATTCTGTTACATTTTCATAATGGTAAGGAGTGATATCATTGTTATGTTCCAATTAAGCATGGGGGGTCTTTGGTCTGGACGTTCATTCTTAACTCAATATGCAATTTCCATTTATTAAGGTTGTGTGTTTGTTGGCATGTGCTTTATATGCAAATACACAGGCATTCTCATTCACTCAACAATTGTACTGTCACTCATTGACCCTTGTAATCTGCTTCCATGGAAAGTGCACCTAGCTGAAACTGGTTCTGCTTACGTAAAAAAGAAATCATCTTGCATAATTTGCTCCTAATGAAAGCCACTGAGAATGATTTTAGGATTCTTCCACATTGTAAGGCAGTATCTGTGATCCAGGGACATTAGAATAAGAGATATAAATATCCAGGAATGCAGAGGTAAAGCCTCAGGTAAATATAAAGCACTGTGAGCAGTATTAATATCTAGTAGTTTGTTTATAGGCATGATGAGGTATGATGTTAGGTCATACTTAATGAGGCACTTGAGGAGATAGACATCTTAGCTGCTTGCCTTCTCATACTTCAGTTCACCCAATTGTATGGCTTATTGGTGACGAAACTCCAGCATGGTCTAAAATAAACCTCTCTCTATAAACTATGGTCTTAAAGGTAGGTGGGAATTTGTCCAAGCTGATATTTATAACCAACACTAGGTGGCAGAGTTAGTTTTCCCCAGCCGTGTCCCAGTCAGCAAAGGGGGGCACAGTGGTCTGCGGAAATGCTGTTTATCTCTCCATTTGTTGGGTACCTGGGACAATTTAGGAATCATTCTATCATACTGCCCACCCCAATACCCAACAATTTCTTAAATAAATAAATAAATAAATAAATAAATAAATAAATAAATAAATAAATAAATAAATGAATGAATGAATGAATGAATGAATGAATGAATAAATAAATAAATAAATAAATAAATAAATAAATAAATAAATAAATAAATAAATAAATAAATAAATGCTTCCGATTTTGTGATTAGGGTCTTTGGATTAATGTTCTGAGGAAACTCAATGTATAAACCAAGGCATTTGGTTCAGGGACAGCTCAGAGGTTTGTGGTTAGTATGACAACAATGGACTGCTCCAAGATGGAATTGTACCAGCATGGATGTGGATTTCTCAACTGGCCAAGATACGTTATCTGAAGGCAGAAGATTTATCACTGGTTTCCTTGCCACAGATATTTCCTATTTGAGGTTTGAAGTTTCAATGGCTTTTATTGTCTACAAAGATGGACACCTATTAAAATGGTCAATACCAATGTCAAATGGCTACTGAAGGTTTTCAGAAGACTATAGGGGCTATTCCTGTTGGTATGACTGACAATCTGTGGACTATAGAGGTACCTATGATGATAACCAAGCTTAGCCTCTTGTATTTCTGTACAGAAATATGCAACTCCATATCCCTTTCTATTCACCCTGTTCTTTTTCAACAATTTATATTCTTCAATAACCATATTTTATTGATGACTTGCACTGCAACACTAACTCAGCAGTGCTGGTTATGGTCAGACACAAGTGTCTTCTACCCATGGAAATCACCAACTGCTGGTAGAACCCTTTTCTCACAAGTGACTTCAGAAATTTGCTTGCAGGGTGAACTGCTTGCAGAAGTAATCTAAAGGCTAAGATCTGTTGCAAAAGAGCAGAAAGAATGGCAGATCCGAACTTCCTCCTGTCTGGTGACAAAATTCCAGTGCCAGGACAATATTAGACCAAGGCAAGATGAATGATCAGTAGTTTCCAATATTCCTAGGCTGTGGGGAAAGGGAGTGGATTTGGCACAGGCTCAGCTGGCATAGTGTGGGCTCAGCAGTCCTGTGGCCATGTTGTTTTCATTAAGATTACAATTGTTTCTTGGTTTCGCTGTTTTAATTTCACTGGCTGCCTTTTGTTTTTATGTATTACATTGATTTATTTCATTGTGTTCATTGTTAGGCACTTCTATGCTGCTTTAATTCCCAGGGTGGGGAAAAACACAGGACTAAAACCAAATTGGAAATTATTTTTTTTGGAAGTTATAGTTCTGCAGTATATTCATATATCACCATCTATGAGAAATACTAACAAAAGTTAGAAGCATCCAAATGGTGGCAAGGGTACCTTAAACAATGAGTGCAATATTATATTTTCATCTCTGTGTCAAGGCAGGGTGGAAAAATCATCTGAACTGGCACTGAACGAGGGATGTCAGAAGAGCTTCAGAAATTGTTTTCTTTTTTTCTTTATTTCTTGTCTCTTTCCTGACTTCAGGCAACCAGGGAGGCATACCTGTCAAAGAAAGGAAAACTGTCAGCAACACCTACTTTTAAAAGAATAAAAACAATCTCACGATTCAACTACAAATATATATATATATATTAAATGCATTATTAAAGGACAGTTGTCATTGAAGTGCCATGAAAAAGGTCGCTGAATAATCTCTCTGAGTTCAATGTAGATTTTGTTGTTATTGTTGACTGACTGTTGAAAGAAACCTCTCCTGTCAGTGCAGGTTCTCCTGACTCCTTAACAGTACAGCAACTGAGGTATCACATGAACAAGTCCAGGATAAGCCTATATAATATTCGTTTCTCCACCTGTTGTATAAAATTCTCATGAGAAACACCAAGTGACAACATCAACAGAGAGGCTGTTCCTTTCTGAACCAAAGTGCTACCCCTCCAGGTGGAGAACTTTTGTCCTCATATTACCTTGTCAGCATTCCTTAATGTAATCCAACAGAATTAGAGCTAAGATGAAAAGTTTATTTGGTTTCTGAAACATCTTTTTTGTCATGGTCTTCCCCCTTCCCCAGATCGATACATTGACAACCCAATGTGATGACTTTTTTATTTCAAAGAAATGAGGAATTGATCTCCTGACATCTGGCTCTGCAGTCAGATACTCCAACCTACTGTGTTACAGGACAATCTGAGTGATTTCACATATAGCAGAATAGCAATTTTACAGAAGACAATTGGATAGGAAATCAATTCACACAAATTATGGTCACAAAATAACCTTTTGGTCCTTGTTTGATGGTTGAAATAATTTTAAAAATATTTTTAAAGTGTGCAATGTAATGATGCCTTAGAGCCATATTTGTATATCACCTACTGACCCTCATTTGTGCATACTGTATACAGTCAACCCTCAACTTACGAACTTAATCCGTTCTGGAAGTCTGTTCATAAATTGAAAAGTTCGTAAGTTGAAACCAAATTTCCCATAGGACTGCACTGAAATTTAATTAATGTCTTCCTATGGGGGAAAAAATTAAAACAAAGTCCCTTGCCAGGTACTGGTAAATGAGCCCGGCTTCTCACAGTGCCTTGGTAGCAGCCATTTTGTGCTCTTCTCCGCTCCCGCCCCCCTCCCTGCCTCTCAGCTGATCGGCGCTAGGTCTCATCTCAGAGGCTTCCCCGGGCTTGCTCAGCAGGTAAAAAGGCAGTGCAAAAGCACCCGGGGAAGCCTCTGAAAGCCTATAAAAGACAGCCTGAATTCAGTGAATGAGGGTCCTAAAATTTCTTGGAGAAATGAACATTGGAGATACACCTCCACGTAAAATCTCCACATGCTTTAAAAAGAAAAGAAAAAAAATTCCTGCCTAAGACAACTAAATCTTGAAGGGATACTGAAATTATTTGTGTCAGGAGCTGATGGATGTGTGGTAGCTTTTCTGTCTTGACAACTTCCCAATGAAATTTCCTCAGTGAAGATCTGGCCCGACTGACTCAAGCTGGTCATTCAGTATTTCTGAACATAAAGGAATATTAGCATATATATATATATTTTAAAAATCCTAATTAAGATTTGCCTGAGTGAAAAATGATATTCTTGAGCTCTGGAAGGTTCCCATGCTCTTGGGTGTTCTTCAGTGTTAGTTTCCCCCCCACTCTTTTGATTTGCTCTCTGGTTGATCCTTTGGTCCTAACTTGTTCTTCTAACCTGATTTGTGGCTTCCTTTTTCACTATTCTTCCTCACACAACTTGAAGTTTGGATGATATGGCCTGACTGTGGCCTTTTCTCATAGCTCCTAGTCACAGATCCTGATTCACTTCCAACTGTTTTCTCTGACAATTAAGCATGGCCAGTGAAAGGGCTGAAGTTGTAATGTCCTGGAGATCAAGTCCTATGAGAATAGGAGGATATTTTGGTTATGCTTAACTTGGAGAGAAAATCAATAAGTGATAGGAGAAACTTAAGGTATCTGATAGAATCTTTTTTGTTGGTTGTAGTGGTCCATAGGGCAGGGCTCAAAGTAATCAGTTAAAATATATTAAGAGTGGATTTTAATCAAAAATTAGGAAGAACATCAAATAGTGCAAGCTATAATCTTAGAAGAACAGTGATAGTACAAGATGTGTAATAGCTGAATAGTCTGCCTCAAAAAATGGAGAACCTTCCTTTTATAAAAGCTGGGGTGGGTTCTTCTTGTTTTAATTCTTCTATGAGCCTTAAACAGGAAGGGATAGATCATAGTGAACCAGTCCTCATAGAAGGGTGAAGTTTTTCTTTCTTTTTTTTTATTGAAAGGAAATAAATGGGTTATGGGGAGTAAATGGGCATGTGCAGCCCTCCAAGGCCCAAACAAGGGCATGTGTGACCGCTAGATCTCTAGAACCTGCCCACCCCTGCTCAGAAATGTTTGGCTGGGTTGAGAGATCCACTAATCAGGAATGGCATATTAGTGGACTTCCTGTACTCGGTACAGATGACATCCAAAATTCCTTCGTATTCCCTCTATGAATCTGCTAGACCAATGAAGTGAAATAGCATCACACAACATAAAAGGATTAAAACCCAAGGAGTGTGCAAGTTATTAATCATTAACCTCCTTAGTTCCTTGCTAAATTCTGAACTCTGTTTGTAAAACAGAGTTGAGAATAACTTCCATGAGATCTGGAAAAAAAATCTGTGAAAGTGTAGATCCATGTCCTTATTCCCGCTACCCATAGGAAAGGATGAGATGAGACATAAGAAGTGAACTATTTGCATCCCTAACTAGCAGCTGGGCCTAAAGATAGTTGGGTCTAGGATCACCTAGGCCTAGAATCAACTATCTCACCAGAAAGTTCTCCTGCTCAGACAGGATAAAGCCTCAGCCCTGGACCTTGCTGAACATTTTAACCTTGCCCCATTGGGCCAATCTGGGTGAGGCTTTCCCAGGTCTGTTTCCAGACCAAATTACAGGATTTAGAACTGATTGTAACCCAAATTGGCCTCATATGGTAATCATAGACTGCACCTCAGAGTCAGAAGTTTCACAGGATCTAAACAGGAGGGTCCAAACACCAAGTAGCACCCCCTGGATCTCACCACTGCTAACTCATCTCCAAGCATTTCCAGCCAAATTATCATCTATACCAAATTATGACCTATTTAAATCGATAGTGCTGTCTGATGTGCCAGGATTTCCTGGTTATCAGAACGGGATTGGCAAAAAATTTCCTGAGCCTTTTTTGTTCAATAAGCCAATCAGGACAACAATTCCTTTAAAGCTCCAGGGCAACCAGAAAACCTCACTGTGGCCCCACTTGGCATGTCGATTAGCAAAACACAAAAGACCAAAGAGGACTATGTTGCAGGGATGAGGACCCATGACTCACAATTTAAGTCGCACTGGCAACTCAACTTGAATTGAACTTGCTTTTCTTTTCACTGACTCAGATTCACTTCACAACAAACCCATTTTTCTAAGTTGTGTTTTTGAGTCTGGGGTCCTTCCCCCTCCTGCTTCCCTCTTACTCCACAGAAGGACTCACCTTAACCTCCAAAGATACAATGGGAGGAAGGCCTCCCCTGTAGTGAGATACAGCCTTTGGAGGAGATGAAGCCCAACTTCCATCTGGAAGAAATAAAGGGAGGGACAGGAAGGTTTTAAAAAATGTTGCTAAGGAAATCCCACCCTGCATCCCTCACTTCCCTTCCCCTCTAGGGATTTCAACTCATATGTTTAACTCCTTGTTATTAGAATTTTTCCCTTGAGTTCCCAAATGATGCGTCTCTTGCACTGGTTTGAATTTTAGCTTCTAGAGTGCTGGGATCTCTCCTCCCCCTCCTGCTTTTGAGCAAAGGGCTCTGGAGCTTCCCGGTCCAGAAATCCCCTTTTAATGGGGACTGGAGACTCAGACTCGAGGCTTGGGACTCCAAGCTTGGACTCAAAGATTTGGACGCAGATTTGGGACTTGGATTCAACAATTCAGACTCTGACCCAAAGACTTGCCAAATTCCCTGCTATGTTGTGTCAGGGCTGCTTTTTAAAGCCTTGCCTCTCTGCTCTTATCGTGGGATTCAGTGCTGTCAAGGATCAGCCAATGTGCTTTGTCTCCAGGAATGGGGCAAAATGTCCCTCCTCCTATCTGTCTTATAGCAGTGGTATGAAGGAGGCATATTTTACAAGATTTCATGAACTCAGCGATCCGTCTACTCTGCCCTTAAGCACTTTTTTTTCCTTGTGATGCAGCCAGTTTTGGCATTTAGCTGTTTTGATATCTTATTTAATTGGAACAAAGTAATCTGCCCCCAGTGTTGAATATGTGATACCTTTCAGGTTTTGATCTTGCATTACAAATGCTTAGGATTTCTGTGCATTTTCATATTAAAATCATTCATATTGCAAGGATTATCTGTCCTAGACACTTTGTATTTTCTAATTAGGTTGTACAGTGCCTTCTACAAGCCTCAAGATGAATAATAAGAGATCTGCAGACTTGATACTGCTGTTGTTTACTGACCCTAGTAAAAGGTGTGCAACTTGCAGTATGGAGGGAGAAATGCAGGGGGACAAAGACAATAGTGGCAGCCTATTGAAGAAGTCCCAGTCTACCAGTTCTTGGAGCACTTATGAATGCTGGTCCTGGAGGGATGGAGAAGGCACAGAAGAGCTGTGTCCTCTTTCAAGGGTCTTGGACATGATCAGTTGGTATTGTGGAGTCCACATGTGACAGAGAAGAAAGTAGCATTTGCCTGGTACCACCCCTGTCCTGTCTTGGGCAGTGTCAGGACAGGAGCTTCCTTTCCTGATGTTCTCTATAGAAGAGGATTCACTGGTGGTTCAGGTGTCAATCTTTTTCTTCCTTCTTGTGCTATTTCTTTACTTGCTCTGGGGCTAGTGAGAGAGGAATGAAGCTTTTAGTCCCTGTGGGTTGTGCAGTTGCCATCTCTTGCTTCTACATGTCTCATGGGGGAAAAGGATTGTCTGGGTGTCGCTCTCTTTCTCCCTCTGTGTGGGGGGAGAAATATGGCTTTTAAACCTGAGCATTCATCTGCAGCCAGTTACAAAAAAATGGAACCCCACACCATAGCTCTGTGTTTTCATATTACACTACTTGGATTCTGAGTCCTTTGATCTGACTTCCTACTGTACACATTTCCACAATCAGCTGGCCTTGAAGCAATTTGAACCCTTGCTTTCTTACTCTTATGACACAATGGCCCAAATCCTGTTCCTTAGCACAGTAAATCACACCAGAGTAGCCACTCTGAATCAATCAGAATTCAATGAGACAAATACTACATACATTCCATTGGTTTAAATGGGTCTATTCTAACTGTGACAGGGACGTGGTGGCGCTGCGGGCTAAACCGCAGAAGCCTGTGCTGCAGGGTCAGAAGACCTGCGGTCGTAAGATTGAATCCACACGACTGAGTGAGCTCCCGTCGCTTGTCCCAGCTCCCGCCAACCTAGCGGTTCGAAAGCATGCAAATGCAAGTAGATAAATAGGGACCACCTCGGTGGGAAGGTAACAGCGTTCCGTGTCTAAGTCACACTGGCCATGTGACCACGGAAGATTGTCTTCGGACAAAATGCTGGCTCTATGGCTTGGAAATGGGGATGAGCACCGCCCCCTAGAGTCGAACACGACTGGACAAAAATTGTCAAGGGGAACCTTTATCTTTACCTTTTCTAACTGTGATGTACTGTGCTAAGTAGGCCCATTTAAATCAACAGAGCTTACAGAGGGGTTTGGTCCCTGAATTGATTGAATTGAGTCAGTGGGTGTATTCTAGTGCAATTTACTGCACTAAGCAACAGGATTTGGGCCAATGAGGGATTATAGTTCTAAAAGGGTCAGGACCTGGTCTCAGGTTTTGGCTTGTATTTCAGAGGATGGGATGCCAATGACCTGGCAACTCTACCACTGGGTTTTTATGTGAAAGGAGGAAGAGGAAAGGGAAGAGAAGTAAAAATTCCCAGCATGATTGATATGCTTGCTAAAAGCTGTAGCTGAAGGGTTAGCAACTAGTATCCCTCCATATGTTGTTGGACTGCAACTTCCATTATCCTTCACCATCATCTGTGTTGGAGGGCTGCAGGTTGCACACTCATGCCCCACCTGTTGCTACATATTAGGGATGCAGCATCAAATATATGAACAACCTGAGACACAGGGCTTATCTACATCACTGATTAACCCCATAATATGGACAGGTGGTTTTTTTTGTTTTGTTTTTTTTGCTGTGATTTAAATCATGTGTTATATGAATCATTGTCTGGGTCTCCTTGCATTCCCATCTGGGAGCCAGTTGGGAAGAGCAGTCCCTGTGTATGTGTGTCTGGGTCTCTTCCCCAGAAAGAGACAGGTCAGTAATAAATCCTTTATTTCCTTACTGCCTGCCTTTACAGTAAGAACATGGCGCATCCTAGGGTGGATTCTGGTTGAGATGTGCTTCTCCTCCCACCGAATCCTTCCCTTTATTCCCCTTCTGTATCTTTCTCTGTCTAACTCTCTCTCTCCCCCCCCCCCACACACACAGAGAGAGAGAGAGAGAGAGAAAGAGAGAGAGGGGGGGGACTTTCTGTCTGAGGTGCCCAGGGAAAATGGTTGGCTTCTCTTTTTCCCCTCCTTTCTTCCAAGTACAGGAGGATTCTTGTTTGCTGGAGCTGCAAAACGTATGAGGTCCCCCCCCCTTCTCTCCAATTTCCAGAGACCAGCAAAAGCATTATAAAAGGGACAGAAGTAGCCAAGCTTTTAACAAATGGTTTTGCCAACTGTGCCTGCCCCCTCCCTCCTTCCTTCCTGCCCCCTCTCCCACCACCTCTGCTAATTACCAAAAGGTGCAATTTGCAGTGACGGGGGGATGTACATATGGAGAAATGAATGAAACAAACTGAATTTCAAATGCCTACTATTTTAAATGACCCTCTAGCAGAACAGTATTTTAGGTCACTTTCCAACCATAAAACATGCTTCCTTGCATTTACATTAGACATAGAAACAAAAATAAAAATGAATCAGGACATTTGCTAAAGATTCCTGATTTGTCAGATATTCATTGCTTCGTATTCTTGGGGTCCAGAGATTCCCAACAAATATGAAGCAATGAATATAACCCTTTAATATATGTCCATTTGTTCCCTATCTGTTTATGCCCCCATGGATCAGCTGTTCCTCAGACATAAGCAGAGAGGGGTTTTCCCTTCGGGCAGCTTGCTAAAGCCTGCCCAAAGGAAATCCAACCCCCCCCCCCGGGGCTGGGGTATGGCTTGGTTCCCTTTTCCTCCTGTTCCTATGGCCACATGGTGTAAGAAGAGGAGGGAAGGGATCAAAGAGAGAGCAAAGGGATCCCCCAGCTTCTGTGGGATCAATTTGATCCCTGCTTTCCCTCCTCTTACTATGCCCCATGGGTGGGGAAAAGGGTTCAAAGCACTATGGGATTGCTTTGATGCCTGCTTTCCCTCTTCTTGCTAAGCCCTAATGTCTAAGAAAATAAGAAAGTACATACTTATTACAGAAGTATGTTGAAATAGGAAAGGGGATAGGAGTTCTCCATCTAACAACTGAGCTAGGAATGCAGGGAGCAATAGCTGTCCCCACCATTTTGGTAACACCATCAGGGAAATATTTTCCTAGAAAGATTTAGGAGAAAATTTGAGAACAAGGAATGACATCAGCAACTCCAAGAATTCTCTTTTTTTTTTTTTACTGTCAAGAGAAGTCAGAACAGGTTAAGAACAGTCTAAAAAATATAAACCATTGGCCCTTTACTCCTCCCACATAACTCTGCACTCAAATGTGAATGGCACCCTCTCTCACCTTGAAAAGTTTCAGAGGTATCTTTCTGTAACAAAAAGTATAATTTTCAATAGATGCAGATAAGTAGGATAGGGAGAAAAGGAAATGGAGAGAATAATTTATTCAATGGAAGAATTGTTGGGGACAAAATAAACTCTGTGATATGAATTTTTTTCTAGAGTAAAATGAAGTTGTGCATACTTCCTGCTGGTGGGTTAAACCCATATACTGTTGGGAGTTATACAGAAGAACAATGCACACATTCCTCCAAAAGCTTGTTGTGCTGGGAAGAAAGTGTTTGTTACTTGGACATGGCTCTGAAGGAGGAGGTTAATTCAGTTAACTTTTCAAATTGCATTAACCATGTCAAATTTCATACTATAGTTGCAAATCACTTGTGCTCCTTGAGAAACACAATGCAAAGTATTACGGGTAACATTAACTGTCTTAAAGGAAAGCTGACATCTAGGTTATAATTTAGGTAGTTGGTTGCTATATGCACAGATTCCAAAAGGCTGTAATTATGTTCTTTGTTTTTGCATTGATGGCAGGCAGGAACACATCATTTCCATAAAATTGGTACTTAAACCACACAGATTTTGACGTTCAGAAACAGTGGTGCAGAGGGGAGGGGGTCAAGAAAAGAAAGGGATAGGGCCATTTGCTTCTGAACGACACAAGCCACTAAAATGGCCTATTATAACAGGGACACACAAAACCTGTATTTTATGATTAAGAAAGGAAACTGGCAAAGAGGGAAATTGGTGTACCAATTTTCCTTTATCCGTATTGAACTTTAAGAGGTGGGAAAAATTATTTCATTGAACTACAGATGCCAGAGTATGGAGACCAGCATTGCAGTGACTAACTAGGGTTTTCTGGAACCCCACTCTTCCCTATTGCACCATTCATCTTGCTTCACTGGAACATAAGCAGAGAAAACATTCATTACCATCATTCCTTCTCTCTCTCTCTTTCTCTTTCACGTGCGCGTGCACGCATGCACACACACAGACACACACACACACACACACACACACACATACCCCATTCATTTGCACATACCATCTATTCATTTAACTCCCGTGTTTTTGGTGGGGGAAAGCACATTATACTATTCTGCTTATTCCATTTTTCTTATTCCGTTGGGTCACACAGATCTACTGAGTCACAGATTAAGGTTATGCTCAGTCTTATTTAGGCATTACTTTTTCTTGTTCAGTCGTTAAGTCATGTCCAAGTCTTCGTGAAGCCATGGACCAGAGCACACCAGGCCCTCCTGTCTTCCACTGCCTCTCGGAGTTTGATCAAATTCATGTTGGTAGCTTCGATAACACTGTCCAATCATCACATCCTCTGTTGCCCCCTTCTCCTCTTGCCCTCACACTTTCCCAACATCAGGGTCTTTTCCAGGGAAGGCATTACCCAGCTTTTATCCATCGTATGAGCACTAGAAGAGCGCTAGACATTCCCCTCACCTTCTGCTGTCACTTTTTCAACATGAAATGATATTATGTTTGATGTTGTTGCTCACATGAAGGCTGTCCACATCTGGAAGAGCCTTGGAAATGTTGAGCTACCGCTTGCATGGACATTCTGTGCCTCAGCAGGAGCCGCTGTTTTACAGACACTGTTGCTTTTCATATGAGGAAGGCCATGGGAGAAAGAAAAAGATTAGATGTTCTCCTGCTCATGTCATGGGGAAAACAGAAACAAAAACAGGGCAATAAATATCTGAATAAACTTGATAGACTTGTCTCTGGAATTTTGTACTTTGAGGGATCTCCCTTAGTTTTGGAATCTCAGACCAGGACATACTGTATGTTTAAACAAACAGTTCCAAGGTCTGTACTAGACAAGTGAACTCTCATAGTTTATTTGTCATTGTTTTAAACCAATTTCTAGAAATCTATAACTAACATAACTTAATAGTACTGCCCTTTTTCCTGCTCCCAATTCCTCCTTTGCCAAGAGAGATATCCTGATAATCTCTCAGAAGCCTGTCAAAGATAACTTGGAATTTGATTGAAGACAATAAAAATGCATAATATTGCTATGTCAACTTTATTGACAGGAAAAAGAAGAGTTCATATTGGTGTTCCTGAGGGAGAAAAACACAGCTTTCCTCTGAGACCATTTTTCCACCTAGAAGGCAAAAAACCCAAGTGTTCCTAAGAAAACCCAATTCCTCCTTTCAAATTGTTTTTTTTTTAAGCTGAAGGTAATGAATGAAAAATAAATTGGCAAAGAATGAAAAGTTGGTGATTGCAGTGAGGCCATATCTGATTCACAGACTTCCAAACATTTTGCATTTTGCAAGTTTGTGTTGCCTTTTAATTATTATAGCTGCATTGACATCTGCCTTTCACCACTGCTGCATTGGACAGAAGCTAGCAGAAACCATTAACTAGATGTGTGATACTTGATGGAATTCTAAATAGGTCCTCCCTCCTTTGGTAGGGGACCCCACAGAACAGCCTACTCTGAGTTTTCATGGTACCTTAAAAATATAAAAATGTGGATATTCTATTCTGCATGAATGGCCACATATTAATCACCCGAAATAAGGACATGCATTTCCCAAAAAGTGGAACAAGGAGAAAATCCATGTGTGTACGCTCATCATGATATACATTTACAAATACTGGTGGCTCTGCCAGCATGTGCGGTGTTGACAGAGTGGAGCGTCTTTCCCTCCCCCCACCCACCCCACCCCGGGATGAGGAGAGACAAGAATTTTGCAGCAGATCCTCCCAGGGCAACCCCTGCTCTAGGGAGCGCAGTGTATAACTACGCTCCCCCTCCTCTTTTGAGGCTTTCTTCCCACCCACCACCCATCTTTAGAGTCTGACTGGTTGCCCTTTTGGGGGCCAAATAGGAATTCTTTCCTTGCTACCTGAATTGGCTTATAGTTGGCAGGGTTTTTCACCTATCCCACACTGGTATAGGTTTGTTGTTCTGAAGTTAATGGTTCATTTATCAGTCACACTTACGGGTAGTGTGGAAAAAACAAGGATTGGTGAGTGCCCAAGGGAGGTGATAGCCTGTCTGATGCATGACGCTGCAGATCGTGAGGTTATAGTGCCAGGGGGGAGGATGTGCTTGGGCCCTGCCCAGGCCGAGGGTTTCCAAAAAAAGCGGGCTTACAGGCCCAGGGGTGGTCACATTAGGCACTATCCAGCATTGTGCTGTCCAAGGGACCACAAAATAACAGGGTGTGGGACTCGACCAAATGTGGTTGTGGAGGGAGTCCGATGAGACCTCCACAATGAGGTCTGATGAGACCTCAGTCCTCATACCCAATGCTGAACTACTACAGGCCCCCCTGTTGGGGAACAGCAAGAGTTAACATTACCTATTCAGTAAAATGTGTCCTAATTATTCCAGCACTTGTGTCTTACGTCTTTATTCTGGGGTGGGGAGGAATGGCTATAATTATACAGAAATATATGACCCACAATAGAGAAGATGTGACCAGGTGACCTGAATACCTACTCAGTTTGCTGAGGCTGGGTGTACAATTTCCAAGTTCTTGATTTCTCTTTGTCCGTATCTTTAAAACAGCCCTTCAGCAGTGTCTATATTTTCAAATCAGCCCTTCAAATAGAGGATGCCTCAATACAGGCTTATCCCCTGACAGCTGTTCAGACATAAAACTGTCATATGCAGAGCAGGACACATTGGCCATCTTCAGGATTGGCCAAAGCCATTTTGCTGCTTGAGGCAAAACACAAGAGGATATCTTCCTCAGTATACTTATTTAAGCCAACGGGGCAGACAACTGAATTAACACTGGTGATAGGCAGCATATTCTATCTCACCTGAAAGCAGCAGTCTAGCTTCAGGGATGCGAGACATGGAAGTCCGTAGAGCACATTTTGATATGAATCAGGCATGGAGCAAAGAAATGCTCCTCTTGAAAAATCTAAATGAAAAGATGGGGATTTATATAGATAAGAAAGTAGAGAAGGAAGATAGAAAATAGGTCAGATGATTTTAAATGTCTCTCTAGAGGCAACAAGATCAGCACTAGAGAGACATTTGTAACATTGCTTAATACGGTTGAATCTAAAACATTTTTATGAAACCCCAGAGACCACATTATAAGGGCATGAATTGTCATAGATGACAGTCCATCACACAGATGAACTGTACTATGGAGGGTTGAAGTACAGTACAGGATAAATCAGGTACTTCCTTTATCCTAATGGCTGACAGGAAAAAAATTGATACAATACATTTGATAGCATGCTCATTTTCCTGATAATTTCTTTTCACAATGAAAGAACATATCTAATTTACTGTGACATTTTTAACTGTTTGCATAGTTAATTGATTGTAATGTTTCTTATTGGTAGTGTTGGTTTTACTTGATTGTAATTATTTTATTGTTAAATTTCTTTTACTTATTTTCACAGCATTGTGAAGATTGTATCCCACTTTGAGCATTATTTTGCTGTAGAAAAGGATTGTATGAATGCCATTAGCGACAGCAACAGCAACCCCCCCCCACAACAGCTACTCTGATGAATTTTGCTAATTGCATCTAACTTTTTACTACTGTTGCTGCTACTACTATCATCATCTCTTTGATTCCAGGAAGTAAGGTTCAAATTAAACAACGATGTACTCAATTGTTGACAAAAATTGAACAATAAGCATATATTGTTTATATTGTTTATCTCCTATGAAATATAGGTTCAGCCCAAAGGGGTGGGACTAAGAAAGAGTGCAGCTATTACTAAGACATTTGAATCAGAAAGAGCAGGAGAGCCGAAGAGGCCAGAGCTGCTGTTGCCACTTAGACTGTTAATGCCCTTGCCAGCTTGTTCTAGGGTTCTGAAGACTCTCCATGTGGAGCTGATTCTTCTATGTTATGGATACCCAGTCCAATTGAGGAAGATATATTGGATTTTTGTCTGAATTTGAAATTCAAAAGGACACTTAACCTTTGCAATTCTACAGGTACCATCTGTATTGGTGCTGTTGCCGAGGGGGCTGGGTGCACAAATTGTAGCATTTTGTTATTGTTACAATTGATTGTGCTGTCTGTTATATAACTGTGAACAAGAAGAGACTCATTTTGTGAAATTGTGAGTAAACAAATAGCCCCACAGAACTTAAAACCATGCCATCAGCTTGCTAAACTGGACTTTGTCAAATGTGATGCCATAATCAGTAAAGCATACATATCTGTGTTCATGGCATGACATATTTCCCTGTGTACATAAAGTCAGAATAGTGCTTCCCTGTTTCCCTATCCTCTTTTAGTCCAAACTGCATGTCTCCCTTCTTTTAATGTCTTAGAAAAGCTGTTAATCTCAGTTT
The DNA here is from genome assembly GCF_051106095.1 of Pogona vitticeps. Lineage (NCBI taxonomy): Eukaryota > Metazoa > Chordata > Lepidosauria > Squamata > Agamidae > Pogona > Pogona vitticeps. The sequence continues at coordinate 36,661,585 of NC_135787.1, forward strand.
TTAAAATAGTGTGAGCAAGTGGGTAATCAAGCTTACTCTTCTGAGGTCAGTATAAGCTTTAGTATTTCCTTTTTTTAGTAATGTAAAGGTCAATCTTAGCCAGATTTTAGGAATGATTAATATTCTGCAAATATGATTGCAAAGAGTCTAAATTGTCATCTTCTCTTGGCTTTAATACTTCTATGAAAACATTATTGGGTGCAGACCATGCAAAAAAGCAAAGCAAATCAATGTTGATTTTTTGGGTTTTGTACTTGTGTATTTCTGGTCCAGCATCAAAAATTGTTGCTCAGTTATATTCCAGAAACTCTTTAAAGTATTCACTCTATAGTTATGAATTTACTCTTGACATCACACATTAGAGATTTCTTGTTTATCCTTCAGTACTAGACATTGTTTATTATGCCTACTATCTTCTTGATTTTTTTAATACACATTAAGGGACTGATAGATTTTCTCTAGGTTTTCTTTCAAATAATTATTCAAAAGATTCATTAATTCTTGCACTAGATTCTTCTGGGAACATTAGGATTGACTCCCATGGAAATGCATTCCTCAATATGGAAGAGATTTATTTATGTTGCAGAAAAGAAATGTTCTCTATTAGTATTTCAATTATGGTGCTGCTGATAGAAAACAACTTTTCATATTATTTAAAATGTGAAATCAGTTATGGACACTTTAAATGTTTGGAGATAGTCCTTCTTTCCACTGGTAGGGGAAAAATGCTTCTTGAAATTGGCCATTTGATTTCAGAAGTCGAAAAGTATTTCAAAATGCTTGGACCTTTGTATGCAGAGGAGAATGGAGGTAAGTGAGAGGACATGGGGGGGGGGAGAACAGGTACAATTATGAGAAGAATTTGCCTCCTAGAAATACTGTAATGTTTCTTTAGCTCCATTTAAAGATTTTCACAGCCTGAATCCCGATGAAAGAATGTCTCCCAGATATTCATTGTGATATGTGCATTGTGCCTTGACATTATTACAATTAGGATTGTCCTGACTTTCATAAGAGCTCCAAAAGCTATGTTTTACTATAAAATAAAGTTAGTTAAACTTAGCTAAGTCTCGTTTTCCTGAGACTAAGGGCTGTGGGGCATTTTAATGAATTCCAAATTGAGGAAAGAGCATTACTGGAGAAAGGCCAATTTTCCTTTCTTTTACACTGAAAAGGGTAGCAGCTCAACCTAAGTAGGCTGAAAAACAGCAACCACTCTGATACTGACTGAGCAAGTCCTCAGCATCTCCTGGCTTTGTGTAATTAAAACACCTGGTTGTGACCTGCTTTTTAGTTTCTAAGAACAGCAGGATGGTTTCTGAGGAAAAAAATAATGAAGCTCAAATCACTGTGTATGATCAGTATACATTGCTTGGCTTATTGTTCTAAAGCTAAAATTACAGCAATTCAATGCCCGAATCAAGCATTTAAAAATAATAGCATACTGTACATTAAGCTGAATTGAAAATAGCTTTCACTCCAACTGCATAAACCTAGTTTGATCATGCTTGTGCAATTATCATTCCCCCTAGTTTTTAATGATCCTGTAATGTGAGACTTCACTCTGATGGTATAAAGAAATGTTGTTATATCAGATTGGCAAGGGTTTGATTATCTGTGCTTTAAATTTTCCACTGGGATCTACAGGCTCAGATAAAGTACACACAGATTGGGACCAACTATCTTTCTGCCCCTTTGGTTGCACTCCAAACAAAGTGGCAGTATTTATGTATTATTAGTTATATACATCTCCTTTCAACAATACTGCGGTAAGGGCACTGGACCCCCATGTAGTTAAAAATCTGTGCATAATTCTTATTGCCCCCCCCCAAAAAAACACACATAAATACAAACCACAATTGATTCACACACTCCTCCCCTGGACCCACATCAGCCAAATGACATGCCCCAGCACCCTCCCTGGCCACCATACAGAACCACCATGACAGGGGAGGGGGATGGCTGGCCTGCCACCATCAGACCGGGGGACACCACACTGCCAATGACATGCCTCTAGATAAGCTCAAGGCCCACTTTTTTCAGGCCATTTCCTGGAAACAAATAGCATTATTTATTTATTTATTTATTTATTTATTTATTTATTTATTTATTTATTTATTTATTTATTTATTTATTTATTTATTTATTTATTTACTAAAAATATATGTACAACCAAACCATGCTGCTCAGATCCATGCAATTTGGGGGAGACGTGTACACTTTCTAACCTTTTTCTCTGCTCCCACCTTCGTGTTTTCTGTTTAAAAAAATAACACTGTTGCAGCCATAAGATTTTGATAATTTAATCAATGTCTTCGCAGCAGGAAAGGTAGGGAAGGGTTATTTCTTAGATAAAGAGCACACTCTCCTTCTCTGTTGCCATCAACTTAGCATTTTCCTTAGTTTTTCTTTTTATTTCTCCACTTCTAATCACAATCCATGAGTAAGCAGTGGCTCTTTGCTCGACTCTGTGATTACCCGATTGTAAGCTGCCTAGAGTGGTCTAGTATGACCAGATAGGCAGGATAGAAATAAAATAAATAAATAAATAAAATAAATACCCCAGAAAAGCAACAATACCCTTGACTCAGTTTATATTTACTCAGTTGTCTAAAGACAGTGCACATGATTGATTACTGAACGTTATGCTTTTAATGTTCATGTATGTCCTTGGTTTTTTAAATAAGTCTTTGGACAAAAGCAATAAAATATTTCATGTAATAAATTATCTTTTTTAGCTTAGCTTAGCTGGCAACCTCAGACTGAACTGGATTTTTTAAATTGTTATTTCCATTTTAAAAATTGAGACCATTTTACATTTTCCATCCAGAACTAGATGGTATAAAAGAGCAGGTGTTTGGAGGGCTTCAAATGTTTGTTCTAATTTGCTCACATTTGGCTAATCTTCAACTGAATTTATGCGTCAGGCAGATTTTACAGTTTTGATTGATCCTGTGATGTGTTTTTACTTTGGTTTCAGATTAATTTGATGATACTTGTTCTTTATTGACACATTTCTACAAAAATTCTCCTAAGAGGTACAGTTGGTAAGCACCTGCATAGTGATTGGTGGCTTCCATGGTTTGCAGTCCAGATCTGTGGGTCGCTAGGAAGGTAGGGGACACCTTTGGAACATACTTCTATCCCCTGTTGAGAATTGTGATGCTCTAAGTAGGGATGATACAGAAGTTCACATGTTAAGTTGCCACTGATCTATGGTGACCCTATGAATGCATTACCTCCGAAATGTCCTATCATTAGCAGCTCATGAAAATTCAAGCATGAGGTTCCTTTACGCAGTCAATCAATCCATCTTATTTTTCATGTTCCTCTTCTCCTGCTGCCGTCTATAACAGCTGTTGATTTAAAAAAAGAAAAAAACATAGGACGTTTTATAGTCCTATATTTGTGTGCCTGGAAAGTCCATTTGCTTAATATTGGTTTTTACCAATTGATTAATCATGTTAGCTGAATGAAGCAAGGTAGAAAAGAGGGAATCTTCCCTGCATCCTCTATTCAGTTTGTGTTACTGAACCCTAGTTTTATGCTTAACTGTCTTCAGGAGTCTTATGACTCCTTGAAATGCATTTTTAAAAGTCTCAGCTACCTTTGTCCTTGCAGACTCCCAGGTACTATCTAAGACTAATCATTTTTAACATAAGAAACCCAGTATTTTTAAAGCCATACTGAGAGGGGAAAAAGAGATTAGACCTATAGAACAAAGAGAAGCAATTCTTAAAAACAGAAGGAAAATACTGATGCAAAATTTGAGTTACATTAGTCTACTTATCAAGCAGTCAGTATAGTGCTTTGAGGAACTAGAACATGGCATATTTAGTTAGGAGGCTGCATTTGACAAAGATAAAGCTCCTATTTTATATCTTAGTACATATCTTCTAATGAATTTATTGCATCACTGAGAAGCTAATGTTTGCTAAATGGGATTCAAAATGGAGTGCATAACAAATTTGGTAACGGGTGGTTTTATGGCTCAGGCAAACAAAACGTAAGAAAATTATCCCCTCCCAGAAAGCTTTTTCCTTAACAATCTGCTGACTCTGTATCCTGCCACATGTAACTGTGCACCATTATTCTACCACAGTTTCACTGATAGTGATGCAATTATGAATAATTTCTGAGTTGTCCGCATAAATACAGCCTGTTGTTACACAGAAGTCCAAAAAGAAAATCTTGTTATGAGAGATAATATCTGATTGCTTAGACCTTTTTAATGGCCTTTTGACATCTTCTTTGTAACTTCAGGATTCTGCTCCCAACAGATAACAGTTTAGGAGGGAAAAATCTCATTCTAGCCAAAATTAATTACTGCAAATGGAATGTTTCAAAATTGAAAAATCCACAGATTAAGTTCACATTTTATATCAATGTGTGAGACAACTTTCTTTGCTTTATCTTCAGGCAGTTGTGATGTTGCAAGTGATTAAAGACAATGTAGACTTCTAGAAGGCTTGAATTTACATATTTGGAAACAAATTAATACAAGCACTTATTTTTTTATAGATTCAACCAGTTGAAGAAAGTTACAGGAGAAGAAGGATGTATGTGATTTTTCTCTAATTTACAAGAAGCCCAAGTTTGGGCCATTCTCACCACCATTAACATAAAACTCTCCTTCTGCTACGCAGCAGAAGTACAGAAATCTACAGCGGAGAACAATTTCCTCAGAGTCCACCCCTTTCTCATTAACTGGTCTTAAAGTGTCAATAATTCACTCTGAGACAATAATAATAATTTATTATTTTTAATAATTTAAAAATTACTTACAGTTCCTTGAAATTACAGATTTGTGTACACTGTTTTCTTTACAGTACATCTACTAGCAACCAATTTAACAGATCAACAGCAAACAAGCAACTGCCACCAGCCATCAAAAAACAGGGAGAGCAGAGAGGCAGGGCTTTCTTTGAATTCAAAAGCTGGAAGAAACAATGTATTAGTGCTGGATTGGCACAGAAAAGTCCCTGCCAGTCACTAAAATTACAGACAATACATAAGGTTGTGAATCAAATTCCAGCAAAGATTTCATGTAGATATCAGCTACTGACCAATTCCTGATGGACCCCAAAAGCATAAAATGGCAAAAAAGAAAAAAAAGAAAAAGAAAAAAAAAGAAAAGAAAAGAAAAGAAAAGAAAAGAAAAGAAAAGGAGATTCATTCCGGTGTCACCTTCTCCTCTTCCCTAGGGCTTTGATGCACCTATACTGTACATTCAAGAACTGTATGCATAGCACTCTTTGGGAAGTGTCATTCACACCCTTTCTCACCACATCTATTGCAATGCCCATGGAATTTGCCATAGACACTGTGATAAACTGTGGCTCTCATTATCAAAGTTGTGCATTCGAACAAACTCGCCCACCTCCAATAATGTGTAAAATGTATATTGTAGACTCCATCTAATTGAAAATAAATAGGCCTTAGATATTGACTTTTTGCTAAGTTGACCTTTCTTTCTTTCTTTCTTTCTTTCTTTCTTTCTTTCTTTCTTTCTTTCTTTCTTTCTTTCTTTCTTTCTTTCTTTCTTTCTTTCTTTCTTTCTTTCTTTCTTTCTTTCTTTCTGAACAGTGGAAAGAACTGTGATGGGTAGCATTCTTAAGGCTGCCTTCCTCAGCAGCCATCTTGTGACATATAAAATTGCTAGAGCAGCAGTTCCTAAACTGTGTGCTGTAGCACCTTGAGGCACCACCAAACCCAGCCAGGGGTGCAACAGAATCCTTGGAACTACTCAGAATTATTGAATACTATTCAGGCTAGGCTTCCCCCCTTGTCCCCCCACCCATTCTATCATACTGAAGAAGCCGCAGCCAGTGGCCAGTAAATAAAGAAAGCCATGAATAAAAAAAAAATTGGGAACCACTACCCTAGAGACAAAATTAAGTCACAAAAGAGAATATAAATTCAGGTAGTACATTATTCTCTCATGCATTACACTAACACAGAACTGAAAGGGCAGATCACAACAATCTTTCCTACACTTTCTAACTTTTAATTCTGACATTACATCATGGTGTCAAGCACAACAAAACTCTTAACTTCTGATTAAAACCTGGTTTGAGATGTATCAAACATATCATTCCATCAATTGTTTGGTTAGATGTACCTAAAATGTTTCCCATTGTTATGAAGCAAATGCATGCCTGTGTGTGCATGTTTGTTTGTGTGTTGGATGTCTGTGAATAGGATTTTCCATTTTCAGATTTTTCTGTAACAAAGATGACTTTCAGAATACATACATGACAAATGATCTTTTTGGCACTTTTTATAATTTTGACTTGTTCAGGAAACACATAGGGGGCAGATATCTTTATACCAAAAGATAAAAAGAAGACTCTGTCTCAGAAAATATGTGGTTGGGAGGAAGAAATTAATCGGGAGGATGATTGGTGTATGGCAGACTTAGTGCAGATAGTACAAAAGATATACAATCAATTCTGTATGGAATCATATTCACTCAAGATCATTATTTGTCCTACCTAGAGTAGATAATGAATTTAAGTTCATGGTGACTAAGAAGTAGTCATAAAAGAGGAAACCTGTGAGAAACTGAGGAGGGCCAGAAAAATTTGAAATTATTGAACCTAATAGACAAGCACGCATATCTTTAAACTCAGGGCAGTAACAGAGGATGTGTGTGACTGAGTCTGGTTCTAAACCACAGAAATTGCAGATTCTTTGTTCAAAAGGTACCCGGGCATATCGTCCTTTAAGCACCTCAGAAGGGAAAATGTTCAGCCGGGCTAACATAAAGGCCCTCCTGATAGAGGGGTTCACCAAGGACTGGAAATAAGAATATCCATAACCAAAGGAGGGAAAGATACCGAAATGAATTGGGGAGCATGTCTGATTCACATTAGAAACTAACTGAAGATACTCAGACTCCCATAGTCTCTCCTTGATAAGGGAAAGTGCTTGATTAAAATTACTGTTAAATAGAGAATTTGAGGATAGGCCAATAGTCACGAGTTTGGATTCACATTGTGTAAACCATGCCGATTGGTAAGGATCTTTGAGAAGGTAGCCGAGTTTCTTGCAAAGGTTCTCTCCTCCCAGGTCTCAAAAAATTAACTAGACTACCCCAAAGTATCCCCTATTGTGTTTCTTGTTATATTTTTTGTAGCCATGTAACTACTATTATGTGTATCTCTATTTACTATTAATTTCCCAAGTGTATGTTTTTAAGTTTCCTATGCCAATAAAGGTTACCGAATTGATTGATTGATTGATTAATTGATTGATTGATTGATTGATTGATTGATTGATTGATTGACTAAGAAGTACTATTCATTTCAATGGATCTGCTCCAGGTAGGATTAATGTTAGCCTTAGCTTATTAGTTATTAATGGTTTTTGGTGCTTTCTTTCATAAATGGCCAGTAATAGGGAGACAACAGTAGAGTTTCTCAATTGATCAAGACATATTTGGAAACATCCTACATAGGGTCACGATTAGTTGCCTCCCACTACCTACAGACTGCTTAAAATGTAAAAGCTCTATGTGGTTGTACTGGATAGATACTCTTTGATCGTGTCCCAGCTTCCTACTTCTTCTTTTGTCTGTGGACTCTTAAAAATCACTGAGTCATTTTTGTATCACTGAAGCTTATTGCAGGAACCTAGAAATGACTCACTTTGAGCACATAATAATGAACAAAAGAGGTGACATTCCCCATATGTCTCAAGGGTTGCAAGTGTTTTGTGCCATCTTGCTTCTAGGAAAGGTTAATCTTCTTTCCATTGCTGTCACCTTATTTTGAACTATTAGAATCCTGCAGGTCTTCCTGGCTAAAGGTAAGTGGTAACTGTGAACCTCCTATTCTAGCCGGAATTGCCACTTTGTTCTTTCCAAGATCAGCACATGTTTTTCCTCTTTCTTTAGTCTTGTTCAGTGATATGTTTTTAAGGCCATATGTTCAGACTTCTGTGTGCAAGGCAGGTGGGCTATTCTAATCTCATTCACAGTCCTTTTGTTTCATAATAGCAGTGGCCAAGGCCTAAGCAGGGAGGACAATCTAGTTCTAACTTTTAGGATGAATCCTCCATTTTGCACAAAGACCCTGAGCCATCTCTATTTTGTTGATTGCTTAGCACACTGGTTCTTAACCTTGGGTTACTCAGGAGTTTTGGACTGCAACTCCCAGAAGCCTTCACCACCAGCTGTGTTGACTGGGGTTTCTGGGAGTTGCAGTTCAAAAGCATCTGAGTAACAAAGGTTAAGAACCACTGGCTTAGCACATAGGGAAATTGCACCATGTTGTCAAAGTTAGGAATCCCAATTTGGGACAGCTCTTGAGGGTTATGCTCCTGCAGAAGGTGGAATGAAGGGCTATGGAGCCAAAGAAAGTAGGCAAAGCCAGAAATCCCAGGGTGCAGTGGTCTAATTGCAATACTGTGGTCAAACCTCTACCTGAATTTGATCCCAAAGGATTCAGGCAGCCGGCTCAAATTTGACTCAGCTTTCCATTGTTCTGCAGTCTGTAAATGAGTAAAACTGATGCAAATTACAAAGTGCGGCTGGCATAATTATGTTATAAACTACCCAGAGAGTGCTCCAAGTACTATGGGTTGGTATATAAATCAAGACAACTACAACTAATACTAATGTTTTCCACCAAGCATTAAAATCATAGTCCAAGTCTAAGCATATCTGCCATATCTACTGAGAAGTAAATTCTAGTGCAACATCTTCACAGGCTGCAAAAGACAGCTGCATTCCGTTCAACAGCTTTACTCATTTATTTATTTAAAATATTTCTGTCCTGCCTTTCTCTCCAAAAGGACCCAAGGTGGCTTACAGCATTAAAACTATATTTAAAAACTAAAAACTGTAAGTATACAAATGTTTAAAAAGAATTAAACAAGTATTATATTAAAATGGTAACTAATATCAATATTAAAACACATTTAAAACAACAATCCATTTAAAACCCCTCTCCGATCACCAGCCATTAAGGGAATGCCAGACTGATGAGAAAGGTCTTTGCCTGCCTGTGGAAGGACAGCAAAGATGGGGCCAGCCTAGATTTCCATGGAAGTCTGGGAGCAGCAACAGAGAAGACCCTCTCCCATGTTTCCACCAAGCACACCTGTAAGGTTGATGGGACCAAGAGAAATGACTCCCCAGATTATCTTAATGCCTGGGTAGGCTCATAGAGGGAGATGTGGTCTTTTAGATAGTTGGGACTCAAGCCGTTTAGAGCTTTATAGGTTAAAACCAGCACTTTGAATTGTGCCCAGAAACAGATTGGCAATGCAGTTGCTGTAACAGAGAAGTTATAATGTTCTTTCTAACCACCTTGAATTAACAAACTGGCTGTGGCATTTTGGACCCTTTGGAGATTCTGAACACTTCCCAAAGACAGCCCCACACTGAGTGTGTTACAGTAATCCAGTGGAGGTGTAACTAGGGCATGTGTCACCATGGCCAGATCAGACCTCTCAAGAAATGGGTACAGCTGGCACTCTAGTTTTCACTGTGCAAAGACACTCCTGCCCACAATTGAAACCTGGACATCCAGGCTCATAGATGAATCTAGGAATCCCTCCAAGCTGCATGCCTGTGTTTTCAGAGGGAACGTAACCCCTATTCCTTGATCTAGCTTTCAACTGACCAGGAGTACCTCTGTCTTGTCTGGATTAAGTTTCAGTTTATTCGCCCTCATCCAGTCCATTACTGACACTAAACACTGATGTAGAACTGACACAGCTTCCTTGGATTTAGATGGAAAGGAGAGATAAGAGTTGGATATCATCAGACTCTACAGACTGAAAAGCCTGGCTCTGTTCCATGTAACAATCTGCCAGCCTGCAAAGCTGAATTCTGTGCCATGTAATAGCCAGGCTGAAAACAAGAGCTGAAGACCATGGGTTTTGCACTTTGCTATGGACATTGGTAATGAGGTGGACTGGAGAGTATGTTTTGAACCAGAATCTTGTTACATTCTGTTCTTTCCCCCAGAAAATGATGAAACAGCAACTATTTTATTGATTTTTAAGGATCTGGAAAATAACTTATTTCTAAAAATTGCAGCTGAAGGACTTATTCTTTTTTTGAGCCTTGAATGTATACTCGTAAGTAATTAGTTATAAAAATTTGAACACATGCACAGGCCTCCATGCATACAGAATGTTCCAGCAGGTGGGGCTTTCTCTGTAACTTTTGCCACCACCATCTCAAACCAGTTTTAAATGGGAACTGAATTAGGAATGTGAACATACCACCTTGCTGCTACCTTAGAAATGTCAATATTCTCATTGACACTTTTGAAGTGCCCTTTGAAATTCCTTGAATACTTAGCTCATATTCTTTTCAGATTTTAATTTGGGTGAAATGTCAGTGGTAGACCCAGCTAAACCATTGGGTCAGCCAGTAGAAGTGTTGCAGCAATGTTACCAGGAATGGCTGGAATACGACCAAGAAGATAGGCTTCTGTAACTCAATATTAGCTGAAATTGCTCCAAGACAGAAGTCCTTTTCATGACACAATCCATGTGCCTGGGCATAACACCCTGCAAATTTATATTACATTAAGGGGAAACAAATAAGATTCTGACCAATACATTTTTACATATATAAAATCAACTGCATTCCACTGGAGGCTAGAGCTTCTTCTTCTTCTTCTTCTTCTTCTTCTTCTTCTTCTTCTTCTTCTTCTTCTTCTTCCTCTTCTTCTTCTTCTCCTCCTCCTCCTCCTCCTCCTCCTCCTCCTCCTCCTCCTTCTTCTTCATTATAAATTTGCCCCATAAATTCGCCTGATTTATAGGTGAACAAGATAACATGGAAGCTATTTTGCTATGGTTGTATTCCATGGCTCTGTGATAAATTTTGGACAATACTGAATAATGGAATTACAGGGCTAGCCACCCTGTCATGTGACAATGCCCAGTCTGCTGGCACT